>NC_140590.1:1403599082-1404249915 GCF_964204655.1 Triturus cristatus
ATTTTCCCTCGTTGTTTGGCAGCTTGGAGGACTCTGAGTAGATCCGTATATTCTAAAAAGTACAAAATGACTCCTCTCGGTTTAGTAGATGGTGATGTAGAAGAGCGGGATAATGCACCTAACCGATGCACTCTTTGAATATTTAAAGGAGGCGTTTCAGGAAGACCCAAAAGAGTTGGCAAAAAAGATTTGAAAAAAGATATTGGATTATCACCTTCAAGCCCTTCAATTAATCCGTAAATGCGCAAATTATTGCGCCTATTGCGGTTTTCCAAATTTTCAATCTGTTGTTTAAGTTGAAAAACCTCCTTAGAAATGAGAGGAACTTGAGCTGTGAGATTTTGGACTGAATCAACACGTAATTCCAGATCACCAACTCTCTTTTCAGTGAGCGACCAGTTGGCCTCTAGATTTTGAAGCCTGGTGTTAGTTTCCTCCATATGTGGTTTTAGGGCACGAATTTAATCAAGAATGAGTTCCATAGATATCGAGGAAGATGAATTGGTGGGAGAAGGTGGGTTAGCTTTAATCCGTTTACCAGAAGTAGATGGAGACGCCGAGGGTATCTTGGAGCTTTGTTTAGCATTTGAACGAGGGGTGAGTGGCATAGTAGATTTGGCGCCAACAGAGTCTTTGATAGTCTCCTCAGTATGATCTTGTAAAACATCAAATGGATTATAGCTCTCCAAATTCGCCTCAGTGGAGGAACGAGCAGCATTACAATTGCCGCGAGGCATTATGGTAGAAGAGAAGATACTCAGAGTCCGTCAAAAGCAAGCAAAATTGGGGAAAAGTGCAAAGAAAGTGGAAAACAACAGTCCAGGCTAAAATCAGGAAATAACGCTGAAATAATGTTGAAAAGTAACTGCAGGCACAAAGGACAGACAATATAAGCGCTGGTCAAAAAGCGCAGAAAGAACGTGATAATAGCAGAAAAAACAGCCAACTGTTAAACAGTCTCGTCACACCGCCTCAGGAAGTAAGCCTAGGAACGTTGAAAAAACAAAATGGCGGCCGCAACGATGAGGCAACAGAAAAAACATTAATATAAGCGCGCCAGTCTCACCCTGTGGAAAAATAAGGGCAGCATTCTGATGAGCGGCATTTCCGAATGCCGAAATGAGTAATTCCGATGGTTTTGGTGCAGAAATAATTGCCTGCAGAGGTCACATTCCCTCACGTCCCGTCGGAGCTCCCGGGAACAGCGGCCATCTTCAAAGGCTCCGAAGCCACGCCCCCGTCAATTACTATTTAAACTAAGTGGTGACATTCATGGATATATTGTTTTAAGGTTTCCTATGCAATTCCAATGCATGAAACCCCTACCTGTTGGGAAGGTGAAAGTATACTTTTGTTCTGTAATAATAAGAGAAGGGAGAGAAGCTCGTGTAAATCTAAGGTTCTCATGTTTTAAGATGAGTATTCTGAAGACAGAGTCTAGACAGGGGATGGTGAAATTGTACCTCCCCGCCCGTTTTACTTCCGTCCCGGCTGTAATAAGGGTTTGGCTCCCAGTTCAGTGAATTATAAATTATCGCCAGATGCTTTAATCCTAGAGCAAATGAAAACGAAGTTTTAAGAGGCATGGCAAATGCCAGAACATGCCCCAGTCCCTATCGCGGGAATGTTCTCTTACCGGAATATTGCAACTTCTTAAAATTAATGACGGTGTTTAATCCTCCAAAATATTATTCTCTCCCATTTTGTAGGTGTTGGATGATCTAAAATTAAGTCGAAACTGAGTCAGACATATTTCGATATAATGTTAATAGTCTCAAGCGTTTGGTCTCCCAGTTTTAAACCAAATCTTACCTCATAGCGACTGCGCTAGAGTTGTGATCGTCTCCGTGCGTGTTCGGGTGAACTGGAAGGAGATAATCCGCTCACCCGGATCTATTTAAAGCCGCCTGTGGACTTCACACAATTAACGCTAGACCGCGCACCTCACCGTCTATGTAAATTAAAATGTATCTCCGGAAGTCAATAACTCTGACCTCATGCAGTGCTTTTTTCGGTGTTGCATCTACAATTATCATTCGAGGAACCCGTCAGGGTTTGTTAGTATTGCCGATATTACTATCACAAATATGTGTAATGTAATGCCAAACTGAATATGTTAACAATATGAGGCATAGCGTTTATATTATATAATCTGTTATTGTGATCCTGTATTCCATGTCACGTGACCCATAATCAAGTGATATGTGATTTTAATTATTTATGGTGTATTTGTACATTCTTAGGTTAAAATCTTTTATTATTATTGTTAGTGAGAATATCAGATGCGCGAAGTTTGATTAATCTGCTGTGCCGTTCATCATGTTACATGTGGTAACTCCTATATCCACAAATGTCATCACAAAATTGGGAAAGTGCCTGCAATTATGCCGGGCAGCACTAAAATAAAATATACAGTCAGAGTACTGTAATAAAAATACCTGTATGAGACAAAAGATCATAACTCGTTTTCTCCATTTACATCCAAGATTTATAATCTCTCAGTTCCCCCATGTTACTATAATTTGGACTTTAGTCCATAATTATTTAAGTGTGAACATTATAATGTGAACAGTACATAAAATGTATATTTGAGCAAAACAAAATACAAAAACATTCTAAATCATGTATATATGATCTAAAGTATCAGTTTGTTTTAGACACAGTATTCAGTTCAATTCACTTTAGCATATACTATCCCAAGTATTGTTAGCGTCTGGGTTTCATCAATTACCTAAGAAGTATTGCATTTCGTGATCAGTGTTTAGGCCGTCTTCCACTGCCCTAATACGCATAATCCAAGTCGCTTCTGTGCGACGCAATGTTAATTCTCTGTTACCCCCTCTTTGGGTCAGTGGAACATGATCGATGCCATAAAAGAAAAATTGTTTATACAGTCCTTGTGATTCACACATATTGGCATGTATAGCCACTGGATATCTCTCATCTTTTTGTTTTAACGCCCTAGCGTGTTCACTTATCCTCTCTCTTAGACTTCTGATCATGCTGCCTACATACATGCGTTCACATTTACAGACAATTATGTACACTACAAATTTTTGTGTGCAATTGATACTGTGCCTTATTGTGTAGGTGCGAAAGTTCTTTTTCTTGTCCGGACCCATTTGCAGACCCCACAGGACCCACATTTGTGGAAGCCTAATGAATAGTTATTCAACCAATTTGACTTCTTTCTGCTTTCTGCTTTCTGGGAAGCTAGGACTTAGAATATTTTTTAACGTCTTGTTTTTTCTGTAAGTAATCAAAGGTCGTGCGGGGACAAACTCATCTAATGACCTGTCTGCCTTAAGAATCCCCCAGTGTTTGTTCATGATTTTTGATAGTGCTTTCGGGACATCATTGAAATTAGTTTATAGTCTAACTTGATGTGTCGTGTTTTTTGATTTGTTCTTGTCTTTCAGTGTGTCACTCCTTGGTGTGTTCATGATTCTATGTTCTGCCTTTTTGATTGTCTGTTCCTTATAGCTTCTTTTGATAAATCTAATTTTCATTTCTTTCAAACCTGATATGAACTCTTCTTCCTCGCTACAATTTCTCCTTACTCTTGTAAATTCCCCAAATGGAATTGCTCGGACCTGATGTGGTGGGTGTGCACTCCCCGCATGTAGGAGTGAGTTGCAGGCAGTGGGCTTGCGGTATAGTCTGCTCTGAAGGGTGTTGTTGTTAACATACAACTCGATGTCTAAAAATTCTATTTGTTTCTTGCTATATTTGTTTGTAAACTTGATTCCCATATGATTAGAGTTCAAATGCTGACAGAAATCTAAAAGCTCTAATTCTGTGCCGGACCATAGTAAAATACAATCATCAATGTATCTTCCCCAATAGACGATGTTACCATTCCAATTGCTACCTCTTTCTCCCCATACCCATGTTTCTTCCAAATATCCCATGAAGAGATTTGCGAAAGATGGCGAAAACTTCGAGCCCATGGCCACTCTTTGTTTCTGCCTATACCATGTGTTGTTAAAAATGAAGACGTTGTTTACAATTATGTCCATCATTGTCAGTATCATTTCAGTATGTTTCCATAAAGATGCAGGTCTTCTTTCTAACAACTTTCTGATGGCACTATGTCCCAGCTCCGGTTGGATGCTGATATACAGTGCCACCACATCTAAAGTTACCAGTAACATGTGTTCCTCCCAGGTCACATCCGATAAGATGCTCAGGATATGTTTAGTATCCCTGATGTGTGAATGGAGGTTTTGTTCTATTGGCTGCAGGAACAGATCTATATATTCCGATAGTCTTTCTGTTGGCCCCCCAATACCTGATAATGTGGGTTTCCCTGGGGGAAAAGGGCTGTCCTTATGCACTTTGTGCAAGGTACCTAGACGGGGTAAGTTGGCTGTTATACCCTATGATAGAGATATTCTTCCTCGTTTAGTAAACTCCCTGTATGCCAAGTTTCCAACAATCTGTTGATTTTGAGAGTTAGTGGTCCTATTGGGTTCATATCTAGTTTCTAATAGCGTGTAATATCCTCCAATTGAGAGATAATTTCTTGGTCATAGTCACTTTTGTTCATAATCACTATATTCCCACCCTTGTCTGCTTCCTTAATCACTATCTAGTCATCCATTGAGAGTTGTTCCATAGCCTCACGTTCACCACTATGTAAGTTATCACCCTTTTTATGTCTCTTTTTACGTCTTTTAGTGTCTATTGTGTCCAGTTCTTTTAATACCACTGTGTGGAATGTGTCTATGGCGTTCCCACCGGTCAATGTGGGTGTCCACCTAGATTTAGTTTTAAGTCCGCTAGCCACATTGTAATCAGTATCAATGTTAAGTTCTCTAAGAAGGTTTTCAAAATTCAAGGATGTTTGGTCCTCATCAGTAATTGACAGCAAAAGCTGTGTGTCTCTTATGTCCTGTATGCTTTGTATATCCGAAATTAAAGACAAAGGTATGTTTTTATTGACCTTGTTTATTCCTGGGTTGTTCACAAAGAATTTTCAAAGTTTCAAACCCCTTATGAATTTAAACAAATCAATTTTTGTTTTGCAAATATCACCCTCCTCCACCGGAAAACCAAGTCCTTTCTTCAAAACAGAGTTCATTTCGGTAGTCAATATTTTGGATGACAGATTCATCACCGCCACCTCATTGTCTTCCAAAGTCCCTAGACTTTCTTGTCCCCTGACCTTAGGTTGTAGACCTCTCGTGCCTGACCTTTTGCCTCTCCTAGTTTTTTTGTAGTGTCCCCCTGTCATGGCTGTATTCTGTTCCCCTTTTTTTATCACCCTCAACTCCCGGGAAAAAGATGAGTCCCCCTGTCTGCGATCCCCTGTTGCATTATCAGCTTCACTATCACTTGTAAGTGGAGCATTAAGAGATGTAGAGCTCGAAGAGATCGAGATGGTTTGGGAATTAGCCCTGACCATCCCAGTTTTCTCATTCTGTGTGATCTGATCATATTTTCTTGCAAATGTAAATATTCTACCATCTCTATAGTCTATTTCATCTCTACGTAATTTTCCGTTAAGAGAACATTGCCGTGATAGGGACTGGGGCATATTCTGGCATTTGGCATGCCTCTTAAACCTTTGTTTTCATTTGCTCTAGGATTAAAGCATCTGGCGATAATTTATAATTCACTGAACCGGGGGCCAAACCCTTATTACAGCCGAGACGGAAGTAAAACCAGCGGGGAGGTGAGTACAATTTCACTATCCCCTATCTAGCCTCTGTCTTCAGAATACTCATCTTAAATCATGAGAACCTTAGATTTACACGAGCTTCTCTCCCTTCTCCTATTATTACAGAACAAAAGTATACTTTCACCTTCCCAACAGGTAGGGGTTTCATGCATTGAAATTGCATAGGAAACCTTAAAACAATATATCCATGAATGTCACCACTTAGTTTAAATAGTAATTGACAACGGGACAAGTTGTCCTTCTATTTTTCGTATGTAATATTTTCCCTATATAATTGGACACCCCTTAAGCAATGATACCATATGATGTTAGATCAATCTAAGAAAATGCATAATGATAGTTTAAAAGCGATATATAAATAAATCGTTATCTTTTCAATGTTCACAAATATAAATGTTCACACAACTGGGGTTTAAGGATATTGAGACGGTACAAACCGGAGGTCATATGACCTTTATGTGAAAGTCACCAATATGTTCATATGCGAGCTAGATGGATAAGTCACCCGGTGAACACTATTCACTTCTGTTTACCAATGACTTTGTAGTGGATCGGCTAAACCCATGTATATATATTTTATCTTGTATCCCTGAAGAAGTCGCTTGGGCAATCACCCGCGACGAAACACATGTTGGCTGGGCGTTTGAATTGAATAAAAGAAAAAAAGAACCTTTCGCAAAATCCTTTAACAATAGAATACTTGTTGAATATAATTGTTTATTTCTATGAAATTAGCTTAACTAATGCCATATTTACTAAACAAATAGCATGTGCACAGGACATGAGTTTTGTCTTCAGTGGACGTCATCTTGGGTCCATACCTGAAGGTTTAGGGTTTTAGCTTCCCTCGCCTATGCACCGCACTATATTGGAAACAGAAAAACGGCGTACACTAGGAAGGCGCCATTTACTCACTTAGAAAACACCCCGAAGGTTTTGTAAACTATGACATATGATATTCTATATGTCTTAGCAGCAACACCTCCCAATTGTTGTTTTGCTAAGGAAAGGTTAGAAGCCCCATAGGCTAACACAGGGTTAAACAGTTGGTACCCCAACCCATTTAACTACTGAATGGGACCACTTAACAGGTCAAGTTAGGTATCAAATTAATTGGGACATTAAATCTGACTTAAGATTTAAAGCCACTATTAAAGTTAAGCAACTTTTGGAAAGTTGCCACTCTGCACTCCAGCTAGTGGAGTGACCTCACAAAGACACTGACACATAGACAGGTTTCTGACCACCTGCAGAGATGTGTGAATAACTCTGAGGCCCGGGAACAAAGGCAATTGTTGCAGAGCGAGGTGTCACCTTCTTTCCCAGGAAGGCCACTCAGGGTGTTGGCCAAAAATGCAGGCTTCAAGATGAAGCCACCTTTGAAGGGCCGCTTGTGACATCATTAGGAGACAGAGCTAAGGAAGGGAAACCTATGCCTAACCCGGTTTGCCTGTGGGCATGTAGCCCACTGGTAGCTACACCTCTAAAGTGGGCTACCCTGCTTCGGATGACAGAGGAAGGGTCATGCTATCTTGAAGAAGGCAAGGATGGGTACTCTGGGATGGCCAGGTGCCACATATCACAAGAACTTCTTCACTAGAAAGGAGGGGACCCAGTAGGCCATAGCCTATTGACCGCATCGTCTCCTCGAGGCACTTTCCTAGAATAATAAGGGCACTTCTGGCACCATACCACTCAGTTCACATCGGAGAAGAAGAGAGGACTGAAGAAGGACTGCCCTGTTGCCATTGAACCATGCAAAGAAAAGCTGCATCATTGAGGAGACTGCACCTGCTGTACTTTGGGATAGCAAGACTGGGACTGTGCTTGCGATTCTTGGCCCTGGAAAAAGTTGATATACCAGATTCACTAAGTCCATTGACTCTGAGGATCAGTTTGATGATCTCCTGGAACCAGCTCCAAAACAACAAGAGCTGAAAGAGCCAAGTGGTAACCACCACAGAAGTTTAACCGCTACCAGTCACTGGGCACAACAGAGGACAAATCTGAAATAGTTAAAACCAACACCCGAGTCTGCCAGACCCGGGAGTGGTCTCCAAGTTCAGATTTGTTGTTCACAAGAGACACCTGCCCCCACCAAAGAGTTTGCATCCAACCACGGTGCAGAGTGACCAGTAGTGCAACATCGGATGTCCAGCTACTGCACCGTAGAGGACTTCGAGGGGCACCGATCCCTGTGGCCAAAGTCACCCCACATCGCCCGTGGACCGAGGAACCACCACGGAGATACCTGCGTCGACAGCACCACAACCGGAGTATCCTTTTGAGCATCTTTCCCTGCATACGTCAGTATCAGGACCACTCCATTGACATCTGTGGTGGTCCTGTAAAGTTTGGAACTTGCTTCAAAAATGCTCTGGTGGCCAGGTAACTGTGAAAAGTATCCTTTATTTCCCTAGACCTTATCCCTGCTGGATTTGGTCCCCCAAGTGAGGCGGGAGTACTCGCACTAACTTTTCCAAACTTTTCAAAAGTTTTTAAACTTTATGGTTGCGAATGCATGTTTGTTGTTGCATTTAAAAGTGATAAAAAGTTTTAAAATCTGTATCTCCGGAACCCTTCAGTGGATTGTGAGGATCAAGGCCTCAAAAAGTGTGAAAAAACCCATTATTTCGATAAATTGTTGTGTTTTTTTTTATTGGTGTGTGATTTTCTTATTTCATTGTTTGGTGCTGTTAAATGCTTCACAATAAGGGCCTCATTTATTGGATTTTGCCATAGGGTAACGCAGCAAGACACCTTGCTGCACTGCCCTGTGTCTAAGTGAAAGAGCAGGAATGCACCGCATTCATCAAATATGGTGCATTCCAGTCCCTTCCCACTGCGCTGGCGCAATTTCAACAGCTTAGTGCAAACGCAGACTCCCTTGTACTACGGTGAAAGGGTGTCTGTGTTTTCCACAGGACTTGTTATGTGCAGGAAGTCGCACCTTCATGCACAAAAATAATCCTTGGAGGCTTTTTCCTCTATCTCTGTGTGCTGCAGAATGCAGCACACATGCAAAGAGGAAACAACAAGAAGAAATTAAGTTATTTATCTTTGTTGCTCCTCACCTGGGGAGGCATAAGATTTTGGCGCATCCACAGGTTTAAATGGTTTTGTAAACCTGGGGAAGCATCAAAATCCATGGGTGCTGCATGGGAAAACTCACGGCAATGCCCATGGGGCACATCCCTAGTGAAGGGTAAGGCAAGGCAGCGATTTGCACTACCTTGCCTTACTCCAAATCTATGGGGCCATTCAAAGCCACGCAAAGTGGCTTTGCGTGACCTCATAAATATGATTTTGTAGTTTGTGCTGCTGAAGCGTTGCAAAAAGTGACACTCCGGAGGCTCAAGGGACTCATAAATATGTTCCCAAGTCTCTTGGCAAAACCATACTGCTCACAGCCACAGGTACCCAGGGTTCAGCTTAAGGTTAATTAAACAATACTGACTGGCCCCAAGATGATATCTGTGAGGGTACTTCATGATAAGGCCCCACAGAGATATTATATGGTACTTTAAAATCTCACAGTCTCTCATTGAGTGTGTGAGTGGCTGTAAAGGTGTGTGAGTGGTTGTGTGGGTGTGTAAATGGGTGTGTGAGTGCCTGTGTGGATCTGTGAGTGGGTGTGTGAGTGCTGTTCTGGGTCTCTGAGTGGATGTGAGAAGGGCTGAATGGATGTGTGAGTTGGTGTGAGAATGGTTGTGTGGGTGTGTAAGTGCAAGTATGAGTGGTTGTATTTTTTTTAAATTGGGATCTGGATCCGCAGCTCCATCATGGATTCACACAGAGGGCCTCTCTGCGGTGGATCCACATATCTTCGCATGACCCCCAAAAACATTTTTGGACAATTTATTGCCCATGAGACATCCCTCACAGACCCCTTCATCAGTTCCATGGGCTCAGGATACCTCTATCCTGACCCCTTCTATCCTATTTACACTTTATTTATCCCTCTGGGAACTGTGTCCTGATTGACAACATAGTGGCTGTAACTCTTCTCTCAGGTTGTGGCCAGCCAATCATGGCATTGCTGCTGGCGCGAGGATCTGCGGATCTTCCGCAGTGGATCTGCATATCTAGATATACATCAATTCTTTTTCATTAATAACTCCAAAAATACTGAACAGATTTACACCAAAGCAATCTTTCTGTACCAATAAATAGCTTTCAGCGAAATTTGTTGTAAGTCTGTTCAGCAGTTCGGGCTGCAGTTGTGTCTGAAATCCCTATGGGAAATTACATGGGAAAAAAGCGTTTTTTGACCTCTTTCTTTTTTCGCGCCCCCCACTTGACGAATCACACCAAAACTTTCCAGATATCAGCTGAAGTGTCTGGCATACTAATTTTGAAAAATTTGTGAAGATTCATCAAACGGCGCCAAAGTAATTAGCAAAAAACCCAAAAAACACTTTATCTATGGAAATTAGGTGCTAGCTATGACTACTTATTGGCGGCCACCAGTGATGTTTATATAAACAACCAAACAGCATTCTGCATTAAAAGAACACACTGGCATGAGCACTATGCATGAAAGTTATTGGTGATATATTTAGGCAGATTTGTTAATGTTTGGTGTTAGTACTATATTTGTAAATTTTGCACCTTGTGCATTTAACCCCTTCCATGCATGGGATGGGCGGGACCCGTCCCACATCACGGTGGGTGTGGGTGCCAAATGGGTCCCGGCTGTCCTAGCTCTGACCCACGGGGGAAGTGCTGGCGCTCCCCCATGGGCCACCCTTCATGTTGCCCTCCGCACCCTCTTCCACATCATCTAATAACGTCAGAGCGCGCATCGTTAGCTGATACCGGACGCGCTGGAAGCCATTTGCTGCCAGCGCTTTGGAGGAAGAGGAGGTACTCTTCTCCTTGGGGAGGGGGGAATTTTAAAAAACGAGGCATGAGAGGATTTTCCTTTCCTCCAATGTCTCTTTTGAGCATTCCTTATGCACGATCGCGCATGGGGCGAGATTGTGCAGCAGGAATGCCCACTAGATACCAGGGATTTTTTTTTCTTTTTAAAAAGGATTGTGATGTTTGCGGGGAGCGGCCCCTTTGGCAAGGTTCACTCAAGGGAGCAATTTGTTTGGCCGTTTCTGCCCCCTTGGGGGCAGATCAGTCCATTTTTTAAATATTGTGTACCCCACTAGGCCACCAGGGATATGTTATTTAGGGATATGTTTGCGGGGAGCGGCCCATTGGGCAAGGGTCACTCCCCTTTGGGGAGTGTTTATTTTGGCTGTTTCTGGCCCCCTGGGGGGCAGATCGACTGAGTTTGTTTTTAGTTTTGTGTGCCCCACTAGGCCACCAGGGATTTCTTTTTTTTATGTTGGGGAGTGACCCCTTGGGCAAGGGTTGCTCTCGTTTATCGGGGGTGAATATTTTGGCCATACATGGCCTCATGTTTTTATGTCCATCTGCTCCCAAGGGGGGCTGAAGCCATTAGACACCTGGGATTTATTTAATGTTGTTGGGGAGCGGCCCCTTGGGCAAGGGTCGCTCCACTTTATGGGATGATTATTATGGCCATTTCTGCCCCTTTGGGGGCAGGTCAGCCATATGTTTTTAGGCCCATTTGTCCCCTAGGGGGGCAGAAGCTACTAGACACCAGGGTTTTTTAAAATGTTGCTGTTGGGGAGCAGCCCCTTGGGCAAGGGTTGCTCCCCTTTATGGGGTGATTATTGTTGCTATTTCTGCCCCCTTTAGGGGCAGATCAGCCATATGTTTTTAGGTCCATCTTTCCCCAAGGGGGGCAGAATCCACTAGACACCAGGGTTGTTTAAATGTTGGTGTTGGGGAGTGGCCCCTTGGGCAAGTGTTGTTCCCCTTTTACGGGGTGAATATTTTGGCTGTTTCTGCCCCCACCTGGCAGATCGGCCTTACGCTTTAGGCCTACCTTCCCCCAAGCTTGGCTGGTGAATTGTATGTGGGCTGGTGCATTATTTGCATATGTGATTGTAATGTTTTACTTCTTTTTATTTTAGATCGAAGCTTTTGATTCTTGTTTGCGGTTTCGGCAGAGGTTGATCTGCAGTTTGCGTAGTTGCATGTGTTTGGTAAGAAAAACATTTCTGTTGTGTGTACTTCAAATGAGTATTATTATCATGCATAAATGATTTTTTTGTAACTGGTGTCATAATACAAACATTTTTAGTTTATGTTTTGAGGTTGAAATTCTTTGCGATGTGTTTTGCATTGTCTTATGTGTAATTTTCTTTTTCCTTTTTAATGGGATATTGTTTGTCCTTGCTGTGTCTGTGTAGAGTAGGTGGTGGTGCATCTAGCTGATTCTGGCAAGTAAGTGGTATTGTTTTGGAGTATATAGGTCTTTGTGATAAAGCCACATTTTGTTTATTACTCATTTTACAAATTGTTTGTTGTTGTTGTCTTGTTAGACAAGTTACCTTTATTAGTAAGGATTATGGCTAGCTGCAGAATAACTGCTCAGCAGGTGGTTGGTATACTTTTGAATCTTCCTCTGACCATGATTATGAGACTGACAGTGCGTCGGAGGCAGAGGAGGAAGTGCAAGATTCTGGCAGTGAGTTTTCTGTCCACAAAGAATCATCAGATGATGAAGCTTCTCTCAGTGCGGATGAATCTACTCTCAGTGCAGATAAAGTGCCTGTTTTAGAGGAGGACACTGATGTGTCGATGGTGCTGCAAGAGGCATCTGAATTGCAGCCTGGGGCTGCAAGGCTTCCCATTGGAAGTGCTGGACTCTGGGCTGATCCAAACACGGTGCAGCTGGTGTTGCCTACCTCTAGTGGTGATGCAGGGTGTAGAGTGAATTGAGAATTTATTTTGCCTATACAGTTTTTTCAATTGTTTATGGATGATGTATTTGTGGCTAAGATTGTTGAGCAGACCAATTTGTATGCTGGACAGTATTTGAGGGACAACAGTGCCATACTTAGGCCCCACTCTAAGGCTACCCGGTGGACTCCCACAAATCTACATGCGATGGAAACGTTTTTGGGTTTAACGTTTTTGATGGGCTTGATAAGGAAGCTGTCCCTGGCTTCATATTGGTCTACCAGTCCCTTGATGGCAACAGCCATATTTCCTGCAATTATAAGTCATGATCGATATTCACTTTTGCTTTGGATGCTGCATTTTGTTGAGAATGCTTCGGCGTTACCACAAGATCACCCTGAATGTAACCGTCTTTTTAAGATTCAACTCGTCATTGATCACTCTGTAGATCGATTTTCAGAAATCTATCCTCCAGGGAACGAAATAGCTGTTAATGAGTCTTTGGTTCTGTTCAAGGGCCGTTTGGTTTTCAGGCAATACATTCCTAGCAAGAGGGGCACGTTATGGAATTAAGATGTATATGTTGTCTGAGAGGAGGACAGGATATGTCTATAATTTCCGGGTGTACACTGGTAGAGATTTCACTATTGACCCACCTGGTTGTCTTTCCACTTTAGGAGTTTAGGAGAAAATTGTGTGGGAACTTGCTAGAGGACTTTTTAACAAAGGTCCCTATTTGTACCTAGATAACTTCTACACTGCTGTGCAATTGTTTAAGGAATTGTTCAATGTGGATACTCTTGCTTGTGGCACAATCGGCTCTAACGGTAAAGGTTACCCAAAAGAGCTTGATAGCAAAAAGCTTCGGAGGGGACAGTGTAGTGCTTTGAGCAGTGATGAACTGCTACCTGTAAACATTTGTGGACAGGAGGGATGTGTACATAATGACTACCATCCATGATGATAGTACTTCACCTGTGACAGTTTGGTGATCTCTTCAATTTAGCAACTTTTAATGCTTCTGTTGTGTTCAAGCAGTGTTCTCCAGCGTCAAAGATGACTTTTGGTCAGTTTCAGGAGAACTGCGAGGACAGCGCATTTCTAATAGGTATTTTATTATGTAATCTTGAACTGCATTCAGCGTGCCCATCCGGGCTTCAACTAAAGCATGTAGAGGTAAATAGTTCATACTCTAGAACCGCATAAAATTCCACCCAATGCATTTCGGTCTCTCATCAGACCTTCGTCAGGGGTAACTGAAAAAGACAGAAACAGACATCTAAACCTGTTGTTCAAAACCAAAAATACAAAAATACAAATATGCATACATCTTTAAATCATCACATTTTCAGTCATTACACCCCTACCAGTTTCTGCGAAAACATACCCATCTATGCTTGCTCCTGTTTCCGTTTGCTATGAGAATGCATAAACTAGTGCTTACAAAATGAAAAATGTGGCCATTAAAACAACAGATGAATGCAAAAAACAAGTCCTTGTTAGTGCACAAAATAATTGCCTTTACCAAACCCTAACCCTTCCCAACTCCCTGTTACCAGCCCAAATCCTAATGACACACTGCCTTTCCCAAACCCATGATGTTAAACACTCTACCTTGAATACCACGGTCGGTGACCTTCTCGCCTCGTCTCCTTTCATTAAATGTTTGAATGAATAATGGATAATATACTGGAGTATTAATAGTATAACATGGAGAATGATATATTGGCTAAACGATTTGGGGACAACCCCGCATTTCAAGCAGTGCGAAGGGGTGGCGCGCAAAGCACGTGCCTTTTGGCTTACTTTAAGTATCCGTGACTGGGATAGTTCACGGCACCCGGTACTCACCCATCTATTTTGAGACAAAGAAAAATTGCAAATTAAATAGAAGGAAAGGAGTGCATCTTGCTTCATAATAATCTCGATTGAAAGATCGCCACTTTTCCGATTTAATTCCTCCCACGCCCCTAAAAAAGATTCCCTGTAAGATATGTAGAGTCTGTTTGCGAAGAGGTATGCGGAAGGAGAGTCATATGCACTGTGCTGATTGTCCTTCTAATCCTGGGCTGTGTGTGCCCACATGTTTCAGATTGTATCTCACTCAATAGAGTTTTTGGGAGCAACCATGAGTCTAATAGTGTACTTCCTGGTCTGTATTGGTTTATATTTGTTTTTCAGTTTCATGGTTGGCATTAGAATGATGTCTTTAGTTACTGTTGTTGTGTTTGTGTTTGTGTTTATAGTTTTGAATCTTGTTCCAATTTGTTTGTGTTTTTTTCTTGTTAAAAAGAATTGATGAAGGTGTGCGTGGACTGCCGCTTGGCTGATGTTGTGCATGGACTGGCACTTGGCTGGCAGTGTGCGTGGACTTGCGCTTGGCTGGCAGTGTGTGTGGGCTGGCACTTGGCTAGCGGGGCAGGTGGACTGGTGTTTGGCTGGCAGTGTGAGTGGGCTGGTGCTTGACTGCCAGTGTGCGTTGCTGGCATTTGGCTGGTGGTGTTTGAGTAGTGACCTGCTGCTGGTCATCACACAAACACCACTGCACCTACTATGTCAACTGCCAACCGGTGTCAATGCTATGTCAGTCATGTGGGCGTATGAAAGAGATGGGCCCTTGAATGGCGCTGTCTGTTGATGTGAATGTTGTAATGTGCTGGGCCCAAAGCTGGTGGTGTAAGTAGTCTTGGCACATATGAAAAGTGTGTGAATGGCCTGTAAAGAGGTTTGTGCCTCGCCGCAGCTTTACAGCTCATGAGCTGTGAGTCATTGGTTCAGGTTTTTAACCTTTTAATTTTCAACAGTTCATTTCCTTTTTGTGAAATCTCTTGTTAATAACATTTTACGCTCTGAACCTTCACTCACCCTCATCCCAAATCCAACCAGTATGTGTGTGTACTTAAGTAATAGTTTGTTTTGAAGTAATATTTGTCTTTTCTGTCTTTCTCTGTCAGGGTGTACATTGTCTCAACATATCTGTTGATGTGAGTGTTGTAATGTGATGAGGCCGCAGCTGGTGGTGTGAACGTGTGTGTCAAGTATAAAAGGTGTGTAAATGGCCTGTAAAGAGTTTAGTGCCTTGACGTGGCTTTATAGCTCACAAGGGGGAACAACCTTTACAACGCAACTTTTACACCGCACTACCATTACAACGAAACTTTTCCAACGCATGCGATGTTACAACGCATGCTTTTACAACGCAAGTCTTTACATCGACTTGCACTAGATGGCGTGCTAACATTAGAAATAGTGTAGTTTACTATCCAAACACCTTCCCTACTGCAACGTGGACTGGAGTTAGAATAGTAAATTACACATTTCTAATGTCAGCACGCCATCTAGTGTATGTCGATGTAAAGACTTGCGTTGTAAAAGCATGCGTTGTAACATCGCATGCGTTGTAAAACTTTCGTTGTAACAGCATGCGTTGTAAAAGCATGCGTTGTAACGTCATACATCCCTCACAAGCTGTGAGTCACTGGTTCAGGTTTTTAACCTTTTAATTTTTAACAGTACATTTCCTTTTTGTGAAATCTCTTGTTAATAAAATATACATTTTGAACCTTTCACTCACTCTCGTGCCAAATCCAACCAGTATGTTTGTATACTTGAGGAAGAGATGGATAGGCAGTCATATTTGCCTTATCTGTCTTTCTGTGCTAAGGTGTATTTTTTCTCTAGGGAAAATCTACAAACTTTAGATATTTTTGTAAAACAAAAATAAATGAGGAGTACTGGGTGGTGTGCCTCTCATAGATCCCAACAACCTTTTCTACTCACAATGCCATGCAAATCTCAAAATGTAACTATAGTTACACATTTTCCTTGCATTCCTGTGTCATAATCTTCTGGTTTCAGAAAAACCACAATTTTCCTACCATCCAGCATTCCCCCCAGGTCTCCTGCTAAAAATGGGACCTCACTCATGTAGGTGGGCCAAGTACCCGTGACAGGCAAGGACCCAAAACATATTGTGGAGACATCAAAATGGACTATCAAAAAACAACCTGATTTTGCAAGGGGGGTCATGTGGGTTTGTGGCCCAGGCTCGGAGGCCATCTAGGGAAACCTACCAAAACCACACATTTCTGAAAACTAGACACCTGGGGGAGTACAGGGAGGTATGGCTTGCATGGATACCCCAAATGATACCTCACTTATGTGGGTGTCTAATGTAGAATCAGCTAAAAAAAATAGTTTAAATGTAGTGCTTAGAGTTCGCTGTGCTATACCCTTAATCCCTATGTTTTTGACCCTTCCCAGTCACAGGCCCTTGTCCCACCCACACAAGTGAAGTATAATTTTACTCAGGAGATTGAGGGGCACGCTGTGTGGTAGGACATTTGTACCGGCATGGTGATCCCACACAGAAATGTGTGGAAAATGTGAAAAATTAGATTTTTCTTCAGCTAAATTTGAGGTTTGCAGGAGATTCTGGGTAGAAAAACATTGGGGGTACATGTACTTTTAAGTTTTACAAGTCTTGGTACTGAAAATCTGCAGAATGTTTTTCGCACTACTGTGTGGGCTATCTCTTCTGTAGGTTACCTTTGAAGATTCCTTGTTACATCTAATAGCTGTAATTCTCAATTGGAAGGTGGTGGATCTGTCATGTTTAGTACCTTTGGAATTGTAATGATAAATCCCCTTTAATGGTAGAGTCAAATTTGTCATTACAATTTTAAAAATACCACTTTTAGAAAGATAGCCTTTTTCTGCTCTTAGCTCTATGTGCCTGAAGCTCAACTCATATACACGTCAGGGGAGGGTGACAGCTGGAAGTTGTTTATTCCCCTTAGATATCCACACACAAAGGGAGTTTAGATGTGAGTTAAAGGCCATCCTGGGAGGATGGGGTGGAGGAACTGGACTGCACACCCCCTGTAATGAGCCTGGAGTCAGGGCAGGAATGGAGGACTACTGTGCATGTCAAAATCCTTCTTTGAAGACTCCCCTACTTCAAAAGCACTACTTGGTATAAGAACTAGACTTCTGACCCTACCACTTCAGTACACTTCTAGGCCTGAGGATACTCTGACAGGAAGAAGGACTGCTGTGCTGCTGAAGCACTGCTACTCTGCTGGACTGCTGCTCTGGAAGAACTTCTTTCTTGCTGTCCTGACCTGCTGCTCTTCTGGTTTGGGTGAGAAGGATTGGACTTGCATTCCCTTACCCCCAGAACCCTGAGAGACACAAGGGCTAGTTGGCTAGCTTCCTGACCTGAAGTCTCAGGGCCATAATAGACTCCCAACTATACTGATTCTGCACCTGGACTCCGCCATCTGTGAGTCTACCCTGCCAAATGGTGCCACCCCAGTCCTGGACCCTTGAAAGTGGGTCTATGGTGCTTGTTCCTCACTTCATCGCCGCTGCAGAAATGGAACAGGTGCATTGCCGAAACTGCATGGTCAGCACCAATGCATCTTTGGCAGTGCGTGGATCGCAATTGGCTCATTGCCTCTGTTTGTGTGGATCAGAACCGACACATTGCTGCATCTGGTGGCTCTGAGCCTCTGCTCTGCCTTTGGAACCACCACTGTGCCACTCTTTTCAATCAAAGACCTCACATCTCTCTCGATGACAGCATCGATGTCGAAGCTTAAACTCCATATTGGAGCTGAAAGCATCTCGCTAGTGTGCCGCCAGGAGCAGGGCATCGCCGCCAAACGCATATATCGTCATCAGCACATCACCTCCTTTGCTCTCCACAGCCTCTCCGTCAACAGGATCTTCAAGGTCACTGCAGCCAAGACTAAGGTACTTGCGCTCTGCGGGTCACACATGGACCCTGTAGCAGGCTCGTGCTCCGGTAAATAGACATAATATCGAAAAAAAAATATCGACTGGACAGAATATCGAGTTTTTGATATAGAATGGACAGAATATCGAATTGCCAAAATATAGTGGTGAAGAATATCGGAAATCAGGTAAGAAATATCGATTTAAATAATACAGAAGTAAGTAATATCGACAGTCATAATATAGTAGTTAAAAATATCGATTTTTTTATAGTGTTTTAAGTGTTAGTATATGTGTTAAAAGTATGTATTAATATTGGAATGTATGTTAGAATATTTTTAAAGTAATGAATTTTATGTTATTTCTTTTTTGTGTAATATAATTCCGTAGCGGGTTGTGGGTTTATAGGGGAGTAGGGTGGGAAGTAATTTAATTATAGTACATTAAATAATAATTTATAGGAATTATTAATTATTTTTAATTTAATTTTGCGTTTTACTTCTGTAGCGGGTTGTGGGTTTATAGGGGAATAGGGTGGGAAGTAATTTAATTGTTATTAGTTAATTATTAATTAGTATTGAAAATTAATTGGTTGTTGATTAATTATTAATTGGTAAATAATTTGTATTAATTGGCAATTAATTTGTATTAATTGTTTAATTGATAATTATGTTAATTGTATTCATTTAATATTTGTAGCGGGTAGTGGGTTTATAGGGGAATATGGTCGGAAGTAATATAATTCTAAAACATTAATTATTTAAATAATGTGTGTATATTGATAATTAATATATTATTAATTAATTATTAATAGGTATTATTTGCATTTATTAATGTTTGTTATAGAAAAATAATTGGTTGTTAATTAATTATTAATAGGTAATTAATTAATCAAAAATGTATTGGTATTTATAATTAATTAATTATTAAATATTGTGTGATTAGTAATTAATTTTAATACTTTTTTGGTATTAATAATTCATTTATTTTTAATAAAATATAAATTTATTATTTTCCCTACTATTGCACTCACTGGAGTGGGAATAGTAATTTTTACCCCTATGCTATCCAACGTATTCCCTACTATTGCACTCACTGGAGTGGGAATAATAATTTTTACCCCTACGCTATCCAACGCTTTCCCTACTGTTGCACTCTCGGGAGTGGGAATAGTAATTTTTATCCCTACGCTATCCAACGGTTTCCCTACAGTGGCACTCTTTGGAGTGGGAATAGTAATGTTTACCCCTTCGCCATCTGACGTTTTCTCTACTGTTGTAATCACTGGAGTGGGAATATTACATTTTGCCCTCCCGCTATCCAACGCTTTCCCTACTGTTGCACTCTCTGGAGTGGGAATAGTAATTTTTACCCCTACGCTATCCAACGCTTTCCCTACTGTTGCACTCTCTGGAGTGGGATTAGTAATTTTTAGCCCTACTCTATCCAATGCTTTCCCTACTGTTGCACTCTTTGGAGTGGGAATAGTAATTTTTACCCCTACGCTATCCAACGCTTTCCCTACTGTTGCACTCACTGGAGTGGGAATAGTAAATTTTACCCTCCCGCTATCCAACGCTTTCCCTACTGTTGCACTCTCTGGAGTGGGAATAGTAATTTTTACCCCTACGCTATCCAATGTTTTCCCTACTGTTGCACTCACTGGAGTGGGAATAGTAATTTTTACCCCTACGCTATCCAACGCTTTCCCTACTGTTGCACTCACTGGAGTGGGAATAGTAAATTTTACCCTCCCGCTATCCAACGCTTTCCCTACTGTTGCACTCTCTGGAGTGGGAATAGTAATTTTTACCCCTACGCTATCCAATGCTTTCCCTATTATTGCACGCTCTGGAGTGGGAATAGTAATTTTTACCCTCCCGCTATCCACGCTTTCCCTACTGCTGCATTCTCTGGAGTGGGAATAGTAATTTTGACCCTCCCGCTATTCAACGCTTTCCCTACTATTGCACTTACTGGAGTGGTAATAGTAAATTTTACCTGCCCGCTATCCTATGCAGAAAATATTGAATATTTTTAATTAATATTACGTTAATTTATATGTATACATTTTTTTTACTTACATTAATTATTTATTAATTTTAATGGTATTTAAGTATTTTTAAGTATGTGTCAGTTAATTATATGTATTATTTCATTCATTTTACATTACTTTTAAGACATTTAAAAAATTCGATATTTTGACTAACTATATTCTTAACAACGATATTTTGGATTCTATATTTTTGTACTTACCTGTTTGGAGATAGGGATTCTATATTTTGGCATTCTATATTTTGGCATCGATATTTTTGTATGTCTATATTTTGGTAGTCGATATTATGTCAGTGATCCACTTATTGTCAGCAAATATATCTGGGCAAGAGTCACAGAGGAGTTTAACATTTCAGACATCTAGTGCGATATAACACAAATATGTTTCAAGTAACTAGTGGCAAGGTGTGCTGTCCTTATCCTGCAAGGTCTGCAGATGTTTTCATTTCATTCGTCCCAGGAGAACAAAATATTCTGAGATGCCAATGTTCCTGTCATTTACTAATTATTTCCTGTTATGTACTAGTTATGAAACAATTCTTAGGGGCCTATTTACGAGAATGTCATGCAGTGCAGAGCAGCAATTCACCATACTGCGCTGCACTGAGTGACAGGGAAAGGGCAGAAATGCACAGTATTTAAGGCAATACAGCGCATTCACCACTTTCCTCCAGTGC
The DNA here is from genome assembly GCF_964204655.1 of Triturus cristatus. Classification (NCBI taxonomy): domain Eukaryota; kingdom Metazoa; phylum Chordata; class Amphibia; order Caudata; family Salamandridae; genus Triturus; species Triturus cristatus. Next base: position 1,403,620,002 of record NC_140590.1, read on the forward strand.
TGGCAGCCGAGCGTCAGTGCAGCGGCACCTTCCTGTTCAAAAACAATCCTGAGAGGCAAATTCCTCTATCTATGTGTGCTGCAGAAGAGAGCACACATAGAAAGAGGAAAAACGAGGAGAAATGAAGATACTTCTCCTCGTTACGCTTCTCCTGGGAAGGCGTATCTTTTTGGTACATTCCCAGGTTTACCAGTTCTGATAAATCTCGGAATGCGTCAAAATCCATTGGAGATGCATGGGAACTACCACATGGTGCCCATTCAATACCTCTCTTTCGCAGAGTAAGACAACGTAGCGAGGAAGCCACTCAGGGCCGTGCAAGGTGGCCTTGTGTGGTATCTCATTCCTGAGTTGCGTCGATCTTGCACCATGTTGCTTTGTGCAAGAGTGACGCAACGGGGCTCATAAATATCTTATCTTATCTTGACCTACAAAGTACATAGCTACCCCGAGGCTTCCCAGCACTGTGAGTCAGAAAGCGTGCATCCGCGAGTGGGCCATGCAGCCCTCGGTAATTTGGATACAGACAGGTTTTCTTAACCTGGCCCCATCCAACTCAGTTCTTAAACTGAATGGCGTTGTATCCCACAGTTTCGGACAAAGATAGGAGAAAGATCTTCCACCCCATTTAGCCATTTGAATGCGTGGAACTTTAAGCAGACCCATGTTGGAGGATCTTAGAGTCTTGTTTGGAATGCAGGCAGTCAGTAGGACACTGATCCTATGAGGGACCTTCCCATTGATTGCCCTGTGGGTCAAGGATAATGCTTTGAATATAATTCTATGTTCCACCGGAAGCCAGTGTAATGAGGTAAGGGCTGTCTTGGCTGAGGAACCTTTAGGAATCTTATAAATGGCCCTAGCTGCAGTATTCTGCAGCACTTGTAGCCTTTTTAAACTGTTTTTGGGGAGCCGAGGTATAGAGAATTACCCTAGTCCAAGGGTGAAGAAATCAGTGCCTGGACTACCTGTCTTCTGCAGGGGATGGGCAGAAGATCAAACATTTTCTTCTAGGCCCTCAGTATGACAAAGCAGTAACTGGTCAGATTATTGGCCTGGACTTCCATAGATAGGGAGCTGTCTAACCACAATCCCAAGCTCTTTATCAGGAAAGAAGGAATGGGGAATGCTTCTAAACTGTTTGGCCACCCCAATACACAGTCACTGGGGGTGGATTATTTCCCAAAACCATAAGTTCAGTTTTGTCTCCATTTAGTGTTAAGGAGCAGCTTGCCATCCAGTGGGCCACTTTCTCAAGACATTGGCCTACCTGGGATTAAAAGCCCTTGTTTGGAGCATGGGAAACGACAAACTGTGTCTCGTCAGCATAAGATACGATTGATACTCCAAATTCCTTTACAATGGAAGCCAGTGGTCTGACATAGATATTAAAAAGCGTAGGGCTGAGTGCGGAGCCCTGCTGGACCCCACAATTCCGGGGGAAATTCTCAGAATAGCAAGGGGGTTCCCATATATGAAATGATCTATCCATTTGAAATGACAAAAGCCGTTCAAGGGCGGCACCTCCCATTCCAATTTCCCTCAGCCTGAGTGCCAATGCCTGGTGGTCGACTGTGCTGAACGCTGCACTCAGGTCGAGAAGGATGATGGCTGCCGCTCCTCCTGTGTCTAGGATTTGTTTGACCTCCTCCATAACTACTAGTGGCACTGATTCTGTGCTATGTTTAGGACGAAACCCGTTTTGACAATCATCTATAAGCAAGTTGTCCTCTAGATACTTAGACAGATACTGGTTGATATGTTCCTCAAAAACTTTCCAGCACACCGGCCACAGAGATATAGGCCTAAAGTTCCCTGGGCAGACGGGGTCCAGAGTCTGCTTTTTTAATAGAGGCTTGTCCACCGCATGCTTCCATTTCCGAGGAACCATGCCTGTAGAAATAGAGGTGTGCAATAGGTTCCTGATTATAGGAAGGATTTCTAGGCTCCCTTGTGAGAGAATGTGAGGAGGGGCAGGGTCTAACTGTGACCCAGAATTTGCTTTCCCAAACAAATCAGGGAATGCTTCTCCCATAATATGGGGAAAGCTCTGCAGATTAACTGTGCCTTCAATCACTGATGGACTTTCCGGACTGATCTCTGTGGCTTCCCTACTCTTTTGTAATTTGCAATAGATATCTGCCACCTTATTTTGAAAATAGGTTGCCAACTCATGGCAGCGATTTTCTGAAGGATTACGCTATGAATTCCCACTTTTGGAAACTGTGAGAGATTTTACGATACAAAAAAACTCCCTAGAAGCGTTGGCTGCATTGCCCAACAGATCTTCATAAAACACGGCCTGGACCCCCCTTTTTTTATCTCTTGGTGATAATGTCGGGTTGCTGGCCAGTTTTATATTTTTGTCGCAATTACGTCTCCATTATCTTTGCAAATATTTACATCCTTTTTTACGGAAATTCAAGATTCATTGAACCAGGGGCCCAATTATCCATTGCATCCCTTTCTTAAGGTACACATAGGGATCAATTCATCGAGGGAACTCATTCACCCTGGCATGAGCAGCCCGGGGGTCCTTTCCTAATGTCGGTCTGCTATTGGCAAGTATGGATAGCCAGGTAACATTAATACGTTTTGATTATCTCTGGCCTTGTCTCATGGGTAGTTTATCACCTGCTTGTGAGGAGGACTATCGAGGGTGAATAAAGTAAGAGCATGATTGGTCCAAGCCATTGGGTAAGGTCTTTCAATTGAAAGGTTATGCTTATCACTGAACACTGGGTCCAAAAGATGGCCTTTTCCATGGGTAACCCCCTTCACCCTTTGCAGAAGGAGCATACCACCCCAAATCCTCAAGAAAGTTTGAAACCAATGGGTTAGTTTTTTTCTTTAAGGTTCAGGTTAAAATCCCCTAGTAGAGTAAAGTTAGCCTTTCCTGTTATGTGGTCAGCCACTAACTCTGGTAGTACTTCGACAAAACCAGTGCATGCACCAGGAAGTCTGTAAATTAAAATTTCCAAGAAGGAAGAGGTAGGGGAAAGGTTAATAGAAAAACTTATGTTTTCACATTCTGGTATAATAAGATACAATTGTGGGCATCTACAAAATGATGCCCCTTAGTGGGCATTTTGGATTAGCTATTGCCCCTAGGGTTTTTACAAATGTAGCAATTGTGTGTTTTTGGAATACACTGAGGGACAACAGACACACCTCATCTCACTATTGTGAGAAAATAAAATAATTTCTTAGTTTGGGAGTTGTAATGCCACATTTTGTACGTATGATATTTCAAAACATTGAAAAAAGGACCATGTCAAAATAAGATTTGTTGAAATTTTGTATGTGAAATGGTAGTTAAGGTAGTAAAATATCTGAATGTAGACACTGAGATGCAAACATAAATTCACAAATCTTTTGAATAGTATGACATATTAAGAAAATATCTCTGTACTCTAAGACAATTAGTTATTTGTTGGGGAAAATGTATTTTCCTTCCCAAGTAGTTAAACAGTATTGGGTACATTTACAAATATGTGGTACAACGCAACAAAGCAAGAAGATTTGCTGCTCTGCATCAAATGGAGAGGGTAGGAATGCACCATAGCTGCTAAGATATGGCACATTCCTGCTCTCCTTCTGTGCTGGCAAACTTGTGGCTACCAAGTGCCAACACAGGCACCCTTGCACCATGGCGCAAGGGTGCCTGCACTACAGCCAGGATTGTTTTTGTGCATGAAGGGACATCTTCCTGCACAAAATCAATCCTCTGAGGACTTTTACTCTTTCCATGTGTGCTGCAGAATGCATAGCAAACAGGTCAACGGAAGCCCATCCCCAGAACTCAGAAGGAGAAGAATGACCTGCAGGGTGCTCACCCATCAGGTCCGTGTATGGAAGTTTGGGTGTACCCCACTCTGACCTCCCCTACCCCGTGGTGGGAGAAACACTATACACTGCTCCTACCCACTGGAGACAGCATGGTTGGGAGCACAGAGGAATATTTCCTTGATTCTAATGGTGAGATTATGGTGTATCATAACATGTGATTGTTGTATTCATGTGATGACACCCTGATAAAGCCAGTTGGCATGCCTTATATTTGTTCACACGTCTTATAATGTGTAAACTTGACAAGGTATAACCTGTGGCTAATTTTATTACTGTGGTGACCCACTGACAAAGCCAGTTGGTCCGCCTTATTTGAAATGACACTCTATTGTATTATGGTGATACATCTGATATAGGTGGGTGTATGGGATCATGGTGTTCAGTGCACACCAGGGATGACGTGATATGAGGGTGTCACTAAGGTTATCTCCATCTACCTGAACATATATATTTGTAATTTAAGAGCAGTATTTAGTAGTGTGTATGTGTAATACAAGTATTTTTCCTTTTTATAATAAAGAAGAGCTACCTGGACCATAATTTATTGACTGTTCTTGTTACATGCCAGCAAATTGGGATTGCTCGAGTAGCCCTTGTTTGGTTCACACTGATAAGAAAATGGCAGACCTATTACTTGTGAAGGACATGACAACTAATAATCATATTTATTACACTTCCCTTCTGCCAAACGGTATTGTTTTGACAGGTTTGCCTAAAGTTTTAAATGTTGCAGCAGTTAATCTACACACCTAGTCCTGAAACCATGTTTTTCTTGCCAGCGTAGTGGATGGCACAATATGTGCTTCACTCTATAGGTGACATTTAACTTTGATGTTCCTACACCATATACTGTGGTCGTGCTGGAAAGTTAAATATACCAATTGAGGATAAGACGATTTTACCCTGTTTAGGGATCCGAGCACTAGCACTGGGTACTGAATAAGGGTACCACAGTGTGCTGAGTTCAAAAAGCAGCAATACCAGTCAGCAAAGCAATGGGAGTGACCAGGCACAAGAGGGAGTTTCTCACATGTACTAATAAAGGAAACTAGTTCATGCTTTAGAGCACAGAAATAGGGATTCAACTTCTGGGTAACATTAGCCACACATACATTTCGTTGTGATGCTTAAGGAATGCTGAAAAGCACAATGTGTTCATGTTGTGGCATCAGATAGAACAGAGTCCATTTTGAATGTCTGCAAGTATAAAATATATTAGCTATAATACTGGTTAAATTGAGGATTGACTTGGATTTATATGTGAACAATAAGTTTTCTTTTTTAGAATTTATTCACAGTGTCTGAGTAATGTAACCTAGAAAATTGTGTGGCATATGACGAAGGAAGTAAAGTGAAAATATAACAAGAGGCATGCAGAAAATGGCAGGAGTTTTTTTTGTTGAGTACATATTGCACACTAACCATTCTATCAATAGAAAAAGGACAACAATAAAGAGCACATTGTTTAAAGAACAAATGCAAGATGAAATTGGACAGCATGTTGTTTCAGAGTGGTGTTTTAACTGACTGCAGTTTATCACATAGGGAAATAATATATTTGTAACATATGCTTGACAAAATTTACACTGGGGGCATATTTACATTAAAGTGGCGAAGCGTGTCATTAAGCCAAGAAGGCTAACGATACGCTTCGTCACTTTAGAAACGCAGGGCTGCACCATATTTACTAGAATATGGTGCAGCCCTGTGTTTGCCCCTGCTCTGGCGCTAACGTTAGCTGCCTAGCGCCAACGCAGGCACCCTTGCACTATAGGGTGCCTGTGTTGAGGCGAAGATTGATTATGTGCAGGAAGGTCCTCCTTCAATCTTTAAATGCCGTTTTGTAACTTCTATGTGTGCTGCTTAATGCAGCACACATAGAAGTTGCAAAACTGCAATTTTTAAAAATCATTGATTATGTGCAGGTAGGGGGACCTTCCTGCAAATAAACAATCATAGGCAATTTGCCGTTTATATGTGTGATGCACAAGGCAGCCCACATGGAAACAGCAAAAACGAGGAGAAATAAAGCATTTCTACTCGTTTCGCCTGTTTAAGACCCGGTTTTCCCTGGTCTTAATTTTGGTGCTGCCTCCTATTTAAGCCTCCCTTGTAAATAGGAGGCAGTGTCAGAATCAATGGGTGTTGCTGCGGAACGCCTACAGCAACACCCATTACCCTCCCCTTTCACGGTAAATACAGCGTGAAAGGGTGCCTTATTTACAAAGCAGTGTTAAGCCACGTTAAGTTGCTTAACGCTGCCTTGTAAATAAGGCGAGGCCCCTATCGCCATCATACGTCGCTGAAAGTGACATTGTGTGGTGGCGACAGGGGCTTGTAAATATGCCCCTAGGTTTTACAGGCTAGCTGAAAATGCCTTGCACAGCAGAGCAAAAGTATCTTTAAAATGCATATTGTAAATCAAGGAGCAGCGCTCTGGAAGTGTGCAGGGGAAGGCTCTCAGAGCTCTACCACTCGGATCAAAACATACTCTTAAAAGATAACTGCACAGGTAAGATTCACACTGCACTTAGTATGTTTCTTATGATTTTGGCCTTTCACCAAGTGACATACTGCCGCCACTGCAACTCCTTATCCTTCCCTGTTGGTTCCCCAACTCCCCATCGCCCTGTTACCTCCTACCTCATTGGGCAGTTTCCTTTTGTTCTGCATCCCAGTCTGTACATGTGAAGCTCACTAGATAACATAGAATGAGCACAAGAAAAAATTAAACTGTGTCTGGCTGCTCTCATTTGGATTTTCAAAGACAATCAGAATTTGAGTGTAATTAAGTTGTCCCTTCACCTCTCTGGATTCCAGTGCACCTGCAACTACTACACTAATATTACTGGGCCCCTTCAGAAACTTTGGTGTCTATCTCCTCCTCTTGTTGACATACATGGGTGCTGAGATTGTGGGTAAGGATTTACAGGAATTGATCACAATAATCTGGAAATGTATGATGATGTGTGGCTTTTTCATTTCTCTGAGGCACAAGAACAAAGGGACGTTATACCGTAAACAACACAGTATAGCTATAGTACGTTTTGCAATATGGTCCATTCAGTAGCTTATCCAGTCCATGCTTTTTATTTCAGTTACTAAGTGGAATAAAAGGTACCAGAAAACAAAGGAAACCCTTTACTGCATGCATTAATTATGCAGTACAAGTGAACTTTGACACCACACACTACCTTCCGAAAACATCAAAAAGGGCTGCCTTTCCAATCACTACGTACTATTCTAACAAAATGAAGGATTTTCTCACATGCAGGTCTACAAGTTTCTAGTCTTGGTAATGTTTCTGCCTCCCTCCATCTCAATGTAATCCTGCTACTTTTGAATATTTGATTAATTCAAGTGCACTATATAAATAAATAAATGCATTTTGGGAACTTGAGGGGTCTGACAGCACAGCAATGTTTGGGAAATAGCATTGCATTTAAAACATTTTTAACTTGACTATATAAAGATAAACCCATGTTGCAAAAAGCAATGTTACACTCTTTATGTAATACTGTCCAATGTAAAAAAGAAAAAAGAAAAACACATACCTAAGCATATACTGGAATGTAATGTAGGTGCTGCTGAGCAGTGTGTGCTGGGCCCATGCACGCAGCACTGTTTTAACTGCCCAATACTATATGTCAAACAGTTCTGCTGGGGAATATTGGATTTGGGGCATTAAACTTTGGGTCTGGTTTTTTGAAAATACAGTGCAATACAAAGCTGCAACCAAAGTTGCAGCACTGCACGGTGAGTACACAACAGGCTGCCTCATGTCACATACACACCTTTGCACCATTACAAATGTTTGTGTGTGACATCATAGCTTACACTTCTAATATAAAAGACTACACCTATTTTAACATAGTTCAAACACCGGCACACATGCAGTGGGTGAACTGTATGGAGAAATACATTTTTCTTGAACTTTGCGCCTCCCTCAGTGAGGTGTAATTGTTTTATGCAAAGCCCAGCCGGACAATTTAAGATGACAGGCTTGGCATCAAAAAACATGGACGCTTGCTGTGGAATGGCAAAATAACACCCAGTAATGTGCCTTTGACGCAATGTGGCAGAAAGCAGCTCAAAGTGCTTTTTGTGCTGAAAAAAACACTTTTCCAGTTTTGGGCTGAAAAGTAAATACTCTTTCAAGACATTGTGCCGCTTTGCATGACTTTGTGTGACTTGTCAGCTGCACACGTCGTGGCTAAATTTGGCCTTTTGTGCTTTTGTGCACACTGTCCAGTAGAATAAAGTGCAAAATAGAGTCCTAACCATGCCATCTGGTGTGGAGCTTTGCCTAGTTAAAATTTTATAACCGGCAGGTAAGTATTCCTAGCTTTCAAACTGCGCAGTTATAGCAAGGTTTTTCTTATTTTGAAATCTGGTTGCAGCTTGATCGTAATGACTGAAATGCACTGAACTGGATTTCTTGACCACAATAAAAATGTGAGCTTTTTAAAGGATTAAGGAGTGGTAGAATACGGGTTGGACTCACCAAAAGAGTTTCATGTGACACCATTGTGTTATGTTCTTGGACATATAATTGTACCGTTATACTAAATGTGTGCCTAAGCCTTAAGAACTGTGGATGCTTTCAAACTGCTGTTTTTATTTTTTTTATTTTTTAAACAGTAAAGACATAAAAAAGAAAGGGGAGGGGGAAGGGAAGGATGGAGTGTATGGGTAGGGTAAGTCCAGGGTAAACGCAAAGCCAGTAAAAAGCAAGTAAGAGACATGAGTGCAAAAAATAACAGCCACAATAGAAAATGGGGCACTGCATTCAAATCAATAATCTGGACATCAGAGCCATCAGACCACAGTGACTGGGGCCGGATTTGGTTGTAGTCACCCGTCAGCCTCCTCACTTCAGCTCACCATCGGATGATGAAGGCCTTCCATACAAGCTTGTTGTAGGATAAGGGATGCAGCAAAGGTGGGGCTCTGTCTCTCTTGACAAATGTCATAAGGGGTGACCAGATGCATTCAAATTTAGACATTACATCCGCAACCAAAGCCGTCTGGGGCTTAGTTACAAGGAGCTAGCGCCGGCAATGTGTCAAACGTTTTGATGCATTGGTAACGCTGGTAGTACTTCATATTTACAAGGTGACATATCTTGGAGAATGCGTCACTTTTAGGAGTCCTGCATCAAAAGAAACCTGCCTCGGAACCACCTGTATCATGTAAGTATTAAAATGTGCAAAGTAGGTGTTTTATCGTAATTTCCACCGTAAATCAGACACATGGATTTTTGAGAGATTTTACCAAAGGGATGCATCGCCCGCTTGAGTTGCACAGAGGTCTGCTAGCATCAAAAATCCTACGCATGTAACACCCATGCGAAGGAAATGACGAATTGACATTGGTATATAAAGAGAAGCAAGACAGAACAGTATGGCAACCACAACTACCCCACAGAGGGGCTCATTTTAAAGCTGGGAGTTGCAAGGAGATGACAACCACCACTATCTTCACCACACCCCAACCACGCACCCCCACCACTACAAGGGCAACAGAGAGGAAGGGAGTGCATTTATCACCAGTGGACGACCCAAATTGGACTCAGGAAGGATGAGCTCATCACCTACTACCAGCTGAGGAGGGAGTCCATTGTACAGCTGCTACACCAGATTGCACCAAGGCTCCAGCCAACAACTGACTGCCAGATCTACCAACATCCCTTCACAGGTGAATCTCCTGGCAGTACTACCCATTCTGGCATTGGGGTCCTTCCAGACAACAGCCGCCAGAGTGGCTGGAATCTCCTAGCCATCTTTCTCCTCATTCCTTCCCTCCGTCATGGATGCCATCATTCGTCTGACATCCTGCCACCTCCTCTTCCCCAATACCCACGAATTGCAGCTGGAGACAAAATAAGGGTTTTATGCCATCACTGGATTCCAACATGTGCTGGGTGTCATGGACTGCACAAGTGCTACTGGTCCCACCTGCTGCAACATCCCATCTCTTGCAGATCAGGAAACACTCACACTCCATCAATGTGTAGGCCATTGTTGACCATCGCAGGATGTTTACAAATGTGCTGGCCAAATACTCCGGCAGTGTGCATGATGCATACATAGTCTGGAACTCCATAATAAATGACCGCTTCCAGGATGGCCGATATGGGAATGACCTACTTGTTGGCAAGGAAAACTCAAGTACTTAACAGACCCACTAACAGAAATGGATGCTTCAATACCCATCTCTGTGTCTGTCAATATAGATAGGGCCACAAGTATGAGGGGTGTCCCTTATACATGCATTATGCATCATGGTACATGTGTAATGCAAACTTCAAGTCATACATGTTAAGACACGCAAAGCCACTTTGTCTGCCGTTGAAAGGTGCAAAGGTACAGAGCAATGCATCATTGGCCAAAATGCTGTATAGCATCTCTGCGTGCAAGGGAGGTGTTCCATAGTTATTGCGGAGGTGTTGCCATGCTACTCCCATGGTTCAACAGGCATGTTATGTATCCCACCCCAGGCACATTTATACAATGTGACAAATCAGGTGGTGTGCCCAGGTGATGTGTAACAGTCAAGAAAAAATGAAATCATCCAATTCACTCCCATCTCCTATGTGTGCTGTGTTCTGTGGCACACAAACATAGATGATGACGTTTCTGAGGCTATACCCTGTACAGGAAGATGCACCCTCATGCACAAACACAATCCTGCATGCAATGCAGACTCCGACTACCCATGGTGCATGTGAATGTGTACCTGCTAGGCAATTTGTGGCAAGTGTAGTCTGAATAAACTTGAATGTGCTGTATGGCTTAATTACTGTGCACTACTGCCCTTTCTCACTGACGATGTACACATAGAGGAAACAGGGCCATTCAATGGGCACACAATGTTGTACTAAAGAATACAACAGAACTTCCTACACCTATCTATTTCAATCTTAGGCAAAAAGTCCATATAATAATGCAAAACCCACAGTCAACAGTGTACAAAAATAAGATCAATTCATTTATTTGCTGTTTTTTTTTCATTTTTTCATTTTTTCGAGAACATATTCATGTGTATTTTTTAAATATAGAGTGTGTATTATTACATATAATACATATTGTTTTTTTAATCATAAAACAGAATTATATCCTGTCTAAAAGGACCCACACCATAATAACATATGACACAATACCAAACTGGAACAATAAACATCACAGTTTACAAAAAGAAAAACATCACAGTTTACAAAAGGAAAGAATGATGTTATATAAGAAAACAATATACAAGACAATAAAACAGTGATAATTACACAAGACCAGCGCCGACGCGCATTTCGGAGATCCTATATATCACATACAGGCTCCTTCTTCAGGGCTTGTTCGATAGGTCTTTCAAAATAACAACAAGTAAAGGTCATCAATTCATTTCCAACATCACGTGGTGAGGGTACTAATACACATTCAATATTGACAACCGTTGATCTGTGGGTACAAAAACCAAAATGAGTATACTAAAATATTATTTAATAAGATAAAAATGAGGCTGAAGTAAAGGGTGAGAGATAATTACACCCAAGAATCCTAAATCACCTAAGAGTGAATAGATAAACCGAAAAATATGTGAATCAAGAAGTATAGAGAAAGAAATTTAGCATCCCATCACCTCAATAGTAGACAACATAGATGTATACATACTAGGAACCAGCGTTTAAGATAGAAGTCCACGGACGGGAGCTGACTTCAATGGAAATATAAGTTTTTGCAAAGCAACTAAAAATGAAACGACAAATAGATAAGGTAGACATGATAATATAGCGTGATAGGTAACGAGTCCTATGTAGTTGTATTCAAGATGACTAAGACACACAATGTTGTACCACTTTGACATGCACCTATTAATCTGGCAATGGCAGTAGCAACAGTACGTCACTCATTTGCAAAATGTGTCCATTCATCCTGTGTGGATGGATGGAACCACATCAACTGCACTGGCTAACTATTTACCTTTAAATACCTATGCCAATGTCATGTATCTCACCACTGACATCTGTGGTTTATCACAGAATATGCACGTGTCAGTGTACGGAATGTTTGCTATGTCAATGCCTACCTAGGCAGACCAACTAGCTAAATATCTGATACCCAATCTGTCACTTCACACATGTAGTGTGAGCACATAACATAGAGTGGGCAGGAGAATCCCAAATAGCCAGAACAGAAGGCTACAGGATCAACATGAAAATCAAGATGTAGAAGTGTACAATGTATCAGCCCATGCTCATTATTTGCTATTACATAGAGTAATGGAAGAGACATGTGTAAACCTATGACCACCTGTATGAGTAACCACTATTGAGAAAATCAGTAAGAAATATGCATGAACATATCACTACACATAACATACATGGTCTGGAATGTATCTGTAAGAATGAGCACAAGTATTTACAGTTGTCCTTTCTTTTCACTTCCAGCTGACCAAAGATATGGGCTTCAGCTATGGGTAAGGACCCCGTATGGACCCCCCCGACTGATCCAGAGAAGGCCTACAACCAGGCACTCAGCAAGTCACACAACATTGTGGAGTGAAGCTTTGGCCTGCTCAAGGCCAGATTCTACTGTCTTGACATCTCAGGGGGGAGATTACTCTACACGCCCCCATTGATGTGTAAAATAATCCTCTTTTTTGCTATATTGCTAGGACGGGGACCAACAACACCAGGACCCAATAGATGAGGAGGAGAAGGAGTCGGGTGGTGGACATCCACTATACCGTGGCTGGAAATCGTAGACGCACAGACATAGTGAAACATTTTTTTGCCTTAACAGCAGGTTCTAGGAGGAAACATGAACCAATATGTACTGATGGCCCAACATGACAGTAGATGTTCGATCCCATTACTTGTCTTTGCTTTCATGTCACAGGCACACAAAACAAAAAAATGCCAACAACAAGGATACCTACATCATAGCAAGTATCAACTGTAATTAAATTGGATCATGTCAAGATATGCAAAATTGACAATATGTCACTGCGATATATCACCTGTCCTAGTGTCCGCACCATGAACATCAGGAGTCACACATATGTGCACTGTTGACATTCACATGCAACACATCCTAAGTCTACAAGCATGTCTGCCAAGAAATTATGAGCAAGAAAAGTGACCCCTGGAAGTGTCTACCTGCATTGCTCTAATCGATACACTGTACCACACACAGAGGCCTAGTTGCATCAATGAAAAAAGTACACATTGGTCCATAACGTGATGGAATGCACCAAGAACGTTGGTCGGAAGCAAACCATCAATGTCTAAGCCTCAGAAACACTGCATTGTGCATTGCCATGTGTTGTGTGTAACTTGCTATTTGGCGAGTCCCCAAGCAATATGTCATAAATAAATGTATATTTAGTAGGAAACATTACAATATAGTAGGGAACGTGACACTTAAGTACAAAAGTGACACTTTAGTAGTTAATGTGATGCTTTTGAAGAAAAAGTCCAGCTTTACCTGAAAACATGACGCTTGAGAAGGAAACGTGACACTCTAGTAAGAAAGTTAACGCATTTGTTGTACATGTGACGCTTGTGTGCGAAAAGTCCCGCTTTACCTGAAAACGTGATGCTTAATTATTAAAGGTGATACCAAAGGGGATGATGGACGGAGCGTTTGAGTACATCAAACACTCACCCCCAGTCAACTGATCTGGGTTTAATCCATCATCATTTTTTAGCTCACTCCTCCACTCCAGTTCAGACATGGCCATATGCAAATCAGTCTGACCCTGTGCCTCATGGGAACGACTCGAACATACACGGGTGTACATACACGGGGGGTTCAACACGTACACGGGTGTACATACACGGGGGGTTCGACACGTACACGGGTGTACATACACGGGTGGGGGTACGACTCGAACATACACGGGTTTACATACACGGGGGTTTGACACGTACACGGGGGTTCGACACGTACACGGGTGTACATACACGGGTGGGGGTACGACTCGAACGTACACGGGTGTACATACACGGGGGGTTCGGCACGTACTCACGGGGGCTGGGGGAGGTACGGCGCGTACCGGGCCCCCTATTCTGGTCGTTTCGCGGCGTACTTCGCTTTTCCGGCACTTTTTGGGTGCCGTGAAAATATTGCCGTCCGGACTGCTGTCGGTTCGAATCGTACTTCCTGGGTAGTGAAACGCTGCCTGACAGCGTCCCGACGTCACGTCGGAGCATTCCCGGATCACATTCGTATGTATATTTTCGTCGGACGGTGTTTTTTACGATTCGTACGGAAATGGTGTTTCCGTGCGAATCGTACTTCCATGTTTGTAAAGTTTTACAACCGGGTACGAGTCGGACGGAGAAAACGCTCCGACCGACGGTTCGTACCCGGTTTTTCCAGGATCGTAATGGGCACCAGAATATCTAAATAGCAAAAGGAAGTGACAGTCTGGATAGCGCTTTTTTCAATAAAAAAGGTTTTGAGAGTTTTATGTTTAGGCCCACAGATCATGGTGTATGTTTTGGACTTATTAATAATCATTTTCTTCTGTACCATAAAGGTAGAGAATGCGTCCATTCTTGCTAACAATACGTCATCGTCCGCATATAATAAGACAGGTATCGGATGACCTGCCACCATAGGGGCGTCTGCCTGTATTATCTGTAGATGTTTATCTCTTCCATTAATAAATAGAGAAAATAAAATTGGTGCAAGAACACAGCCTTGTCTTATCCCCCGCCCCACTCTAAATTTGGGTGTACATTCGCCTTGGGGGCCAAAACGGACCTGACTAAATAACTTCTCGTACAGCCTTTTTTGGGCTAATATCATGTCTTTAATGGAGGAGGAGGCTTTGGGGGCTTTTGGCATCCTGAGGCCTTCAGGCCTACTGCCAGCTAGAAAGATTTTAAACGGAGCCCAAAGATGCAACAAGGGAAGAAGTGGATCAATTTCAGGCAGCAAGGCACTCACAGGGTGCAGCAGACTTCACCCGCCCCCCCTCCCCCTACCGGCCCGACACAACACAGTGAAGTGGAGGGAGGCCCAGAAGCCTTGGTCTCTCGTAGTATTGGCGTCTGGGCATAGACGTGCAAAACCAGCTGAATGCTGGGAGCAGCGTCTCGAGAATGCGGGTGGCAATCTTGAATGCATGGACCTAAGTAAGAGCTCCTGTGGCCTCACGCAGTGTTAATGAACCCTAACTGGGCATTAGGTCGAGTGTTTTTGGAGTTACAGTGTCCCTTTTTCAACTGGACCAAATGTTATACAAGCGGCCATTGAAACTGGGTGTTCGGGTGGCTGCATGCTATTCAGTTTAGAAGTACACCCACTGTTACGCTCCCAGCACTTTTCATGGACCTGATCTTCACATTGTACGTTTATAATGGGTACAAAGAGTGGTCTTTCAACAATTCTTCTTCTCTTTCAAATGTTGATTCGTCCATAACATATTAACTAATTGCATTTAATGAATACTGGGTTTGGAAGAGAGAGGTCACCACAACAACAAAGGAAATAAGTCACTTGAGGGCTAATATATCACACTTTGAGAATTGGAATGCAGTTTCTTTGGAATTAGGCAACATGCCATGTAAAAGGCCCTTGCAATGTGTCATTTCCCTTGCATTGTGTCATTTTAGCTGTTATAAAGCGAACTGTCTCAAATAACTGCTTAATAAAATATCTCAAACACTCAATAGATTGAATGCCATTGAGAGTCGTTTGCTTACTGAATTGTATTTTGCATGTTTTTCATATCCAGGCAATAAGCCAAAATGTTGGGGTATTACAGCTTGCGTTTCTATAGCTGTGTATATAACAACCTTTTTTCGGACCAAATTGATCAAACTTTCACACAGAGCAATGCATCAAGACAACATCAAATGGAAAGGGCAGAAATGTGCCATATATCCCAACGTATGCAGTATTCATGCTCTCTCTTTCCGCTGGTGCACTCAGTGCTGCCTAGCGCCAACACAGGCAGCATTGCGTTATGGTGCAAGGGCGCCTGCGTTGCAGGCAGGATTGTTTTTGTGCAGGAAGGGACACCTTCATTCCCAGGTTTACCAGTCTTGTTAAATCTGGGAATGTGTCAGAATCCATGAATGAATCAGAACACCCACCATAACACCCATGGCACGCCTCCCTGGAGCAAAGTACCGCAAGGCTGCGACTTGCGTTGCCTGGCATTACTCCAGATTTACCAAGCAGCGCAGGACCAGGCAAGGTGGCCCTGTGTTGCATGTTTAATCTGAGTTAGGGATTGTGTTGCCCTTACGACCCCATGCGTGATGCAAGGGCAACGCAATCCAATGATAAATCTGGCTCCTACTCCCTAAAGAGGCCCCCTCTCAGATTGAATTGTTGGTCTAATTTGGACTTACTAATAAAACGTGTTAGATTGTGTTATGACTATCGAAGGGTCACATCAAGAAACGCAATTTTTGGCTAAAATGTATAGTAGAGGGCATTAAAATGAGCTTATGCTCTCAAATAATTCACTTCAGAGGGTGTATGCAATTCTCAAGGAGTGTTGCCCTGTAAGACATTTATAAAACTGGCCAGAAATGTATTTAAAAGCACCAGTCCAAGGCACAGTGATGCCAAACAGTACAGCAAGTCAAAGGTCATGTGATGTAACCCATAGGTCAACCGCATGTGATGTCCCTTCCTCCATCGCCGTCATTTTAGTGAAATGATGTCCATACTCTATGCATTCGGATTAATTAACATCTGCAATTCGAATACACGAAGATATATTCATCTATCCTAGAGCGGCTCCTCCATTATGGCGGAGGCGCGTTACCCCCCTGCTGAAAGCCAGCAGAGGCAATCAACAAAAATAAAAGGATAAAAATACATTTTTATAATCATTTTATTGTTTATCCTATAGGCTGTGAGCGGAGGGGGGGGCAGCCATACTTTCACTGCCCCTGCAGCACCAGGGAGAAGAGGGAAGTAGTGGGCACTGCTAAGTGCGCATGACTATTTGGCCAGTCCTCTGGGGCAGGTCAAACATTCATGGGCATTTAGCCTATCTCCTACCCGCGCTGTGTTGTACAGCCCGATGGAGAACCAACACAGGCTCCCAGTCCATGTCTAAGCACCAAACCAGCATGATAGCAGCGCTCGGATTGGTATCTGGGAGCCTGCTCAGTGTGCAGCTGTTCCTGGAGGTCCAGGAGCCGAGGTTCGGGAGCAAGGCGACAGCCGTTGGAACAGGTAAGTGCAATTTTATATATTTATAATTCTTTTTTCTTTAGGTTGTATTCTCGCTTCCCCCACCCCACCACTTTGCAATACGAGCGACGGCTACTGCACCCACCGAAAACTGAACTTGCCTCTGTGCGTTGATTGTGAGCACATATTCACTTCTTTAAAGATTAGGACATGGGAAGCACATCACAATAAATGGTTATGATGTGTTCTGCTGCCTTGTAAGCCTCTGATAAATCGTGCACAGTACCTTACTATGTTGACTTCTTAGCTGTTCTCTTGCATAACTTTGTCGATTTTAATACTATCATTGCTGATTATATCTTTTAAAGTTTTATATACGCATGGAAATAAAAAAAATGGTTAACAAATATTATGATGTAGGGTCATATTTGCAATGTTACTTTGTGCAATTGATAAAGCTTGGAAAAAGATTCACTGCATGAATTGTTTGATTACATTTTCCCTCCTTTACTCCTCTCCTGTGCACTACTTGCTGAAACTGCTCTTCAAATAATAGTTTACATCAGTGTGACTGTTCTACAAGCTTTAGTTTTTACCCCAGTACAAAATGAGTATTGACAAGATATGCTCTGGAAGTCTATGGATTTTGCTGCGCTGAAAATGAAGTCATCCATTAACTGTGAAGATGTTCTAAATGATTTGGATGCAGCACTTATTGAATTGTTAAGTAACAGTTCAAAGGAATTTGGTATCTATGTGTTTAAGGTATGAAAAAGCCATTGGCATATGTGCCAAGTTCCTTCCTTTCCTTTTTCTTTGGTCAATTTCATCATAATTCAAGAGTATTGATATACTTAATTATGTTTTGATCCGAGTGCAGCTCTCTGCCTGAATACTAGCCCTTGTTAGCCTGAGAAACAGACTTGGCTCTTCCAAACGTCAGCAAAAACATAAATTAAATGATACTGCAATAGCAAATTAATCTCTTCACCCCAACACCTAAATAAATTACAAAGTCAGTCCTGCTGTTGATATCCTGCACTTTCAGAGAAATATGATGCTGAACTATCATTTGCATTGAGAAAATAAACAAATTTGCAATTGTCAGATTTTTGCATTTTGTCCAACAGCTGCTCTTGCCCTTAGTATATTTTGTGCAAAGTATTCTAATTGTATATGTGTGTGTGTATGTATATTTTACCTAATGGCGGTCGCCAGTAGGTAGTTATAGTTAGGACCTATTATCCATAGGAAATCCGCAACATTCTATTTGGAATAACTTTGGCGCCGGTTGACGAATCTTTGCGAAATTTTCAAAACTAGTGGGGCGCTCCGGTCCGCTCTTATCATGAAAGTCTCGGGGTGATTCGTCACGCGGGGGCCGAGAAAAAGGGGGGTCCCAAAACATGTTTTCCCCATGCAATTTTCCATAGGAACCTTTAATCGCAGCTACAGCCTGAACTGCTGAACGGAATTACACCAAATTTGGCAAACAGGTAGCCCTTGGTTCAGAGTCGTGCCTTTTGGTTAAATGGTGTAAATCCGTTGAGTAGTTCCTGAGAAAATCAAAAGTAAAATCACATATATATCTTGGTGGAGCCTAACCACACATCTCATCGTGAGATCTGATTGGCTGTCAGCACTTCATCCAAGAAGTGTTGGCAGCCACCTTGGTACCAATATACATGATAGCACCTCATTAAAAAGCATTGCAGTTAATAGAAGGTTTTAAGACTTTAGTTACATTATAAATCGTTTGTTGATGGTACCATACTCATTTTAGGAATTGTGGTGTGTTCTAAGGTGATTTTACCATGTGAAAAAGCCTTCTGCTGGGATATCATGAATCATGTTTGAGAGAAAACTATTTTCTCATGCTTTTCCCACAGAGGTTTGGAAGGTGATCTATGAGCTAAAATGAGAGCATATGTTCTGTAAATTCACATTATCTTTCTCAGTCATGTGAGAATGAAGTCTGAAATTCTCAGTAAAACATGTACATTCAACAAGGGCAGAGACTGTCAGTTGATTCCTTTGCGTTCTACTGCAGCTTCCCAGAGTGTTCTAAATAACAACTAGAGCGCTAACAGTCCTACTTATGACAAACGTATTGCACACCTGAAGTCATCTTGATTGGAATAAAGTGGTAACTCTTAAAACATTTAATTTGAAAAGGAACAAAATGAGGGGTTCATTTTGCCATAGAAATTATGATTAGTGCTGAAGAAAGAAAAATTAGGGCACATTTTGAGTGACTTCTCAAATCCTCTTCTATTTCATTAAAAAATTCTGACATGCAGACTGAAACATGCACTTTGAATACCAGCAGCAGACTTCCGTGGTGAGCAGTAGCTTTACTACAGTGATCTAATGAGCCACTAGAGTGCAAACATTCAGAATTTATGGCAAATGTGTGACATATCTGAATACCTTCTTGATGGAATCAAAGTAAAAAACTGAAAGCATTTCCTACTGAGGAGGCTGCAGTAAATGAGGAGGGTTAATTTTGCCATAGAAATAATTATGATTAGTGCTGAAGAAAGAAAAATGAGGGCATATTTTGAGTGACTTTGCAAATCCTCTTCTATTTCATTAAATAATTCTGACATGCAGACTGAAACATGCACTTTGAATACCAGCAGCAGACTTCCCTAGGTGAGCAGTAGCTTTACTACAGTGATCTAATGAGCAACTAGAGTGCTAACATTCAGAATTTATGGCAAATGTGTGACACATCTGAATGCCTTCTTGATGGAACCAAAGTAAAAAACTGAAAGTATTTCCTACTGAGGAGACTGCAATAAATGAGGAAATTAGGAAACTTCATAACAAATAAATCTCCCAAGATACCCACCAGAGACAAAAGAGCCCAAATGTAGCCCAAATATCACCCAGATGTAGCCCACATGTAGCCCAATGACAGAAGTGTTCAAAACACTTGTTTTTTGTGTATTTGCAGTTTTATATAGTGCAGACTTGTCAGGTATTGGAGTGCTTTACATGAGCATTGGTTACATCACACAAGATCAAATTCATTTTGGTTGTAGACATGGGGAGATTAAGTGATTTGACCAGAATCACAGAATATTGAGCTGAAGCAGACACTCCATCCTGGTTCCCCAGTTGCAAAGTCTGCAGCTCTGGAAGTAACACCACATCCTCTCCCCTAAGTGCAACATTTAATCAAGTGGTCAACTAGATTAAAAAACATAAAGATTACAAATAATTTAAAAGTTCTTTGTTGCTATTTGAAAACTCAGAAAATATGTCCTCATTTTAGTTTTTTTAGAGTACTAACCATAATTTTGATGCAAATAAGACCCTCTCATATATGTAATTTCTAAAGGAAATGCTCTAGGTATTACAGTTTTGATTACATCAAGATGACGTCAGGCGTTCCACACTTTTGTAATAAATATAGAATGTTAGCAATCTAGTTGTTCATTGGGATACTGTTGAGAGGCAGAGGCCAGGGCCACGGACTCTGAAAATTGAAGGCAGGTAGGAGAGTGCAGAGGCAACAGTTTGACCACACTGGGCAGGCAGGAAGGGCAGTGGCAGCACAACAGACTATGGAGGGCAGTGGAAAGGGGGGCAGGGGCAACAAACCAACAATACAGGACTGGCAAGAGAGGCTGTGGCAATATAATAGACCATTTTGGGCAGAAGGAAGAGGCAGTGGTAGTACAACCATACATGCCAACAGACCCGTTTCAGCCAGGAAACTCCAATGTTTTTAAGCTCAAATGGGCTTTATTTGATCTGTCTCCTGTCTACAATCTCCTCTTTTTCAATGTAACTCAAAGGGGAAAATCAATACCCCATTTTTTTTTTCAAAATCTCCCTCTTACCAAGTTCAAAATGTTCGCAAGTATGGAACATTGGATCATGGTAGGCAGGAGGAATTGGGGTAGGGACATGGACTCGGATAACAGAGGACAGGAGGGACAGGGAGAGGTGCACCAAACTGACCCTACAGGGCAGGCATCAGGGTTTGCAGCAGCACAATACACCACACAGAGCACGCGGGATGGGGTGCAGCACAACAATCCATAGAAAGCAATAGGGAGGGGACAGGACCATGCACATGGACAACAGAGAACAGAGGGGAAAGAGGCAATGGTAGCTAGCTGACCATAATGGACAGACAGGAGAGAAAGCTGCAGCATAACCGACCATAAAGGGCAGGAGGGACGGATCAGGGGCATTACAATGGAACAGACAAGCCAGGAGGGAGGGAATAGGGGTCTGCACAGGGGGCTGGGGGCAAGGGGTAGGGCAGGAGCAGCAAGATGACCATGGAGGTCAGGCAGGATGGGCACTAGAAACAAGACACACCATGGAGAGCAACAGTGAGACTATGATGGCATACACACAGACCATGGAGGAAAGTTGGGAGGGGGTCAGGGGCAGCTAGCTGACCACACAGGGAAGGTGGGAGGGGCCATGGCAGCACAGAAGACCATGCATGGCAAGCGGGAGGGTTAGTGGCAGCACAATGGCTATGATGGGCAAGAAGGAGGGTGCAGGGGCATGCACAAAGGACCATGGAGGATAGAAGGGAGGGTCAGGACCTGGGCACAGACAAGAGAGTTCAGAGGAAGGGGCCTCACAACAGACCGCGCGGGGCAGGCAGGAGGAGCAGTTGCAGTACAACAGACCAGGTAGGGCAGAAGGCTATAGCAGTAAAATGGACCATGGAGAACAGGAGGAAGGGGATAGGGGCATGGCATGTGGACAGGCAGGGTGGAGGTGGCAGGGACAGGTTATAGTCATCTGACAATGCTAGGCAGGTGGGAGGGGAGTGGCAGCTCAACAGAACACTCAGAGAGATAGGAGTGGCAGGTCTATGGAACATGGTGGGCAAAAAGGATGCAGCGGAGGCATGCACAAAGACATCGGAGGGAAGGGGGAAGGAGAATAGGGACAGCAAGCTATGCACAGAGGCTAAGCAGGAGGTCAATGATGGGCCATAGAATTGGGCAATGGAGGGAAGGAGGAGTGGACTGATACATCATGCTGAATGGAGGGCAGTGGCAGCACATCAGACCATGCATGGCAGGAGGGAGGAGGCTAGTCCATGGATTCAGACAACAGAGGATAGGGAGGAGGTGGATGGGGCAGCAAGCCAACTGTTCAGAGAAGGTGGGTATTAGGAACTTTATTGTTTTTAAAATGTGTGTCTGTGCGAACTACTTAAAATATGAACAAGTATGCAGCATAATCTCACTTTTATTCAGGAATAAGATGACGTTTGTGACTGTGACTCCGGGCTCACTTGGCAGAAACACCCCCTGACCCTCCACCCCCCATCGCAAAATGTAATGCCCGTGAAAAGGGGAGGTGAACGCAGTCTTATATAGAACATAGTCCTGAGAGCACGATTGAAAATGAAAAACCAGATATAGTATATGGTATAAACAATGCACCAAAAAGTGTGATATAAGATGAACCGGGGCGTGAAATATAATATGCAATACATTGTGCGCAATGACAGATTCATTGGAGAGCGCGAGATAGCACAGGCACTAGCGCGTGCTATGCGATATGCGCCTTGGAGTGTATTATGCACAGGGCAGTGTTGTGTAACCTAAATAGTCTCTAAAGTTGTAATATAAAATATGTGCTGGGGAGTGTAACGTTGCATATGCACTGTGACAAGGATATGGACCCCAGATTGTAATATGTATGGTATAGCGCTGTGCGTTATAACATAGGCATCGAGGAAGGCACGTTAGATGGGGCAATATAACCCGTGCGAAGGCAAGTGTGGCATGACATATTCACGGGGTGGTGTTACAGTGCACATGGGTTGGAGAGATTCATAGCATACGCACTAGCTGGTGGAATACAACACAGAGGTGTGTGACACTCGGCGGGCACTGTTGGGTGTAACACAGCATTGGGCTCAGCCAGGAGCACGCTGTGACTCTCAAGTGAGGTTCGTCTCCTTTCCAGAGAGTAAAATAAAAAGTATTGCACATCCGGCAGTGCATGTGTGTTTTATTAACCGTGAGGGGGGTTTCTTGCATAGTTTGGTTGAATTTTTGTCGAATCCCCTTTGAATGGCTTGGTGTGCGTGTGTATTAAATGTGCCCGTCAATAGCTACCCATGTTTGTATAAATAAACGACAAGGGTGTCTACTTGGAGAGTACCCACTGGCGGGGGCGCCGGGATTAGGCACGGTAGGGCGTCAGACACGTCAGAGCTTCACTAGCGGTGTAAATACATTCCACGTGGATTCATTGCATGCATAGTCGCCTTTTAATGAATATCATGCAAATCGTCATAGTGATAGGTACATACGGTTTGTCAAGCATATCCTAGGTGTTTCTATAAATATATATTTTTTAAAAATAATAAAAAACAAAGTCCGGCCCCGGGGGATGGGGTCTCTGGGGCCATAAGTGGCCGAGGAGGGGGGCAACGCAACCCCCTCCTAAAGATATTTTTTTTAAAAAGGCCATGACCCGGGGGTTGGTGTCCCCGGGCCAATTAAAGCCTTGGGAGGGGGGCCACGCGGCCCCCTTCCAAATTATTTTTTTTCAACAAAAAAAATTAGGGTGCACGCCCTGGGGGATGGGGTCCCCAGGGCCAATAAATTAGATAAAGAAGGGGGGCCACACAGCCCTCCTTCTTAAAAAAATAAAATAAATAAAAGACCAGCATGGCGCCGGAAGCCACGCCCCCTCCTTGCAGCACTCTGCAACGCGCCCCCTGGCCAGTTGTAAGTTGGGGAATTAATTCCCCTTCAATACTGAGGGTCCCTGAGGGCCAACTAGCCCAACAGGTATCTCCAGCATGCACCAGGGAGCTGTGTTGCAGACAGGTGTTCTGAGGCCGCGCCCCTTTTTACACCTCTATGCAACGAAGCTCTGTGGCGCTTACTGGAGGGACCTAGTGGTCTAGTTGGACCCTAGGGACCCCCAGGATTGAAGGGGACTTAATCTCCCAATTTACAATGGCCACAGGGCGTGTTTACACAGTGGGGAAGGGAGGGGACGGGGCCTGAAGTGACGTGTGCAAACACGCCCTGTGGCGCGTTTTAAGAGGTAGTTTTAATCCCCTGCCCTATTATATACTAGGGGCTTACAGGAGAGGTCATGCTAATCACAGGGGGACCCCAACGCATAGTGTTCCCTAGTGTATGTAGGTGTTTTCACTGTGTTCTGAGTGTCTTTTAACATAGCACTGGCTCTAGGACTGGTTAGTCAGACTCAGTTACCACCAGTATCCGTCTGAAAAAGTTGAGGGTACAGGATGATTTTGCAACAAGGCTTCTTTCTGCTCTTCTGTTTGTTCTTTCTGCACGTTATCCTTCTTCCTGCACTTTTCTTCGTCTTTGAGGACTTCTGTTGCTTCTTTCTGCATTTCTTTTTTATCTTTCTGTGCGTTTTTTCTTCTTTCTTCACATGTCCTATCTCTGTAGGCATAGTTAGAAATTAGCATTTAAAAAATCTTAGAAATTCACTGAAAAAACCATAGGTTTCAGGGGCGTTATAGTTAGCTGGACTTTTCACTCGTACAAAACCATTGAAATTCCCCCGTTATAGTTAGTTCAGCTAACTATAACTCGCGCGCCCGCAATGCACTGCTGATGACGTCACATATTACATCACTCATGACATGGTCAGTGACATCACTCATGACATCACTGATGACATCTCAAATGACATCACTAATGACATCACTGATGACATCATCCTTGTGATAGAGTGGCAGACCTCCTCTTCCCCTAATATAACCTTTGATACACACATTCAAAAATAGAGACTACAATGTTCAAAATAATGGACATACCAATACCAGTTACAACAACCTATTCAGTAATTCTAAGATCCACATACACATCCACTCATTCACCAACAGTCCTATACAGTCACTCATACATGTACTCACTCATCATATGTACTCACACACCTATACATCCTGTTACACAACGCCACTCATCCATAGAGTTACTCACACGCATAGTCACTCATGCTAATAAAGAATAAAACATCCATTTACTTGCATATACAGTTATACACAAACCACCACACTTACTTCTACAGAAACTTACACATACTTAGTCTTTTAAACAATCACTTATAGAAACACATAGTTATTCATACAGGAACTCTTTCAATCTCTCACTCTCACATATACTCACTTATATACACCAATAGTCACATATACTAGTTTAAAACATATGTAGTTACTCATAAAGACACTATTGAGACAGTCTATCACTCACTAACACACCCATGCACACACTCATCCACCCATACAGTCCTGCACACATGCTGTCTTCAACACATACAAACAGTGAGTCACTCATTCATGCACCTATGCACTACGTAATACCCCCCACCGAACCATACAGACACTCAAACACTCATACTGATACTCAAAAAACCAACTAATAACCTATATAGACACTCATGTAGCTACTCACCAACCCATGCAGCCACTTATACACAAAGTGAGAGACTGATACAGATATTTACACATTTAAACATTACTCACTAAGCCATGTATTCACTAAGATAAACTTAATCAGTCAGTTATACAATCAATTTTTCAAGAACAAATCATCCATTTAGACACTTATATACCTATTTATTCTTCCATCGACCTTGAGATATACATATATAAAACATATGTAATTTTCAGAAAAACACACATTCACTGGATGATGTCATCAGTGATGTCATTTGAGATGTCATCAGTGATGTCATGAGTGATGTCACTGACCATGTCATGAGTGATGTAATATGTGACGTAATCAGCAGTGCATTGCGGGCAAGCGAGTTATAGTTAGCTGAAGTAACTATAACGGGGGAATTTCAATGGTTTTGTACGAGTGAAAAGTCCAGCTAACTATAACGCCCCTGAAACCTATGGTTTTTTCAGTAGGTTTCAGGGGCGTTATAGTTAGTTGGACTTTTCACTCGTACAAAACCATTGAAATTCTCCTGTTATAGTTAGTTCAGCTAACTATAACTCGCGCGCCCTCAATGCACTGCTGATGACGTCACATATTACATCACTCATGACATGGTCAGTGACATCGCTCATGACATCACTGATGACATCTCCAATGACATCACTGATGACATCACTTTTAGATTTTTAGAGCACTAACCATAATTTTGATACAAATAAGACCCTGTTATGTTATGTTATGTTATGTTAATTTAGATTTGTTGAGCGCTTAATACCCAAAAGGTCTCTAAGCGCTGTAAGGTCTCTAAGCGCTCATATATGTAATTTCTGAAGGAAATGCTCTAGGTATTACAGTTTTGATTACATCAAGATGACGTCAGGCGTTCCACACTTTGTAAATAAAAATAGAATGTTAGCAATCTAGTTGTTCATTAGGATACTGTTGAGAGGCAGAGGCAAGGGAAACGGACTCTGAAAATTGAAGGCAGGTAGGGGGTGCAGAGGCAACAATTTGACCACACTGGGCAGGCAGGAAGGGCAGTGGCAGCACAAAAGACTATGGAGTGCAGTGGAAAGGGGGGCAGGGGCAACAAACCAACAATACAGGACTGGCAAGAGAGGCTGTGGCAATATAATAGACCATTGTGGGCAGAAGGAAGAAGCAGTGGTAGTACAACCATACATGCCAACAGACCCGATTCAGCCAGGAAACATCCAATGTTTTTAAGCTCAAATGGACTTTATTTGATCTGTCTCCTGTCTACAATCTCCTCTTTCTCAATGTAACTCAAAGGGGAAAATCAATACCCCAGTTTTTTTCAAAATCTCCCTCTTACCAAGTTCAAAATGTTCGCAAGTATGGTACATTGGATCATGGAAGACAGGAGGAATTGGGGTAGGGACATGGACTCGGATAACAGAGGACAGGAGGGACATGGAGAGGTGCACCAAACTGACCCTACAGGGCAGGCATCAGGGTTTGCAGCAGCACAATACACCACACAGGACATGCAGGACGGGAGTGCAGCACAACAATCTGTAGAAAGCAATAGGGAGGGGACAGGACCATGCACATGGGCAACAGAGAACAGAGGGGAAAGAGTCAATGGTAGCTAGCTGACGATAATGGACAGACAGGGGAGAAAGCTGCAGCATAACAGACTATAAAGGGCAGGAGGGACGGATCAGGGGCATTACACTGGAACAGACAAGCCAGGAGGGAGGGTATAGGGGTCTGCACATGGAAACAGATGGCTGGGGGCAAGGGGGCAGGGCAGGAGCAGCAAGATGACCACGGAGGCCAGGCAGGATGGGCACTAGATGCAAAACACACCATGGAGAGCAACAGTGAAACTATGATGGCATACACACAGACCATGGAGGGAAGGTGGGAGAGGGTTAGGTGCAGCTAGCTGACCACACAGGGAAGGTGGGAGGGGCCGTGGCAGCACAGAAGACCATGCATGGCAAGTGGGAGGGTTAGTGGCAGCACAATGACTATGATGGGCAAGAAGGAGGGTGCAGGGGCATGCACATAGGACCATGGAGGATAGAAGGGAGGGTCGGGACCTGGGCACAGACAAGAGAGTTCAGGGGAAGGAGCCTCACAACAGACCACACGGGGCAGCAGGAGGAGCAGTTGCAGCACAACAGACCAGGGAGGGCAGAAGGGTGTGGCAGAAAAATGGATCATGGAGGACAGGAGGAAGGGGATAGGGGCTTGGAATGTGGACAGGCAGGATGGAGGTGGCAGGGACAGGTTACAGTCATCTGACAATGCTAGGCTGGTGGGAGGGGAGTGGCAGCTCAACAGAACACTCAGAGTAGATAGGAGTGGCAGGCCCATGGAACATGGTGGGTAAAAAGGTTGGAGCATTGGCATGCACAAAGACATCGGAGGGCAGGGGGAAGGAGAATAGGGGCAGCAAGCTAAGCACAGAGGCTAATCAGGAGGTCAATGATGGGGCATAGAATTGGGCAATGGAGGGCAGGAGGAGTGGACTGGTACATCATGCTAAATGGAGGGCAGTGGCAGCACATCAGACCATGCATGGCAGGAAGGATGAGGCTAGTCCATGGATTCAGACAACAGAGAATAGGGAGGAGGTGGATGGGGCAGGAAGCTAACTGCTCAGAGAAGGTGGGTATTAGGAACTTAATTGTTTTTAAAATGTGTGTCTGTGCGAACTACTTAAAATTAAGGGTGGGCGTAGTTCGCGAAGTAGCACTTCGCGAAGCTACGCAAAGTGAAGTTCGCACTACGCGAGCTACGCGTAGCACTTCGCGAACTGCGAAGTAACATGTTCGCACTGTGCAAGATGTTGTTTTCAATGATTGCACAGTGCGGACAAGCAACCGGCACTGTGCAATCATTGAAAATGGCATCTTGCACAGTGCGAGCTGTAGTTTTCTGCTGCTCGAGTAGATTTTTACTCGAGCTGCAGCTTTCTCAACGCGAACTGGTAGTTTCTCATCGCGAGCGGTCGCGAGCATACGCGACCCCTCGCAATGAGAAACCTGACCTTCTCGCGTTGGGAATCTCGCCGGGAGGTTTATTTTCCATGCTCGCGATCGCGAACAAGGAAAAAGTCTCGCCAGGATGTCATTTTGCTTGCTCGCGGTCGCCAACTTGACGTTGAGGACCGCGAGCAAGCAAAAAATGACCGCAGCACTACGCAACACTACGCTACGCGTGTTCGCACTGTGCTACGTGCAGTTCGCGTAGCGCGAAGTAGCGCGAACTTCGCAAACTACGCGAGCGTAGCGTAGTGCTTCGCCCAGGCCTACTTAAAATATGAACAAGTATGCAGCATAATCTCACTTTTATTCAGGAAGAAGAGGACGTTTGTGACTGTGACTCCGGGCTCACTTGGCAAAAACACCCCCTGACCCTCCACCCCCCATCGCAAAATGTAATGCCCGTGAAAAGGGTAGGTGAACGCAGTGTTATATAGAATATAGTCCTGAGAGCACGATTGAAAATGAAAACTAGATATAGTGTATGGTATAAACTATGCACCAAAAAGTGTGATATAAGATGAACAGGGGCGTGAAATATGATATGTAATACATAGTGCGCAATGACAGATTCATTGGAGAGCGCGAGATAGCACAGGCACTAGCGCGTGCTATGCGATATGCACCTTGGAATGTAATATGCACAGGGCAGTGTTGTGCAACCTAACTAGTCTCTAAAGTTGTAATATAAAATATGTGCTGGGGAGTGTAACGTTGCATATGCACTGTGACAAAGATATGGATCCCAGATTGTAATATGTATGGCATAGCGCTGTGCGTTATAACATAGGCATCGAGAAAGGTACGTTAGATAGGGCAATATAACCCATGAGAAGGCAAGTGTAGCATGACATATTCACGGGGTGGTGTTACAGTGCACATGGGCTAGAGAGTGTCATAGCATACGCACTAGCTGGTGGAATACAACACAGAGGTGTGTGGCACTCGAAGGCACTGGTGGGTGTAACACAGCATTGGGCTCAGCCAGGAGCGCGCTGTGACTCGCGGTGGATGTGTGTTTTATTAACCATGAGGGGGGTTTCTTGCATAGTTTTGGTCGAATTATTGTCGAATCCCCTTTGAATGGCTTGGTGTGCGTGTGTCTTAAATGTGCCCGTCAATAGCTACCCATGATTGTATAAATAAACGACAAGGGTGTCTACTTGGAGAGTACCCACCGGTGGGGGTGCGGGGATTAGGCACGGTAGGGCGTCAGACATGTCATAGCTTCACTAGCGGTTTAAATACATTACACGTGGATTCATTGTATGCATAGTCGCCTTTTAATGAATATCACGCAAATCGTCATGGTGATAGGTACCTACGGTTTGTCCAGCATGTCCTAGGTGTTTCTATAAATATATATAAAACATTTTTTTTTAAAAGGCCATGACCCGGGGGTTGGGGTCCCCGGAGCCGATTAGGGCCTCGGGAGGGGGGCCACTCGGCCCCCTTCCAATTTTTTTTTCTTCTAAAAACAAAATAGGGGGCAGGCCCTAGGGGATGAGGTCCCCATGGCCAATAAATTATAAAAAGAAGGGGGGGCACACAGCACCCCTTCTTAAAAAAAAAAAGACCGGCCTCGCGCCGGAGTCAACGCCCCCTCCTTGCAGCACTCTGCAAACGCGCCCCCTGGTGAGTTGTAAGTTGGGGAATTAATTCCCCTTCAATACTGAGGGTCCCTCAGAGCCAACTAGCCCAACAGGTATCTCCAATATGCACCAAGGAGCTGCGTTGCAGACAGGTGTTCTGAGGCCACGCCCCTTTTTGAACCTCTCTGCAAAGCAGCTCTGTGGCGCTTACTGGAGGTACCTAGTGGGCTAGTTTGACCCTAGGGACCCTTAGGATTCAAGGGGACTTAATCTCTCAACTTAGAATGGCCACAGGGCGCGTTTACACAGTGGTGAAGGGAGGGAACGGGGCCTGAGGTGACGTGTGCAAACACGCCCTGTTGTGCGTTTTAAGTTGGGGAAATAATTCCCTTTCAATCCTTAGGGACCCTGGAGGCCAACTAGCCCGCCAGGTGCTTCCAGTAAGCGCCACTGCGCTGCGTTGCAGAGAGGTGGTGCAGGCCGTGTCCCTTTTTACACCTCTCTGCAATGGTGCTTACTGGACGTACCTAGTGGGCTATTTTGCCCCTAGGGACCCTCAGGATTCAAGGGGACTTAATCTCCCAACTTAAAACGGCCACGGGGCGTGTTTACACAGTGGGGAAGGGAGGGGACGGGGCCTGAGGTAATGTGTGCAAACACGCCCTATGGCGCGTTTTAAGTTGGGGAAATAATTCCCCTTCTATCCTGAGGGCCCCTGGGGGCTAACTAGCCCACCAGGTGCTTCCAGTAAGCGCCACTGCGCTGCATTGCAGAGAGGTGCTCCAGGCCGTGCCACTTTTTACACCTCTCTGCAACGCAGCTCTGTGGCGCTTACTGGAGGTACCTAGTGGGCTAGTTGGACCCTAGGGACCCTCAGGATTCAAATGAACGTAATCTCTCAACTAAAAACGGCCACAGGGCATTTTTACACAGTGGTGAAGGGAGGGGATGGGGCCTGAGGTGACGTGTGCAAACACGCCCTGTGGCACGTTTTAAGTTGGGGAAATAATTCACCTTCAATCCTGAGGGACCCTGGGGGCCAACTAGCCCATCAGGTGCTTCCAGTAAGCGTCAATGCGCTGCGTTGCAGAGAGGTGGTCTAGGCCATGCCCCTTTTTACATCTCTCTGCAATGCAGTTCTTTGGCGCTTACTGGAGGTACCTAGTGGGCTAGTTGGACCCTAGGGACCCTCAGGATTCAAGGGGACTTAATCTCCCAACTTAAAACGGCCACAGGGCGTGTTTACACAGTAGGGAAGGGAGGGGACGGGGCCTGAGGTGACGTGTGCAAACACGCCCTGTGGCACGTTTTAAGAGGTAGTTTTAATCCCCCTGCCCTATTATATACTAGGGGCTTACAGAGGAGGTTATGCTAATCACAGGGGGGCCCCAACGCATAGTGTTCCCTAGTGTATGTAGGTGTTTTCACTGTATTCTAAGTGTCTTTTAAAATAGCACTGGGTCTAGGACTGGTTAGTCAGACTGTTACCACCAGTATCCGTCTGAAAAAGTTGAGGGTACAGAATGATTTTGCAACAAGGCTTCTTTCTGCTCTTCTGTTTGTTCTTTCTGCATGTTTTCCTTCTTCCTGCACATTTCTTCGTCTTTGAGGACTTCTGTTGCTTCTTTCTGCATTTCTTTTTTTTCTTTCTGTGCGTTTTTTCTTCTTTATTCACATGTCCTATCTCTGTATGCATAGTTAGAAATTAGCATTTGAAAAACCTTTGAAATTCACTAAAAAACCATAGGTTTCAGGCATGTTATAGTTAGGAATTAGCATTTAAAAAACCTTAGAAATTCGCTAACTATAACTTGCGCACCCGCAATGCACTGCTGATGACGTCACATATTACATCACTCATGACATGGTCAGTGACATCACTCATGACATCACTGATGACATCTCAAATGACATCACTGATGATATCATCCTTGTGATAGGGTGGCAGACTTCCTCTCACCCTAATATAACCTTTGATACACACATTCAAAAATAGAAACTAAAAGTTTCAAAACAATGGACATACCAATACCAGTTACAACAAACTATTCAGTAATTCTAAGATCCACATACACATCCACTCATTCACCAACAGTCCTATACAGTCACTCATACATGTACTCACTCATATGTACTCATACACCTGTACATCCTGTTACACAATGCCACTCATCCATAGAGTTACTCACACAGATAGTGACTCATGGTAATAAAGAATCAAACATCCATTTACCTTCATATACAGTTATACACACACCACCACACTTACTTCTACGGAAACTTACACATACTTGGTCTTTTAAACAATCACTTATAGAAACACATACTTATTGATACAGGAAGTCTTCCAATCTCTCACTCTCACATATACTCACTTATATACCCCAATAGTCACATATACTAGTTGAAAACATATGTAGTTACTCATAAAGACACTATTGAGACAGTCATTCACTCACTAACACACCCATACACACACTCATCCACCCATACAGTCCTGCACACATGCTGTCTTCAACACATACAAACAGTGAGTCACTCATTCATGCACCTATGCACTACGTAATACCCCCCACCGAACCATGCAGACACTCAGACTGATACTCAAAAAAACAACTAATAACCTATATAGACACCCATGTAGCAATTCACCAACCCATGCAGCCACTTATACACAAAGTGAGAGACTGATACAGATATTTACATATTTAAACATTACTCACTAAGCCATGTATTCACTATGATACACCTAATCAGTCAGTTAAACAATCAATTTTTCAAAAACAAATCATCCATTTAGACACTTATATACCCATTTATTCTTCCATCGACCTTGAGATATACATATATAAAACATATTTAATTTTCAGAAAAACACACATTCACAGGATGATGTCATCAGTGATGTCATCAGTGATGTCATTTGAGATGTCATCAGTAATGTCATGAGTGATGTCAGTGACCATGTCATGAGTGATGTTATATGTGACGTCATCAGCAGTGGATTGCGGGTGCGCGAGTTATAGTTAGCTTAACTAACTATAACGGGGGAATTTCATTGGTTTTTTACGAGTGAAATGTCCAGCTAACTATAACGTGTGTGAAACCTATGGTTTTTTCACTGAATTTGCAAGGTTTTTTAAATGCTAATTCCTAACTATAACGTGTGTGAAACCCATGGTTTTTTCACTGAATATATATATAAAAAGAATATTTTTGTTAATGATACTTATGACTCAATATTTTTGTTGCAGGATATTGTTGGGTTCTGATGTTATCTCAGTGATCAATATGATAGAGTACGCATGTGGTTGGTGGAGGAATGGCTGGGCACAAAGCCCACCTGGGAGGGTTGTATCGGGGCCACAATCTTGGGCAACATTTTTCCATCTACATTGATTAGCGGTATTGGCTTGTTGTTGGGCGAATTGAGGAGCACTTCCCTAGTTTTGAGGTAATCGAGATCCTCGCTCTCAGAAAATCTGGGTTAGAGTGCCCTCACTCCAGAACCTCTTCGTATACCGAGTAGAGGATTGGTAAGGTCTGAGTCTTAGTCGCTTTATAAAATTCCACTGGGAAACCTTCCTCCACGGGGGCTTGCGGGCCAGCACAGTGTCAGTCGCCGTGGAGGCCTATTTTGCAGTGATCTCCCCTTCAAGCTCCCCTGACTGGGCTGGAGTTAGTTGAGGGAGATTGAGGTTTTGAAAGAACGAATATTCAGTGACCAGGGCTAAATGATCCTAATACGCAAATGGGTTCTAATAAAAGGTCTGAAACTCCACCAGTATGTGCGCTGGGAGAGTGATGAGGCGTCCATCGGGCCCGAAGGTCAGATATCATCCTGGAAAAGTCCATTTGGCAGAGTTTGCAGGCCGGTAAGTGGCCCGTCTTTTACCCCCGTTCGTTATGTCCCGTTTGCAGAGGACACTGCGAGGGATACTATCTTCGGCTGCCCGCAATTCGCCATAGCTTCTGAAATCGAGAGTTAGTTTGTGTGTTTGGAGTTTGACTTATGGCAGGCGAGTGGGGAGGGAGCCCCAACCAAAGAAAGGCAGTGCAATGCATCTGTGCCAGGGCAGTAGAGGGCGACTCAGCCTGCATTTAAAAGGCGCAAACCCAGGACAATTCTTTGACCTTCCAAAATTATTAGGAGCGCAGGGCTTCACAGTGTATCTGGCTAGGTGAGGGTGGCAATACTCCTGGACCAATTCCCGTAGTTTTGGTTGTGGGGTGACATAACAGACAGGGAGACAGAACTGCCCACCACTGGGGCAGGGTGTACCACTCAGGAGAAAGCAACGGGTCTCAGATCTAACATTGGAGTGGCTCCCCAAGAGAGTGTCAGTCAAGATGGTCCTCAGGGCAGATTAGCACAACCCATTTCAAGTAATCAGCTCCCCCGTCACCACCACCAGGCTAGTTCATAGTACCTGTTGGGCACAGTGTTCATCAATCATGAGGGGTCCTGAATGCCGTAATATGGCTGTCGATGTAAGAGTTCAATGCACACCTGAGTCTGGCAGGCTCCAACAATCTCTTGCTCTGTCCATCATCTACGGTATTGGCCCTGGCTCATGGAATCTCCATGGAGCAAGATCTAGTGGGTCTGCCCAGGCTGAAGGAGATGAGCCCTTGAGACGGAGGAGCAGAAAGGCCTGACTGCATACAGAGAGGAAAAGAGACACAATTGATGGACGGAATGCAGAACAAATCAAAACATTCACCCCCAGTCAAGAAACTGGGTTAAATCCATCATTCTTTTGCTCACCATGCCACCCCAGTTTAGACCTGGCTATATGCAAATCAGTCTTGACCCTGTGCCTCATGGGAACAGTCCAGCCCGAACTGCCAAGCCAAGTCCTCCCTGGACTGGGACCAAGCATCCTAGGACCGGTTTCGGGGTTTCACCCCTCTTCAGCCAGGATAGCTGAATTCCAGTGGCACAGTGAACCCAGGACCCACGTCTGGGCATACCTGGCGCACTTAGGGCAAGAAAGCAAAAGAGACACAATTGATGGACGGAATGCAGAACAAATCAAGACATTCACCCCCAGTCACGAAATCTGGGTTAAATCCATCATTCTTTGCTCACCATGCCACCCCAGTTTAGACCTGGCTACATGCAAATCAGTCTTGACCCTGTGCCTCATGGGAACAGTCCAGCCCGAACTGCCAAGCCAGGTCCTCCCTGGACTGGGACCAAGCATCCTAGGACCGGTTTCGGGGTTTCACCCCTCTTCAGCCAGGATAGCTGAATTCCAATGGCACAGTGAACCCAGGACCCACGTCTGGGCATACCTGGCGCACTTAGGGCAAGAAAGCAAAAGAGACACAATTGATGGACGGAATGCAGAACAAATCAAGACATTCACCCCCAGTCACGAAATCTGGGTTAAATCCATCATTCTTTTGCTCACCATGCCACCCCAGTTTAGACCTGGCTATATGTAAATCAGTCTTGACCCTGTGCCTCATGGGAACAGTCCAGCCCGAACTGCCAAGCCAGGTCCTCCCTGGACCGGAAACAAGCATCCTAGGACCGGTTTCAGGGTTTCACCCCTCTTCGGTAACTTAGATAATATTCATGGGTATAGGTAATCCTTTTAACACAGTGGCTCTCATAGGGCGTGCTGCAGGGCGGTAAGGTGTGGGAGGGGCAGGGTGGGGGGTAGTAAACTTGGACATACGACGGAACGGAGGAAAGTAATTATTACTTTCTTCAGTTCCGTCGTATGTCTGAGTTTACTACCCCACACCCTGCCCCTCTCCCACCCCGCCCACCGCCCCGCAGCACGCCTTATGCGAGCTGCCACTGTTTTAACATATATGTACGGCACTGGGGAATGGGGTCCCCAGGGCCTAAAGAGACTACCCTCACTTGTATTTTTTTAGTGGCCCTGGGAGACGGGTTCCCCAGGGCCTAACAAGGCTCTAACGGGGGGCCACGTGGCCCTCCTTTCCTTTAAAACAAAGACCTTGGAGGCTGGGGTCCGCAGGGCCTAAGGAGTCTCAGCAAGGTGCCACGCAGCTCACTGCCCTTTATTTTTGTAGTGGCCATGAGAAATGGGAACTCCAGGGCCTAACAAGGCCCAGGGAGGGAGGCAACATGGCCCCTCCCCTTACAAAAACACTGTACCTGAGGGATGGGGTGTGCAGGCCCTAATGAGGCTTGGGTGGAGTGCCATGTGGTCCCCCCGTTTAAAATGCATAGGGCACCCAGGGGATTTGGTTCTCTGGCGCTCAACAAGGCTTGGGTGGGGGGCTGCATGCCCCCTCCCCTGTTTAATTCTATTTTTTTTAGGAGGATCGGGGCCCGGGGCCCAATGGACAATCCTGCACCACCTGGAAAAGCATCAACCAGCTTCTGTAAACGGTCAAAGGTCATGCGCGGTGTGGAGTTGGCTGCTTGGAGGGGATTGGCCACAGTGGCCACAGTTGATACCCCAGGTCCTGAACACTTGTCTGGCACCAGCTGAACTCCTTCTGTGAATAAAGGGAGAAATCCTGAAGTTTTGGGCTCTTCAAGACAGTGAACACGGGCATATTGGTGCCAAGACATTGCCGTCCAAGGCAACAAACAACATGAGGCTCTGGTGAATAATACTCTTCAGATTTCAGCCACATCCAGCAACGCATTATCTTTACTTCATGTTACAATGACTACAGCCCGTGGTGAACACCAACACAAATGCCAGCAATCCACAATGCCAGTAGTCTCACAGGGAGGGTCTGAGGAGATTTAAGGACCAGCGAGGGCAAACTCCCCAATCGTATTAATCAATCACACAAAGAGCCCTCGGGTTCGGAGTAAGACGGGCCAGTGTGTGGATGAAAACAACTATACTGAGAAGGGAAGGGAGGTAGGGAATTCCCTTTTAAAGATGGTTTTCCTCACACACCAGAGGTGCCATGCTTCATCATAGGGATACCTCCTCGTATCACGAACAAAGTCCTAACACGGTCTACAACCCCCTCGCTATGAGGGAGGAGCTCAGGGATGTTTTAAAGAGGGGGGTATTCATAAAACCCAATGTGAGCATGATGTGTGGTGTTGGGAATGCAGTGCTCAAAAGAATAGAGATTTTAAACTAGCTACGAGGTTAGCCAGATATAGTTTATTATTGCTACCTGGTGCTAGGATTAAAAACAGATAGTGGGTAGTGTAACTGCCGACATTAGAGGCAGTTGCACTAACAAGTGATCACTTATTTTCCTAGTGTTGTGCTAACACTTTATTATTGTTTGAATGCTGCATAAATACTTTCCAAATTACCTCTAAGTTAAGCCTGAATGCTTTTGTGCAAAGCTACCAGATGGTTAAGCACAGGTTAATTTAGTGACTTTTGTGGTTCACCCTGACATGGATTGTGGTGGTAGCTTAAGAAAGGTATTCACCACCTCAATCAAAAACCCAATTTCCTACAGCTATCATAATAAGCTTATGAATAATGTTTTGCAGTTTTGCAGTTCAAATGGCAAAAATGTTGTAAAACTTAACAAGACATCAAGTGCAATCAGGGCTTTACTGATAGATTGTGCTTGAGTGATTTAAGCCATGCTTTTGGATTGTCCAATCACTCATCCCCATTTGGAACAGATGTCTACTAGGAGTATGCCTAAAGTGGCCATTAGCAACTAGTGGGGAAAGGCGCTGTTAGCACCCACCAATGTCCGCTGGTGGTCCCCAAGCAGCACATATACACAGCATTCCCATGTTCAGGCAGCTA
This sequence comes from Triturus cristatus, assembly GCF_964204655.1. Taxonomy (NCBI): domain Eukaryota; kingdom Metazoa; phylum Chordata; class Amphibia; order Caudata; family Salamandridae; genus Triturus; species Triturus cristatus. Next base: position 1,403,657,773 of record NC_140590.1, read on the forward strand.
TCACATTCCTCTTGTAATGTGTATTTTATAAAGTGCCCATTTCACAGCCTCTCGGGCACATGTCCCTATCTGCAGTCCTTGAAAGATGTTCACCAGGGTCTCTTCATGAATTAAACTTTTGCAGTGTCACCCTAGATGGGGCATATTTTCCTTTGATTTTATTCCAGCACAGTGATGAGCAGATGAAGTCCCAGACACATCCTATGTAATGTCCAATCCTTGGTTCAGAATTGTAGTGCACTGTTGCTAGATGGAGCGCAGTGCTTGCTACAGTGTCATCTCTATAACATCCCACCAAACCACGCCCAGGAACCACCCAAAGCATGACATTCTCACCATGTTGTTGGCCGGGCCTGTTTCTCAGCAGTTCTAAATACCTACCTTTCAATAAAACATAACCATTCACTAGGTTTACATTATGGATATCAAACCATCTTTGGCAAGCTACAAGTTTCTGGATGACCTGCAGACCAATAAAACATGGAATCCTCCATCTGGGTAGCTAAGGGTATCCACATCAACAATCTCACAGAGTTTCAAGGCACCTTAGGGTTTCAGTCATTATTTGTACTCCATATTTCTGTCCATAGAAATTCATGTCAATAAAATGTGAATTTGCCAGATGAACATGTTTTTGATCCGCAGACAGAAAAAAAGAGAAATTGCAGACTACTGTGTGAGAGGGAACTGAAAGTCCAGGTGTATTTTTTGCGGTCAAATTTCTTCATCTAGATGTCCCGTAAGATTATGCTAGTAGCTTTGGATGCACTGATATTAATCAATTTACACTACTCATATTCAACCACTATTTCGCTACAATTTACAAGTACTTTGATTGGTTAATGAGATGATTGCATCACAAATTTATAAAGTAGCTGGTTTTCCATGACTCAATGGCAACTATAAGTCAATAAACTTTAAACCTTTGGACGCCGAGCCAACTTTGCCAACCTATAGCTTTGATTGTTAAAAAAAGTTTTGTAGAAGCAAGAGGAGGTTTGAGATGGAATAGTTCTCTGCCCAGCCTGCCACCAGGAATAATATACACCTTCTCCCTTTCATTGGAGCAGTATGGTTAATGTGGCTGAGATATATACTCTGGTGTCTAGTTGAAAGAGTGCAAAGATGTGTCAGGTAAATTTGAGAGTTGTTTGTGGAAGAATTCTTGCAGAGAAACCCTGGGTCTTTGGCTCATGTTGGGGTACCAGAAATGCAATGGGATCAATTACATCGGTGGTGGAACAAGCACTGTAGAGGACTGTGTCACATGGTGACAGTGTCAATAGAACTATTTAACTTATTTACCCTAAGCATCTGTTGCCGCTGTCTAAAGGGTTTTCATTACTTCAAGGCTCCTATGCTGAGTGCCTACTATGCCAAGATATTCAAATTTTTTATTGACATATTATGGGCCAGATGCATCAAAGGGTTTTGCCCATTCTGTGTCTATGGGAAAATGTGTTCATGCATAGGGCCCTATAGACTCTTTAAACCTAAGCTTTTACTTAGCACAAGGGAAACTTTCCAGACCTAGAATCTTCACTCACTTAGAATCTTCAAGAGGAAACTCATACACTAACTTAATCTGCCCGAGGAATCTCAGCCTCACAGAAGTCAAGAAATGAGTGAACGTGACAATACGCAAAAATGTGTATCATGCCATAACGTGCTGTACCGTAATGTGACATACAATACAGTACTTTAATGTAACATAACATAACCTAACATTCATAATCCACTTCTGTAAAATGAGAAGAAAAACGTATGAAGGTAATTTTGTGGGCAATTCATCTAACATAATCTGGTCCATTCAGCCCTTACTTCCTGTCCTACCAAAAAGGATCAAAAGTAAAATGTAGACCCTTTTTTTTTTTTTAACAAAGTTGATTTTATTGTGTCCCTCAAATACCATTTATTAGTGAACCTCATTGCTTTTTAATTAGGTGAATACTGTAAATTGACCCATGATATTCTGGTGGTACACAGTGTAAAAATGTTTTGCTCTCCTCATCTCTTGCATGGATAAATCTTGAGTATTAACTATAAGTAGAAGGTAAACTATGTCTGCCTTAGCAAGCTCTTTGTTCACATTTGTAGGCTGAGGGTGGGTGATTTACACTTTGGATTGCAGGGTACTCCACTGCAGATGTGGCAAGAGGACCATCAGCTGTCTATCAACGGAGACCCATGTGGCTCTGTGATCAGACAGCTACTTCTAAAAGCCTAACGACTATGGGCCATTAGAGTAAAGCCATATCATGGATGTGTTTTTTTTCTTGTCTGTCACTGACAGGAAAAACCTGGTGGTGAAGGACAGAAAAAAAGAAAAGAATGACACCACACTCAGAAAGGAAGCTCGCTTTTGTTTTTCAATAACAAACTCCCAATTTGGGATTTTTTATTTTTTTTAAATGTTAAATGTTGGTGGCTGGCCATCAAACCGATGGCGGATGGCCACCAAATGTTTTTGTACCTTGAAGTGAACCGCTGTGATGACAGTTCATTTTAACTTACAGAGATACCCGCTGGTTGTTTCTAAATAGGATGGGCTCCCATCCATCAGGGTGACGTACATTAAGTGCTCTTCCAACCTGTTGGATGGTACTCTGTCATCAAATGGGCGAAATCAGGTCCTTTGTCACCAGTGGTGAATTTGTAATAAAAAGAAGTACCTGGGCTCTCGCCAGGAGGCAGCTTCTGCCAGCCTCCTTTTAGCCTGCCTAACACAGAACCAACAAACACTACAAGAGAGAGAGGTTGTTGCTTAGTGGCCAGAGCTGTCGACCTCCGTACTGGGGAACCATGTTTGAGTCTCGACATGGGGTCAACATCATGTGATTCTGGGGGAATCTTTTAATCTCCCTGTGCGCACCAAAAATGAATGAGTCCTTAATTGGTGCTAAAGCATAGTGTTGATGATTAAGTGCTGGTGCTGAGCACCGGAAATCACCTGCTCAAATTAAGCACTGTAATTGTCACTAAGCTTGCATATGTGAATTTTCTTAAACGCCTATTTATGCAATAGAGTGGATAATAAAGTACAAAAACGTCCCTTGCAAATGAACCCTAAGGGAACAGGCAGGTACGACTGTATGTAGACAGTGTTGTACGGACAGGTAAAAAGAGCTGTCGAAAATATAAGAAAGGACAAAAAAATGGAGAAAGGCAAATACATTTTAAAAAAAAGAATGCCAACAAAATTAGCTGATAGACAGTGTTCAGTTCAGACGAAGCGTTTATCCAGGGCAATGCAGGGGCCCTGTGCTTTTCCACCTGATCTCTGATCATTTCCAGTCGGAGAGTTTGAACAAAGACAAGCTCATTGTTCTCAATTCGCTTGGTGCTCCTCCCATCATAAAAAATAATATCGGCATCTCTCTTTGGATGTCAGGACTACATTCGCGCCGCGCTTCCCTGTGCCCATGAGTAAATCCCATAAAAGCCGCCCCGTTGAAGTGTGGCTATTCCACCTCGTGGGTGATTGATTGATGGATGAGTGCTGACACTTCAATGAAGCTATTTCCACTGCCATCTCAATCTGATGATGTGAGGGGTATATTTTCTGTCCACGCCTCATTACTTCAGAATGACATTCCAGGAACTTCATTTACTTTTTCCCTCCTTCCCTCAAGCGCCATATTTTTTCCCCAGCTAGGTTATGCATGCTATAAAAAAGCTATTTGCTATTATATCCTGCAAAAGAGTAATACTTTCCCTTTGGAGGTAAGGGAGTAGATTTTGTTAAAGTGAAGAATTTAGTTGTTGTACATATTTTTGACCAATCGTGGCATATCGTTCTTCCAACACTTCGTTTGCTTTTAGTTTAGGATTGTTGCTCTTAACTGTGTATTTTTTGGAAAAGAAATGTGCTGTTTTTTTTGTTTTTGGAAAGATGCTGAGCTACTCTAGTTTTCAATGTTCTGCACTGCTCGCGTTGAATATTAACATCTTTGAATTCTGCAGCTGTTCACAGCCTCATCCAGATTTATTTTGCCCTTTGAGACTATGGATATATTTTCTATAAATGCAGTGGTGGGTCTGTCTATGGATATGTTTTCTTTAAATGCAGTGGTGGGTCTGTCTATGGATATGTTTTCTTTAAATGCAGTGGTGGGTCTGTCCATGATGGATTCTTTCAAGGAAATGCAATGGTCTGCTTGAATAAACAGAAGAGCGTTTCCTTTAATAGGCACTTCCAGGCAATACAGATGCATAACGTTTCTTTTGTTTGCATCAGCCTGTATGCAAAGTACAATGGTAGCGTTCGTGTATTATGTACTCACATATTACAAGTACATGTAAGCAAGGTTTTTATTGGATGGAATGTCATGTGTAAAAGAGTACAAGTATGCATCCCTTGAGCCTGAATACCTGTGCCAGATTTATCAAAGGCTTGCGTTGCCCTTGTGTCGCACAAGGTGATGCTATGGTAATGCATGCCCTTAAGTGAGACTTAGTATGTAACGCAGACCTATCTTGCGTGGCTCTGAATGGCATAGTAAATCTGGAGTAACACAAGTAGTTTCATTGCTTTACTGAGCCCTGGGAAGGTGTTCCCTAGGTGGAGCATGGATGTTCCCATGCATCTACCCATGGTTTTTGGGGCATTCCCATATATACTACCACTAGTAACCCTGGGAATGTGTCAACATTGTATGCCTTCCAGGGGGAGGCATAACAAGGGGAGATATATGTTTATTTCTCCCCATTTTTTCCTCTTTCTATGTGTGCTGCATTCTGCACACACAGAGAAAGCGGAAAAGCCCTCATAGGATTGTTTTTGTGCAGTAATGTGTTCTTTACTGAACAAAAACAATTCTGGCAGTACAGCAGGCAACCGTGTTGCCTGTGTTGGCACTTGGCAGCCACAAGTGAGTCAATGCAGAGAGAAAGCAGGGATGTGCCATGTCTTAGTGGATTTGGTGAATTCCTGCCCTCTCCATTTGCTGCAGCGCAGCAAGTTGTCTTTCTGTATTGCGCCAAATATTAGTATATCTACCCCGAGGTCTGGTACTTCCATTTCCATTTGTAGGTGAATGTACGGCATTTTAAAATTATGCCAACTGGCCCTATGTTGGCAAATTCTGTGCCCGCCTGCCCTTTCCTATTGACTCAGAGCAGTGCAGCGAGATGAGTTGCTGTGCTGCACTGTGCCACTAGGCAAAATATTTTGCCCCTGGTGTCGTGTGCACATATTACGCACAATGTTCTGCAATGTGCAGACAATTATATTCCCTTCTGTCATTGCCTCACTAATCCTGCAATGACAGTAGAAACAGAATATCTGTGTGTAGTTTTGCGTCATCACACAGTGTGAATGGACAGAACCACATCATGTGCACTGGTTAGCAAATTAACACACTAATCATGTGCTACACAAGACAAGTCTATATGAGTACAAAGGGTACAGAATAGAGAAATGTGAGAGGAGTGTTTCCTCAATGGCGTACCTATTCTCGGTTTCAGTTAAAGTTCCACAAAATCAATGGTGTGTGATCAAATCCAGTGTTCTTAAGTAAGTGTGTCACACATGGCTGCACACTTGAATGTTGACGAAAGTTTTTGAAGCAACACTGGAAGAAGTAGTTGCACATTCCAATTGGGGTATGCAATGTAAGTGAAGGTCCCATGCATGTGTAAATGTCCATATTTGGTAACAATTTGATACTAACTGTACAAAACACAAATATCTCAGACATACTGACAGTCTAGGTACATACATAAAAATAGGTATCAAGCCATATTGACATATGTAACAACTGTGATAGTGTAGTGAGGTTATGGACATACCTGCGGACATTGCTAAGTTGGCTTAAGTTAGTACATGCTTGGCCACCATTTTGCCGCATTTGCTCACGTTACTACATGCCATATTTCTCGTAAACACCTTGCTTGCTCGCTTTCACATGAGAACTGTCTGAATTTCACATATTTAGTTGAACACTCTGCTCCTCGTCTGTACAGCGTGTTCAAGGTCGAAAAACAATGAGCTCTGTTGATTTGGTCAGTCTCACGTCCCTAGCCATAACATAGTACACAGCTGCAAACCTGGAAATCTGGTGCTTTTAATATTGCCTTTCATGCATGTTAACACACTTGGAGAAACGCTTTCCAGGGTAGAAGAGCTGTGCTCGTCCGGTGATGTACATTCCTGCATCTGAACTCAGAGGTATGGGGGCCCCCTGACAAAGCCTGGAGGTCTTCTATAATTATAGTAAACTAGCTTCTAGCATGGGGAGGATGGCAAGGCGCTATAGTTCTGTTTCCACCATCATTATAATATGATTTCCCCTTTTGTTCTACATGGAATTGTAACAATGCTGATTTGCTTGATGTTATGCATATTGCTGCTAGTATTGGCTTGTGTACTGCATTATAGAGCACCTTAGTTAAAATAAACATTTTAAACTATTCCTTGACTCTATTTACTCATGTTGTGGACAAGTACGAGAGTTTGAACGAAAGAGTGTTCTTGTTCTCACGTATCCTGAGAGGGACGGAGTAGCATGTTCTAGGATGTCTAATCATTGGTAGCTTTGTTGTAGCACGGAGAACGAATGAGACACAATAGTTAGTCAGATTGGGGTTCTGGGCACCGAGGTGGGTATTTTGGTACACCACTTCACACTGAGGTCCTGGTTTCCTGCGCATAGTTCTGTGTATGTGCAGAATCCCTGTAACATGGCGCACCTAACGTTTGGTCTGGTTCTAATTTACAAGGCACTTTAGTAGTACTTGTGCATGTCCATGATACCCCCGCTTTTGTTTTCCGGTAAACAGCTGTGATGGCATAACTAACCTATATTGATGTTTTTATAGGTTTTTGTTCAAGCTTGATACATTAAATGGTGTTATAGTTCTTTTGAATTACTACCCTATTGCGCTGCCACGCATTAAGTTGTTCTTCTTTTCTAATCGATATGGCTGAGGTAGATATTGCGGCACATAGCCGCGGGGTGCTTCATTGTCATTTGACTACTTATGGAGTGCTCAACGTGGGTATCTCACTTATTTTTGGGGTAGGGGCTGATCCAGCTCACCACTTTGAGGTGTTTTATTCTTGGGCTACCTTTCCGGCAGTGGATGGAGATGATAACTTGTTCCATACATACACTCCCACTGCAACACCTACAGCGTATCGGCCATATACGACTCTTGAGGTTCCGATATCAGCATGGCAACACCGTATTTGGTTTAATGTCGCCCTACCCCACACCGTAACCCCCGTCCAGTTAGGCCCTTTATCGATTCCAGGGGCCACTTGGCCAGTTTTGGCTGGGTAATCACCACATCCACATTATCTAGTTGTCGCTGTAGACGAGTTACGCGTCTTACACACCTCCTTGATCGAGGTGCACAGGGCTCTAGTACAATACATCTCACGCAGTCTACAGGTGGGAGCACCTAGGGTTGCTGCGCAACCAGCTGGACCTGTGGGACTAACTATTAGTCCGGTTATGGTTAATTCGGCTATGTGCAAGCATCCCCAGAATAAGGAAGATTTACCTTACTGGCTTGCAGAGAGATTTGACCAGCTGGAAGCGGTATTTCCGAATACAACTCCTGTGGAGAAACACAGGATTCTTACTATTAGTTTGCAGAAAGACTTAATACCCGAAGTAACTGATTGTGAAAATTGGGGTAAAGTGTTCGCAGCGGTGTATGTGAAATGTTTCGGCACACCTTCTATTACTGTGCTCCCCTCCATGATAAAGCATGTTCAGGATGAACACGGACCGGAGGCGGCTGTGGAGTTGGGGATGAGGTTGGTTGGAGTGTTTGACGTAGTTGCTGATCTGATCCTTGCTAATGTCAAGGGAGATGCGGTTAACTTTCAAGTGTCTAATGCTTTGCGCCTTGTCCAGGATGAGGAGAAACCCCGCGATTCTCCAAAAATTATTGCAGAAGCTTATAGGACAATTAGGCGCAATAGTTTGGGTGTTAAGCCTTTCACTAGAATACCAGCACAACAGCAGACACGGACGGCACAGTCTGCTAAAGACGACCGGCCAAACTTTCCTAAAAGAAATTGGAAAAATAAGAAACAGGGGAAGCAACAACAAGCACAAGGGTCGCGTGCCGCGTCATCAGTTCACGAACCTTCTGAGCGCACTTAAGATTTGCACAACCGCATGAGAATTAGGTCTCCTGACAGGTTTCAGGTTCCTGATCAGCGTTCTCCTCGTTCTTCACAGGCAACATCAGGCTCACAAGCCAGTGGAGGGGAATACAAGGATCGTGGCAGAGGTCCAGTTGCCCCGCAAGGACGTGAGCAGCCTCGTCAGACTGAAAGCAAAGGGAAACAAGATGATTTTCCTCGTCCGCGACCACCTTTTCAGAAAAAGAAAGTTGCTGTTATAACAGCGAGATATGCCACAGACGGTGAGAACCCAGCTCCGGAACCTAACATGGACAGTAACGCTGCTAGACAGCGCAGCGGAGGTTACAATAGTGCGGCAAGCACTGCGTCCATTTCTGGAGGCGGCAACAACTGAAACATTCCTCACAGTTAAAATGGCTGACACCCGAGTGGCTCCCCCTGACAGACTATATGATATAGTTCTTCTAATTGAAGGTAACATACAACGTGTAATAAAAAGGATTGTTTGGGAAAATCTGACTTATTCGTATGACATACTTTTGGCAGGGAAAAATTTGCCACCGCCTTTTGTTCTAGCAGCTCCCCAGGGTGAGGAGGTTATACTCCCCAGTTTTTCACATAACGTCTTCAAGGAGCAAGCAAAGGCTTTTGCAGAAGAGCAGGTTTGGTGCTTGCACCGGCTTTGTACCGAAATCAGGTGGGCTGGGACCAAGCTTCTCCCCGCATGAGATACCATTACGGTCTATGCCACAGCCACAACCCCAATATCCCCTCCGGCGGGAGGCACAAGCTCCCGCTGTGAATATTGTTGATCAACTAGAGTATCAAGGAGTAATTGAGTCATGTGTGTCACCGATGAATAATTCTCTATTTACAGTAACAAAACCCGATGGGTCGTAACGCTTAGTATTGAAGGACTGGGCAATTCTAAGACCCAGCGGTGCCAGGGGACAACACCTGAAACCTTCGTGGGTTACCTGTTCCGGCGTACAAAACACAGAGACACGGGACACTTCCGGCGGCGTCAAAGATCAGCATTTATTTACTGCAGGGATGCAGAAATCACAAGAAGTACACAACGTGTAGGTTCTGGGAGACTGCTTCAAATTGCAAAGGTGGATCGCTCCTTTTATACACATTTTCGTCATTGAACAACATGGCGAACAAAAGGTTACAACTCAGTTCCCACAGTAAACTTCAAAGGGTCGCATTCATTATTTTCGGAAACCCGGAACATAATTACAGTTACATTGCCGGTTCCCAACTGTAAAAACACATTATCCCCACATTAAGCACATTCCATTCTGACTGTAAACGAATTAGGAGAAGGGACAGAAACAGATGCAAAGGAAGAACAAGGATGAACAACAGCTTGAAAAAAGTGTAGGGATCAATATCGGAAGCACGTTTGCAGGATCAAAGGATCCATGCCTAATGCATGCACGACTGAAACAATAGACTAGCACGGCAAGATGAGCCTCGAGCGGAGCCATTTGCCCTTGCAGTGTCAGCCCCCTCATCATAAAGACAACCTCAAAGGAACACGTGTTCTCCGCGAAGGTTTGGGAATCCCAGGGTCACGAAGCGGACAGTGTCCGTTCGCTGGCTACTTGAGGGCAAGAGACAAAATGGATGCCGTATCTAAAATGGAACCCGAGGGTTCAGATAGACATACCCACGAATGAGACGAACCATACGAAAACGCGTACACCCACTAAACTCGTCATTTGCGGTTCGTAGATACCAAACTCGTCCATATTCGAACACACCCAAAATGTCATTACGATTCTCACGGAACCTCAGACGCTCCTTTTGCCCTCATGTAGGCAAGCACTAGTCGAGATCAGAATCGATTTCGATATTCATCAGATCATTCAGTTGTTGCTGGAACATCATTCTATCCATCAATGTCTCTTTGGTAACAGATGGCCGTCTTATACACGTTGTAGCACAGAGGCCACATAAGGCAGGACCACACTGCACACAAAGACAACATGTGAACAGAAACGTTACAACAACCCCTATGATCATCAGAATCTTTCAACCCCAAGTTGATATCAGACCCCAAAACCATCCTAGAAGCGTCCAACCACCTTCGTCCACGTGTATGGACTCGGAGATCTTATGTAACTTCGAGATGGCTTGGTAAACAGTTGGAGCGTTGTCAGGAATGAAAATGCAACAGCTCGAATGGATCACCTTGCACACACCACCTCTATCTGCAAGAACAACATCTAGAACCATACGGTTCTGCAACGTCATAAGTCTATCCGCCTGAAGTTCCGCTGTTAAATTACCAAGAGCACTTGCAGTTATGTTAGCAGTCGATTCTACCACACGGGTCAACTGTCTCAGGTTCCTACTATTAACCATAGGTCCCCAAAACGGCAGGAAACCCTTAAAGAAATCTCCTGCTTCTTGACCGGCAGTATCCTCTTCGGTAATAACGCCTCTCACAACTCTAGTCTTGTGATAGTCTGAGGCAACCGTAAAAGTCGGTGGCAAAAGATTCGCAATATAACAGGTACCCGAGAAGTCAGGGGGCAACCATGTATAGGCACGTTCATAACATATGAAATAGGTACCCTTGGCAGTCAGGAAAACAGGGGAAGAGAGCATCGGTAGAACATACGTCTCAGTACAAGCACTCTTCCCAAGCTGGGCTCTCGGATTTCGACCAAGACCTTTCAAGCAGAAATTACCGAGGTGGGGTACGATCCATATTGGAGACGAGCTCTTAAGCTGTCTATCACCCACTGACATACGATACTCAGCCTCACTCAGATCTTTATAGGCTTGCACCTCTTCATCTGGAATAAGCGATGCATCAAAAATATCTCTATCTAAATCAGCAATCGCTATCGCCAAAGGCTTGTGGTACAGACCAGGACCAAAGTCTGCAGAACGTGGCTCTCGACTGGGGTAGGAATCTAGTGCACTACGGAACATAGTTTGGAATGCTCGAGCTGACCCCTGGGAGCTGTAAGGAAGAACCAAATACGGAATACCCCTATCCATGGTATGTGGCATTAACCCACACACCCAACAGTTGGTAGTGTTCATCACCAACTGATGCTGATGTAGGAGTTGAACGAAGGAGTTATTCATGAATTCCGCACGTCTAACCTGTTCATGTTGGGGCAGAGGATGAAAGGAATGTGGAGAAACGGTGGTAATAGAACTTAGTTTAGGAGAAAAAGTAGGTGAAATGGAAGGCAATAACGACTGTATTCCAAAATACACTCCACCTACCAATAGCATAGAAACAGTCAAAAACAGCAAGAATACCTGAAACAAAAAACATTTTGTTCGTACAATCTTATGCAATTTTGATCTTTGCGCCTACATTCTTTCTACTTCCAACAGCTCAGAGAACGCCATCCTCTAAAAACCGTCCGTAACGTTCTTGACGCACTTCGTTCTGAGTAGCGATTATCAATTCCCAGGAGTTCCCAGGAATTGACAAAAAGTAACCGACCTAGTATCAGGAACCTGCTAAACAGAAGGAAGTACTCGTACGGCCCTACGGTCAACCTGGATGATAGGTTTTCCTGAACAAACATAAAAATCTCTTAGCTGTAAAAAGTACACATGGAAAGAAAAAAAATCAGTAAAGGATGTAATTGTTCTCAATGTTCGTGGCAACAGTAAAGGACAATATTAGTTCAAAAAAAATGTTATTAGTCTTTGTCACGTGAACGAAGAAAATATCGACTTCTTCCAGGTCAAGTCTGCTCTTCAAATAATTGTTCGGATTGTGAAACAGTGTTCAATCGATCAGATGACAATTCAGACCTTGAGTTCTCCAAAACTGATGACTCAACAGATGTGTCCAGCTGCAATGTATTGCTTCCTACAGGTTGAGCATCACTAAACGGCACAAAACATAGAGGGGCCTCGGTTTCCGTTGCCGCAATACCAGTTCTCACCCAATTATCTGCTGGTGAAGGGATCGGAACCTTTTTGGTATGGGTGGCATGTACCCAGTTCTTTCTGCCTTCCAACCGAACTGCTGTCCTTGTAGCCAGCAATACTTGGAAGGGACCCACAAATCTCGGCTCCAAGTTGCGCTTTCTGCCAAAATTGCGTGTGACAACCCAGTCACCCGGTTGGAGCCGATGTCCAGGACCCTCTGTCTGTGCCGGTAAAGCTTCAAAGACCTGTTGATGAATTAACCTCAGTTTAGCAGTCAAATCATGAAGATAATCAATTAACATTGGATACTCAAGACTATCAAAGGCCTTAGGCCTCGTGACTCCCCAAATGTTTGCAGGGCGGCCAAACACAATCTCATATGGGCTAAGCCCTACTCGAGAGTGCACAGTCGCCCTGGTCGATAAGAGAGCCAGAGGCAAGGCATCAGGCCATGACAGACCAATCGTAGCTTGTATCTTCGCAAGTTTCAGTTTCAGAGTACCATTGTACCCTTCAACCAAACCCGCTGCCTGGGGATGATTGGCGCTATGGAATTTTTGTCGAATTCCAAGGCCCTTACACACAGTCTGCATCACACTTCCCATGAACTCACTTCCGTTATCTGACCACACAATCCGTGGCATTCCATACCGAGGAAAGTATTCCTTCAGTAAGACTTTCGCTGTGGACAGGGCGGTATTATCCTTAAGAGGATAGGCCTCGATCCATCTGGAGAACGCACAAACCACGACTAAAACGTACTTCAAATTATTGCATCTCTCCATATGGATGAAGTCCAGTTGGCTAACTTCAAAGGGACATGTAGGAGGAGCAAAATGGCCGGGTGGAGTGGGTGTGCCCTTGCCAGGATTATACATCAAACATACCATGCAATTCTTAACCACTCTCTCAGCACATTTAGCAATACCATCATTCTTCCATACAGGGGACAACAACTTACATATACCTTTCGCGCTAATATGTGACAAACCCTGAGCCATAGTCACAACGGCTAGCACATATGCATCCGGTAACATCCACCTCTGACATTCCGACAAGTCAACCCAACATCCATGCGTGTCTAACTTTCCCGTGCTTTCTTTCCACTTGGTCTTTTCAGTTTCAGTGGCCTCATTCTGAATTGCTTTCACGCTCTCAACAGTGTCTTCACACATACCAGTCTCCGTCGGCCACCTCACTGAACTCGTAACATACATTCGGGTCGCAAGATTCTTAGCCGTTTCCTTAGCAATCTCATCCGCAAATGCATTACCACGACCTACATCATCCGTAACCTTTCGATGCGCACTACATTTAATGATTGCCACCTGTTTAGGCAATGTAAGTGCATCCAAAAGATCGTTCACGAGCTGTCCGTGTTGTATCTTCGTACCGTGTGATGTCATAAATCCTCTTTCTCTCCATAATCGACCAAAGCTATGTGCAACGCCAAACGCATATTGACTATCGGTAAACACATTCACTCGCTTTCCCTTAGACAAAACACACGCTCTTGTCAACGCAATCAACTCTGCCGCTTGCGCTGAATTCTGACTCAATCTCGCAGTTTCCACAACCGTACTCAACGTCACTACAGCATACGCAGTCGTCACATCACCATTCGGCAACTTAAAACATGAACCATCAACATACAAAGTGCCATCGGGGTCTATCAATGGAGTGTTTTTCAGGTCAACACGACCCTTCGTTTCTTCCTCAGTTCGTAAATAGCAATCATGTGGTGGTACATCATTTAATTCCATATTAGTCGGCAACAATATCGCCGGATTCAGCACATTACAACGCTTGATCTGTATATGACTTGCCAAAAGTGTCAACTCATAACCGGACAACCTTGCACTCGTCAGATGTTGAGTTTTTGTACGATTCAGGAGAGTGTCAACTGCATGCGGAACCATCACTGTGAGCATATTATCCATGACCAGACCTGCGGATTGTCGAATAGACACCGCAGCTGCCGCTGTCGCTCTCAAGCAACTCGGCAACGCTCTAGCTACCGGGTCTAAGGTCGAGGAAAAATATGCACATGGACGCTGCTTACCACCAAATTGTTGCGTCAAAACACTCAACGCACAACCTTCTCTCTCGTGAACGTATAGTGTAAACGGTTTACTGTAATCAGGAGTACCTAACACAGGAGCCGAACACAACGCATCACGCAGTTCAAAAAAACTTTTCTGACATTCTTCCCTCCATGGCAAAGGAGTCGAAACATCCTTGCACGTGAGAGCTTTCAATGGCTTCGCTAACAGTGAAAAGTTCGGAATCCACTGTCTGCAGTATGACGTGATACCTAGAAAGGCACGCACATCTCTCTGAGTTGTTGGCACAGTCCTTCGAGCGATCGCTGCAATTCTTTCTGGGGTCAACCTTCTTCCCTCCTTTGACAATAAGTGACCTAGATAGGTTACTTCTTGACAACAATATTGTAGTTTAGAAGGTGACACTTTGTGATGTAAGTCGCATAAATGCTGTAACAGTGATACCGTAGCAGTTTTGCAAATCTGTTCAGTGTCAGCAGCTACCAACAGATCATCAACGTACTGAATCAAGGCCGCACCAGCCGGTAACACAAACGCATCAAGTTGACTCTTAAGAGCTTGGCTGTAGATCGATGGACTCTCACAGTAGCCCTGAGGTGCGCGTGTAAACCTGAAGCTGCGACCACCTAATGAGAAACCGAATAGATCTCTGCTTTCCTCAGCAATCGGAATGCTAAAGAAAGCATTCTTCAGATCAATTACCGAGAACCATGATGCAGAAGCTGGAATCAGACTCAGCAAAGCTGTAATGTCAGGCACCACGGGAAACTGTGGAATTACAATTTTATTTACCTCTCTTAAATCAATAACAAAACGATACACAGGAGGCTTAGATGGATCAGTTCGTTTCAAAATAGGTTTCACAGGACTATTACACACGTTACCCCGAGTTTCTTCGATAACATCTTTATCGATCAAATCGTAAATGATCGCTAATAGTGCTCGTTCTCCATCAAGAGAGATACAATACTGGGGAATGCGTGGCAATTTCACATTTGATTTCAATTGAACAACATAAGGTGGTATCTCCAGCAGGCCCACATCATTGGGACCTGTTGCCCACAAAGACTCAGGAAGAGAGCTCAATTCCGGTGGGAGCTTATCAGTTGACAAATACATAGGAGAGATCACTCTCTGACCCAACGTAAGCTCCACTCCCGCAGGAGAACAGTACAAAGTCGCATATAATCGTTTCAACAAATCCAGGCCCAAAAGATTCTCCCCACAACCAGTAGTCAAAATCAAAGGAGCTTCCAACTCACGAGATCCAATTGTAAGGGGCAAAGGGCTAGAAACTGGATTGCTAACGGGGGCGCCAGAGAATCCAACGGAAACATTCGTTAAGCCAGACAAAGGCGCGCCAGGGAGTTTCGAATGCATGATGGAACTTTTCGCTGCACCAGTGTCCAACAGAAAAGGCTCAACTACGCCCAATGTGGCAACTGCGACGTAAGGCCCTCTCTGATCAACCGGAACCGATACTACTCCCTCTCTTCGTCTATAGCTGTCCTAGTAATGACCGTCAACATCAACATCATGCTCGACATAATAGTCGTCCACATGATACTGTGCAGATCTACCAGACGATGAATCGCGCCGATCAAAACAATTTGGCGAGTCTGATGAAGTGGCAAAACGCTCATTTTGATTCCGAGTAACACCGCGATCTCTACCACGTGATGCTTGTTGAGGACCACTACGACCTCCTCGAGCCGAAACACCATTGTTTCAGTCACGCAAAACTGGACAATTAAACTTCAGATGGCCCTCACCCCTACAATATGCGCATTGATTATACTCCAGCATAGATCGTGGTGTAGAGGAGTCAGTATGCGACTGCGACCTAGAAGACTGTGATTGCAATCGATTTTGCTGTTGCAAATCATTTTGATTCAAGCGCGGAGGATACGCTTGCTGCAATAAGACCTTAGTTTTGAGATCCTTCGTTTTCTTATCTGCTCATTCACTCTCTTCTTTCTCTCTATTTTCGTAGTATTGGGCCGTGGCTAATATTTGAGCAGTGGTAGAAACGGCCCACGAACTTTCAGAATTCTTCAATTTGTTGCTTAGTTCAGGCAACAAATTCGATACAAATTTATCAACAAACAGTCGCTGACCTCCCTCAGTACTCATATCCTGACCACTATGATCGATGAATGCCTCCTCAAATTTCGTAAAGAAATCGGAGACACTCTCGCCCTTCTTTTGTCTGCATGCGGACAGTTTATCCCAGTTAACTCTTACTGCTGGCATAAGCGTCTTCATAAGTGTAATTATCCTCTGGGGTAGATCTTCAATGATCTGTTCAGGTTTAGACCCACCAACTTGTCGTCCGTCAGCCGCCGCAAGAGCAACCCAATCACCGCCTAACTCAGCTACGTGATTCTGTTGACGGATTTTCGCCCAAATCGGTTGAGGTACTACATTACCGAACAACATGTCGATATCGGCAAGGTTCATGACAGTAGCATCCACTAATTGGGATAACTCCTTATAATAACCTGCCGGATTCTTGCGGGGGTCAGGCAAAGTTTGCTTCACCTGCAAAACTTCCGATCGCTTCCATGGGAGGTGTATCCAAACTCTCTGAAAGTGTGGTAGAACAGCAGGATTAGCAGCAGGATCACCTGGCATCCACACTGGGGGAACTTCTCGCATAGGATACTGACCAGGTTGTGCCAACCCCTCCTCAGTTTCGTCCTTAAACAATGCTCGAGGTTGTACTGTAGATCGAAAAGATAACAGACGCTCTAAAGCGCGTCGGACATTACCACCCACAATCATGCTATTCGAAAACTGATTCTGAAGTTCAGTCATCTCGGGCGGTACATTGTCTACCTCATCATTATCCCACTCTTCTCTCAAGGATTTACACATTTCCTCGAACACAAATCTTTGTGTGGGCTCATTAAACTGAGAAAACGTATCGAAAACTATACGCGAAGTGTACTTAGCAGGATGCCTAATCCATTTACGCGTCATTTTCACTAACATCTCACAATCTCTACCACCAGGAATTTGACTGCGCCTCTGAGAGACATCGGAAAGATCGGACCCAAATATTGGTCCAGAAAGTGGAGAATAGAGATTAGCAACAGCATTAGGTATACGACTACGAACAGAAGGGGAAGAAGAAAGGAGTACAGGAGCAACAACATTAGTAGAAACAGTAGCCGTAGTCGAGATAGCAGGAGTAGTAGTAACAATAGGCTGATGAGATACAGGCAAAGGAGCAGTAGGAAGAAGAGCAGGTAAAGGAGTAGGGATAATTTGGGGCACAAGGGGATTCGGAAGAACAGGAGGAACGACAGGCTGACCAGCAGCCGCCAGAACAACAGGTTGAGGAGCTGGAGGAATCACAGGAACCACAGTATCCTGTGCATAGGGAGGAGGTGATTTCAATAGATAAGACAATAATGGATCCTCTACCGCTTCTTCTCCCTTCTTATCAGAACTAGACGGTAGAACCGGATAACATTTATCCACCGCCATATGATGCAGTCTAGCAAAAACTTCCTGTTCCTTCTCGTCTTTGTCTCGCTGATACTGTTCTGCATTTTGCATTACCGTAACAATACCTTCTCTCTTATTTTTCTGTTTGATTTCTTTCTGCTTGGCCTCTTTACGCCATAACCGAAAGGAATCAAACATGGCCGGCCTAGCCTTCTTTTTAAACAATTTAGCTTCAAGATTATCTAATATTGCAGCTTCGAAACTACCATGTGGTGGCCAACTAAGAACACCATCATTTTTAGTGTAACAAATCCAATATTCATTATATACAATAGGACCTACTCCGTGGCGACTATAGAGCTCATAAATTGGAGTTCCAACTGGAGGTATCGGACATGAATCCTCCAGCCGGGAATCCGTGCTGCAACATTTAAGGAAACCAAACAAAGTACTACGGCCAGGCATCGTGCACACTAACCGAGTTTACAAACTTCAAGGGCTATCGAATTACGATGTCCTCGCAAAAAAATGCAAGACCCTCGGTTTTTGGCAATTGCAATTGTCAAATAAAACCCAACAACTAAGAACCAACAACTAAGAACCACAAATGCAATGGAACCATGCAAACAACCAAGTTTAACCAAGTTACAAAAAATACAAAGTAACCATCCCAAAAGGGAACTACAAAACCATGAGCTCTGGGAGCGACCCACAAATACTTAACTGAAAGAGCAATGGCGTCACCAGGAAGGCCCGTCTATCGTCTCGCCGTACAAAGGACTACGCCAGGCGCCAAAAACAGGTCGACAGTCAGGGAATCAGTCCGTCGCAGCCGTCAGGAGGCGGGAATCTTCGCGGGAAAAGTCTTCGGACCACTTATTTCGACAACTGGATCGATGAAGCGGGGTGCACCTTCCCTCGGAGATTTCACACAAAGTTCCTCACGATCGCCGGGCTTTGGACCGGTACCGCTGATTTCGCCCTTACGTTGGGCGCCAACTGAAGGACTGGGCAATTCTAAGACCCAGCGGTGCCAGGGGACAACACCTGAAACCTTCGTGGGTTACCTGTTCCGGCGTACAAAACACAGAGACACGGGACACTTCCGGCGGCGTCAAAGATCAGCATTTATTTACTGCAGGGATACAGAAATCACAAGAAGTACACAACGTGTAGGTTCTGGGAGACTGCTTCAAATTGCAAAAGTGGATCGCTCCTTTTATACACATTTTCGTCATTGAACAACATGGCGAACAAAAGGTTACAACTCAGTTCCCACAGTAAACTTCAAAGGGTCGCATTCATTATTTTCGGAAACCCGGAACATAATTACAGTTACATTGCCGGTTCCCAACTGTAAAAACACATTATCCCCACATTAAGCACATTCCATTCTGACTGTAAACGAATTAGGAGAAGGGACAGAAACAGATGCAAAGGAAGAACAAGGATGAACAACAGCTTGAAAAAAGTGTAGGGATCAATATCGGAAGCTCGATTGCAGGATCAAAGGATCCATGCCTAATGCATGCATGACTGAAACAATAGACTAGCACGGCAAGATGAGCCTCGAGCGGAGCCATTTGCCCTTGCAGTGTCAGCCCCCTCATCATAAAGACAACCTCAAAGGAACACGTGTTCTCCGCGAAGGTTTGGGAATCCCAGGGTCACGAAGCGGACAGTGTCCGTTCGCTGGCTACTTGAGGACAAGAGACAAAATGGATGCCGTATCTAAAATGGAACCTGAGGGTTCAGATAGACATACCCACGAATGAGACAAACCATACATAGTAGCGTAGCGAAAACGCGTACACCCACTAAACTCGTCATTTGCGGTTCGTAGATACCAAACTCGTCCATATTCGAACACACCCAAAATGTCATTACGATTCTCACGGAACCTCAGTGTAGGATTACTGACATTTGAACTCACTGTGTCGGACTTCTGCGGTGCAGAATACCCATAGTTCTGCGTTAGTCGACAGTCTTGTTCATAAAAAATATAAAACTACACTTGACATTTCCAACGGCTTTTTCACGCACAATCTATCCCCTGATAGCAGTCATCGGACCGCCTTCACAGAGGGCGGAAAACACAAAAAAAAATTACGTGTTTGGCAATGGGCTACAAAAATAGCCCTGGTGTTTTCGTCGCCCGTATTGTCTCTTTGTTAGACAGCATAGACGAAGACGCATCCTCGTACGTTGATGATATCTATCTAATAGACAACGAGTTATGGCCGTATCTTTGTCGCATGGATCGCGTCATAGTGTTGTTTGCTGACCACGGTTATAAATTTAACTTTGCAAAATCACACATTGCAGAGTACACAGTGTTGTTTTTGGGCTACGAGCTCAACAATGAAGGAAGAGGCTTGGCACCTCACTTCTTGGAAAAATGCGCATGTTTGCGCCCTCCGACTACACTGAAAAAATTACAGTCTTTGCTGGGTTTTTGAATTTCGGTCAAACTTACATTCCCGATTATGCCCAGCGTATCAAGCCTTTGTATGCTTTGATACAACCTACTTTTTCAAAAGCCTGCTGGCTTCCGGATCATTCTACTATACTGCAATCTTTGCAGTCTGACCTTATTGAATCAAAATTCTTGTTGACTCATGATAACCATACAAACCTGGTGATACGAATCGTCCCTGGCCATGTGGGTTTCACTTACTTGACGTTTAATGAAGGTGACACAGTACCTATTGCTTACAAATCACATTTGTACACTTCAGCAGAATTGCGGTTTTCCTTTATTGAAAAGTTTTGACAGCTGTCCAGATGGCGATCCTAAAGGAACGCGCACTGGCACAAGGGAAACGGATTTTGGTTGTAACACCATGTTCCGCTGTTGAAGCAGTGACAAAGGCGAGTGTACCAAACTCTAAGGCTTTGCATCCCCGTTGGATACAATGGGCCACATCGCTGACCTCTTCAGATGTCACGTTTATTTTCGACTCGTCATTGCATACACAGGAGTTCTTGCAGAATGAATTTGTTCATCCTCCTCCTCTGTCAATGCGCCCCCTTGAGCAATACCAATGTATCATTTACACCGACGGTTCAGCGCAGCCGGCAACCGGGTCGAAGCATTCTTACTCAGTGGCCTGTGCTAAAGTGGCAGGTACCATAGTGAACGGGGAGTTCAAGTCCAATGTTGTCCACACGCAGGCACTAGGAGACTGTAAAGCCCAATTAGCGTAACTGTGCGCTTTGGTACTAGCTCTGGAGTTTGCAGATCCAAATGCGACTACTTTAATTGTAAGCGATTCATACTACTGTCTTTCAATGACACCTTATTCTTTTGGTCTCAAAATGTCTATCGTGATTCTTAAGGCAGCGCAATTAAACATAAAATGCTTTGGGTTTGAGTCGTAGATCTTAAAGACCGTCTGCCTCTCACACAGGTAATTCATATTCTTGGTCATCAGCATGAAGGAGTGCACGCAGTTGGCAACAGTTTGGCAGATGAAGCTGCCAAATCAGCAGTAGCCACGTGTTCAGTTGCAGCAGTTACAAGATCCATGAATAAGATTGATAATGACATTTTGGCAGCAATAGCTGCTACAGAGAGGGGTGAGAATTACCCGCAGGGTTTCCCTTCCGAATACTCCTATCATTTAAGTCCCGATAATGTTCCATAGTGAGAATTAACGATGTTGGTGACAGGTTGATTCCCAACACAGACCACAGACCTTCACTGATAACAGCCGCACACGAAGGCATGGCTTCGGCGCATGCTGGGGTGTCTGCGACTGTTTCTATCTTGCAGCAGTGTTACTGGTGGTGCAGCTTATTTAAACAAACCTGTAATTACGTACTTTCATGTGACATTTGTCAGCAGATTAAGCCGTCTACGGCAACGCGCCCACCACAAACACAGCTATGCATTTCTAATAAACCTTTTGGTTGTGTTTATTTAGATCACTGCGGTCCTTTTTCTTCAGATACTGTTTATAAGTTCATCTTAGTTGCAGTTTGATTCATGCACATGCTTTCTATGGGTTTGGCCCCAACGCAGTGCTGACGCCCGAACTGTCATCAGGGATTTGCATGTCTTTGTGGGAATTTTTGCGTGTGGCACCTTCCATTCGAACCAGGGTTGAGCGTTAGCCTCTAAGGGGTACAAGGATACCATGAGGTCTTTTGGGGGTGCAGGTCAAATTTTCATCTCCATACAGGCCTGAGGGTAATTCGGTTGTGGAGCGAATGAACCGTGACTTAAAGCAATCCTTGACAGCTAGGGTCATAGGGACTGGAAGGAACTGGTTCGCCCATTTGTATAGCGTACAGCGTGCACTAAATAATCTCCCTAGAAGATCTCTGGGTGGGCGGACCCCATACGAAATGCTCTTTGGCGTGACAATGTTTGTGCCAGACCTTGATGGTCTAGACATGGCGGCGTCAGCCGCATCCTTTGATGTAGATAATCATTATGCTGTATTACAGGAACTACAAGAGACCCGTGACAGTCTTGCAAAGGAACATTTACCCTCACCCACTGATGCTGCGCTGCAGATTCCGGTAGTCGGCTGGCTACCCAAAATCGGAGACCTGGTCTGAGAGAAGGTGGAGAACAAGAAAGAGTTTGGTCCCTCTTATCATGCACTGGTCCCAGTGCTTGGCGTGAAGGGTACTCGTACAGTCATTTTACCACCGCTTTCTGGTCGAAAAGACAACAGATACATCTCAGTGGACAACGTCAAGCTACAACATCTGGCCGATCCTGAATAGCATCACACCAGCGGTCTCTACAACAACTGTATCGAGCGATCCAGACTTACCCGCTACTAACAACATGCAGGATGACAACGCCATTGAGCTGAACTCTGTTAACAATCCTTTGCTGCTCCCGCCTGCTTCCACTCGTAATGAAGAAACTGAATATGCTTATCCCACTACCGTGTCATTACCTGATTTGCGACCTGTGGCCGTTAATGAATCACATTTTTCCTTTGACTGGCATTCCACATTATGAAAGGTCCCTTCCAAATTTTCTATTTTTGTCGTCTGGTTTAAACGAACTTATTTGGTTTTGCCTTGGACATACATCTGGTTGGTGCTCATCGCAATTTTTTTGTTCATGTCCATTGGCTTTGTGACATTTTTTTTCCTTCTAATCAATGGTCACTACCTTCCTGAACGCTTTGCTGTGAAACTGGTAGATGGAACTTTGGCTCCGCACTCTTCTTCTCACATAATGAAAAGAGACCAGACTTTTGTCAACATCACTGCCAGGCCAGATATAGACGGCATAGTTTGGGTTGCTGTAGATTTTCAAATCCATGGCCCTACAGAGATAATTAATGTGCTAAATGTACTTCGTGTTTCAATGGGTGATGTAGTGAAACATAAAATACGGTCTCATGATTGGGACGTACAAGCCGTACAATCCTTGTTTTCAGATTTGAAATACTATGCTGCCTTTGATGCTGAAGATTTGTATTTGAATACTGCAAATTCTGCAGATTTGTTTTGCTATCAGCACTATGGTCATCATGATCTGCATACAGCTAACACATTTAGAAATGTTTTTAACTATACACAATGGGAACATTGCCCGGCTCCTTTGGAAGGCAGCTCTAAAACGTTTTTGAAAAAATTCACATATTTTACGGATTTTGATAAATCAAACCTCGGGTCATTCTATTTTAAATTAAATGCTTTGTCGAATTCTAAAGTAATGCTCACCCACACTAAATTATTATATCCTAAATCCTTTATTGATAAATTTTCAGTGGGTGGCTATGATCTGTGGAAGTCCACAATTGATCTTAAATCAGTTTGGGGTTCTAAATCCTGGCAAGTGTGAGGCACAGAAGCATTACACCACACGTGCCTCCTCTCATCACAGATCTATTTTTAAATGAATCGATTTATCAAACTACTTGTCTTGGATTGGCACCTTCTAAGCAAATGAATGCCCCTGCTATTCCTGCTCTAGCTGCATATCAAAACTGGAGCAATTATACTAATTATTTCATGGCTGAATTACAATCACTTTTTAACAATTACGCCAATGATTTTTCTAGTTTGGACCCCCTAGGTTGGTTAGTTTAGCAAACTAGTTTGGATGCTTGCCAACTTCGTTTCCATGAAAAGGCTCCTGGTTACAAACAGGATAGGCCCGATCCTCATTTTGCTAACTCCCATTCAGTTACTACATATTCCGTTGGAAAGTTATGTCAAAATTGGTTGCAACACTCGACTCTAACTTCCGTGAAACAACATTTGTCGTTATTATCAGGTGACATTGATTTGACAGATTTTATAAAAGAACTTGCCGGTCCAAGATCAAAAACATTTATTTATGCAGCTTGCAATGAAATCTGGAAGCTATCCCAAATTGAAGCAGCTTCACGTTTAAGGGCAATTGATCAGGCTAATCTTGAAAAAGTGCTTGCTGTTGTTGATAATAGTATTAACACACTTTCTTCCCGCATATCCACATTGGACAATATTGTTTCATCTGTTGTTGACATTGTGCAAGAGGATGTTTCTGTTTTGTATCATGGTCAAAATCAATTGCGTTGAGTTAGGCAATTTGCGTGGACTTTACAGACTCTAAAGATGGGAAAAGTTCTATGGGATTACTTGTATGCCTCATCGTTATTTTTGCCCTTTAACTTGACAACAAAACAGCAGTTTATGTCCATGAAAGATGCTAGGTATTCTCTTTTGCATATTAAAAAGTTAGATCTGTTACTATTCTCTGTGGCAGAAACAGACTCAGCTGTCTGGCTCATCCATAGGGTGATAACTCTCCCATTTTCCTTGTTTAAATTTAACTCATGCATGAAACACTATCCACTAGGCCTCTTCGAACCCTTAGGCAGTGCATTTCTACACAAAGTTTGGTCATTACCATTCACATACAGATGCCTACGGGATGACAAAGAAGTATGCCTAACTGGGGAATCATGTGATACCAAAATAGGTCATTCTCTTGTTTGTAAGAACATCCAGTTGCATGGCGCCTGTAACCTTACGGCCCCGAATCTTGCATGTGTATTAAAAGGCATACCTGTGCCAGCTATTACACCTACTTTCACTCTGCGTGCGAACAGTAGTTATTTGCTTTTAAATAATGAAGAATGCTGCGGCATGGTGGCCGGCATCCCTTACATTGTAACGGTTTCACAGCATGTGGTTTGCTGTAAAAATGTGCTTTTCCCACCCCCACACGGAAGGCTCGATAACTCGATTTGGCCTTTCATTCCGACCTTGAAGGAAGACTCCAACAAGTTGAGTAGAATAAGAGCATTGTTATCCCAAAAAGAAGTTTTACTCACAGCTGCCCGTGAGAAATTCGTCCTTCACGTGGCTAACACCCGTACAGAAGTACAAGCCCTTCTTAATACTGACCTCCCACTACATTTCCGTGCGTTGATTCACACTATCTTCAATGCTTCTAACACTGCAGGCATTGCCCATTTTTTTTAAAGCTGTGGGCTTTGGCCTTTTAATCTCTTTCCAAACTATATTTGGTGTGATACCAGCATTTATCCATTCTATTTTTTCCAGCGTTTTCGGTGTCTTGCCACTATTACTTGCCTTAGCCGCTGGGATTTTGCTGTTAATTTGCCTTCTACGAAATGGATGCTCTTCCTGTGGCCCTGCACAGCCAAGACCGACTGCAGATGCTCCGTAGCAGTATGCTTGAATGCTACGGTACTCTGCCCCTGGCCACACTCAGCGTGGTTTATGGATTATCTTTTCGCTTTGCCTATTACACTTGCATGCAACCTGTCTTCAACTGCTTGGATTGTTCCTTTCAATGGGCTTTGGATCTTTGCTTCTTCAATACGGCATTTCCTCCACCTGATTTTGAACTGCTAATGAGTCCCTTAGTGGACCATGAGCAAGAATGTTCCGATGTTGGAATTATGGCCTGCCCAGCTGCGGTGGGAGTTCTGGCTGAATGGGATATCTGTGCAGCGGCACAGGATTTCCTACAATGGAGTTACATCGAGTATCACACAAGTTGTCCTTTGATGGTGCTGGAAGCACCCATTGTTGAGGAACATATATGTTCATTCACTCAGCTTGATTGGGTGGCATCACTTATTTCTGATGATAACAATTACTTCCTCTTGGAGGGTATCGCAACCTACTGTTCGTACACCTTGCTGGATATACTCAGCCACATTATCCTTGTTGGATTTATTTTTTATTCTTGTGTGCCTTTTTGGACACAAACTATTTTTTTACTCTTTCTCTTCTCACATTCCCCGCAAATCAGAGGTATCATTGATACAAATGCTCTTTATTCTTGCTCAGACTTGTTTGAAAGCTGTGTTCTCTTTAAGACCACTGTCCGATGGACTGAAAAGGGAAGGGTGTAGTGAAGATATGGACACACCTGCGGACATTGCTAAGTTAGCATAAGTTAGTATATGCTTGGCCGCCATTTTGCTGCTTTTGCTCACGTTACTACATGCCACATTTCTCGTAAACACTTTGCACTTTGCTTGCTCACTTTCACATGAGAACTGTCTGCATTTCACATATTTAGTTGAACACTGCTCCTCGTCTGTACAGCGTGTTCAAGGTCGAAAAACAATGAGCTCTGTTGATTTGCTTTGGTCAGTCTCACGTCCCTTGCCATAACATAGCACACAGCTGCAAACCTGGAAATCTGGTGCTGTTAATATTGCCTTGCATGCATGTAAACACACTTGGAGAAACGCTTTCCCGGATCGAAGAGCTTCTAGCACGGGGAGGGTGGCAAGGCGCTATAGTCCTGTTTCCGCCATCATTAAAATATGATTTCCCCTTTTGTTCTATATGGAATTATAACAATGCTGATTTGTTTGACCTTATGCATATTGATGCTAGTATTGGCTTTTGTACTGCATTATAGAGCATGTTAGTTAAAATAAACATTTAAAACTATCACTTGACTCTATTTACTCATGTTTTTTTCTTTCAATTTTTTTATTAGGGTTTTGCATGCATTTCATTACAGTAAACTTTCGCTTATATATGCTCCAATCATTACATTACATCATCATCAACCGTTGCGTGAGCTATAGTGAGTGGGTGCTGTAGTTCGTTAGTTGCCGAAGGTATCTATTATAAGCGGTAAGGCTGGTCGCCCCCTAGTGCGCTCTGCTCCGTCCCCGTGTATGTCTGCACAGTAATGTCGCCAGCGTCCGTCTCTATCGGGGTCAGCACTACCTCCCCAATGTAGTGTATGCAACGTTCCCTTCTTTCCCAGGTTCACTGTCAGGTCATGTAACTAGGACCACGGCGTGTAAGCCGTCAACCGGGGCAACTACCGCCTACGGGGCGGTTTGGAACGGGCCCTAGGGAGGGGGGGGGATCCTTAAACTTGGAAAAAGAAGGGGTGGGGAAGGAAGGGAGTAGGAGGTGAAAAATGGAAGGGGGGGTGGGAGTGCGGGACTGGCGGGGGCGAGGTTCACGTGCCAGATTGTGGGAGGACTGATAGCTAGTGCGAGCGATCCATCCTGAGATCTACTTAGGAGAGGGGGGGGGGGTCGAGTCTGTCGGTCCTCGCTTATCGCGACACAGGGGGCCGGGTCCGCGCTCGCTCTCGCACCTAGGTGCTCTGTCTACCTGCGGAGTCGTCTGCGCCCTCCGCCAGGTTGGGGCGGCCAGGGGATGTCGGAGAGGCGTGAGGGGTGAGCTGTGGCACGTCCGGGGCGTCCCTCGGCTCGTAGTTTTGCTTAAAAAGGATGAGGAGGAGCGCCCATTCCATAGATATCGGGTGTTTACGGGCGCCCTTCGCCTCCTCCTCCCTTAACAGTTCCTCCTCGGCTGCTCCCCATTTGAGCACTGCGCCTGCCCACGCCGGTATGGACGGTCCTTCTGGGGCCCTCCAATGCATCGCGATGTTCCTCTTCGCGAGGAGCACGGCTAGGGACATAAACTTCCACTGTACCTTCGCGGTCTCTATTTACTCATGTTGTGGAGAAGTACGAGAGTTTGAACAAAAGAGTGTTCTTGTTTCCACGTATCCTGAGAGGGACGGAGTAGCATGTTCTAGGATGTCTAATCATTGGTAGCTTCGCTGTAGCACGGAGAACGAATGAGACACTATAGCTAGACGGATTGGGGTTCTGGGCACCGAGGTGAGTATTTTGGTTCACCACTACACACTGAGGTCCTGGTTTCCTGCGCATAGTTCTGTGTATGTGCAGAATCCCAGCAACAATAGATCACCAGTCCTATGGTGTAAGATGGCCACATTATCTGAATATGAATCCATCAATGTTAAACTCACAAAGTCAAACACAATGCTTTCAAACATGGCATGCATCAGTAGTTAAAATAGAATAAAATGAATCCAGGACAAGGCATCACCGTGTACTCAGGATACCAATCTCAACATTCACTTGCCACGTCAATGCTGACAGAATCAAGGCATAGAAGTAAAGACTCCCCTACAAGTTACGATCATACACATACATGTGAACTCCTAAAGTATTGTGTCCTGGCCTGTAGTAGAAAGCTACTTGTTGCCACAGCAGAGAGTCATACATAAAGATGTGCATCATTGTGAGACATATGTGTCAATCCAAGTGCACCATGACTATTTGTCTCACAAAAAGCATTAGCTGAAGGGTGACAGAAAATTGTAAGAGTATCCAAGTTACATGTTGGAAATGCACCACTTGTACGCAGCAAATTGCTACTTGGAGATGCCTCATATACCCAACTCCTGGATCCCCTCTGAGGTGAGAAGTTAATCCTCTGGCAACCCTATTCCATTACATTACTGTACTCTCCACTTTTGGCTGCATAGCTTAAAGATAAGCACACTTGCCTCATGGTGCAAAGGTGCCTGCACTGTCAGTCAGGTTAGGCAGGTTTCCAAGGTCTATGCATGATGTGCTGCTCCAGTCCAGTTTTAATTCTTTGTATTGTGGGACTTGTAGTCCTGGTCCCTCATGTTATACCTTCCATTACAGTATTCAAAGGGCAACCTGATCTGGGTCAGCACATCACACATGGACTTGACAAACTTGGCAGGACTGGACTGGTCAGAACAAAATGTCACTGGACAAAATAACTCACACAATTGTGATGTATGAATTACCATGTGAGAGATTGATCCGTTTCCCTTGCACACAGCGCAGTGGAGTGCCGCAACGTTTCTTGCTGCGCTGAACTGTATGATAGTTGCATCCATATTGTCCCTTGTTGACACTTACCCTGTAGATTTTCCTGGTCCTCGACCCCAGCACTGTCCTTTCCTTTCAATCCTGCCGCCACCTCTGCTGGCATGACTGATGCCACCTGCTCCTCCAAGGAGTCCAGCTCCTCCTGGTCCTCAGGCCCTCCTCCTCCTGTCCTCATGGCTTCCCTCAGGTTCTTGGCCAATATCTCATTGGTTCAGGGTTAATAATCATGCCAGTGCTTCCTGCACTCTGGCACTGCCTTTTTTTGTTTGTCCTACACTGGTAATCATATCAATGTTAAACTCACAAAGTCAAACACAATCCAATTTGGACCTTATCCGGGCCGGGGTCCTTATTAACAGGGCTGCCGTGATAGTATGAATAACCTCAGGAAGCTCAATGGAGAATTCAAGGGGAACTGAGACAGCCCCTCAGCGGATGCTGCAATGAGATCTGGGGCTAATGAGTAAACAGATTTTAAATGAGCCTCCCATTTCTCAGGGTTGATGTTTGACACAAGGCCATTGGGTGAGAAAAGCCGGATTGCCTTTGACAATTGACCAAAACCCCTGGGTATCCCTTACTCTACACGTCGAAACCAAGTGCTCCCCTCTCTCCTCCTTGAGTTTAAGTATTCTGTTCTGTATGGACTTTTTATAAACCAACCTGTCAATGTAGAGATATCAATCCCCCCTTAAGTCTTAAACCTTTATCCTGCTGTAAGAGGGAGATGGCACCAGGGGCAACATAAGGGCCAGAGCTGATGGGAAGAACCAACCAAATCCTATGGAGTTATGGTCACTATAGCATGATTCTACCCCCCCCCCCACTTAAGATGACAATATTCCAGGTTCATGAAGATAAATACATAATCAGTAGTGAAACCTTGACCCACAAAGGTGGGAGGATGATTCAGAGGGTTGCCCTCTAATTCTACAACACTAGAGAGACCTGACTTGCACACAGCCTTATATAACCTCCTGCCCCTTTGATCAGTAGCTTCTCAGAAAGTGGGCAAATCCTCCAACAAGAAAAAGTCAACCACTGTGGCAGCTGTGCCCAATTTGGCGTTAATATTGCCCCCTAAAATGACGTTAAAATCACTACCCAGGATGGAAGATCTAGTATTAAGAGTAGACACCACCTGAAAGAGGGTCTCTATCTGACAGTCCAGTTCATGCACAGAGTTGTAAAAGTTAATTAAGAAAGAATTGTTGGGCAATACGGCCGACACTATCTGGATCCCACTGTGATTTAAAATAATTGGAACAACTTTAAGAGACAGCGTGACCAAATCAAAATTGCAAGACCCCCTCCCCATGCTCTATGTCCCAAGGAGATCACAGAAGGAACAGTAAAGCTCTCATACCCATCCTAAATAAGCTCCTTGAGAGCCCAGGTTTCTTGCAGGAAAATTACATCTAACTGTGATGCAAAAGCAGATCACCTAGGATCCTGCAGCTTATCTCTATCCCCATAATGTTCCAGCTAACCATCTCAACTGGTATGCCCTGGGCGCAAAGTTGTAGCCCTTTAGGAGGATAAGCCTCCTGTTGTTAGCTTGCTCTAGTCAGGCAGCTGTGGGCTCTGGGCATCAGCACTCACCAGCCAAGTCTGATCGTGGAGGAAATCTATTGAAAATAGGAACAGTGAATCTAGTCAACTCTGCGGCCCGAGGTGACAAGAGTCCACGCCCAACTTCTACCCTAGGCTGAAGATGTTTATAGAAAAGAAAATTTATGTCAATGGAAGAAGGTCCAATTTAGATTCCACTCTTCATTTGTGTAACTCTACAATGTACACTGTTTTTGACAAATTACAAACATTCTGGATCCAATGTATTATAGAATAATAAATGACCACTTCATGCAACTCAACAGGAAAGAAAGATGGCTAGGTGGCGGATGGAATTTGTTGTTGTTGAGCTGCTGTGTTTCTCTTAATGGTTTTACAGACAAGCACTGACATTTGTAAATACAATAATACAAAATTTAAGTTCCAAGTAATTGTACTTAATTGCAATGATAGACATATGTGTTCCAACCATGATGCAGGAAGTGGTATGCTGAACACATTAAATAGCTTTCCTTTTGTTGAAGTGGGCTAACATACTATGTATGTTTGTCTTGTAGACCTTTTAGGCAAATTAAGGTCTGATTCCAAAACTGAACTATAGTCATTGTACATTCGCACATTACTTCCATGGTTGTGGTTGAATTGAGGCCAGCACTATTTGTGACAAATCTGCTCTTGTACATCATTCAATAATAAACTGTGGGAGGGTGCTTCCTCAATTGTTGACAAGTCATACCTGCCATGACCAAATGTACATCTACTTGTGGTGCTCATTCCTAAAATTTTCAGAGCCCAGAAACTATTGTAATGTGATATCTCAGAAAGTGCATTTATGTTAGGTATTAAACACTCAGGTGGAGGACCTCAAGCTACCCTTTGGTGCTCCATTTCCTTGACTACCATTCTGTATCTCTGCTCCCTTCTTGTGGGATGGTAGTCATTCACTTTCCAAAGCACTTGCTATGGTGGCCCATCTCTTGGCCTATGGGTCTTGGTGTTGCTTGCACCCTGAATAACAATGACCTTGTGTGCACACTGCAGTGGTACTCCACTACTCACTAAATGCAATTTCTTTAGTCGTGAATCTCAACCACTGCAGCCTCTATCCTTACACTTGATCTGCACCTTATTGACCTAATTTGGAGGTGCATGAGACGGCCTTCTCATGATGGTGCCTCAGTTTTACTTCCTGGCCTTGGGCCATTAATGCAGCCACTGAAATAGAACTACCAAAACAGTTGCTCTATCCCTGATAGGACTACTGGTTAATTGGTTAGCAAATCTTCACACATTCGTAGTTGAGGTTTGATAACACCAGTCCTTGTACGTAAATTCTGACTCATCTACTCCACAGTGGCCTCATTTTTTTAAACTGTGTACATCCAGTTTCCCCGCCCTCATTACTTGCAACTAAGCTTTCTTATGAACAGCTTCCAGGCGACTCTTGATTTCTGTACTACCAGTGAGCCCACCTGGTATTTTATCTGCATAACTATCTTATTTTGCGCGTCTTATTTATATGGCACTTCTCAGCTCCTGTATGGTGCCAGCTGTGCTAGAAACTGTTGACAGGGCTATTGTTTTCCCTCTACGACTACATAAAACATTTCAGTAGCTTGTTCCAGGAGTGGTCTTCTTCTCTGTGTTTATAATCTGTGCGCAGAAATTAACCCCATAAATGATGCAGTCATTTAGGGAAAGATGTAACTGTGGTATATAATCAATTTCTATCATTTTCTGGAAATTTCAAACACTCGAACCTCGATGCACCATACATTTAATGATGTTGTAGGTATCCAAAGTCGTAGTACTTATTTTTAAGCTTACCTGACATTCCTCTCCTAATTGTGTGCAGAACAAATACTTAGTTCTGCAGCCTGCATCCATCCATATTAGTTTCAAAACCTTATCACTGTAAATAGCAACCAATGAAGATTGTTAATCAATTTATGCTCAGATATATTTCCCTTCTCAATTTGCTCATATTTGTGGACCAAATGTAATATCACAAAACTTTGATCCAAATTAGATATCTTTATTGAGGCAGCATGCATAGGTTAGTCTCAAAGTTGAATGTCTTGCATTTTTAAAGATAGCAAGACACACTTTTTCAAAAATCTTAAGTATAAATATGAATCTTTGCAATGCTAGAAAGTTCCTTAGAGATATTTTGTAAATTTGTAAATGTACAAATTGGGAATTCTAGGACAACAATGTTCCCTGTTCCCAGCCATACCATTGAAAATAAGAGGAAAGTGTGCCACCTCAGTCTCACCATAATTCACACTCCTTCAACACCCATATTATTAACCTTGCTCAGATTTCTGAAGCATTAATAATCCTACCATCACTCATCAAACCTGGGATATATTTACCAAAAACTCACACAACTCTTCACAGCGACTAAAGCTGGAGAAGTACCCTTTCCTACAAAAGATTATTTCTAGACAAACTTTAAAACTATTACCACTTCAAACGTCGCTGTACAGTGCAGCACACATGCAAAGTTTGAAAGGTTTAAAGAAATAAAAAGAATTGTCCTCTTAACCGCCTGCCTTATTTTTTGGTGCAAAACTTTGTCTACTAATATTAGTAGATAGGGCACTGCATCAAAAACTATGGGTGGTTGCGTGGGAACACTCAAGCATCACCCAAGGAATGCCCCCTTATGCAAAGTAATGCAAAGCAGCACAAAGTACTGCTTTGCATTACTTTCGGGTAACTTTCCAGTGCAAAACAAATTTTGTGCTGGAAAACAAATTCCATATAAACATTTTACACCAGTATAAATCATTTTTGTGCTGCAAACACATTGAAAATGTTATCAAATCTGCAACTAAGTGTGTCACAATCTCCCTACGTACTATACATTTACATCAGGCAATCTCTTATCTTTTCCACAATATCACCGTTACCCCTCATTCATTGTCACTATATTTAATCCTCCTCAGTCATGCATTTATACACCACTACTCTTCTTCCGCTTGTGCCAGCATTAACATCATCACTTCCCCCTCCTAATCCTTTTCAGATATAGCGATTAATGCAGAGGAATTTAACTTCTCCCTGCACCTCTAGGAACATCGGGTGGTCAATTTTATTGCAGTATACCCCTTTTAAAGGTAATGCTATTGCTATGAAGGCAGACAGCGATCTGTTCAGGTCAATAGATGTGCCTCACCATCACCTTTCCCACATTATCTGACTTGTGGGAGTTCACACATCACATTCCAATCCCATGTCCGATTT
Source organism: Triturus cristatus (assembly GCF_964204655.1). Lineage (NCBI taxonomy): Eukaryota > Metazoa > Chordata > Amphibia > Caudata > Salamandridae > Triturus > Triturus cristatus. Next base: position 1,403,691,276 of record NC_140590.1, read on the forward strand.
TGATCCTGCAGAACCGCTGTGCCGACCACATTCATCTTTCTCTGTTTGACCATGGCCCACCCGACAGCTAAAGTGCAGATATGCATGTGGGCTGAGACTGTGCATGTGCAACTGGTGTGCGCCACTCAAAAATTGTGAAGTTGGGCACTGGGACCCTGGGAGAAGTTGCAACCAGCCCAAGGCAAGGGGAGAAGGGCGTGGAGAAATGAGGAAAGCGTAGGATGTAAGTGAGGAGATAGAGGGGCATGCTCACTAGCTGAACGGGAGCAGCATGATTAGAAAATAAAAAGATTGCTCCTCACCAGCAAGTCCATGTCGTTCCTGTCTGTCCCCCACAGGACATCAAAGATATGTGTCAAACTACCTGTCTCCCCGGGGTTACAGATAATGTGCCCATCAATGTACAGCCTAGACTTTTGGTGGTTTCAACATGTTGACCCCAATGTTGATGCCGCTGTACTCAGGTACCTATTGCCACTTTGGGAGCAGCTTCAGATGATATAAAATTATTCCACTAGCTCAAACGTTTTGCCCCTTTTCATCCTCTCATAAAGCTTCTAAGCTATCTGCAACAGAATCCCTATCCGCTGTCCATACCTTACTTCTCCTGTCCACAAGGGAGAGTAGCTGACTGCCCCTCATGCGACATTGTTTGGTTTGCGTTCTAGTGCATGTTGTCCACTGCTGGTGATCATCTTCTTCTGTTCGTACTTGTCGAACACTTGAGATTCCACTGTTCACACAAGCGGTCTGTCAAGTCTCAAGACACATGGTAGGTGAGGCAATTTGTAGTTTTTATGCATAGCTATTAAAAACGAGTACATTTCATAATATATATATATATATTACCTACTGGCGGTCGCCAGTAGGTAGATATAGTTAGGACCTATTTTCCATAGGAAATCCGCAACATTCTATTTGGAATAACGTTGGTGCCGATTGACGAATCTTCTCAACATTTTCCAAACTTTTGGCCAGCTCCGGTCCGCTCCTATCCTGAAAGTTTCACGGTGATTAGTCAAGCGGGGGCCGAGAAAAAAGGGGGGTCCCAAAACGCGTTTTCTCCATAGGACCTTTAGCCGCAGTAACAGCCCGAACTGCTGAACGGAATTACACGAAATTTGGCAAAGAGTTAGTCCTCAGTTCAGACTCATGCCTTTTGCTTAAATGGTGTAAATCCGTTCAGTAGTTCCTGAGAAAATTGCAGTTAAAAGTACATATATAACTATGGCCTCGGAGGATCCGCGCACCCTCCCGATCATGAGCTGAATTTTAATTGGCTGCCAACACTCTGAATCAGGAAGTGTTGGCAGCCATCTTGTGCCTCGGTAGAACCGAGGCACAAGAAACCCCCCAAAAAAGGTCGCAAAATGCAAAAAGAGGGCAGGGTAGAAACACCCTGACCCCCTAGGCCTGCTCAGGGGGTCCCACAAGGAAAAACGGGAAAAACGGGAGGATGCGCGCTGGATGCGCGGATCCTGTCGATAGAAAAAAAAATCAGCACGGGCTTCTGCGCTGCATATGCTAATTTGCCCCCAGGGGGCCAAATCCGGGGGCATAGTAAAAATTTAGTGTGGGGGGTCCCAATCCCCCCACACTGTCCCGGGGACCGCAAACCCCCGGGGCTCTAACATAATATTGGTGGGAGGGCTCATGGCCCCCCCACAACCCCGGGGACCGCCACCCTCGGAGCATCCTTAAAATGGGTGGGGGGGCTCTCAGGCCCCCCCAGCCCTGGGTACCGCAAACTCCTGGGGCTTCAAATCATTTGGTGTGGGGGGCTCTCAGGCCCCCCAGCCCCGGGGACCGCCACTCCCAGGGCAACTTCACAATGTGGGAGGGGGGCCGAGCGGCCCCCCCTCCTGGAGCCTTGGGCCTGGGGACCGCCACCTCCCAGGGCCAGCTCCTGCAGTGTCTCGGGGTGCCCACCCCCGGGACACTGCTGTTTGCAATGGCAGGGCGGGAGCCTCGCGGCTCCCGCCCTGTCATTGCAAACTGCTTTGCTTCATTGGAGCGAGAGCAGGGAAACCTGCTCTCGCTTCAATGAAGCAAAGCAGATTGCTTTTCCATATGGGGAGCATCATGTTAGCTGCTCCCCATGTGGAAAAGCAATGCCGGCTCCCGCAGGAGGCGGGGAGCCGCTGGGACCGTGTGGGGATTGGGGACCCGCCCACAGTCCCCAACGAGAGGCCAGGCCCCGGGAGATGGGGTCCCCGGGGCCATAAGTGGCCCGGGAGGGGGGCCACGTGGCCCCCTGCACCATTACGAAAAAGAAAACATTTTTTTAAAAGCAAAGGCCGGCCCCAGGGGATGGGGTCCCCGGGGCCTTCAGTAGCCAGAGGAGGGGGGCTACGCAGCCCCCCTCCATGAAAATATTCTAAAAGTTGGCCATGCCCCGGGAGATGGGGTCCCCGGGGCAAATTATAGCCTCAGGAGGGGGGCCACGCGACCCCCTTCCCGATTGAAAAAAAATAAATTAATAATTGGGGGCAGGCCCTGTGGGATGGGGTCCCCAGGGCCAATACATTAGAAAAAGAAGGGGGGCTACACATCCCCCCTTCTAAAAATGTTGTTTTTAAAAAGACGGGATCAGGTTGGGGGCCATGCCCCTTCCTTACACCACTCTGCAAACGGAACTAATTCCTCTTGAATACTGGGGATCCCTGGGGGCCAACTAGCCCACCAGGAGCCTCCAGTATGCGCCAGGGGCCTGGGCTGTAGAGAGGTGTAATGAGGCCACGCCCCTTTTTACACCTCTCTGCAACGCAGCTCCGTGGTGCTTACTGGAGGTACCTGGTGGCCTAGTTGGCCGCCAGGGGACCTCAGGATTCAAGGGGACCTAATCCCCCAACTTAAAGCGCGCCACTGGGTGCGTTGCAGAGTGTTGTAAAAAGGGGCGTGGCCTCTGAACACCTCTCTGCAACGCAGCTCCCTGGCGCATACTGGAGGTACCTGGTGGGCTAGTTGGCCCCCGGGGGACCGCAGGATTGAAGAGGAATTAATTCCCCAACTTAAAACGCGCCACATGGCGTGTTTGCACACATCACCTCAGGCCCCGCCCCCTTCCTTCACCATTGTACAAATATTCCTCTAAAATCAGCCAAACTACGAAGTCCGATTTACTCACCTGTCATCAGGAGAGAACCCAGTGCTGCATCTTTTAGCCCAGCACTGACCCTGAGCTGTAATTCTAAGCTTACTTACCAGTAAGTTGTATTTCCTTCCATAGGAATCCATTGTGTGGTTTTCACCAGAAAAGTTTCTAAGTGTCCAATTTTGAAACATACAAATATTCCTCTAAAATCAGCCGAACTACGGATTCCGATATACTCACCTGTTATCAGGAGAGAACGCAGAGCTGCATCTTTTAGCCCAGCACTGACCCTGAAAACTAATTCTAAGCGTACTTACCAGTAACTTGTATTTCCTTCCATAGGAATCCATTGTGTGGTTTTCACCAGAAAAGTTTGTGTCCATTTTTGAAACGTAAAAATATTCCTCTAAAATCAGCCAAACTACGAATTCTGATTTACTCACCTGTTATCAGGAGAGAACCCAGTGCTGCATCTTTTAGCCCAGCACTGATCCTGAAAAGTAATTCTAAGCGTATTTACCAGTAACTTGTATTTCCTTCCATAGGAATCCATTGTGTGGTTTTCACCAGAAAAGTTTGTGTCCATTTTTGAAACGTAAAAATATTCCTCTAAAATCAGGCAAACTACGAATTCCGATTTACTCACCTGTTATCAGGAGAGAACCCAGGGCTGCATCTTTTAGCCCAGCACTGACCCTGAAAACTAATTCTAAGCGTACTTACCAGTAACTTGTATTTCCTTCCATAGGAATCCATTGTGTGGTTTTCAGCAGAAAAGTTTCTAAGTGTCTATTTTCACAAACTAAAAATATTCATAAAAAATCGTCTGTATGACTTAAACACATTCTTTCAACTATTTACACGAGATTCACCAGTGCTGGATCCAGGATCCACCAATGAGTAAGAAAAAGTAACGATAACACTACTTACCTGCTAAGAGAGATTTCTGCCATAGGATAACATTGGTGATTCAATGTGAAAACAATTCTGTGTCAACTTTTAAAATACAATAATATTACTTAAAAATAACTACTGTAACCAAAACGCTTTTACTTAACTGTTTACAGGAGATGTCCAAGGACTGAATCTAGGATCCAGTCCTGTGGTTAGAAAAGTAATCCATAAAGTAACTAATTGCATTTGACTAGAAATTCACATTGAGCTCAATGTTGCATTGCGTTTGAAATTGTGTTGCCTATTGCAACAACTGTAACTACGGTACTTAAAAGTCTATTGCCTATTTGCAAAGTATTTCAACTAAAGTAATTCATTCTGAGACAGTATATGTTGTATTGTTATGTATAATGTAATTATAATGTAATTAAAAAACAAAATATCTAAAAATAAATAGTTTAAAAAATGTAGTAAATCAGTATAAAAAAAATCAGTATACCAATTAATACATTAAAAATTGTCATTTACAAAACCTTTGAAATTCACTGAAAAAACCATAGGTTTCAGGCCTGATATAGTGAGGAAGTAGCATTTAAAAAAACCTTAGAAATTCACTGAAAAAACAATAGGTTTTATGGGTGTTATAGTTAGTTGGACATTTCACTCGAACAAAACCATTGAAATTCCTCCGATATAGTTAGTTGTACTAACTACATCTCGCGCGCCCGCAATCCACTGCTGAGGATGTCACATATTACATCATTCATGACATGGTCTGTAACATCACTGATGACATCTCAAATGACATCACTGATAACATTATTGATGACATCATTCAGTGAATGTGGTTTGGTTTGTTATATAAATATGTATTTAATATATATAGCAATTTGCATTGAAGAATGAGTGGATATATAAATATATATATCTGGATGGAGGATTTAGTAGCAGTGTGATTGACTGTTTACTTGACTAATTTATAGTGTCTCACTAAATATATTGGATAGTGACTAAACTATGTAAATATCTGTATCACTTTGTCAGTGGTTGTGTAAACTGCTGCACTAGTTGGTTACTAGCTACGTGAAAGTCTATAGTATTTATTGATTAGTTAACTGAGTATTTGTATGGGGGAGTGAATGTGTGTGTGGTTCGGTGGGGGGGTGACTGCCCAAAGATGTGTGAATAGTTGATTCAGTAGGTATATGAAGTTAAAACTGCATGTTATAACAGTTGTTTGGGTGAGTGAATATCTCTATGTGTGTGGCGATAAGCAAATATATGTCTCAATGGTACATATCCAACAAACTTGAAAAATAAAAGCCAGTGTGTGTGTCAGTTGTTGTATATAAATAAGTACACATAATACTCAGTGATTGTATGAGTGACTGTATGCAAAACTGTATTCTTGTAACAGTGATTTTATAACACACTAAGTATGAGTTATTATCTATATGAATAGATGAAGTGGTGTTTTTATAAGTGTATAGCTAAGTAAGAGTAAGTATGATCCATTGTTTGCATAAGTGAGTAGGATGACTTCATAAGTGATTAGGATGTGTGCTGGTGTGTAATGTCGATATAGGTGTATAAGTATATTTGATAGTGTTCTATTGATCATTGACAGCATGTATGAGTGAATCTATAGGTAAGTGATTAGATGTGTGTATAGATCTAGGAATCACTGAGTGTGTGTTTAGAAACTTGTATTGGTGTGTCAATGGTTTTAAATCTGGCACTCTGTATTTTACAGTGAGTGATGAAAGGTTATACTAGTGTATGATGAGGTGTATCTGATTGTCACATGGATGATGTCATCAGTGATGTCATCAGTGATGTCATTTGAGATGTCATCAGTGATGTCACAGACCATGTCATGAATGATGTAGTATGTGACATCATTAGCAGTGGATTGCGGGCGCGCAAGATGTAGTTAGTACAACTAACTATATCGGAGGAATTTCAATGTTTTTGATGGAGTGAAATGTCCAGCTAACTATAACACCCCAAAAACCTATTGTTTTTTCAGTGAATTTCTAAGGTTTCTTAAATGCTAATTCCTAACTATATCAGGCCTGAAACCTATGTTTTTTTCAGTGAATTTCAAAGGTTATTTAAATGCTAATTCCTAACTATATCAGGCCTGAAACCTATGTTTTTTTCAGTGATATATATAAATATATATATATATATTACCTACTGGCGGTCGCCAGTAGGTATAGTTAGGACCGTGTTTCCATAGGAAATCCACAACATTCTATTTTGAATAACTTTGGCGCCGATTGACGAATCCTCGCGAAATTTTCAAAATACATGGGGCGCTCCACTCCGCTCTTTCCCTGAAAGTCTTGGGGGGATTCGTCAAGTGGGGGCTGAGAAAAAGGGGGGGTCCCAAAACGCGTTTTCCCCATGCATTTTTCCATAGGACCTTTAGTCCAAGCTGCAGCCCGAATGGCTGAACAGAATTACTTGAAATTTGGCAAAGAGGTAGTCCTCAGGTTAGGGATGTGCCTTTTGTAGGTCTGGTGTAAATGTGTTCAGTATTTGCTGAGAAAATAGCATTTGAATCAATATATATATCTATAGGCGCGCTCCGAGCGCTTACGGTAAGCTTACCGTACGCGCACGGTGCCATGCGCGAGCTCAATTCTGATTGGTGGTTACATGACTGTAAACATTCGAATCGGTCGAAATCAGGAAGTGTCGGCCTCCATTTTGTGTGTCTCACACTGATAAAAAAAGGAGGAGAACGTGGAAAGGGGGCAACGAAGAGAGTTGCAGACCCCTAGCGTTTGTCAGGGGGTCCAAGAAGGCCATAAAAGTATGAAAAATACATTAAAATGTTTTTTTTAAAAATCACGGGGTGCGCGTACGGTAAGCTTACCGTACGCGTACGGTAGAAAATAACAAAAAAAGAAGAAAAAAACAATTTTAGTGATAAGATATTAGGGGGCTCTAAAAAGAGCCGTTGTGTTAATTAAGTGTTTTTTGGTACCTACAAGTAAGTACCGATGCAGAGTCTAAAGTTTAAGAGGAAGACTCTGTTCCCTTCATCATTGAAATGTACACCGTCTCCTCTATAAATGTCTTGCATGTTGTAACGCAAGTTGTTGTGGTATATAGAACCCATACCATAGTCTCTGAGGAAAGCAGAAACAGATTTGTTGACGTGCTTCCTTGCTTTGTCAATCTGCGGACAAAATTGGTAGGACCAGTTCCACTTTTGCCTTTGGCATATGTTAGAATATACAAAGGCAGAATGAGGAAAAAGAGACATCAATTGCACAAAGGTGTCCTTAATAAGCATTTCCAGACCTACACCAGTTAAAGTGCCTAGGTCATTTCCACCACAGTGCACAATAATAAGGTTAGGGTGTGGGAGATGTAGAAAGGTTTTCACCAAAGGCATTAATTGATGCCACTTTAACCCTCTCTGACCAATCCATTTAATGTCTACATTTGGCAAACCAAGGTCTCTCACCATACCTCTTTTTTCTGCAAATTTTTCACTCCAGAAGACATAGCTGTGACCTACAATCCACACTGTGAACATCTTTCAAGGAGATCTGGATGCACTCTGAAGGTGTCTTTCAGTAGAATGGCAAAATGAAATGAAAGACAGTTTGGAAATGGAGGCATACATATTTTTTTTAAAAAAAAGAACTCATTGGCTGTTTCACACCATTCTACACTAAAACCTAGGCTGTATGCGTAAATTTATAGAAGCATGTTTTGTATTGGTTCAGAAAATTGTGTTCCCACAGAAGAATAGTTTGGATTTGCTGTTAGGTTGTACAGGTGAAGCACTCTTGCTCTTTCGATTTGAAACATTGTGTGGTGAACTTCTGACCTGACTCCTCACAGCAGTGTTCCATGAGCTGTTGCTATGGTAGCAGGCAGAAGTCAAGTTGGGGGAAGGGTACTTTTGGAAAAGGGTTGAAGTTTTCAACCAATAGAAATGTGTGATTTCATTTGAAAAAAAGTGGGAAGCACTGAGATTTGTAATTAACATGTATATGTGTGAAAAAAGAGAGGGAAACATTGCCATTAATTGGTTCTGCGCAGAGGAGAGAGGTGTACAGCTCTGATATTCTGAGTCTGATAGTCTGCTGTTTGAGTGCCACATTTCTTTCTCAACTAAATAATTTTAAAGGTGAGTTATGAGTTTGAGAGGGGATGTATGTTGTGATTTTTGCATGAGTCTGTGAGCACAGAGGAATTTCTGTCAGAGAAGTATTTTGTGTCTCTCTGGTTCTTTTTGGAAGTAACCATGCATATGTCTCTTGCAACTGAAGATACACAGTCTGCATAAGCAGACTGTTAGCACACACCCAGCAGTTTATCATGTAGAATCATGCTTAGTATTCACAAGTGAGTGGTGTTTCAGGTAGCAGTGAGTAACGCTAATACATTTAACATCACTAAGGCTGATTTATTTTGCTAGAGTGTAGTCAGTCACCAAGGTCACACATGTACATGGTCTCAAAAAGCTGTTTGCACATGTGCTCTTTTCTGTTTGAGAAAACTGTAATGAAAATGTATCAGACTGTTAGAGTAATTAACACTTGGAGGAAAAAACAGTAGTAAGTGTGCTTTGAAATTGGCATGCAAATTTCATTTTCAGCCTAAAAACACAGAAAACTGTAGTAAGTGTGCTTTAAAAATGGCAAGCAAATTTCATTTTACGCGTAAAATCACAGCATGAGGCTGTGAGCATAGTGGAATTGCTGTCACAGAGGTATTTGGAGTCTCTCTGGTTCTTTTGGGAAGTAACCATGCGCATGTCTCTTGCTACTGAAAATACACAGTCTGCATAAGCAGACTGTTAGCACACACCCAGCAGTTTATCCTGTAGAATCTGGCTGAGTATTCAAAAGAGACTGGTGTTTCATGGAAGCAGTGAGTCACGCTAATACATTCAACATCACTAAGGCTGATTTCTTTTGCTGGAGTGTAGTCAGTCACCAAGGTCACACATGTTCATGGTCTGAAAAAGTTGTTTGGACATGTACTGTTTTCTGTGTCTGAAAACTGTAATGAAAATGTATGCGACTGTTAGAGTAATTAACGCTTGCAGGAAAAAAAAAGAAATAAGTGTGCTTTGAAATTGGCAAGCAAATTTCGTTTTCTGCCTAAAAACACAGAAAACTGTAGTAAGTGTGCTTTGAAAATGGCAAGCAAATTTCATTTTACGCGTAAAATCACAGCATGAGGCTGTGAGCATAGTGAAATTGCTGTCACAGAGGTATTTGGAGTCTCTCTGGTTCTTTTGGGAAGTAACCATGCATATGTCTCTTGCTACTGAAAATATACAGTCTGCATAAGCAGACTGTTAGCACACACCCAGCAGTTTATCCTGTAGAATCAGGCTGAGTATTCACAAGAGACTGGTGTTTCATGGAAGCAGTGAGTCACGCTAATACATTCAACATCACTAAGGCTGATTTCTTTTGCTGGAGTGTAGTCAGTCACCAAGGTCACACATGTTTATGGTCTGAAAAAGTTGTTTGGACATGTACTGTTTTCTGTGTCTGAAAACTGTAATGAAAATGTACGCGACTGTTAGAGTAATTAACGCTTGCAGGAAAAAAAAAGAAATAAGTGTGCTTTGAAATTGGCAAGCAAATTTCGTTTTCTGCCTAAAAACACAGAAAACTGTAGTAAGTGTGCATTGAAAATGGCAAGCAAATTTCATGTTACGCGTAAAATCACAGCATGAGGCTGTGAGCATAGTGGAATTGGTGTCACAGAGGTATTTGGAGTCTCTCTGGTTCTTTTGGGAAGTAACCATGCGTATGTCTCTTGCTACTGAAAATACACAGTCTGCATAAGCAGACTGTTAGCACACACCCAGCAGTTTATCCTGTAGAATCAGGCTGATTATTCACAAGAGACTGGTGTTTCATGGAAGCAGTGAGTCACGCTAATACATTCAACATCACTAAGGCTGATTTCTTTTGCTGGAGTGTAGTCAGTCACCAAGGTCACACATGTTCATGGTCTGAAAAAGCTGTTTGGACATGTGCTGTTTTCTGTGTCTGAAAACTGTAATGAAAATGTATGCGACTGTTAGAGTAATTAACGCTTGCAGGAAAAAAACAGTACTAAGTGTGCTTTGAAATTGGCAAGCAAATTTTGTTTTCTGCCTAAAAACACAGAAAACTGTAGTAAGTGTGCTTTGAAAATGGCAAGCAAATTATTTCATTTTACGCATATAATCACAGCATGAGGCTGTGAGCATAGTGGAATTGCTGTCACAGAGGTATTTGGAGTCTCTGTGGTTCTTTTGGGAAGTAACCATGCGTATGTTTCTTGCTACTGAAAATACACAGTCTGCATAAGCAGACTGTTAGCACACACCCAGCAGTTTATCCTGTAGAATCAGGCTGAGTATTCACAAGAGACTGGTGTTTCATGGAAGCAGTGAGTCACGCTAATACATTCAACATCACTAAGGCTGATTTCTTTTGCTGGAGTGTAGTCAGTCACCAAGGTCACACATGTTCATGGTCTGAAAAAGCTGTTTGGACATGTACTGTTTTCTGTGTCTGAAAACTGTAATGAAAATGTATGCGACTGTTAGAGTAATTAACGCTTGCAGGAAAAAAACAGTACTAAGTGTGCTTTGAAATTGGCAAGCAAATTTCGTTTTCTGCGTAAAGTCACAGCATGAGGCTGTGAGCATAGTGGAATTGCTGTCACAGAGGTATTTGGAGTCTCTCTGGTTCTTTTGGGAAGTAACCATGCGCATGTCTCTTGCTACTGAAAATACACAGTCTGCATAAGCAGACTGTTAGCACACACCCAGCAGTTTATCCTGTAGAATCTGGCTGAGTATTCAAAAGAGACTGGTGTTTCATGGAAGCAGTGAGTCACGCTAATACATTCAACATCACTAAGGCTGATTTCTTTTGCTGGAGTGTAGTCAGTCACCAAGGTCACACATGTTCATGGTCTGAAAAAGTTGTTTGGACATGTACTGTTTTCTGTGTCTGAAAACTGTAATGAAAATGTATGCGACTGTTAGAGTAATTAACGCTTGCAGGAAAAAAAAAGAAATAAGTGTGCTTTGAAATTGGCAAGCAAATTTCGTTTTCTGCCTAAAAACACAGAAAACTGTAGTAAGTGTGCTTTGAAAATGGCAAGCAAATTTCATTTTACGCGTAAAATCACAGCATGAGGCTGTGAGCATAGTGAAATTGCTGTCACAGAGGTATTTGGAGTCTCTCTGGTTCTTTTGGGAAGTAACCATGCATATGTCTCTTGCTACTGAAAATATACAGTCTGCATAAGCAGACTGTTAGCACACACCCAGCAGTTTATCCTGTAGAATCAGGCTGAGTATTCACAAGAGACTGGTGTTTCATGGAAGCAGTGAGTCACGCTAATACATTCAACATCACTAAGGCTGATTTCTTTTGCTGGAGTGTAGTCAGTCACCAAGGTCACACATGTTTATGGTCTGAAAAAGTTGTTTGGACATGTACTGTTTTCTGTGTCTGAAAACTGTAATGAAAATGTACGCGACTGTTAGAGTAATTAACGCTTGCAGGAAAAAAAAAGAAATAAGTGTGCTTTGAAATTGGCAAGCAAATTTCGTTTTCTGCCTAAAAACACAGAAAACTGTAGTAAGTGTGCATTGAAAATGGCAAGCAAATTTCATGTTACGCGTAAAATCACAGCATGAGGCTGTGAGCATAGTGGAATTGGTGTCACAGAGGTATTTGGAGTCTCTCTGGTTCTTTTGGGAAGTAACCATGCGTATGTCTCTTGCTACTGAAAATACACAGTCTGCATAAGCAGACTGTTAGCACACACCCAGCAGTTTATCCTGTAGAATCAGGCTGATTATTCACAAGAGACTGGTGTTTCATGGAAGCAGTGAGTCACGCTAATACATTCAACATCACTAAGGCTGATTTCTTTTGCTGGAGTGTAGTCAGTCACCAAGGTCACACATGTTCATGGTCTGAAAAAGCTGTTTGGACATGTGCTGTTTTCTGTGTCTGAAAACTGTAATGAAAATGTATGCGACTGTTAGAGTAATTAACGCTTGCAGGAAAAAAACAGTACTAAGTGTGCTTTGAAATTGGCAAGCAAATTTTGTTTTCTGCCTAAAAACACAGAAAACTGTAGTAAGTGTGCTTTGAAAATGGCAAGCAAATTATTTCATTTTACGCATATAATCACAGCATGAGGCTGTGAGCATAGTGGAATTGCTGTCACAGAGGTATTTGGAGTCTCTGTGGTTCTTTTGGGAAGTAACCATGCGTATGTTTCTTGCTACTGAAAATACACAGTCTGCATAAGCAGACTGTTAGCACACACCCAGCAGTTTATCCTGTAGAATCAGGCTGAGTATTCACAAGAGACTGGTGTTTCATGGAAGCAGTGAGTCACGCTAATACATTCAACATCACTAAGGCTGATTTCTTTTGCTGGAGTGTAGTCAGTCACCAAGGTCACACATGTTCATGGTCTGAAAAAGCTGTTTGGACATGTACTGTTTTCTGTGTCTGAAAACTGTAATGAAAATGTATGCGACTGTTAGAGTAATTAACGCTTGCAGGAAAAAAACAGTACTAAGTGTGCTTTGAAATTGGCAAGCAAATTTCGTTTTCTGCGTAAAGTCACAGCATGAGTCTTTTATGGCATTTTGGACCCCCTGACAAATGCTAATGCATTCAACATCACCAAGGTTCATTATCTTTGCAGGAGTGCCGTCAGTATGCCAGGTTACACATGTATATGCTCGGAAAAAGCAGATTGCACATGTGCGGTTTTTTGCCTCTGTAAACTATAAAGAAAATGTGTCAGACTGTTAGAGTAATTAATAATTGCAAAAAAAAAAAAAAAAAGTGTGCTTTTGAATTGCAAAAGAAATATCGTGTTCTGTCTAGAATTACACCAAGAGTCTGTGTGCACACAGGAATTGATCTTAAAGATTACATTCATGTTGGTTTTCTTGTGTTTTTCACTTGTAGGAAAGGGATAGATAGTGTTATTTGAAAAGAAATGATCATAACAAATATAGTAATATATTTAAATTACAAAAAAGGTATGTTTTTTTTAGTTTCTTTCAGGTATTGCTGCAGAGCAGTGAAGAAAATAAAAGATGCCTATAAAATCAAGAAAAAGAAAACAACAGAAAAAAAAGGTTTATTTGAAGGCAACTGGAGGACCCAAGTTAGTTGAAGATGCTCATGTTGGGAAAAAGAAAAAGTCTTCTGGTAAGCAGAGAAAGGAATTTTTAAAAAATATATTCAAAAAAAGGAATAATTTTAAAAATGCCCCCATTGGAAAAACTGTTTCAAGTAGAAAACAACAGGAGAATAGTGAAAATTTACTAAATGCTAATGTACAAGCAGAAGCTAAAATAATTAACTTGAAAAGAAAATCAGCATTTAAAGAGATCCGTAGAAAAATGTTTCAGAGAAGAGTGATGTCCAATTTGCTAAAAGATGTGAAAAAATATAAGAAAAGAGCAAAATTATTAAAGAGAAAAAAGATATTGAAGCCATTGTAGAAAAGGCTTTAAATTTAAAAAGAAAACTATTCATTTTAATTTTGAACAGGATGCGTACATTAGAAAAAATAGTTAATGTAATGAAATCACAAAGCAAAAAGAAAAGAGTAGTAAAAAGAAATAACTTTTGTAAAGTTTTTTTTAGGAGAATGGATGCATAGTTCAAGTACTGAACCATTTTTTAATGAAGAGAGTTATCTTCAAAGTAATAGTTTGCTGCATGCAGTTGACACCAGTGGTCGAGCATATGAAGTTAAGGATGGTAGTGTAATGGAAAAGGAGAAAATGGTTCCAAGAAATGAGGAAGAAGTGATTGCAGATGAGGCTATGGGGAGACGTCCTAAAGCTCCAGTGTATACTTGGAAATGTAGTAGTATTTGTACTTTGCGACAGGAATCTATTGATAAATTACGTGAGTTTTTAAGAGAATATAGTAAAAAGAGTGTAAAACAGAAGATTAAGGTGCTTCAAGGACTAGATCCATGCAGAGTGAGAGAGAATACTGGTTTGCAAGGTCACTCTCTGGCTTGTTTATCTAGGAAAGTTTGTCAAAGTGTTTTTCACCATTTTAGGATGCTGGCAGTTCATCATACTGAAATTAGGAAATTTGTAAGAAGATTATATTTTGCTAAAAGTCCAGCACTAAAGTTAAATGAGTTGAATAAGGCTCTGTTTCGTGGATCTGTATCAGATGTTGAGAAGGTTACTGATGAGATTCAGTTTTGTTACTTTGGGCCAGAACAAGAAAGTGCAGGGAATGACACAGTTATTGAGGAAAATGTGGAAGAAAATGTAGAACCCTCCGTAAGTAAGAAATTTGAAGATCAAATTACAAAATTTGCTATCATCTCTAATGAAAGACCAAATATTACTTGTATTTGTTGCCGGAGAAGCCATTACAAAATCCAAACAAGGAATGTTGATCTCTACAAAAAAAGTGAAGAAGAAGATAATTATAAGTGGAAGGATTTTGCAACATATATATTTCTTGAAAATTGTTTTGATTTGGGTGAAGATCATCGTATTTGTAAATACTGTTACAACAAGTTGGAAGAAAATAAAATGCCAGCTAGAGCTGTACATAATAATTTAGAATTGGTTGAAGATCCTGCTGAACTTTCTGATTTAAATACGTATGAGTCTATACTCATTCAATGTATCCATCCGTTTCAGACCATAGTACGTATGGAGCCAAAAACAGGCAAATTCCCTCCTTCAGATTTACAGAGAGGTTTAAAAGGAAGAGTTGTCTATTTGCCATTGGATTTGAAAAACAATATGGAAACTATTGACACAGAAACTTTGGAAACTGAACCATTAGTTATTCTGGTTAATGGTGTACCTACAAAGAATAAGAAAATTTGGCAGGAATTGGTAGATGTTCGGAAAGTACAAAAAGCAAATTTATATTTGAAAAGGAATAATAAATGGTATGAAGCCATTTATATGGATGAAGATGAAGAAGAATTAGTAGGAGACACAGACACACCAACTGGGCAAATTGAAAAAGTTGACAAGTCAAAAGAAGAAGAAATTTATGAACATTTCAGCATACATCCTCTTCATTCAAAAGAAGTAATGGCAAACACCATTGATCTATTTCAAATGAAAAAAGCACAAGGAACTCCTGTGAGTGTATGGGAGGAGAGTTTGGAAGCTCGATGTTTTCCCCAGCTGTTTCCTACAGGAGAAGGTGGACGATATGATGAACGTCCAGTCCAGATTCCTGCTTCTGAGTATCGGACTACAAGATTATATGCAGAAGATCCCAGATTTCGTCAAAGTATTCCGTATTTGTTCCATCTGTTAATTGAAAGTGACTTGTCTGCACTATCTTATGCAGTAAACCACATTTTAAAAAGTGGAACACATCTACATAATGTGTCTGCTAAGGATTTTATGAACAAAGTGCAGCAGCGAGATGATCATTTGGAATCACAATTGATCAATCTGATGGCTTGTCAGCGTGGGACGAATGAATATTGGTACAGACGCCATGGAGAATTGAAATGTATGTTACGGAATTTAGGAACTCCAACATGGTTCCTAACCCTAAGCTGTGCCGAATACGCTTGGGATGATTTACTGGATTTTCTACGAGAGGCAAATTCAAACATAAAAAACATTGAATACAAGACAGCAGGAGAACTGTGCTCATTGGATCCGGTTAATGTTTGCAGATATTTCAATCATAGATTTGAGGCTATGATGTCCTTTATCTGCAACAACAAAAAATCCACCTCTTGGAGAAGTAGTGGATTTCTTTTGGAGAAAAGAGTACCAAGCAAGAGGTGCTCCTCACATTCATATGCTGTTGTGGACCATGGATGCTCCAAAATTTGGAACAGATTCTGATGAAGCAGTGTTATCTTTCATTGAACAATATGCAACATGTGCTATACCTAAAAGCACAGAGGAGAAAAAGTTAAAACAGCAAGTTTTACGTTTCCAAAGTCATCGGTGTGGAAAATACTGTCGACGGAACTACAAGACCAAAGATAAATTCTACACAAAATGTCGATTTGGATTTCCTAGACCTGTTCTTTTAAAAGGAAGAGTCAACAGTTTTATGTCAGCTGTGCGACATACTATTACAAGAAAATCTCCCAAAAGTACGTACAACCTGAGAAGAAAAGAAGAGTCAAAATATATAAATGACTACAACCCAGTCATTTTATCCATGTGGAATGCTAACATGGATATTCAGTATGTGGCAGACAATTCTATTGCTGTTGCTCGGTATGTCACATCGTACATTACTAAATCTGAGAAAACGGAATTGAAGGAAATGTGGGAAGAGATTTCTCACGAGAAGACTGTCAGTAAGAAGCTGTACAGTTTTAGTTTGAAGATGTTAATGCATCGAGAAATTGGATCCTACGAATGTTCAGATAGGTTATCATCTGCAAGTCTTTACTCGAAATCCAGAAGAATAATTTGGGTCAGTTTAGGCCTTGCAGGAATGCGAAATCGGGTACTGAAATCTGTTGGAGAAATTGAATATTTGGCCGAAAACGACCCAGAAAGTACAGATATTTTGAAAACAAACATGTTGGACACATATTACCCAAAAAGAAGTCATCATCTTGAGAACACGTGTCTCTATGAAGTGCTGCAGAACTACATTTTTTCACGGAAAGCCACAGAAGACATCAACAATGGAAAATATAAAGTCATTGGTGAGGAAGGATGTTTAGTGAAGCAAAAAAAAGGAAGTTTGATTAATCACAGGAAGCTGATTTGTGACACTACCGACAAAAAGGAATTTAACTACTTGGCACTTTTACAGTTGTTTAAACCATGGCGTACAGAGGACGAACTACTTGGAGAATTTCAAAGCTATGAGGATTCATTTAATGCATGTAAAGATACCATTGAATGCAGTATTTTCAGGAATTATGTCCAAATGTTAAACGAAGAAATTGAACAGGAAGCTACAATTGCAGCTGAAGTAGCTAGAGATAGTTCTCAAGACAGCCAAAGTTCTGGAACGCTCAGTCAAGATCCCCTAGGACAACCAATCGTAGAAAATGAAGCTGCAATAGCCATGACTGAAGTGGAAACGGCTATGAATCAAGCAAAGGAAGATTTAATAGAATTACCAGATTTGGAACAACAACTGAATGAAGAACAACGACAAATTTATGAAGAAGTCAGAAAAAAAATAGATCACGGATTACTACATGAAAATAAAGAGTGCACATCCACAGCATTTGAACCAATTAGGTTATATGTGAGTGGACAAGCTGGAACTGGGAAAAGTTTCTTAATTAAAGTCATCAGAAGCTACCTACAGCAAAAAACTGATTCAACTTTATCTTGTGTTGTTACTGCTCCAACTGGATTAGCAGCATATAATATTAAAGGAATTACTCTCCATCGCTTGCTAATGTTACCAGTGGAGCTTGAGAACAAAATAGAATATCACAAGCTAACTGGCGAAGCATGTTTCGAAGTTTCAAGAGTGTTGAAGAAGATGCAAGTTCTCATTATTGATGAGGTAAGCATGGTATCAAACTTAATGCTTGCCTTTGTGCATTTAAGAATGCAGCAAATTCTAAAAAGAGACAATGACGTGCTATTTGGAGGAAAACATGTTATAGTTTTTGGGGATCTACTGCAGCTCACTCCAGTTAAAGGACAACCAGTGTTTAATACTGTGACACATGAGGACACGAAGAAGTCATAAGGAAGCATTGGTAATGCGAATATTTGGTCATTCTTTGAGTACAAAGAACTCACTACCAATATGAGACAAGCAAACGATGAAGAATGTGGAAGTATTCTAAAAGATATCAGAATTGGACTACTCACAGAACATGCCAGAAAAGCTTTACATAGTCGATTGCTACATAATTTATTTCCAAGTGAAGAAATAGTTGCAGAGAAAATATACAAGAACATTGCAGAAAAAAATACTGTAATCTGCATAATGGCAACACTACGTGAATGTTCAATATTCAATGAGCAACTTTTGAAATTGGAAAAGGAAGAGATTAAGAAAATGGAAGCAGTGGACAAAATCCAACATGAAAGAATGACAATTACATTAACAGGCGAACTGAAAAATAAACTGGATTCTCTAGAGAAGAACATTTCGAAAACAGCTGGATTAGAAAAAAATTTATATCTTTGCATGAACTGTCGAGTATTTTTAAGGAGAAATTTGGATGTAGAAAAAGGATTAGTAAATGGAGCTATGGGTAAAGTTGTGGGTTTTGTTAACTACCAGAAAAAAGAAGGCATTGAGTATTTAAAAATATAATTTGATCAGATTGAAGAGGTAAAAAACATTTGTCGTTCTTCAGTCTGTTTTTTGCTTGTGAAAGACTTATATGTACGTAGGAAGCAGTTTCCATTTTCTCTAGCATATGCTGTAACTATTCACAAGTGTCAAGGATTAACTGTTGATAGTGCATTTGTAAACATTGGATCTACTGTGTTTAAAGAAGGTATGGCATATGTTGCTTTGTCACGAGTGAAAACATTATCTGGTTTATTCATGATAGAATTTGATGACTCAAAAGTTAGTGCAGATGCAAATTGTGTAAAGGAGTATAATAGATTAAGAAGAACCTATGCTCCTCATTTAGGTCAGTATCCTGTGTTGGAGAAACGTGTTGTTTATCGGAAAAGGAGATTTGAGAATATCTGTAATGAGGATGTAGAGAAGAGAAAACAAAAAGAGAGTCATGTGATTGCAAGCAAAAAGAAAAAGGACAATGTTGAACAGGTTGTTGGTTTCCATTTTGAAAATAGCTCTGGTGTCAACTGCCATGCTAATGTAGTGCTAAATGTTGTTTTTTATCTTGAAAGTTTGCTTGAGCAGATAACAGAAAATCATGAAAAAAGATTCTGTTCTGTGCTAAGTCTTCTTTATGAGAAGCTGAGTGTTGATAAAGCAAAAATAGAAAGTACGAATGAAATTAGAAATCTATTAGATGTTTGTTCGAGACGAACACAGTTTTCACAAAATGTCCAGCAAGATGCACAGGAATTCTTCATGTACATTCTTTTGGTACTTGAAGATGAAGGGGTAGAAATAGAAAATATGTTTGGTCTGTCTTATAAATGGGAACATAGTTGTGAAAACTGTTTCTACACATGCAGCTCTAATGTTGATTCAGAAAGGTTTATCTATTTAACATTGCCAGAGACTAAATAAGTGACTTTTAGTAAATTAGTTAAAGATGTCAATCACAACATGGAATGTTCTAAATGTAAATCAGACATGTTTTCAACGTTATTTTTAAAGAAATATGGACAGTATGTAATTTTAATGATGCAACGTTGTAGAGCTGATGGAACAAAATTGGACACTTTAATAAAGAAATTTACAGGACAGCAATTATCAATTTCTGGAAAAACTTTTGTCACAGTTGCAATAATTTTCCATGATGGGCCTATTGTAACTTCTGGTCATTACACAGTTTTTCTTAAATGTGAAAAAGGCTGGACACTGTGTAATGATTCTCAGTTGGTTTTCAAGCAACGTTTGCCTTTTGATTTAGCAAATTCCTATTTAATTTTTCTGCAACCAAAATTTTAGACAGAAATTGCAACATCTGTACAAAACATTATTTACATTTAATTGGATTACCATCGGAAATGTCATCAAATATTATTATAAAAATTACCATTTGGCCTTACGGAAAGGTAATAATTTGCATTGTGGACTTCTTTGACACAAATTATTTTGGTGATTATGCTTATGCAACAGAATTTTCGGACGATATTTACTGAAATTAGTATTGTTCTTACGTGAGGATTATATTACGGTATGTTTTAATGAGAAGAGATTATGGGCTTTTTTTAAACAATCTTTGTGATTGTTATTTTTTTTTGCCCGCTGTTAAGTGATGAATGCAATTGCTTTTACGATTTACAGTAAAATGCAATATATTCTGAAAACAGCAAAAAAGGGCAAAAATATGTTTAATGAAAAATGAAAATATGTGCACTGTATTCTAAAAAATATTGTTAAATATTAATACATTTTTCTTTTTTTACAGATTGAGAAAGGAAAAATATAAAAATAAACTTCTTTTCACAAAGTAAAATAAATCACTTATTTTTCTTTTGGTTATTTTCTTTGTCAGGTAAGTGTGAAATTTCAGGAATTATCACACATTTACTTTAATGCTCACTTTTTTCACTACTCTTGTCTATGTTTTTTTCATTTCTGTAGTAGTCCCTCATGGACCTTGTAGGTTGATTAAATTTTTGGGGGTTTTTAAAAAAAAAAAAAAAAAAAAATGCGCGTACCGTACGCGCACGGTAAAAAAAAAATGTCTTTTAAATTTTTTTTTAAAAAGTTAAGAAGTAAGGTTGGCTCTTAAAAGAACCGTTGTGTTCATAAAGGGAAAGAGGAAAGAAAGAATGGGAATACTAACAAGGACCACAGATGTGATGGTCTATCTTATTGTTTATGAGGGAAACACAGGTCTCCGCATAAACAATTAGGCCATGACATCTTGTACACCTCATTGCAACCCTCCCAAAATGAGGGTTTATATCCAGAGGAGCAGAAGAGGGTGATGCTCCCACCGCAGAGGAAGGGCTCGGCTGAGCTGCCGAAGAAGTACTCGGCTGAGCATCTGCAGGTGTGCTTGGGTGACTTACTGGAGATGTTTCTCCAGTATGTCTAGCATAAGTCCTGGGATGTTTATCCTTAATGTGTCTAACCATAGAGTGATTTCCAAAGGAATACTTCTTCCTTGGATTCCCTCTAAATAAGACACGCTCACAAAGTGAGCAGGTGACTAAAGGAGCATTTACCTTTTTCTGCCCCTCTGGATAGGTGAAATATTCCCATACAAAAGAAGTCTTTTGTTTCCTCCTTCTCTCTCTGATGATGCTGCTACCAGGCTCACTCTCAGAAGAGGACTGCTGTTCTGCCATCGTATCACAAAGACAACTCAGCTCCTTCCCCTAAGTGATCACAAGCAGAAATGAGGTGAATGGGTGTGGTGTAGGAAGGTTCTAGAACTGAAAGTAGTTTAAACCAATCAAAAGTTTTGTTTCTTGTGACCAACCGTGCGCGTACGTTACGCTTACGGAGCGCTTACGGTACGCGTAGGGTAAAAGTACGCATGCGCAAAAAAAAGACACTTGCACACGCGCATGCGCATAACAGGCACGCTCGCCCACTTCCGCGTAACGTGCGCGTATTACGTATGCGCTTACGCGACGCGTACGGAATACGGACGTCTACGTAAACTGCGTAATCCCACGCAAACAGAGTAGAAATATTACGTAGGTTAAGCAAAACGTGCGCTTACGGTAAGCTTACCGTACGCGCACGTTTAAAAAAAAAAAAAAAAAGATTCAGTATGTTATACTAGTATATCTTACCTGTTTGCTTGAAAAAAAAGGTGAAAAATTAAAAATTGCAGAAATTAAAAATGTATACCATAGTATTGAAAGATAATATACAATAAAAAATAAAAAAATGTAAAAAACATTGCAACAAGAAAAAAAATAAAAAATCTCACACGTAAAATGTAAGAAATAGCATTTAAAAAAACATACAAATTCACTGAAAAAACCATGGGTTTCACACACGTTATAGTTAGGAATTTGCATTTTAAAAACCTTGCAAATTCACTGAAAAAACCATAGGTTTCACAGAAGTTATAGTTAGGAATTTGCATTTTAAAAACCTTGCAAATTCACTGAAAAAACCATAGGTTTCACAGAAGTTATAGTTAGCTGGACATTTCACTCATAAAAAAACAATGAAATTCCCCCGTTATAGTTAGTTCAGCTAACCATAACTCGCGCGCCCGCAATGCACTGCTGATGACGTCACATATTACATCACTCATGACATGGTCAGTGACATCACTCATGACATCACTGATGACATCTCAAATGACATCACTGATGACATCACTGGTGACATCACCCTTGTGATACAGTGGCAGACCTCCTCTCACACTAATATAACCTTTGATACACACATTCAAAAATAGAGACTATAACTTTCAAAAAAATGGACATACCAATACCAGTTACAACAACCTCTTCAGTAATTCTATGATCCACATACACATCAACTCATTCACCAACAGTCCTATACAGTCACTCATACATGTACTCACTCATCATATGTACTCATACACCTACACATCCTGTTACACAATGCCACTCATCCATAGAGTTACTCACACACATAGTCACTCATGCTAATAAAGAATCAAACATACATTTACTTGCACATACAGTTATACACACACCACCACACTTACTTCTACGGAAACTTACATATACTTAGTCTTTTAAACAATCACTTATAGAAACACATACTTATTCATACAGGAACTCTTTCAATCTCTCACTCTCACATATACTCACTTATATACACCAATAGTCACATAAACTAGTTTAAAACATATGTAGTTACTCATAAAGACAGTCATTCACTCACTAACACACCCATACACACACTCATCCACCCATACAGTCCTGCACATATGCTGTCTTCAACACATACAAACAGTGAGTCCCTCATTCATGCACCTATGCACTACGTAATACCCCCCACCGAACCATGCAGACACTCAGACTGATACTCAAAAAACCAACTAATAACCTATATAGACACCCATGTAGCTACTCACCAACCCATGCAGCCACTTATACACAAAGTGAGAGACTGATACAGATATTTACATATTTAAACATTACGCATTAAGCCATGTATTCACTATGATACACTTAATCAGTCAGTTACACAATCAATTTTTAAAAAACAAATCATCCATTTAGACACTTATATACCCATTTATTCTTCCATCGACCTTGAGATATACATATATAAAACATATTTAATTTTCAGAAAAACAGACATTCACTGGATGATGTCATCAGTGATGTCATCAGTGATGTCATTTGAGATGTCATCAGTGATGTCATCAGTGATGTCACTGACCATGTCATGAGTGATGTAATATGTGACGTCATCAGCAGTGCATTGCGGGCGCGCGAGTTATAGTTAGCTGAACTAACTATAACGGGGGAATTTCATTGGTTTTTTATGAGTGAAATGTCCAGCTAACTATAACTTCTGTGAAACCTATGGTTTTTTCAGTGAATATATATATATATATATATATATATATATATATATATATATATATATATATATATATATATATATATATATCCTCAAGCACTCTTCCACTCCGCGATTCTGCCGTCAGCCACGGAAAAAGAGCACGGACCACAATCCTTTAAATACCGAAAGAATTTATTTTCCTTAGGGTTACATCCACGATACTTGATTCAAGCACGCTTTCATGGCAGCCTGCAATAAAGAAGGTGACAGCTCCAGAGTGTGTTGGCGTTCTCAATAAGGGCAACCTTGTGTTTTTGGATTGATTAGCGGCGATGCCTCGTCGCGAGAATGCCCTGCCGCGCACTAAGCGGACCTACAGTGCCATCACGAAGGTGCTACAAGGACTCTGGAGCTCTGAATGTTTCAGGGTTCGAACGTGCCAGCAAAGGGAGGGTTTTTATCTACGGTGAACCCTTTGGGGATAACATTTTAGGTCACCAAGGACTGTCAGCTCACCACTGTGGGAAATGAAGGGACTATTAGGACCAGAAGGCAATGCGTCAATCACATGCCCATTGGGGCGGGTCCTTTAATATTTAAATGGTTCCTCAAATGGCTGCCGGGACTTGTGTGACTGAGCCAGTGAGCAAGGGCGTTGTTGCCCGAAACATCTTTGGCGATTTTACTTGATTCAAGCACGCTTTCATGGCAGCCTGCAATAAAGAAGGTGACAGCTCCAGAGTGTGTTGGCGTTCTCAATAAGGGCAACCTTGTGTTTTTGGATTGATTAGCGGCGATGCCTCTTCGCTAGAATGCCCTGCCGCGCACTAAGCGGACCTACAGTGCCATCACGAAGGTGCTACAAGGACTCTGGAGCTCCGAATGTTTCAGGGTTCGAACGTGCCAGCAAAGTGAGTGTTTTTATCTACGGTGAACCCATTGGGGATAACATTTTAGGTCACCAAGAACTGTCAGCGCACCACTGTGGGAAATGAAGGGACTATCAGGACCCGAAGGCAATGCGTCAATCACATGCCCATTGGCGCCGGTTGACGAATCCTCGTGAAATTTTCAAAATAGGTGGGGCGCTCCGCTCCTACCCTGAAAGTCTCGGGGGGGATTCGTCAAGCGGGGGCCGAGAAATAAGGGGGGTCCCAAAACGCGTTTTCCCCATGCAATTTTCCATAGGGACATTTAGTCCAAGGTACAGCCCGAACGGCTGAACAGAATTACTTGAAATTTGGCAGAGAGGTAGTCCTCAGGTCAGGGAAGCGCCTTTTGCAGGTCTGGTGTCAATCTGTTCAGTAGTTCCTGAGAAAATCAAAAGTAAAATCATATATATATGTGGGTGGAGCCTAACCACACATCTCATCCTGAGATCTGATTGCCTGTCAGCACTTCATCCAAGAAGTGTTGGCAGCCATCTTGGGACCAATATACATGATAGCACCTCATTAAAAAGCATTGCAGTTAATAGAAGGTTTTTAGTTACATTATAAATCATTTGTTGATGGTACCATACTCATTTTAGGAATTGTGGTATGTTCTAAGGTGATTTCACCATGTGAAAAAGCCTTCTGCTGGGATATCATGATTGAGAGAAAAATATTTTCTCATGCCTTTCCCACAGAGGTTTGGAAGGTGATCTATAAGCTAAACTGAGAGCTTATTTTCTGTAAATTCACATTATCTTTCTCAGTCATGTGAGAATGAAGTCTGACATTCTCAGTAAAACATGTACATCCAACAAGGGCAGAGACTGTCAGTTGATTCCTTTGTGTTCTACTGCAGCTTCCCAGAGTGTTCCAAAGAACAACTAGAGCGCTAACAGTCCTACTTATGATAAACGTATGGCACACCTGAAGCCATCTTGCTTGGATTAAAGTGGTAACTCTTAAAACATTTAATTTAAAAAGGAACAAAATGAGGGGGTTCATTTTTCCATAAAAAGTATGATTAGTGCTGCAGAAAGAAAAATTAGGGCACATTTTGAGTGACTTCTCAAATCCTCTTCTATTTCATTAAAAAATTCTGACATGCAGACTGAAACATGCACTTTCAATACCAGCAGCAGTTTTCCCTGGTGAACAGTAGCTTTACTACAGTGATCTAATGAGCAAAAAGAGTGCTAACATTCTGAATTTATGGCAAATGTGTGACACATCTGAATGCCTTCTTGATGGAATCAAAGTAAAAAACTGAAAGCATTTCCTACTGAGGAGACTGCAGTACATGAGGAAGTGTGGCTCACTGGTTAGAGCAGGCAGACCCTGAAGCAGAGGTCAGACCCGGGACCAGGGTTCAATTCCCGACGCGGCAGGGTCTTGAGCTCAAATGTCCATGGACTCGATAATTCTCGCTTCGGTGCCTGACCTAATCATGGGTTCACACTCTGCAACTCTGGGCATTAAGCTTGCTTAATCTCCACAACGGCCTCCTGCGGCGGGATGCCTGGCTTTCACCTTGGGGATGCCCTGTAGGGGCTATCTCACAGGGAAAAGCCAGGACGGGTTCCCAAGGCAAGCGCGGAGATACCCCTTCGGGGGTCGATTCAGGCGCTATATAAGAAACATAATAATAATAATAATTAGGAAACTTCATAACAAATAAATCTCCCAAGATGGCCACCGGAGACAAAAGAGCCCAAATGTAGCCCAAGATCACCCAGATGTAGCCCAAATATAGCCCAATGACAGAAGTGTGCAAAACACTTATTATTTTGTGTTTTTGCAGTGTTATATAGTGCAGACTTGTCAGGTATTGGAGTGCTTTACATGAGTATTGGTTACATCACACAAGAACAAATTCATTTTGGTTGTAGACATGGGGAGACTAAGTGATTTGACCAGAATCACAGAATGTCGAGCTGAAGCAGAAACTCCAACCTGGTTCCCCAGTTGCAAAGTCTGCAGTTCTGGAAGTAACACCACATTCTCTCCCCTAAGTGCAACATTTAATCAAGTGGTCAACTGGATAAAAAAACATAAAGATAACAAATAATTTAAAAGTGCTTTGTCGCTATTTGAAAACTCAGAAAATATGTCCTTATTTTAGTCTTTTAGAGCACTAACCATAATTTTGATGCCAATAAGACCCTCTCATATATGTAATTTCTAAAGGAAATGCTCTAGGTATTACAGTTTTGATTACATCAAGATGACGTCAGGCGTTCCACACTTTTGTAATAAATATAGAATGTTAGCAATCTAGTTGTTCATTAGGATACTGTTGAGAGGCAGAGGCCAGGGGCACGGACTCTGAAAATTGAAGGCAGGTAGGAGGGTGCAAAGGCAACAATTTAACCACACTGAGCAGGCAGGAAGGGCTGTGGCAGCACAACAGACTATGGAGGGCAGTGGAAAGGGGGGCAGGGGCAACAAACCAACAATACAGGACTTGCAAGAGAGGCTATGGCAATGTAATAGACCATTGTGGGCAGAAGGAAGAGGCAATGGTAGTACAACCATACATGCCAACAGACCCGATTCAGCCAGGAAACGTCCAATGTTTTTAAGCTCAAATGGGCTTTATTTGATCTGTCTCCTGTCTACAATCTCCTCTTTTTCAATGTAACTCAAAGGGGAAAATCAATACCCGTTTTTTTTCAAATCTCCCTCTTACCAAGTTCAAAATGTTCGCAAGTATGGTACATTGGATCATGGAAGGAAATGGGGTAGGGACATGGACTTGGATAACAGAGGACAGGAGGGACATGGAGAGGTGCACTAAACTGACCCTGCAGGGCAGGCATCAGGGTTTGCAGCAGCACAATACACCACACAGGGCATGCGGGACGGGAGTGCAGCACAACAATCCATAGAAAGCAAGAGGGAGGGGACAGGACCATGCACATGGACAACAGAGAACAGAGGGGCAAGAGGCAATGGTAGCTAGCTGACCATAATGGACAGACAGGAGAGAAAGCTGCAGCATAACAGACCATAAAGGGCAGGAGGGACGGATCAGGGGCATTACAATGGAACAGACAAGCCAGGAGGGAGGGAGTAGAGGTCTGCACATGTAAACAGAGGGCTGGGGGCAAGGGGGCAGGGCAGGAGCAGCAAGATAGCCATGGAGGTCAGGCAGGATGGGCACTAGAAGCAAGACACACCATGAAGAGCAACAGTGAGACTGTGATGTCATACATACAGACCATGGAGGGAAGGTGGGAGGGGGTCAGGGGCAGCTAACTGACCACACAGGGAAGGTGGGAGGGGCCATGGCAGCACAGAAGACCATGCATGGCAAGTGGGAGGGTTAGTGGCAGCACAATGGCTATGATGGGCAAGAAGGAGGGTGCAGGGGCATGCACAAAGGACGATGGAGGATAGAAGGGAGGGTCAGGACCTGTGCACAGACAAGAAAGTTCAGGGGAAGGGGCCTCACAACAGACCGCACGGGGCAGGCAGGAGGAGCAGTTGCAGCACGACAGACCAGGGAGGGCAGAAGGATGTGGCAGTACAATGGACCATGTAGGACAGGAGGAAGAGGATAGGGGCATGACATGTGGACAGGCAGGGTGAAGGTGGCAGGGACAGGTTACAGTCATCTGACAATGCTAGGCAGGTGGGAGGGGAGTGGCAGCTCAACAGAACACTCAGAGTAGATAGGAGTGG
The DNA here is from genome assembly GCF_964204655.1 of Triturus cristatus. Taxonomy (NCBI): domain Eukaryota; kingdom Metazoa; phylum Chordata; class Amphibia; order Caudata; family Salamandridae; genus Triturus; species Triturus cristatus. The sequence continues at coordinate 1,403,718,965 of NC_140590.1, forward strand.
CAGGTCCATGGAACATGGTGGGCAAAAAGGATGGAGCAGGGGCATGCACAAAGACATCGGAGGGCAGGGGGAAGGAGAATAGGGGCAGCAAGCTAAGCACAGAGTTTAAGCAGGAGGTCAATGATGGGGCATAGAATTGGGCAATGGAGGGCAGGAGGAGTGGACTGGTACATCATACTAAATTGAGGGCAGTGGCAGCACATCAGACCATGCATGGCAGGAGGGAGGAGGCTAGTCCATGGATTCACACAACAGAGGATAGGGAGGAGGGGGATGGGGCAGCAAGCTAACTGTTCAGAGAAGGCGGGTATTAGGAACTTTATTGTTTTTAAAACGTGTGTCTGTGCGAACTACTTAAAATATGAACAAGTATGCAGCATAATCTCACTTTTATTCAGGAAGAAGAGGACGTTTGTGACTGTGACTCCGGGCTCACTTGGCAGAAACATCCCCTGACCCTCCACCCCCTATCGCAAAATGTAATGCCCGTGAAAAGGGTAGGTGAACACAGTGTTGTATAGAACATAGTCCTGAGAGCACGATTGAAAATGAAAACTAGATATAGTGTATGGTATAAACTATGCACCAAAAAGTGTGATATAAGATGAACCGGGCGTGAAATATAATATGCAATACATTGTGCGCAATGACAGATCAATTGGAGAGCGCGAGATAGAACAGGCACTAGCGCGTGCTATGCGATATGCGCCTTGGAGTGTAATATGCACAGGGCAGTGTTGTGTAACCTAACTAGTCTCTAAAGTTGTAATACAAAATATGTGCTGGGGAGTGTAACGTTGCATATGCACTGTGACAAAGATATGGATCCCAGATTGAAATATGTATGGCATAGCACTGTGCGTTATAACCTAGGCATCGAGGAAGGCACGTTAGATGGGGCAATATAACAAGTATGGCATGACATATTCACGGGGTGGTGTTACAGTGAACATGGGCTTGAGAGTGTCATAGCATATGCACTACCTGGTGGAATACAACACAGAGGTGTGCGGCACTCAGCAGGCAATGGTGGGTGTTACACAGCATTGGGCTCTGCCAGGAGCACGCTGTGACTCTCAAGTGATGTTCGTCCCCTTTCCAGAGAGTAAAGTAAAAAGTATTACACATCCGGCTGTGGATGTGTGTTTTATTAACCGTGAGGGGGGTTTCTTGCATAGTTTTGGTCGAATTTTTGTCGAATCCCCTTTGAATGGCTTGGTGTGCATGTGTATTAAATGTGCCCGTCAATAGCTACCCATGTTTGTATAAATAAACGACAAGGGTGTCTACCGGGATTAGGCACGGTAGGGCATCAGACATGTCAGAGCTTCACTAGTGGTGTAAATACATTCCACGTGGATTCATTGTATGCATAGTCGCCTTTTAATGAATATCACGCAAATCGTCATGGTGATAGGTACGTACGGTTTGTCCAGCATGTCCTAGGTGTGTCTATAAATATATATTTTTAAAAAATAATAAAAAACAGTGGCCGGCCCTGGGGATTGGGGTCAAAAAAATATAATTAGGAGACAGGCCCTGGGGGAGGGGGTCATCAGGGCCAATAAATTAGAATAAGAAGGGGAACCACACAGCCCCCCTTATTAAAAGATTTAAATAAATAAGAGACTGGCATCGTGCCGGAGGCCACGCCCCCTCCTTGCAGCACTCTGCAAACGCGCCCCCTGGCGAATTGTAAGTTGGGGAATTAATTCCTCTTCAATACTGAGGGTCCCTGAGGGCCAACTAGCCCAACAGGCATCTTCAGTAAGCGCTAGGGAACTGCGCTGCAGACAGGTGTTCTGAGGCCAAGCCCCTTTTTACACCTCTCTGCAAAGCAGCTCTGTGGCGCTTACTGGAGGTACCTAGTGGTCTAGTTTGACCCTAGGGACCCTTAGGATTCAAGGGGACTTAATTTCTCAACTTAGAACAGCCACAGTGGTGAATGGAGGGGACGGGGCCTGAGGTGACGTGTGCAAACACGCACTATGGCACATTTTAAATTGGGGATATAATTTCCCTTCAATACTGAGGGCCCCTGGGGGCTAACTAGCCCACCAAGTGCTTCCAGTAAGCGCCACTGAGCTGCATTGCAGAGAGGTGGTCCAGGCCGTGCCACTTTTTACACCTCTCTGCAACGCAGCTCTGTGGCACTTACTGGAGGTACCTAGTGGGCTAGTTGGACCCTAGGGACCCTGAGGATTTAAATGAACTTAATCTCCCAACTAAAAACAGACACAGGGCGTGTTTACACAGTGGTGAAGGGAGGGGACAGGGCCTGAGTTAATGTGTGCAAAAACGCCCTGTAGCCTGTTTTAAGAGGTAGTTTTAATCCCCCTGCCCTATTATATACTAGGGGCTTACAGAGGAGGTCATGCTAATCACAGGGGGACCCCAACGCATAATGTTCCCTAGTGTATGTAGGTGTTTTCACTGTATTCTAAGTGTCTTTTAACATAGCACTGGCTCTAGGACTGGTTAGTCAGACTCAGTTACCACCAGTATCCGTCTGAAAAAGTTGAGGGTACAGGATGATTTTGCAACAAGGCTTCTTTCTGCTCTTCTTTTTGTTCTTTCTGCACATTATCCTTCTTCCTGCACTTTTCTTCGTCTTTGAGGACTTCTGTCGCTTCTTTCTGCACTTCTTTTTTTTCTTTCTTTGCATTTTTTCTTCTTTCTTCACATGTCCTATCTCTGTAGGCATAGTTAGAAATTAGCATTTAAAAAACCTTTGAAATTCACAGAAAAAACCATAGGTTTCAGGCACGTTATAGTTAGGAATTAGCATTTAAAAAACCTCAGAAATTCACTGAAAAAACCATAGGTTTCAGGGGTGTTATAGTTAGCTGGACTTTTCACTTATACAAAACCATTGAAATTCCCCCGTTATAGTTAGTTCAGCTAACTATAACTCGCGCGCCCGCAATGCACTGCTGATGACGACACATATTACATCACTCATGACATGGTCAGTGACATCACTCATGACATCTCAAATGACATCACTGATGACATCACTGATGACATCATCCTTGTGATAGAGTGGCAGACCTCCTCTCACCCTAATATAACCTTTGATACACACATTCAAAAATAGAGACTAACATTTTCAAAACAATGGACATACCAATACCAGTTACAAGAACCTCTTCAGTAATTCTAAGATCCACATACACATCCACTCATTCACCAACAGTCCTATACAGTCACTCATACATGTACTCACTCATCATATGTACTCATACACCTATACATCCTGTTACACAATGCCACTCATCCATAGAGTTACTCACACACATAGTCACTCATGCTAATAAAGAATCAAACATACATTTACTTGCATATACAGTTATACACACACCACCACACTTACTTCTACGGAAACTTACACATACTTAGTCTTTTAAACAATCACATATAGAAACACATATTATTCATACAGGAACTCTTTCAATCTCTCACTCTCACATATACTCACTTATATACACCAATAGTCACATATACTAGTTTAAAACATATGTAGTTATTCATAAAGACACTATTGAGACAGTCATTCACTCACTAACACACCCATACACACACTCATCCACCCAGACAGTCCTGCACACATGCTGTCTTCAACACATACAAACAGTGAGTCACTCATTCATGCACATATGCACTACGTAATACCCCCCACCGAACCATGCAGACACTCAGACTGATACTCAAAACACCAACTAATAACCAGGACCGTGTTTCCATACGAAATCTCAAAATTCTATTTTGAATAACTTTGGCGCCAGTTGACGAATCCTCGCGAAATTTTCAAAACTAATGGGGCGCTCCGTTCAGCTCCTACCCTGAAAGTCTCGGGGTGATTCGTCAAGCGGGGGCCGAGAAAAAATGGGAGTCCCAAAACGTGTTTTCCACATGCATTTTCCCATAGGACCTTTAGACACAGCTACAGCCCGAACGGCTGAACAGAATTACTTGAAATTTGGCAGAGAGGTAGCCATAAGGTCAAGGAAGTGCCTTTCGCAGGTCTGGTGTAAATCTGTTCAGTATTTCCTGAGAAAATAGCATTTAAAAGCATATCAATATCTGTACGCGCGCAGGGTGCGCGCACTGTGCAAGCCCTGTGCGCGCACCCTGCTGTGCGCAAGCGTAATTCTGATTGGTTGTTAGATGTCAGTAAACATTCGAATCGGTCGAAATCAGGAAGTGTCGGCTGCCATTTTGTCTGTCGCACTGAAAAGGAAAGGTGGAGACCGTGAATAGGGGGCAGGGTAGGGAGTTCTTGACCCCCTAGCCATTGTCAGGGGGTCACAGTAAAAGCACGAAGGGGAAAAAAAAAGATTTTAATTTTTTTTAAAAACATTGCGAGGTGCGCGCACTCTGCGCGCACCCGAAAAAAAACATTAAAAAAAATAGAAATAAAAATCACGTTTAAGTGTTTAGATATTAGGTGGCTCTAAAAAGAGCCCTTTTGTTTATTGAGTGTTTTTCGGTACCTACAAGTAAGTACCGATGCAGAGTCTAAAGTTCAAGAGGAAGACTCTGTTCCCTTCATCATTGAAATGTACACCGTCTCCTCTATAAATGTCTTGCATGTTGTAACGCAAGTTGTTGTGGTATATAGAACCCATACCATAGTCTCTGAGGAAAGCAGAAACAGACTTATTGACGTGCTTTCTTGCTTTGTCAATTTGCGGACAAAATTGGTTGGACCAGTTCCACTTTTGCCTTTGGCATATATTAGAATATACAATGGCAGTTTGTGGAAAAAGTGACATCAATTGCAGAAAGGTGTCCTTAATAAGCATTTCCAGACCTACCCCAGTTAAAGTGCCTAGGTCATTACCACCACAGTGCACAATAATAAGGTTAGGCTGTGGGAGATGTAGAAAGGTTTTCACCAAAGGCATTAATTGGTGCCACTTTAACCCTCTCTGACCAATCCATTTAATGTCTACATTTGGCAAAGCAAGGTCTTTGAAAATACCTCTTTTTTCTGCATACTTTTCACTCCAGAAGACATAGCTATGACCTACAATCCACACTGTGAACATCTTCCAAGGAGAACAGGATGCACTCAGGAGGTGTCTTTCAGTAGAATGGCAATATGAAAAGAAAAACAGTTGAAAAATGGAGGCATACATACTTTTTTTTAATAAAAAGAACTCATTGGCTGATTTAAACCATTTTACAGTTAAAACTAGGCTGTATGTTTACATTTTTAAAAGCATGTTTTGAATTGGTACAGAAAAATGTGTTCCCACTGAACATTACTTTGGATTTGCTGTTAGGTTTGAAAAGTCAAGCAGTCTTGCTCTAAGGATTAGAAACATTGTGTGCTGAACTTCTGACCTCTCTGCTCACACCAGTGTTCCATGACCTGTTGCTATGGTAGCAGGCAGAAGTCATGTTGGGGGAAGGGATGATTTGGAAAGGGGTTGAAAGTTGCAACCAATAGAAATGTGTGATTCCATTTGAAAAAATGTGGGAAGGACTGTGATTTTACATGAACATGTATATGTGGGAAAAAAGAGAGGGAAAAATTGCCATTTACTGGTTGTGGAGAGAGGAGAGAGGTGTACAGCTCTGAGATTCTGGGTCTGATAATCTGCTGTTTGAGTGCCACATTTCTTTCTCAACTAATTAATTTTAAAGGTGAGTTATGAGTTTGAGAGGGGAAGTATGTGGTGTATTTTGATATAAATAATAGAATTGTCATTCTTGTTTTAAAGTTGTGTTTTACATTTTGTGATTTAGGAGAAATTTAACTGTCTTGAACTTGTAAGATATTATGGAGTATGTCTTCACCGTAAGTTAAGGTGTACTGGTATCACTGTGTTGAAAACTAAAACGGCGATATGATTAAGCATTTACTAAAGACATGAATTCTCCTTCCTTAGAAAATGTTTCTTGTCTTATGTTGACTAATGTCTGGACTCCATTTTGTATTGTCATGTCTTCACGTGCCTTGCACGAGAAGAGTCCTATCTTTTTGTTAGTTGCTCTTGTAATCTGCCTAGTAACAGTCTATAAATAGTTCCTTTGTCCGTCTGGCGCATGCCCAGACTTGACCACATCTGTTATCAGTTAGTCCTTGCTTGACCATGTTTTCGCGGGCTCAGGAAATTGCTGCCTCCGCCCACATATTGATTCTGTATCGAAAATGTCCATAAAAGGTAAAGAACCTTGCCTCATGTTGTATCCACCCACTTATGAGCCCCTCTGTTGTGTATAAAAGGGGACCGTGTACGCAAGTTCTTTGTGCTACTCTATGCAATACTGAAGAGTGTTGTATAGGTTGTAGGACCACCCTTAAGGGTTAATAAACTTTGTCTTTGTATTTGCAGTTTCCATGCCAACTTCCTTCTAGTTTTCGTTACAGGAGAGCGAACCCTTGTATTCTGCGGGCCTAGCTGGGGCCTGTATTCTTCAATTGGCGCCCGTCACGTGGGGCTCATCGGCGACTCGTATGCTCGAAGGACTGGTCGTGACGAAGGTGAGGAATTTGGCCGGGGATGTGATCACTGCCAGCGGCGTTTTTAGTCCTGGCATCCCGAGGTTTCTTCCTTCCCTTCCAAACTGACCTTCTGGGTGGCGCCGGTCCTCGACTGAGACCTCTTCTGTCGGTTTGCCGCAACAGCCGTTTGGGCGAATTTTGGAACTTGGCAGTTGGAATCTGGACACTCTTGACTGGTAAGAACCGTTGTGCGGTACTTGCTCCGAGTTTTGAAGCCTGGGTTGGCTATTTGAGTTTGATTTGTGATGACCGGTCATATTCTGTATTGATTACTGTGAGAATATATGCGTTGCAACACATATAGGCAGGTAATGTGGAGACATTTCTCCGGAGTTGTGTAAATCTGAATGGCGCAAAGTTTAAGTGCCATTTTTGATAATACTGCATATTTTGCATTATTTTTGAGCATGCCTGCTTTTAGCGCACTCCGTAAGTGGTGCTGCTGTTTTGGAAACCGGTTAAATCTCGAGGAATCTGCTCCAGCCCCCCCAGAGGGGACTCCTAATAGGGATATGTATGTGAAGCATGGTCTTTCCTCTATAATGTACAGCACAGTGTGGAGGAAATACACCAAAAAGGATCCTGAGTTGCGATGGCCTTTGTATGGATCGTTTGATATGTGTAAGATTGAGTATGTGGAACAGTGTATGTGTAAACGGCGTGCTCGGCAAGACATGTTTGAATGTGTACGGTTATGGGTAAAGGAAGTGCGTGAGCGAGAGAAATGTGAGAAAGCGCTGTTTGATAAAGAGCAACGGAAAAATGATCATGTGAGAGCGCAGGAAGCGAAGCGTCGGGAAGAAAGAGAACTGGCGGAGAGACAAGAGAAAGAGCGTAGGTTGCAAGTCTCGGGTCAATATGCTGTCCGCCAGCCACTTTATCCTGTCCTTACTAATCTTGAAGATGATTTTTATTTATTAGATCGCTCTCCGCCCCCTTATGTTGGCGCGTCCGCCCCGAGATCACAGGATTCTGGATCGGTATCGGATAAGGTAGACACGCGGTCCATGTTATCAGTTGAGCGTATGGGTGAGCTTCGGAAAATTTCTTTGCGTGCGCTTAAAGGCAAGCTACCCCTTGCTGAATTGTTGGAATCTTTGGGAAGTTGGCAGGATAGAGAGAAGCTGTATTTTGCGGCAGCTTTTTCTGATGAAGTGATTACTGCCTTTCGGAAATATTCTGATATTTCGAGCCTGATGCTGTAGTTTCAGATGCTAAAGCATTACGTAACGGTGTTTTTTCTCCCTCTAAGGTACCCGATGCGGTCCGACGGCTGTTTGCATTGCGGGACGCGGCGTTTGAACTTAAAGAGAAAGCGCACCTAAAGGCAGGGGAGAAGGAGCAATCGGATTCACGTACCGGCGGCGACCAATCATCTACCTCCCATTCAGATAAGAGTGAACTAGTGCATGCTAAACCGATGCGAGAGGCGGCACCTTTGTATGTTCCTCCTAAAGGAGCAGGAAATAGTTCAGATATATCTTCCCCCGATGCTAGGGGATATTTTGTGTATAATTGGGTTTATACTCCCTGGCATAGGGCTGATGTTATGGCATTAAAGAATGCATTGCCTGACCCCCGCAAGAATCCAGCGGCCTTTTACGAAGAGGTCGAAGGGGCTTTGAATTCTTGTACTATGACTTTAGCAGATATAGATTTGTTCTTTGGGCTTATTTTACCACCGGATATGTGGCGATCTGTGCGGAAGGTGGATGATCAAGCCGCTTTTAAGGCCAAATGGTCTGAGATTGAGGATGTGGATAGGGAGAGAAAACCCGCGCAAAAACCACCCCAGCTTATTTTAGATCTTCCCACTGCTATTTTGACTAAATTAAAAACAATTATCCCCCCTAAAAAGATTGATTGGAATATGTTAACCTCGTGTAAACAGAAGGTTGACGAATCAGTTTCAGGCTTCTTTACACGTTTTGAGGAGACATTTCATGATTTCAGTGGTCAGTCACTTACGGATGATACGGGTCGACATCTTTTTGTCGATAAATATGTGGCAAATTTATTACCGGGAATAGCAGCTCGTTTGAAAGCGAGTGAAAGTTCTTGGTCTACCTCGTCTCCGGCATCCCTCCTGACTATGGCTCAGTATTATGAGCGTCAGGAACAAGAAGCGAAGGGGCAAGAGGAGAAGAAATCGAAAGATTTGAAAACTAAGGTGATGTTAGCACAAGTGTATGGTCCGCCTCGTCGGGGTGTCGACAGAGGTAGAGGAGGATTCTATGGTCCCCCTTCCGGTCGGTCAGATGTTAATAGAAACCAATGTGCGTATTGTAAACAGTCGGGTCATTGGGCTAGAGATTGTCCGGTATTATATGCATCTCGTCAGGGACGTGGTCAGGGACCACCGAGAGGTAGAGGGGGTTTTCGAATTTCAGAGGGAATTCCAATGATCGTGCTCGCTTTGAGCCTAACGCGCAGCAACGAGATAGACCTAATGTATTTGATCGGCAAAATCAGTATCAAATGTCTGGGAATGACCGCCCTGGGTATCATGATTCGCAGCATGCATAGGATTGCGTTGGATGGGGGTTGGGATCAGTTGAAGTACCGGTTGATCAGAAGGGTCCTTACGTTTCAGCAAGCGTTTTGGGTTCTACTGATCGGTTCCTAGTTGATACAGGAGCTACTCGCAGTGCACTGTCCAAACAATTGGTTCCGAGGGCTCCCCCATCTGGCTTAATGGTTACATCGGTAGGGTTTGATGGTGCACTCTCTCGAAGCCCTCTTTCCCGACCCCTTGCCTTCCATGTTGACCACTTTTCTGCACCCTGTCCGTTTTTGCTCGCTCCGAACACGGCCGACAACATTATGGGTCTTGATATGCTTAAGCACTTCCGAGCTATGATCCGTTGCTCCCCTACTGGAGTACGTGTGATCTTAAACGATAATCACCCCCTGACAGACCGGATGTGTGTGGTTGCGGAGGATACTGCATTAGCTTCCCTCCCTCATTCTTTGTGGGCCACTTCGGATACTGATGTGGGACAGATGGTGATTCCGCCTGTCCACATTAGTGTCCAGGAGGGTGCGGTGTTACCTCGCCTCCCTCAGTATCGTATTTCCCAGGAGGGGGAGGAGGCACTCATACAGATTGTGCAGGATTTGATTAAGGTGGGAGTAGTGGAGGAAGTTCCCTATAATGTCTGCAACAGTCCTATTTTACCCATTTTGAAGAAAGATACCGATACCAGGGTTTATCGTTTTATCATTGACTTAAGGGAAGTGAATAAGATAGTGATACCTCAGTATCCAGTGGTTTCTGATATCACAACGTTACTCACTTTGGTCCCGCCAACGGCGACCACGTTTTCAGTTATTGATTTGAAAAATGCTTTCTTTTCGATTCCTATTCATCCTGATAGCCGATACCTTTTCGGTTTTACTCTGAATAATAGGTCTTATAGATTTTGTAGAGTCCCTCAGGGTTATACAGAGAGCCCTAGTATTTACAGTCAAGCATTGAAAAGGCAATTGGATTCCTTTGTTCTGCCTGAGGGTGTCGCCCTCATACAATATGTCGATGACATCTTGTTGGCGGCTGACACTCCTGAGCTGTGTGAGCAGACTACGTTATCTTTGCTTTCTTTTTTGGCATCTCACAATCACAAAGTGTCGAGGAAGAAATTGCAATTCTGTAGACCAAAGGTGACTTATTTGGGTCACCTTTTGTCTAAGGAGGGGCGTGCACTTACACTAGATCGTATTCAAACAATTTTGGACACGCCAGTACCGTCCACACAGAAGGATGTGCGTGCATTTTTGGGTCTTGCCTCTTTCTGTAGGCAATGGATATTGGGGTTCTCACACATAGCTAAGCCATTGTTAGCACTTTTGACAAAAGGCACTCCGATTCCTCTTCCCTGGTCAAATGAGTGTGAAATTGCCTTCCAGCAATTACGGCAAGCCCTTTGTTCAGCACCAGTGTTAGGTACCCCTGATTATACGAAGCCCTTTTCACTGTATGTGCATGAGAAAGATGGATGTGCATTATCAATTTTAGTGCAGATGCACGGCGACAAGCAGCGCCCTTGTGCATATTTTTCGGCTGTACTTGATCCTGTTGCCTGAGCATTACCAGGGTGTTTTCGCTCGGTTGCGGCGACAGCTGTGTCAATACGCCAAAGCGAGGGAATCGTGTTATCTCACAAACTGTTGGTATTAGTTCCCCATGCTGTGGATGCCCTGCTTAATCAGACAAAGATGCAGCATTTGACCAGTGCTCGTTTAACGGGATATGAGTTGACGTTTCTGGCTCCTCATATTACGTTAAAGAGGTGTGCAACGTTAAATCCAGCCACATTGTTGCCGTTCCCATAAACTCAGTCTGAAGCACGGAAAACACATGACTGTATTCTTGTGACTGAGGAACAGACAAAGGGTCGTATTGATCTCCAGGATACGCCCTTTACAGATGTAGATGGAGAACTATGGGTGGACGGATCATGCCTGAAGCTACCAGATGGTACGACTTCAGCAGCGTATGCAATTACCACATTACAAACAATAGTGGAGACAGCACGCATACCGCAGAAATCAGCTCAAGCAGCGGAACTGATAGCATTAACACGAGCATGTGAGCTCAGTGCAGGATTGTGTGTGAATGTTTATACAGATAGCCGCTATGCCTTCGGAGTAGCGCACGATTTCGGCCTACTCTGGAAGGAGAGAGGGTTTCTAACGTCACATGGAGCACAGATAATGTATGAAGAGTTAGTTCACAACCTTTTGACTGCACTAACATATCCAAAGAAGATTGCTATAGTTAAATGTAGTGCCCATAAGAAGGTGGTTGATAAAGTTGGAGAAGGGAATGCTTTAGCAGACCGGGTGGCGTGAGAGACTGCGATGCAGCCTGGTGCTACTGCAATGTATGTTGTGAAATCGCAGACAGAAAGATGGCACGATGCCAGGAGAGAAGTGTTGGAGATACAGAGAACCGCTTCCGATAAGGAACGGGAGCAATGGTCCAATGATGGAGAATTAGATGATGAAGGGTGTTGGAGAAGTAAGCAGATGGATAAATGGAAGTTACCCACAGCCTTCGTACAACCTATGGTTCAGATGGCACATGGACTAGCGCATGTCGGAGCTTCCGCAATTGTCAAATTACTCACACGAGTGTGGGAGCATCCGGAGATCGCTAGTATGGCAAAGAGGGTAGTGCAGACCTGCATGATTTGCCTGAGGTACAACCCAGGAAAGGGTACACGAACTCCAGCAGGAGGATTTGCACCACCTACTGCACCCTTTGAGGTTTTGCAGATGGATTACATTCAGCTTGAGCGCTGTAATAATCTGAAGTATGTTCTAGTAGTGGTTTGTGCCTTCAGTAAATGGGTTGAGGCATACCCTACGAAAGACAATACTGCAATGACTACAGCCAAGATGCTATTGAAGGAGTTTTTCCCTCGATATGGTGTTTGCAGATTGTTGTGGAGTGATAACGGACCTCATTTTATAGCAGACGTTATCAAGTATGTCCTGAAAGGCCTAGGCATTACTCAGAAGTTCCATGCAGTGTTTCACCCACAGTCTGCGGGACTGGTTGAGAAATATAACGGTACTTTGAAGCTTAAGATCGCGAAGATCCAAGCTTCGACTTCTTTGACTTGGCCAGATGCTTTACCGCTGGCATTATTGTCAATTAGGTCGATACCACATTCTCGGACCGGTCTCACACCTTACGAGATTGTGTTCGGACGCCCAATGAATATTTGGGGTCCACCAAAACCGCAGTTAGTGTATGATGTACCTTGTGTAATGATGAGTGATTATCTGGCACAGTTAACGGATAATTTGGTTTTTATTCATCAACAGGTTCGAGAAGCGCTCCCTGATCGGTCCACAGGTGAAGGTCATAACCTCCAACCTGGCGATCAGGTTATGATCAAGGTGTTCGAAAGGACGAACAGTCTGGAGCCGAGATGGGTTGGTCCTGAGCAAGTCTTGCTCGCAACGAGGACAGCTGTGCGAGTTTCCAATCGGAAGAACTGGATCCACTCCTTGCTCTGTCGTAAAGTGCCGCCTGGATTGGTGGAGCCTGCTGTGTTGACCAACCATCGAGAAATCCTGACTGCGGAGAAAGGCCGTGCTGTGGAACCGAACGACACTGAGGAGCTCTTCCCGGACCAAGCGATCCCTGGAGGAGGAAGATATCATCTTCGACCGAGGAAGTGATTTTTTTTCTGTACCCAGATACGTTGTCAGAACGGCCCTTAGGTTAGTGAAACGGAGAGCCAATGAGGCAAGGGGGGAGGATCAGCCCTGCATTAGTGTAGTGACACCCGTCTTGGCCCGCTGGTGAAGAAATCAACGGCTGCCTAAGGGGAAGAGTTCTGACAACCTTTTAGTTTCAGGAAGATATTGATTTTTTTTTTTTTTACTACAAGATGGAAAAGAAGAAGATTCTTTGTGCGACAAGCTTTATTATCATTGTAGCTATTGTTGGTATAACCACATGGTTTGTTGAGGATGTGACTCCTGCCCGTGAGTTGCTTGTTTTGACCACTCCAGTGCCTGAGGAGCACTACTTTTATACCCTTCCATATCAAGAATTGAAGCATCGTCAGTCTTATTTGAATAACACTTTCATCCAGATGTTGCATCATACCCATGTTGCTACGAACTGTTGGATATGTGGTATGATGCCAGCTCATCAGAAGAAAGGAGGAACGCCATTCATACCTCTTCCTTTCTCTCATAATGGCTCTTGTAGAGCATGGTATACTTTGCTTTTCGCCACACGGAAACCCACAGTGGGACGATTACTTTTCAGACTTAATAGGGAATGTCATCAAGATAAAGATGGCTACCCACAAGCAAATGGGACAATATGGGAATGGGAAGAATATCGACCAGACAATGAATCGATCCCCTACATTTTCACGAATACCAGAGACACTGTAGGGAAGGAACGATTCGTGATTCAAGTGGCACAAGCTCAAGCGGACCTGTGTGTCCAAAGTGTGGGTTATATTCCTGTTGGTGTTAGTGACTGCATTATTGTACTGAACATCGATGGATTAAATAATAGTACTTTCTTAGCCTCCCATAACACTTACTTCGTATGTGGGAATAAGGGCTATTATCGCTTACCAGCTGGCTGGTCTGGAGTATGTTATGTAGCGTTTTTATTACCTCCTGTATTCTTAGCACCCGCATCCTATCATAAAGATTTGAAGTTGTTGAATAATGTGACTGTAAATAGGTATAAACGTACTCTATCCATTGATGATGTTGATCAAACTGATACTAGCTTACAGCAGTATATTGATTTTAACTTAGGATTGTTTTTCTTTGTTGGAGCTGCCCTAAATAGTAGGAAGGTTCAAAGGTTAACGAGGGTCGTAGAGGCTGTGACGAATCAAACCGCTGCTGCTCTTGGGAATCTTACGGAAGAATTACAAATTACTAGAATTGTTGCATTACAGAATCGTATGGTATTAGATGTTATGTTAGCTGATAGAGGTGGAGCATGTAGAATTATCGGAAGTAGTTGCTGTGTGTTCATTCCTGATCATACGCCATCAGTTTATAACGCTATTAATAAATTGCATAAAATCGCAGTTGAGATTCATACAGAAAATGGCACTTGGACCTTTTCTGGATGGTTTTGGGCATTGATCACTACATGGGGATGGAAGGTTTTAACTGGTCTCTGCATTATTGTAGCAGTTCTGTTTTCCTGTTGCATCTGTGTCCAGTGTGGTCCTTTACTCTGTTCTCTATGTGTGTCATTTTGTATTCCTGATAAGAGAGCTATTGCCAATGTCACCTATCAGAAACATTTGAACAAAGAGGTGGAAGAGATGATGAAAATTGACATATATGATGATTATCCTAATAAGCCGAATGTCTTCAGTAAATGCTGAAAGGGTTGTCTGTTGAAAACTCAAACGGCGATATGATTAAGCATTTACTAAAGACATGAATTCTCCTTCCTTAGAACATGTTTCTTGTCTTATGTTGACTAATGTCTGGACTCCATTTTGTATTGTCATGTCTTCACGTGCCTTGCACGAGAAGAGTCCTATCTTTTTGTTAGTTGCTCTTGTAATCTGCCTAGTAACAGTCTATAAATAGTTCCTTTGTCCGTCTGGCGCATGCCCAGACTTGACCACATCTGTTATCAGTTAGTCCTTGCTTGACCATGTTTTCGCGGGCTCAGGAAATTGCTGCCTCCGCCCACATATTGATTCTGTATCGAAAATGTCCATAAAAGGTAAAGAACCTTGCCTCATGTTGTATCCACCCACTTATGAGCCCCTCTGTTGTGTATAAAAGGGGACCGTGTACGCAAGTTCTTTGTGCTACTCTATGCAATACTGAAGAGTGTTGTATAGGTTGTAGGACCACCCTTAAGGGTTAATAAACTTTGTCTTTGTATTTGCAGTTTCCGTGCCAACTTCCTTCTAGTTTTCGTTACAGGAGAGCGAACCCTTGTATTCTGCGGGCCTAGCTGGGGCCTGTATTCTTCAACTGAGGAATACTGTTTTGTGCCTAGAATCACATCATGAGTCTGTGTGGATTTGTTGTCAGAGATTTAATTTGTGTTGCTCTTGTTCTGTTAGCCTTGCACTCGCAGAAAAGGGGCAGTTTGTTTGCTGAAAGTGTGATGGTTAGCATTCAGCAGAAATTAGTTTCTCACAAAAAAGAGGCAAATGCAAACACATTTGAAAATAGCATGGTACATTTTCCTACCAATTTAAAAGTGGTGTTTTACATTTTATGTTAAGGAAGATATTTAAGTGCCTTGAATATGTTAGATATTATGGAGTATGTCTTCACTATAAGTTAAGGTGTACTGGTATCACCCAGGAATACTGTTTTCTGCCTAGAATCACACCATGACACAGTGTGCACACAGGAATTGTTATCAGAGATTTAATTTGTGTTGGTCTTGCTCTATTACCCTTGCACTCGCAGGTACTAAATGTGCTTTCAAATTGCCAAAGAAAATATTGCTTTGTGCCTAGAATCACACCATGAGTCTGTATGCACACAGGAATTGTTGTCAGAGATTTAATTTGTGTTGCTGTTGTTTTGTAAAACTTGCACTTTTAAGAAAGGGCAGTTTCTTTTTTTCAACTGTGTTGCTTAGCACTCAGCCGAAATCACTATCTGAAAAATGAGAGGCAAATGCAAACACATTTGAAAATAGCATGGTACTTTTTCCTACCAATTTAAAAGTTGTGTTTTACATTTTATGTTAAGGAAGATATTTAAGTGCCTTGAACTTGAAAGATATTATGGAGTATGTCTTCACCATAAGTTAAGGTGTACTGGTATGACCCAGGAATACTGTTTTCTGTCTAGAATCACACCATGAGACAACATGCACACAGGAATTGTTGTCAGAGATTTAATTAGTGTTTCTGTTGTTCTGTAAAACTTGCACTTTCAGGAAAGGGCCTGGTATCACCCAGGAATACTGTTTTGTGCCTAGAATCACACCATGAGACAGTGTGCACACAGGAATTGTTGTCAGAGATTTAATTTGTGTTGCTGTTGTTCTGTTAAACTTGCACTCGCAGGAAAAGGGCAGCTTGTTTTCTTCAACTGAGATGGTTAGCACTCAGCAGAAATCACTATCTCACAAATGAGAGGTAAATGCTAACACATTTGAAAACCACAGGGTAGATTGTCCTTCCACTCCTGCAATGGGTGAGGTAGTTCCTACATGTTGCAGTCTTCATGCAGTTCAAAAAGTCTCCATGCAGATCTCTCTTGCAACTGACAATACACAGTCTCCAGAAACACACTCTTTGCACACATGCAGCAGCTTCTCCTACACTCCCATGCATAATACTCAGCTCTGTGTTGTGTTTCAGATAGCAGTGTGTAACGCAAACAGATTGAATGTCACTATACCTCTTTTCCTTTGCTCTAGTCTAATCACTCACCCTGTAACACATGGTCATGGTCTCAAATAGGTATAAGGACATGTGCTCTTTTCTGCTTCTCTAAAATATAAGAAAAATGTGTCAGGCTGTCACAGTAATTATCATTTGCTCCTCAACAGAAGTAAATATGCTTTCAAATTGCAAATCAAATTTCGTTTTCTGCCTAGAATCACACCATGAGTCTGTGCGCACACAGGAATTGTTCTCAGAGATTCAATTTGTGTTACTCTGGTTCTTTCAGAATTGTATTCGTAGGAAAGGGGAAGCTTGTTTTATTGAACTGTGATGGCTACCATTGAGCCCAAATTAATATGTCACAAATGAGAGGGCAATGCAAACACATTTGACATCAACATGGTAGATTTTCCTTCCACTCCTGCAATGGGTCATGTAGTTTGTACATGTTCAAAAGTCCAATTAACTTTTACCACACATGTAGTGTTACATACATGTCTCCAACGTTTATGCAGTTGTGCAAGCGTGCATGCAGATCTCTTTTGCACCTGACAGTAGAGAGAATATAGTAAAAAAAGTATTAAACAGAAGATTAAGGTGCTTCAAAGACTAGATCCATGTAGAGTGAGAGAGAATACTGGTTTGCAAGGACATTCTCTGGCTTGTCTTTCTAGGAAAGTTTGCCAAAGTGTTTTTCACCATTTTAGGATGCTGGCAGCTCATCATACTGAAATGAGAAAGTTTGTGAGAAGATTGTATTTTGCTAAAAGTCCAGCACTAAAGTTAAATGAGTTGAATAGGGCTCTGTTCCGTGGATCTGTATCAGATGTAGAGAAGGTTACTGATGAAATTCAGTTTTGTTACTTTGGTCTGGAACAAGAAAGTGCACATAATGATACAGTAATTGAAGAAAATGTGGAAGAGAATGTAGAACCTACTATTAGTAAAAATTTTGAAGATCAAATGACAAAATTTACTATCATCTCTAATGAAAGACCAAATATTACTTGTATTTGTTGTCAGAGAAGCCATTATAAATATCAAACAAGGAATGTTGATCTCTATAAAAAAAAGTGAAAAAGAAAATAATACTAAGTGGTTGGATTTTGCTACATATTTATTTCTGGAAAATTGTTTTGATTTGGGTGAATATCACCGTATTTGTAAATACTGGTATAACAAGTTAGAAGAAAATAAAAGGCCAGCAAGAGCTGTACATAATAATTTAGAATTCGTTGAAATTCCTGCAGAACTTAGTGATTTAAATACATATGAGTCTATACTCATTCAATGTGTCCATCCTTTTCAGACTATTGTTCGTATGGAGCCCAAAACCGGCAAATTGCCTCCTTCAGATTTACAAAGAGGTTTAAAAGGAAGAGTTGTCTATTTGCCATTGGATTTGAAAAAAATATGGAAACTATTGATGCAGATAGATTGGAAACTGAACCATTAGTTATTTTGGTTAATGGAGTACCAACAAAAAACAAGAAAATTTGGCAGGAGCTGGTAGATGTACGAAAAGTACAAAGAGCAAATGTATATTTGAAAAGAAATAATAAATGGTATGAAACAATTTATATGGATGAAGATGAAGAGGTTTTACTACCAGACTCAGGAATACCAGCTGGGCAAATTGAAAAAGTGGATAAGTCAAAAGAAGAAGAAATTTATGAACATTTCAGCATACATCCTCTTCATTCAAAAGAAGTTATGGCAAACACTATTGATCTGTTTCTGATGAAAAAAGCACAAGGAACTCTCGTGAGTGTGTGGGAGGAGAGCTTGGAAGCTCGTTGTTTTCCCCAGCTGTTTCCTACAGGAAAAGGTGGACGATATGATGAACGTCCAGTACAGATTCCTGCTTCTGAGTATCGGAATACAAGATTATATGCAGAAGATCCCAGATTTTGTCAAAGTATTCCTTATTTGTTCCATCTTTTATTTGAATGTGACTTGTCAGCACTATCTTATGCAGTAAATCACATTTTGAAAACTGGAGTACATCTACGTAATGTGTCTGCAAAGGATTTTATGAACAAAGTGCAACAGCGAGATGATCATTTGGAATCTCAATTGATTAATCTAATGGCTTGTCAGCGTGGGACAAATGAATATTGGTATCAACGCCATGGAGAATTGAAGTGTATGTTACGGAATTTAGGAACTCCTACATGGTTTCTCACCCTAAGCTGTGCTGAGTACGCTTGCAATGATCTTCTGGATTTTCTTCGAGAGGCAAATTCAAATATTGAAAACATCCAATACAAGACAGCAGGAGAATTGTGCTCATTGGATCCGGTTAATGTTTGCAGATATTTCAATCATAGATTTGAGGCTATGATGTCCTTCATCTGCAATAAAAAAAATCCACCTCTTGGAGAAGTTGTGGATTTCTTTTGGAGAAAAGAGTACCAAGCAAGAGGTGCTCCTCATATTCATATGCTGTTGTGGATCAAGGATGCCCCAAAATTTGGAACAGATTCTGATGATGCAGTTTTAAGTTTCATCGAAGTATATGCAACATGTGCTATACCTAAAAGCACAGAAGAGAAACACTTAAAAGAGCAAGTTTTACGTTTCCAAAGTCATCGGTGTGGAAAATACTGTCGACGAAAGTACAAGAGTAAAGAAAAATTCTACACAAAATGTCGATTTGGATTTCCACGACCTGTTCTTTCAAAAGGAAGAGTCAACAGTTTTATGTCAGCTGTGCGACATACTATTACAAGAAAATTGCCTAAAAATACCTACAACCTAAGAAGAAAAGAAGAGTCAAAATATATAAATGACTATAACCCAGTCATTTTATCCATGTGGAATGCTAACATGGATATTCAGTATGTAGCTGACAATTATATTGCTGTTGCTCGGTATGTCACATCTTACATCACTAAATCTGAGAAAACGGAATTGAAGGAAATGTGGGAAGAGATTTCTCACGAGAAGACTGTCAGTAAAAAGCTATACAGTTTCAGTTTAAAGATGTTATCGCATCGAGAAATTGGATCCTACGAATGCTCAGATAGGTTATCATCTGCAAGTCTGTACTCCAAATCCAGAAGAATAATTTGGGTAAGTTTAGGCCTTGCAGGAATGCAAAATCGGGTACTGAAATCTGTTGGAGAAATTGAATATTTGGCAGAGAATGACCCGGAAAGTACAGATATTTTGAAATCAAACATGTTGGACACATATTACCCAAAAAGAAGTCGTCATCTTGAGAACATGTGTCTCTATGAAGTGCTGCAGAACTACATTTTTACACGGAAAGCCACAGAAGACATCAACAATGGAAAATATAAAGTCATTGGTGAGGAAGGATGTTTGGTGAAGCAAACAAAAGGAAGCTTGATTAATCACAGGAAGCTGAGTTACGACACTCCTGACAAAAAGGAATTTTACTACTTAGCACTTTTATAGCTGTTTAAACCATGGCGTTCAGAGGATGAATTACTTGGAGATTTTCACAGCTATAAAGATTCCTTTAATGCATGTAAAGATAAGATTGAATCCAGTACTTTCACAAATTATGTGCAAATGTTAAATGAAGAAATTGAACAGGAAGCTACAATTGCAGCTGAAGTAGCTAGAGACAGTTCTCAAGACAGCCAAAGTTCTGGAACACTCAGTCAAGATCCCCTAGGACAACCAATGGTAGAAAATGAAGCTGCAATAGCAATGACTGAAGTGGAAACAGCTATGAATCAAGCTCAGGAAGATTTAGTAGACTTAACATATTTGGAACAGCAACTGAATGTAGAACAAAAACAAATTTATGAAGAAGTCACAAAACAAATTGATCATGGATTACTACATGAAAAGAAAGAGTGCTCATGTGCATCATTTGAACCAATCAGGATGTATGTGAGTGGACAAGCTGGAACTGGAAAAGGTTTCTTAATTAAAGTCATCCGAAGCTACCTACAGCAGAAAACAGATTCAACTTTGTTTTGTGTTGTTACTGCTCCAACTGGGTTAGCAGCATATAACATAAAAGGAATTACCTTACATCGCTTGCTAATGTTACCAGTGGAGCATGAGAACAAAATAGAATATCACAAGTTAACAGGAGAAGCATGCTTCGAAGTTTCATGAGTATTGAAGAAGATGCAAGTTCTCATTATTGATGAGGTAAGCATAGTATCAAACTTAATGCTTGCCTTTGTGCATTTAAGAATGCAGCAAATTCTAAAGAGAGACTATGACATGTTATTTGGAGGAAAACATGTTATAGTTTTTGGGGATCTTCTGCAGCTCACTCCAGTTAAAGGACAACCAGTGTTTAATACTGTGACACATGAAGACACAAAGAAGTCATTAGGAAGTATTGGTAATGCGAATATTTGGTCATTCTTTGAGTACAAAGAACTCACTACCAATATGAGGCAAGCGAACGATGAAGATTATGCAAGTATTCTGAAAGGTATCAGAATTGGACTACTTACAGAAGTTGGCAGAGAAGCATTACAGAGTCGGATGCTACATAATTTATTTCCAAATGAAGAAATAGTTGCAGAGAAAATATACCAGAACATTGCAGAAAAAAATACTGTAATCTGCTTAATGCCAGCACTACTTGAATGCTCGATATTCAATGAGGAACTTTTGAAATTGGAAAAGGAAGAGATTAAGAAAATGGAAGCAGTGGACAAAATTCAGCATGAAGGAATTACTATTACATTAACAGGCAAACTGAAAAATAAATTGGATTCTCTAGAGAAGAACATTTCGAAAACAGCTGGGTTAGAAAAAAATCTTTATGTTTGTATGAACTGTCGAGTATTTTTAGGAAGAAATTTGGATGCAGAAAAAGGTTTAGTGAATGTAGCTATGGGTAAAGTTGTGGGTTTTGTGAAATACCAGAAAAAAGATGGAATTGAATTTTTTAAAATAAAATTTGATCAGATTGAAGAGGTTAAAGACATTTGTCGTTGTTCAGTTCGTTTCTTGCTTGTGAAAGACTTATATGTGCGTAGGAAGCAGTTTCCGTTTTCTCTAGCATATGCTGTAACTATTCACAAATCTCAAGGATTAACTGTAGATAGTGCTTTTGTAAACATTGGTTCAACTGTGTTCAAAGAAGGTATGGCATATGTTGCTTTGTCACGAGTGAAAACATTATCTGGTCTATTCATGATAGACTTTGATGACTCAAAAGTTAGTGCTGATGCAAACTGTGTAAAGGAATATAATAGATTAAGAAGAAGCTATGCTCCTCATTTAGGTCAGTATCCTGTGTTTGAAAAACGTGTTGTTTGTCGGAAAAGGACAATGGAGAATATCTGTAATGAGGATGTACAGAAGAGAAAACAAAAGGAGAGTGATGTGATTGCAAGCAAAAAGAAAAAGGACAATGCTGAAGAGGTTGTTGGTTGTCATTTTGGAAATAGCTCTGGTGTCAACTGCTACGCTAATGTAGTGCTGAATGTTGTATTTTATCTTGAAAGTTTGCAAGAGCAGATAATACTAAATCATGAAAAAAGATTCTGTTCTCTGCTGAGTTTTCTTTTTGAGAAGCTGAGTAATGATAAAACTAAAATAGAAAGTGCTTCTGATGTTAGAAAACTTTTAGATGTATGTTCAGGAAGTACACAGTTTACTCAAAATGTCCAGCAAGATGCACAGGAATTCTTGATGTATATTCTTATGGTACTGGAAGAAGAAGGGGTAGAAATAGAAAATATGTTTGGTCTCTCTTATAAATGGGAACATAGTTGTGAAAACTGTTTCAACACATGCAGCTCTAATGTTGATTCTGAAAGGTTCATATATTTAACATTACCAGAGAGTCAATCAGTGACTTTTAGTAGATTAGTTAAAGATGCCAATCACAGCATGGAATGTTCTAAATGTAAATCAGACATGTTTTCAACATTATTTTTAAAGAAATATGGACAGTGTGTAATTTTAATGATGCAACGTTGTAGAGCTGATGGAACAAAATTGGACACTTCTATAAAGAAGTTTGTAGGAAAACAATTATCAATATCAGGAAAAACTTTTATTGCAGTTGCAATAATTTTCCATGATGGACCTTCGATAACTTCTGGTCATTACACAGTTTATCTTAAATGTGAAAAAGGCTGGACACTGTGTAATGATTCACAATTAATTTTCAAGCAACGTTTGCCTGCAGAATTACCAAATTCCTATTTATTTTTTCTAAAACCAAAATTTTAGATACAAATTGCAACATCTGAACAAATAATTTTTTGTGATTTTATTGGATTACCTTTGGATATTTCATCCAAAAAGAATTTAAAAATTACCATTTGGCCTCATGGAAAGGTAAAAATTTCTCTTGTGGACTTCTTTGACAGATATTATTTGGGTGTATGAGCTTAAGCAACAAGATTTACAGACGTTATTTATTGCAAATAGTTATTGTTGTTCGATGATATTTTTATTATATATATTATATTTCTATCAAGGTATGTTTTACTGAGAAGAGATTCAGGGCTTTTTTTTAAACAATCTTTTAGATTGTTAATTTTTTTGCCCGCTGTTAAGTGATGAATGCAATTGGTTTCACAATTTGCAGTGAAATTCAATATATTCTGAAAACAGCAAAAAAAGGGCAAAACATGTCTTTGTTAAATATGAAAATATGTGTACTGTATTCTAAAATGTATTGTTAAATATTAATACTTTTTTTCTTTTGTTACAGATTGAGAAAGAAATTTTAGGAAAATTAATGCATTTTTCTAGCAATTAAAAAAAAACATTTAATGATAATTAAGTTGGTCAGGTAAGTTTGAAATATCTGTATTTATCACACATTTACTTTCGTAGTCCCTTGTTTTCACTTCTCCTCACTCTGCTTTTGTCATTTCCCTTGTGGTCCCTCAAGTACATTGAAGGGTGAAATAAATATTTTATTTAAAAAAAAAAAAAAAAAAAAGGTGCGCGTACGGTAAAAAATTTTTTTTTTTTTAAATGATAAAATAAATTTTAAAAAAATTGTGAGGTAGGGTGGCTCTTAAAAGAGCCCTTGTGTTAATACAGGGACAGAGGAAAGAAAGAATGGGAATATTAGAAGGGACCGCACATGTGCTGCTCAATCTTATTGTCTATTAGAGGAATACTAGATTCCCCCATAGCAATAAGAGAGTAACAAGTGTTGCACCTTATATGTAATCTCTGAAACCGAGGGTAGATGCCCAGAGGAGCAAAAGAGGGTCATGCTCCCACCGCAGAGGAAGTGCTCGGCTGAGCTGCCGAAGATGTACTCGGCTGAGCTTCTGCGGATGTGCTCGGGTGACTTACTGAAGGGTTTGCTTTAGTATGTCGAACAAAAGTCCTGGGATGTACATCCCTAATGTGTCTAAACATAGAGTAATTTTCAAAGGAATACTTCTTCCTTGGATTTCCTGTAGATAAGACACGCTCACAAAGTGAGCAGGTGACTAATGGAGCATTTACCTTTTTCTACCCCTCTGGAAATGTGAAATATTCCCAGACAAAATAATTCTTCTGTTTTCTCCTTCTCTGTCTGATGATGCTGCTGCCCTGCTCACTCCCAGAAGAGGACTGCTGCTCTGCCATTGTATCCCAAAGACAATTCAGCTCCTTCTCCTAAGAAATCACAAGCAGTAATGAGGGGAGTGGGTGTGGTGTTGGAAGTTTCTGGATATGAAACAAGTTTAAACCAATGAAAAGTGTTGTTTCTGGATCACATGACCTCCCATGCGCGCTCCATACGCTTACCGTACGCGCACAGTAAAAGTACGCATGCGCGCACGTAAGACACGCGCACGCGCGCATGCGCATTAGAGGCACGCGCGCACGCACGTACGGCGGTTCCGCGTAACGTGCGCGCGCGCGTGCTCGTAGGGAGCAAGCACTTACGCGTCGCACAGGAAGTACGGACGCGTACGTAAATTGCGTACTCATGCGCACATGGAGCATAAACATTACATACGCGCACCGTACATAAAGTGTACCGTGCGCGTACGGTAAGCTTACCGTACGCGCACGGTAAAAAATCTTTAAAAAAAAAAAAATAAAGGTCTGTAGAAGATATTAACTATGTTATTCAACTATATCTAACCATTTATTTAAAAAAGGTGAACCTTTCTGTATTGCAGGATACAGTAAATCAATGATTATATACATAGGTAGCATATTGTTTAAAAAAAAAAGGATTTAAAAAACCTTACAAATTCACTTAAAAAACCATAGGTTTCACACACGTTATAGTTAGGAATTAGCATTTAAAAAACCTTGCAAATTCACTGAAAAAACCATAGGTTTCACACACGTTATAGTTAGGAATTAGCATTTTAAAAACCTTGCAAATTCACTGAAAAAAACAGAGGTTTCACACATGTTATAGTTAGCTGGACATTTCACTTGTACAAAACCATTGAAATTTCCCCGTTATAGTTAGTTCAGCTAACTATAACTCGCGCGCCCGCAATCCACTCCTGATGACGTCACATATTACATCACTCATGACATGGTCAGTGACATCACTCATGACATCACTGATGACATCTCAAATTACATCACTGATGACATCACCGATGACGTCATCCATCTGATAAATTACCACATCTTCTCACACCCTAATATAACCTTTGATACACCAACTCAAAATTTAAGAGTTCCATTCTCAAAACCATACATAGTGCAATACCAATAACTACTTACCCACTTATTAACTCTTAGGTCTTCATACACCTCCACTCACTCACCTGTACAGTCACTCATACTTACAGTCACTCCATACAAAACTATCATATACATTTATACACTTATATAGACACTCACACACTAACAAGTAGCCATAGAGCTACTCTTACACCTACTCAGTCATGCAAATAATCACACTTCCATTTACTCACCTATGCGGTTATACACAATCAAGTTCACTTACTCATAAAAATACTATCACATTCTTACACTCTTATAGAATCATTGATACAAGCACACACTCATCCATACAGTCACTTTCACAATCACACACTCTCACATCTACCCACTTATATACTCTTACACGCACATATACTGCCTTTCACATATGTAGTTAGTCACAAATGTACCACTGAGATATACATTCAATCCCTAACACACCCATACATACACTCACTCAACCATACAGTCCATCACAGATGCACTCTTAAAACCATGCACCCATAGAATCACCCACTCACACATCTATGCATAGAGTCACACACACCCTACCCACACAAACACTCAGGAACCCATACAGATACTGAGACAAGCAATCAATAACTTATATAGACACTCATATAGCTATTCACAAAATCATGCAGCCACTTATACACCAACATACAGACACATACAGACATTTACACAGTTTAGTCACTAGTCTGCAGTAAGATACATTTAATGACTCACTTATAGAATCATGTTACGCACCACAGAAAATCATTCATTTACACACTTGTACACCCACTCATTCTCAACAGGCCTTTTCCTATATATATTAAACATATTAAAATTGTTCAGAACACATACTCAATGGATAATGTCATCCGTGATGTCATCAGTGATGTCATTTGAGATGTCATCAGTGATGTCATGAGTGATGTCACTGACCATGTCTTGAGTGATGTAATATGTGACGTCATCAGGAGTGGATTGCGGGCACGCAAGTTATAGCTAGCTGAACAAACTATAACGGGGAAATTTCAATGGTTTTGTACAAGTGAAATGTCCAGCTAACTATAACATGTGTGAAACCTCTGTTTTTTTCAGTGAATATATATATATATATATATATTACCTACTGGCAGTCGTCAGTTGGTAGATATAGTTAGGACCTATTTTCCATAGGAAATCCACAACATTCTATTTGGAATAACGTTGGCGCCGATTGACGAATCTTCGCAAAATTTTCCAAACTTTTGGCCAGCTCCGGTCCGCTCCTATTATGAAAATTTCACGGTGATTCGTCAAGCGGGGGCCGAGAAAAAAGGGGGGTCCCAAAACATGTTTTCCCCATGCATTTTCCCTTAGGACCTTTTGACGCAGCTACAGCTCGAACTGCTAAACAGAATTATACCAAATTTGGCAAAAAGGTAATCCTCAGTTCAGACTCATGCCTTTTGCTTAAATGGTGTAAATCCGTTCAGTAGTTCCTGAGAAAATTAGAGTTAAAAGTACATATATATCTATGGCCTCAGAGGATCCGCGGACCTCCCGAGCATGAGCTGTATGCTAATTGGCTGCCAACACTCTGAATCAGGAAGTGTTGGCAGCCATCTTGTGCCTCAGTAGAACCGAAGCACAAGAAAACCCCCCAAAAAAGGCGCAAAACGCGACAAGGGGGCAGGGTAGAAACACCGTGACCCCTAGAGCTGCTCAGGGGGTCCCACAAGGACCCCCAATGCCAAAAAAACATTTTTTTTTTAAAACGGGAGGATGTGCGCTGGATGCGCAGATCCTCCCGATAAAAAAAAATTCTGCGCTGTCTCCCGCGCTGAATATGGTAAATTGCCCCCGGGGGGCCAAATCCCGAGGGCAGAGTAAAAAAAAAAGTGTGGGGGGGTCCCAATCCCCCCCACACTGCCCCAGGGACTGCTGCCCCCTGTGGATCAAACATTGTATATGCGGGGGGGCTCACAGCCCCCCCGCAGCCCCGGGGACCGCCACCCCCGGGGCTTCGTGAACATGGGTGGGGGGGCTCGCAGCCCCTCCAGCCCCAGGGACCGCCACCTCCGGGGCAGCTTGTCAATGTGGGAGGGGGGCCATGTGGCCCCCCTCCTGGAGCCTTGTATAGACCCTGGGGACCGCCAACCCCCAGGGCCGGCTCCTGCAGTGTCCCGGGGTGCCCACCACGGGACACTGTAGTTTGCAATGACAGGGCGGGAGCCTCTCGGCTCCCGCCCTGTCATTGCAAACTGCTTTGCTTCATTCAAGCAAGAGGAGGGAAACCTGCTCTTGCTTCAATGAAGCAGAGCTGATTGCTTTTCCACATGGGGAGCAGCATGTTAGCTGCTCCCCATGTGGAAAAGCAATGCAGGCTCCCGCAGGACGTGGGGAGCCGGCTGGGACCGTGGGGGGATTGGGGACCCCCCTACGGCCCCCATGGAGGCCAGGCCCCGGCGGATGGGGTCCCCGGGGCCATAAGTGGCCTGGGAGGGGGTCCACGTGGCACTCCTCCACCATTACAAAATAAAAATAAAAATTAAATAAACAATGGCCGGCCTCGGGGGATGGGGTCCCCGGGGCCCTAAAGTAGCCAGAGGAGGGGGGCTACGCAGCCCCCTTCATAAAAAATACAAACATTTAAAATAACAGGCCCATGCCCCGGGGGATGGGGTTCCCGGGGAAAATTATGGCCTTGGTAGGGGGGCCACGTGGCCCCCTTCCCGATATATTTTTTTTATAAATAAAAATTGGGGGCAGGCCCTGGGGGATGGGGTCCCCAGGGCCCAAAAAATAGAAAAAGAAGGGGAGCTACACAGCCCCCCTTCTAAACAGAAGAAGAAAACAAAAAAGACGGGATCGGCCAAAGGCCATGCCCCCTCCTTACACCACTCTGCAAACGTGCCCCCTGGCGCGTTTGCAGAGGGGGAACTAATTCCCTTTGAATACTGGGGGTCCCTGGGGGCCAACTATCCCACCAGGAACCTCCAGTATGTGCCAGTGGGCTGCGTTGCAGAGAGGTGTAATGAGGCCACGCCCCTTTTTACACCTCTCTGCAACGCAGCTCCGTGGCGCATACTGGAGGTACCTGGCGGCCTAGTTGGTCGCCAGGGGACTTCAGAATTCAAGGGGACTTAACCCCCCAACTTAAAACGTGCCACGGGCGTGTTTGCACAGTGGTGAAGGTAGGGGGCGGGGCCTGAGGTGATACTGGGCAAACACGCCCTGTGGCGCGTTTTAAGTTGGGGAATTCATCCCTCTTCAATCCAGAGGTCCCCTTGAGGCCAACTAGCCCACCAGGTACCTCCAGTAAGCGCCATGGAGCTGCGTTGCAGAGTGTTGTAAAAAGGGGCATGGCCTCTGAACACCTCTCTGCAACGCAGCTCCCTGGCGCATACTGGAGGTACCTGTTGGGCTAGTTGGCCCTCAGGGGACCGCAGGATTGAAGAGGAATTAACTCCCTACCTTAAAACGCGCCACAGGGCGTGCTTGCACACGTCACCTCAGGCCCCGCCTTCTTCCTTCACCATTGTACAAATATTCCTCTAAAATCAGCCGAACTACAAATTCCGATTTACTCACCTGTTATCAGGAGAGAACCCAGTGCTGCATCTTTTAGAGCGTTACAACAAACAAATGATGGACGGAATGCTGACAATGCAGACATTCTCTCCCAGTCAAGAGATCTGGGTTAAATCCATCGTTCTTTTGCCCACCACGCCACCCCAGTTTAGACATGGCCATATGCAAATCAGTCTTGACCCTGTGCCTCATGGGAACAGTCCAGCCCGAACTGCCAAGCCATGTCTTCCCTGGACCGGAATCAAGCATCCTAGGACCGGTTTCTGGCTATCAGCCGTCATCAGCCAGGATAGCTTGACTCCAGTGGCGTAGTGAGCACGGGTTCCACGTCTGGAAATACCCATCCCACTTAGGGCGAAAAGCGTTACAACAAATAAATGATGGACGGAATGCTGACAATGCAGACATTCTCCCCCAGTGAAGAGATCTGGGTTAAATCCATCGTTCTTTTGCCCACTACGCCACCCCAGTTTAGACATGGCCATATGCAAATCAGTCTTGACCCTGTGCCTCATGGGAACAGTCCAGCCCGAACTGCCAAGCCATGTCTTCCCTGGACCGGAATCAAGCATCCTAGGACCGGTTTCTGGCTATCAGCCGTCATCAGCCAGGATAGCTTGACTCCAGTGGCGTAGTGAGCACGGGTCCCACGTCTGGGAATACCCATCCCACTTAGGGCGAAAAGCGTTACAACAAACAAATGATGGACGGAATGCTGACAATGCAGACATTCTCCCCCAGTCAAGAGATCTTGGCTTAAATCCATCGTTCTTTTGCCCACTACGCCACCCCAGTTTAGACATGGCCATATGCAAATCAGTCTTGACCCTGTGCCTCATGGGAACAGTCCAGCCCGAACTGCCAAGCCATGTCTTCCCTGGACCGGAATCAAGCATCCTAGGACCGGTTTCTGGCTATCAGCCGTCATCAGCCAGGATAGCTTGACTCCAGTGGCGTAGTGAGCACGGGTCCCACGTCTGGGAATACCCATCCCACTTAGGGCGAAAAGCGTTACAACAAATAAATGATGGACGGAATGCTGACAATGCAGACATTCTCCCCCAGTCAAGAGATCTGGGTTAAATCCATAGTTCTTTTGCCCACTACGCCACCCCAGTTTAGACATGGCCATATGCAAATCAGTCTTGACCCTGTGCCTCATGGGAACAGTCCAGCCCGAACTGCCAAGCCATGTCTTCCCTGGACCGAAATCAAGCATCCTAGGACCGGTTTCTGGCTATCAGCCGTCATCAGCCAGGATAGCTTGACTCCAGTGGCGTAGTGAGCATGGGTCCCACGTCTGGGAATACCCATCCCACTTAGGGCGAAAAGCGTTACAACAAACAAATGATGGACGGAATGCTGACAATGCAGACATTCTCCCCCAGTCAAGAGATCTGGGTTAAATCCATCGTTCTTTTGCCCACTACGCCACCCCAGTTTAGACATGGCTATATGCAAATCAGTCTTGACCCTGTGCCTCATGGGAACAGTCCAGCCCGAACTGCCAAGCCATGTCTTCCCTGGACCGGAATCAAGCATCCTAGGACCGGTTTCTGGCTATCAGCCGTCATCAGCCAGGATAGCTTGACTCCAATGGCGTAGTGAGCACGGGTTCCACGTCTGGGAATACCCATCCCACTTAGGGCGAAAAGCGTTACAACAAACAAATGATGGACGGAATGCTGACAATGCAGACATTCTCCCCCAGTCAAGAGATCTTGGCTTAAATCCATCGTTCTTTTGCCCACTACGCCACCCCAGTTTAGACATGGCCATATGCAAATCAGTCTTGACCCTGTGCCTCATGGGAACAGTCCAGCCCAAACTGCCAAGCCATGTCTTCCCTGGACCGGAATCAAGCATCCTAGGACCGGTTTCTGGCTATCAGCCGTCATCAGCCAGGATAGCTTGACTCCAGTGGCGTAGTGAGCACGGGTCCCACGTCTGGGAATACCCATCCCACTTAGGGCGAAAAGCGTTACAACAAACAAATGATGGACGGAATGCTGACAATGCAGACATTCTCCCCCAGTCAAGAGATCTGGATTACATCCATCGTTCTTTTGCCCACTACGCCACCCCAGTTTAGACATGGCCATATGCAAATCAGTCTTGACCCTGTGCCTCATGGGAACAGTCCAGCCCGAACTGCCAAGCCATGTCTTCCCTGGACCGAAATCAAGCATCCTAGGACCGGTTTCTGGCTATCAGCCGTCATCAGCCAGGATAGCTTGACTCCACTGGCGTAGTGAGCATGGGTCCCACGTCTGGGAATACCCATCCCACTTAGGGCGAAAAGCGTTACAACAAACAAATGATGGACGGAATGCTGACAATGCAGACATTCTCCCCCAGTCAAGAGATCTGGGTTAAAGCCATCGTTCTTTTGCCCACTACGCCACCCCAGTTTAGACATGGCTATATGCAAATCAGTCTTGACCCTGTGCTTCATGGGAACAGTCCAGCCCGAACTGCCAA
This sequence comes from Triturus cristatus, assembly GCF_964204655.1. NCBI lineage: Eukaryota > Metazoa > Chordata > Amphibia > Caudata > Salamandridae > Triturus > Triturus cristatus. The sequence continues at coordinate 1,403,750,033 of NC_140590.1, forward strand.
GCCATGTCTTCCCTGGACCGGAATCAAGCATCCTAGGACCGGTTTCTGGCAATCAGCCGTCATCAGCCAGGATAGCTTGACTCCAATGGCGTAGTGAGCACGGGTTCCACGTCTGGGAATACCCATCCCACTTAGGGCGAAAAGCGTTACAACAAACAAATGATGGACGGAATGCTGACAATGCAGACATTCTCCCCCAGTCAAGAGATCTTGGCTTAAATCCATCGTTCTTTTGCCCACTACGCCACCCCAGTTTAGACATGGCCATATGCAAATCAGTCTTGACCCTGCGCCTCATGGGAACAGTCCAGCCCAAACTGCCAAGCCATGTCTTCCCTGGACCGGAATCAAGCATCCTAGGACCGGTTTCTGGCTATCAGCCGTCATCAGCCAGGATAGCTTGACTCCAGTGGCGTAGTGAGCACGGGTCCCACGTCTGGGAATACCCATCCCACTTAGGGCGAAAAGCGTTACAACAAACAAATGATGGAGGGAATGCTGACAATGCAGACATTCTCCCCCAGTCAAGAGATCTGGGTTGAATCCATCGTTCTTTTGCCCACTACACCACCCCAGTTTAGACATGGCCATATGCAAATCAGTCTTGACCCTGTGCCTCATGGGAACAGTCCAGCCCGAACTGCCAAGCCATGTCTTCCCTGGACCGGAATCAAGCATCCTAGGACCGGTTTCTGGCTATCAGCCGTCATCAGCCAGGATAGCTTGACTCCAGTGGCATAGTGAGCACGGCTCCCACGTCTGGGAATACCCATCCCACTTAGGGCAAAAAGCGTTACAACAAACAAATGATGGACGGAATGCTGACAATGCAGACATTCTCCCCCAGTCAAGAGATCTGGGTTAAATCCATCGTTCTTTTGCCTACTACGCCACCCCAGTTTAGACATGGCCATATGCAAATCAGTCTTGACCCTGTGCCTCATGGGAACAGTCCAGCCCGAACTGCCAAGCCATGTCTTCCCTGGACCGGAATCAAGCATCCTAGGACCGGTTTCTGGCTATCAGCCGTCATCAGCCAGGATAGCTTGACTCCAGTGGCGTAGTGAGCACGTGTCCCATGTCTGGGAATACCCATCCCACTTAGGGCGAAAAGCGTTACAACAAACAAATGATGGACGGAATGCTGACAATGCAGACATTCTCCCCCAGTCAAGAGATCTGGGTTAAATCCATCGTTCTTTTGCCCACTAAGCCACCCCAGTTTAGACATGGCCATATGCAAATCAGTCTTGACCCTGTGCCTCATGGGAACAGTCCAGCCCGAACTGCCAAGCCATGTCTTCCCTGGACCGGAATCAAGCATCCTAGGACCGGTTTCTGCCTATCAGCCGTCATCAGCCAGGATAGCTTGACTCCAGTGGCGTAGTGAGCACGGGTCCCACGTCTGGGATTACCCATCCCACTTAGGGCGAAAAGCATTACTACAAACAAATGATGGACGGAATGCTGACAATGCAGACATTCTCCCCCAGTCAAGAGATCTGGGTTAAATCTGTCGTTCTTTTGCCCACTACGCCACCCCAGTTTAGACATGGCCATATGCAAATCAGTCTTGACCCTGTGCCTCATGGGAACAGTCCAGCCCGAACTGCCAAGCCATGTCTTCCCTGGACCGGAATCAAGCATCCTAGGACCGGTTTCTGGCTATCAGCCGTCATCAGCCAGGATAGCTTGACTCCAGTGGCGTAGTGAGCACGGGTCCCACGTCTGGGAATACCCATCCCACTTAGGGCGAAAAGCGTTACAACAAACAAATGATGGACGGAATGCTGACAATGCAGACATTCTCCCCCAGTCAAGAAATCTGGGTTAAGTCCATCGTTCTTTTGCCCACTACGCCACCCCAGTTTAGACATGGCCATATGCAAATCAGTCTTGACCCTGTGCCTCATGGGAACAGTCCAGCCCGAACTGCCAAGCCATGTCTTCCCTGGACCGGAATCAAGCATCCTAGGACCGGTTTCTGGCTATCAGCCGTCATCAGCCAGGATAGCTTGACTCCAGTGGCGTAGTGAGCACGGTCCCACGTCTGGGAATACCCATCCCACTTAGGGCGAAAAGCGTTACAACAAACAAATGTTGGACGGAATGCTGACAATGCAGACATTCTCCCCCAGTCAAGAGATCTGGGTTAAATCCATCGTTCTTTTGCCCACTACGCCACCCCAGTTTAGACATGACCATATGCAAATCAGTCTTGACCCTGTGCCTCATGGGAACAGTCCAGCCCGAACTGCCAAGCCATGTCTTCCCTGGACCGGAATCAAGCATCCTAGGACCGGTTTCTGGCTATCAGCCGTCATCAGCCAGGATAGCTTGACTCCAGTGGCGTAGTGAGCACGGGTCCCACGTCTGGGAATACCCATCCCACTTAGGGCGAAAAGCGTTACAACAAACAAATGATGGACGGAATGCTGACAATGCAGACATTCTCCCCCAGTCAAGAGATCTGGGTTAAATCCATCGTTCTTTTGCCCACTACGCCACCCCAGTTTAGACATGGCCATATGCAAATCAGTCTTGACCCTGTGCCTCATGGGAACAGTCCAGCCCGAACTGCCAAGCCATGTCTTCCCTGGACCGGAATCAAGCATCCTAGGACCGGTTTCTGGCTATCAGCCGTCATCAGCCAGGATAGCTTGACTCCAGTGGCGTAGTGAGCACGGGTCCCACGTCTGGGAATACCCATCCCACTTAGGGCGAAAAGCGTTACAACAAACAAATGAGGGACGGAATGCTGACAATGCAGACATTCTCCCCCAGTCAAGAGATCTGGGTTAAATCCATCGTTCTTTTGCCCACTACGCCACCCCAGTTTAGACATGGCCATATGCAAATCAGTCTTGACCCTGTGCCTCATGGGAACAGTCCAGCCCGAACTGCCAAGCCATGTCTTCCCTGGACCGGAATCAAGCATCCTAGGACCGGTTTCTGGCTATCAGCCGTCATCAGCCAGGATAGCTTGACTCCAGTGGCGTAGTGAGCACGGGTCCCACGTCTGGGAATACCCATCCCACTTAGGGCGAAAAGCGTTACAACAAACAAATGAGGGACGGAATGCTGACAATGCAGACATTCTCCCCCAGTCATGAGATCTGGGTTAAATCCATCGTTCTTTTGCCCACTACGCCACCCCAGTTTAGACATGGCCATATGCAAATCAGTCTTGATCCTGTGCCTCATGGGAACAGTCCAGCCCGAACTGCCAAGCCATGTCTTCCCTGGACCGGAATCAAGCATCCTAGGACCGGTTTCTGGCTATCAGCCGTCATCAGCCAGGATAGCTTGACTCCAGTGGCGTAGTGAGCACGGGTCCCACGTCTGGGAATACCCATCCCACTTAGGGCGAAAAGCGTTACAACAAACAAATGATGGACGGAATGCTGACAATGCAGACATTCTCCCCCAGTCAAGGGGGAACTAATTCCCCTTGAATACTGGGGGTCCCTGGGGGCCAACTATCCCACCAGGAACCTCCAGTATGTGCCAGTGGGCTGCGTTGCAGAGAGGTGTAATGAGGCCACGCCCCTTTTTACACCTCTCTGCAACGCAGCTCCGTGGCGCATACTGGAGGTACCTGGCGGCCTAGTTGGTCGCCTGGGAACTTCGGAATTCAAGGGGACTTAACCCCCCAACTTAAAACGTGCCACGGGCGTGTTTGCACAGTGGTGAAGGTAGCGGGCGGGGCATTAGGTGATACTGGGCAAACACGCCCTGTGGCGCGTTTTAAGTTGGGGAATTCATCCCTCTTCAATCCAGAGGTCCCCTAGAGGCCAACTAGCCCACCAGGTACCTCCAGTAAGCGCCATGGAGCTGCGTTGCAGAGTGTTGTAAAAAGGAGCATGGCCTCTGAACACCTCTCTGCAACGCAGCTCCCTGGCGCATACTGAGGTACCTGTTGGGCTAGTTGGCCCTCAGGGGACCACAGGATTGAAGAGGAATTAACTCCCTACCTTAAAACGCACCACAGGGCGTGCTTGCACACGTCACCTCAGGCCCCGCCTTCTTCCTTCACCATTGTACAAATATTCCTCTAAAATCAGCCGAACTACAAATTCCGATTTACTCACCTGTTATCAGGAGAGAACCCAGTGCTGCATCTTTTAGAGCAGCACTGACCCTGAAAAGTAATTCTAAGCGTACTTATCAGTAACTTGTATTTCCTTCCATAGGATTCCAGTGTGTGGTTATCAGCAGAAAAGTTTCTAGGTGTTCATTTTTGAAACGTACAAATTCCTCTAAAATCAGCTGAACTACGAATTTCAATTTACTCACCTGTTATCAGGAGAGAACCCAGGGCTGCATCTTTTCGCCCAGCACTGACCCTGAAACGTAATTCTAAGTGAACTTACCAGTAACTTGTATTTCCTTCCATAGGAATCCATTGTGTGGTTTTCAGCAGAAAAGTTTCTAAGTGTCTATTTTCACAAACTAAAAATATTCCTAAAAAATCGTCTGTATGACTTAAACACATTCTTTCAACTGTTTACAGGCGATTTGCCAGTGCTGGATCCAGGATCCACCACTGAGTAAGAAAAAGTAACAATAACACTACTTACCTGCTAAGTGAATTTTCTGCCATAGGATTACATTGGTGATTCTATGTGAAAAATTTTCTAAGTGTCAACTTTTAAAATACAATAATAATCCTTAAAATTCACTACTGTAACCAAAATGCTTTCACTCAACTGTTTACAGGAGATGTCCAAGGACTGAATCTAGGATCCAGTCCTGTGGTTAGAAAAGCAATCTATAAAGTAACTAATTGCATTTGACTAGAAATTCACTTTGAGCTCAATGTTGCATTGCGTTTGAAATTGTGTTGCCCATTGCAACAACTGTAACTACTGTACTTAAAAGTCTATTGCCTATTTGCAAAGTATTTCAACTAAAGTAATTCATTCTGAGAAAGTATATGTTGTATTGTAATGTATAATGTAATTATAATGCAATTAAAAAACAAAATATCTAAAAATAAATAGTTTAAAAAATGTAGTAAATCAGTATCAAAAAAATCAGTATACCAATTAATACATTAAAAATTGTCATTTAGGGGAGGAGCCTAGCGCGGGACCAAGATGGCCGCGTGAGCACAGAGCTCCCGCGACCCTTGTTCCCTCCGGCAACTATCCTGCAAAAATCCTGTGTCAAATATCCGGAATATTGGAGATGAACCACTGCTGAGGCGAGCGTCGTTGTCCGGACTGAAACTGTACACCGGAGACCGAAGTTGTGACAAGTGGAAGTTCGCGGCCTATCCCCCAGGAGGTGCCCGGGTCTCGCGTTGGCATGGGCCCGGACACTAATTGAACAACAGCGGCCGTGTGTGGTGCGGACCATCGGATGGGGGCTGTGTACACTTTCACTTTCGTTTTCTTTTACAACTACGTGCCTCGGCCGGCGAGTGTCTTGGACAACAGTTGCCTGTAGCTCGGCCTGCACATGCATGGGACTGCATCGGGGTCCCGGATCCAGCAGACCTCGTGCCAATTGCGTGGCTGAGCGGCCTGTTTTTTGACGCTGGGGTTGAAGATGTCGACTAAATCAGAAGCCGACAAACAGAAGCCCAAGAACACCAGGCGGGGGGGGTTACACCCAAACCAACAATATGGATCGCTATGCCCAGCAAAAGGGATCGCCAAGCGGACCGGGGAAGCCACAGGAATCATCGAGAGAAGGCTCGGTCCCCGCACTGGAATTGACACTGCAAGATATCATGGGCGCCATTGAGGAGATGAAGTCCTCTATTGGGCAACAGTTTGAGACCCTGGCACACAAAGTGGACACCATCTCAGTTGACGTTAATTTGCTTCGCGCTGACCTGGGGAAAACTAATGAGAGAGTTAAATCATTGGACCAAAAAACCACTAGCCTCACGGGGGACGTCTCTGATCTGCAAATAGAGGTCCGCACGCTGAGGACTACCAATGACCTCATTGCCCGCAAGATGGAGGATTTTGAAGGCCGGGCGAGGCGCAATAACGTGCACATTGTTGGCGTTCCGGAGAAATCGGAGGAGCAATCAGCGGACTTGTTTGTCGAGGACTTGGTGGTTAACCATTTGGCGCCTAAGGGCCTCAACAAGTTCTTTGCGGTCGAGCGGGCCCACCGAGTCCCGGGCGGGAGGCCCAAGGTGGGAGCCCCCCCGAGACCGATCATCGCCAGGATCTTCAACTTCAGGGACCGCGATGCCATTCTGCAGGCGTCACGAGGGTCCGGACCGGTCACTTTCCAGAACACTGCAGTGAGTTTTAATCCTGACTTCACCCAGGCGGTGCAGAAGCAGCGGCAGAGTTTCCTGGGGGTTAAGAGGAGGCTACGTGAGAGGGGCCTGAAGTATGCCATGCTCTTCCCAGCCAAGTTGCGCGTCGAGTACGAAGAACGAACCTTTTTCTTTGACTTGCCAGACGAGGTTGGGGAATGGCTCGACACATTGCCTCAGCGGCGGACTAGCGGGGACCATGCTGGTGGAGCGGAAGGAGGCCATGTCGCAAAAGAGTGAGGACTCTGGTGATTGAACATTCTGGCTAAGCTCGGGACAGTGGTTCGCTGATTTGTTTTTACTGCTAGCTATTGTCCGGGGGAGGCGAGGGCACAATGGGATCTCTTTCCTCCTACGGGGTTTCTTCTTGTAGATTAGCTTCTGCTAGGGCAACAGGCACACTGCAAGTTGGGGGGGCTTTTTGGCTTACGCAGGGGTGCAGGGTGGGGGGTGGTCTGGGCTTGTTGGAGTGTTTGTTGTTGTTTTTCATTTTGCAAGGTATCGCAATGCAAGTCTCGTGTGCTGCTCTCGGGGGTGGGCGGGGGTCTCTTGCCATTCTGTCATGGGGGGTAGGGGCTTGAATATACTTAGTTGGAATGTTAATGGCTTGGGGATCGTATTAAGCGGGGAATTGTTTTGCAATTTCTGAAGAGGTGCTCTCCTGACATAGTTTTGCTGCAGGAGACGCACCTGATAGGCAACACGTGTCATGCTCTCAATAGAAAGGGTTATAAATTTATCGCGCACTCTGGGTTTTCCTCTGGATCTCGGGGGGCTGGAATACTTGTTAGGACCTCGCTGCCGTTTGAGATTGATTCTACTACTGTTGATGAGAGGGGGCGCTTTGTGGTGGTGGCGGGGAGGTGGGAGGGCAGGACACTGGTTTTGGTTTCTGTTTATGTCCCTCCTGGCCTGCAGACCGCCACATTTGCCGACTTGGGGAGGGCTATGTTGGATCTCCCCGAGGGCGTGTTGGTAATGGGTGGGGACTTTAATGCAGTTGGTTCCGGATTACTAGACAGACATCTGCCAAGGGACCCCGGGGGGGCGCAGAGATGGCTCCCAGATTTTATTGATACACTAGGTTTGGTTGACTGCTGGAGGCTACTGCACCCCGCTCAGCGGCAGTACACTTTTCACTCTGGGGCCCATGGCAGTCTCTCTAGAATAGATTATGTTCTCACCTTGGCTGCCCACGCTTCCTTGGTGTCCGAGGCTAGGCACATGGCCAGGGGCATCTCCGATCATTCGCCGGTGTGGATTCGTATTGGATTTTGGCCGTGGAGTGGCAGGTAGGGTTGCCCCGATTAACCCCTGGTATTTTCGTGACCCTAGGACTCGTAGCGCGTTGCTGAAAGTGGTTGATCTCTACTTTTCGGAGAACCTTGGCTCGGTTACCTCCGCGGTGTCTTTGTGGGAAGCATTTAAAACAGTACTAAGAGGGGAGGCCCTCTCCTTGATAGCGGATGTCAAACGTCAGAGAGATGCGGAGGTGGCGCAGATCGAGGCTGAGATAGTGGCATTAGAGTCTGTCCTGGAAGACGAGGTTACGGCGGAAACACTGCATAAGTTGAGATTAAAACAGTCTGAATATAAAGCACTGGTGACAAACGCGGCTAAGGTTCTCAGCAGGGAACAACAAGGGAGATTGTATGATGTGGGCGACAAGGCTGGGAAATTAATAGCGTGGTTAGACAGGAAAGAACGAGTGAATAGAATTGTGCCAGAAATACTGACGGATGGCGGGGATATTGTTACAGAACCCGATGGGATAGTCCAGTGTTTCGCGGACCACTTCCGCATGGTCTATACGTCTGTGTCGGACAAGCCGGAGGAAGACTCGCATGAACTGCTGCAAGACATTGCCCTGCCTTGTCTATCCGACGTCGACAGGGAGGACCTTGATGGTGACATCACCGCGGATGAGGTTGCAGTTGCTATCCGCTCGCTACACCCGGGCAAGGCCTCGGGCCCGAATGGCTTGCCGATCGAGTTGTATAAACTCAGGCCGGATAAGATTGCTCCGTATTTGCGAGATATGTTTGGAGAGGCGCGGGAGCATGGGTGTCTCCCATTTGACCAACGTCTGGCGACAATAGTGGTTATACATAAAGATGGCAAGCCCCGGAACAGATGCGGATCGTATAGGCCGATCTCCCTACTCAACGCTGAGCCAAAAATCCTCGCCAAACTGTTGGCTAACCGTTTGATCAGGGTCATTGGGGACTTGATCCACCCGGACCAATCCGGGTTTATCCCACACCGCAACACTGCGTTGAACCTCAGGCGACTCCATGGCGTGCTCGCGAGGGTTGGGACGATGCGAGAGTCGGCCATCTTGGTGTCACTCGACACCACAATGGCTTTCGACACTGTGGACTGGCCGTATCTGTGGGCAGCGCTCACAAAATTCGGCTTCGGACCGGGTTTTATAGGCTGGATTAGACTACTTTATGAGGAACCTTTGGCTAAAATCGCGGTGAACGGTAGGGCGTCATCTCCGTTCGAGCTTGGGAGGGGCACCCGGCAGGGCTGTCCTCTGTCGCCACTATTGTTCGCCCTCGCCCTTGAGCCGCTGGCGGCATGGATTAGATGGCAGCCAGACATAAAAGGGATCCGATGGTCGGCAGACCACGAGGACCGTATTTCTTTGTATGCAGACAACATTTTGTTATACTTGACCTCACCTAGGAAATCCCTCATAGTGGTCTGTGACGTTTTGAATTCTTTTGGTAGAAACTCGGGTCTCGCCATTAATTGGGGAAAGTCGCATCTATATGTTCTCAGTGGAGACACCCCTACTGTCCCGCGGAATTGCTCCATCCAGATCGCCCAGCGGGGCTTTCTGTACTTGGGGATATATATTTCCACCGACCCCTCAGTCTGATACGAGAAGAACCTACTCCCTCCGTTGTCACGCTTGAGACGGGACGTTGCGGGTTGGAGGCGGCTATCGCTCTCCCTCCTAGGCCGCGCCGCATTGTTTAAAATGATGTCTCTTCCCCGATTTCTCTACGCCTTACAAAACACCCTAGAGTTAGTTCCTTCCTGTTATTTTCGTGAGGTGGAGAGCCTCCAGCGCTCGCTGTTATGGGACGGTCGACCGCGTATAGCTATAGCAAAGTTGACCCTTCCATGGTACGACGGGGGGATAGCACTCCCTGACATCAGAAGATATTATTGGGCTACCCAATTGGGAGCGATTAACCACGGTGTTTACGGTCCGGCGTTGAACCCTGGGTTTGCTATGGATCGGTGGTTATTGCGCGGGGGTAATTATCTTAGGGCGCTGTATTCCAAATCATTGGATGGGTCCCTCACAGGACCAACCAAGACGGCAGTGCATGTGTGGAAGGCGGTTACAAACTCGTTGGGCTGGAAGGACAGACTTACCCAGGCTACTCCGCTTTTTGAATCCGATATACTAGGGAAATTATGGCACACGAAAGGGTTTGAGAAGTGGGGCCTAATTGGGATTTCCAGAGTTGGGGATTTGCTGACTAAGGGTAAGGTGAAATCATTTGAGATGCTGCAGACGGAGTACGAATTAGGGGGTACTGAATACTTTCGATATGCCCAGGTGCGTCACGCTCTGCTATCTGTCCGCGCCGAGGGGGAGGCCGTGCCTGAGTCTTCTCCTTTGGAGGATCGGATTCTGGATGGTCATATGCCGGAGAGTACAATCTCCTTGATTTACAAGAAGCTTGTAAATGTTCGGACCGACCTCCTCCTTGATGTGCGAGAACAATGGACTAGGGATGGTCTCGAACTGGACGATGAGGACCGGCAATATGCCATCTCCTCTCCGAAGGAGGTTGCGATCCCGGCTAGACTGCGGCTGGTGCAGCTTAAGATACTTCACAGGGTATATGTCACGGGGCCCCGCCTGATTCATATGGATTTCTCTGACGATGGCTTATGCAAGAGAGGCTGTGGGATGTTGGGCACCTTTCTACACATTATTTGGGAGTGTGGGGAGATCGTAGAGTTCTGGAAACAAATTCATGATGTGATGGAAGAGGTCACGGGTATCGCACTCTTCCCGGAGGCAAGACGATGCCTATTGAATGTCTGGGGTCCCACCGACTATGATGCCGCTCAGACCCAATGGGTGACCCTGGGGAATATGGTGGCGAAGCGGGATATTGCGCAGTTGTGGGGATCCCAGACACCTCCCACCTTGGTAACATGGATGGAAAATATGGACTGGGGCATGTTCCGGGAGAAAACGATGTACAGTGCCCGAGGCCGCCCTAAGAAGTGGCATAAGATATGGGGGCAATGGAACCATTATAGGGGAGATATTTGTGTGCCCCCGGTTGCTGCGACGCTCGATGTGCAACTTTCCCCCTAGCCCTACTCCAAGCTATATACGTAAAACTGTTCATAACCTGGAGTCTGTACCCCTGCTTTCCCCTCACTTCTTTGGCGTGGTGTACTGCTCCGCTGATGGGAGTGGGACCTCGCCCCGGCTGAGAACTAGCGCATGCTTATTATATGCTTTGCCTTGCTTGTGTTTTTATTTTTTGGTTTACATTAAAATTAAACCTTTGTTACTCCTGATGTACGGATATGGACCTTCCTACGTATTGTTCTCATCGTGCTGCCGGACCTCCGGGATGTCGGCTGAATAGCTGTGTACCATGTTGACGTAAATAAAGGTTTTAAAAAAAAAAAAAAAAATTGTCATTTACAAAACCTTTGAAATTCATTGAAAAACCATAGATTTCAGGCCTGATATAGTTAGGAATTAGCATTTAAAAAACCTTAGAAATTCACTGCAATAACAATAGGTTTTAGGGGTGTTATAGTTAGCTGGACATTTCACTCGAACAAAACCATTGAAATTCCTCCGATATAGTTAGTTGTACTAACTACATCTCGCGCGCCCGCAATCCACTGCTGATGATGTCACATATTACATCATTCATGACATGGTCTGTGACATCACTGTTGACATCTCAAATGACATCACTGATGACATTACTGATGACATCATCCAGTGAATATGGTTTGGTTCGGTATTTAAATATGTATTATATATATATATATATATATAGCAATTTGCATTGAAGAATGAGTGGATATATAAATATAAATATCTGGATGGAGGATTTAGTAGCAGTGTGATTGACTGTTTACTTGACTAATTTATAGTGTCTCACTAAATATATTGGATAGTGAATAAACTGTGTGAATATCTGTATCACTTTGTCAGTTGTTGTGTAAACTGCTTTACTAGTTGGTTACTAGCTACGTGAAAGTCTATATTATTTATTGATTAGTTAACTGAGTATTTGTATGGGAGAGTGAATGTGTGTGTGGTTCGGTGGGGGGTGTGTGACTGCCCAAAGATGTGTGAATAGTTGATTCAGTAGGTATATGAAGTTAAAACTACATGTTATAACAGTTGTTTTGGTCAGTGAATATCTTTATGTGTGTGGCGATAAGCAAATATATGTCTCAATGGTACATATCCAACAAACTAGAAAAATAAAAGCCAGTGTATGTGTCAGTTGTTGTATATAAATAAGTATACATAAGACTCAGTGATTGTATGAGTGACTGTATGGATAACTGTATACTGGTAATAGTGATTTTATAACACACTAAGTATGAGTTATTATCTATATGAATGGATGAAGTGGTGATTTTATAAGTGTATAGCTAAGTAAAAGTAAGTATGATCCATTGTTTGCATAAGTGAGTAGGATGACTTCATAAGTGATTAGGATGTGTGCTGGTGTGTAATGTCGATATAGGTGTATAAGTATGTTTGATAGTGTTCTATTGATCATTGAAAGCATGTATGAGTGAATCTATAGGTAAGTGATTAGATGTGTGTATAGATCTAGGAATCACTGAGTGTGTGTTTAGAAACTTGTATTGGTGTGTCAATGGTTTTAAATCTGGCACTCTGTATTTTACAGTGAGTGATGAAAGGTTATACTAGTGTATGATGAGGTGTATCTGATTGTCACGTTGATGATGATATCAGTGATGTCATTTGAGATGTCATCAGTGATGTCACAGACCATGTCATGAATGATGTAATATGTGACATCATCAGCAGTGGATTGCGGGCGCGTAAGATGTAGTTAGTACAACTAACTATATCGGAGGAATTTCAATGTTTTTGTTCGAGTGAAATGTCCAGCTAACTATAACACCCCTAAAACCTATTGTTTTTTCAGTGAATTTCTAAGGTTTTTTAAATGCTAATTCCTAACTATATCAGGCCTGAAACCTATGGTTTTTTCAGTGAATTTCAAAGGTTTTTTTAAATGCTAATTCCTAACTACATAAGGCCTGAAACCTATGTTTTTTTCAGTGATATATATGTATATATATATATATATATATATTACCTGCTGGCGGTAGATATAGTTAGATATAGTTAGGACCTATTTTCCATAGGAAATCTGCAACATTCTATTTGGAATAACGTTGGCGCCGATTTACGAATCTTCGCGAAATTTTCCAAACTTTTGGCCAGCTCCGGTCCGCTCCTATTCTGAAAATTTCATTGTGATTCGTCAAGCGGGGGCCGAGAAAAAAGGGGGGTCCCAAAACACGTTTTCCCCATGCATTTTCCCATAGGACCTTTTGACGCAGCTACAGCCCGAATTGCTGAACGGAATTACACCAAATTTGGTAAACTGGTAGTCCTCAGTACAGACTCGTGCCTTTTGCTTAAATGGTGTATATCCGTTCAGTAGTTCCTGAAAAAATAAGAGTTAAAAGTACATATATATCAATGGCCTTGGAGGATCCGCGCACCCTCCCGAGCACGAACTGTATGCTAATTGGCTGCCAACACTCTGAATCAGGAAGTGTTGGCAGCCATCTTGTGCCTCGGTAGAACCGAGGGACAGGAAAACAAAAAAAAAGCCACAAAACGCGACAAGAGGGCAGGGTAGAATCACCCTGACCCCCTAGGCCTGCTCAGGGGGTCCCACAAGGACCCCCAAGGCCCCCCCCAAATTTTTTTTTTGAACGGGAGGATGCGCGCTGGATGCGCGGATCCTCCCGATAAAAAAAACAATTCAGCGCTGTCTCCCGCGCTGAATATGGTAAATTGCCCCCGGGGGGCCAAATCCCGGGGGCAGAGTAAAAAAAAAGTGTGGGGGGGTCCCAATCCCCCCCACACTGCCCCAGGGACCACCACCCCCGTGGCTCGAACATTGTATATGTCGGGGGGGGGCTCACAGCCCCCCGCAGCCCCAGGGACCACCACCCCCGGGGCTTCGTGAACATGGGTGGGGGGCTCGCAGACCCCCCAGCCCCAGGGACCGCCACCCCGGGGCTTGAAACAATTTGGAGTGGGGGGCTCTCAGGTCCCCCCGGCCCAAGGGACCACCACCCCCGGGGCAACTTGTCAATGTGGGAGTGGGGCCCCTCGGCCCCCCTCCTGGAGCCTTGTATAGACCCTGGGGACTGCCACCCCCCAGTGCCGGCTCCTGCAGTGTCCCGGGGTGCCCACCCCCGCCCTGTGAATGAAGCAAACTGCTTTGCTTCATTGAAGCGAGTGCAGGGAAACCTGCTCTCGCTTCAGTGAAGCAAAGCTGATTGCTTTTCCACATGGGGAGCAGCATGTTAGCTGCTCCCCATGTGGAAAAGCAATGCAGGCTCCCGCAGGACGCGGGGAGCTGGCTGGGACCGTGGTGGGATTGGGGACCCCCCACGGCCCCCAACAGAGGCCAGGCACCAGGGAATGGGGTCCCCGGGGCCATAAGTGGCCTGGGAAGGGGTCCACATGGCCCCCTCCACCATTACAAAATTAAAAAAAAAAAATTAAATAAACAGTAGCCGGCCCCGGGGGATGGGGTCCCCGGGGCCTTAAAGTGGCCAGAGGAGGGGGGCTACGCAGACCCCTCCATAAAAACATACACAAATTTTAAAAAACAGGCCCATGCCCCGGGGGAAGGGGTCCCAGGGGCAAATTATGGCCTCGGGAGGGGGGCCACGCGGCCCCCTTCCCGATTTTTTTTTTATGAATAAAAATTGGGGGCAGGCCCTGGGGGATGGGGTCGCCAGGGCCCAAAAAATAGAAAAAGAAGGGGGGCTACACAGCCCCCCTTCTAAACAAAAGAAGAAAACAAAAAAGACGGGATTGGGCCGGAGGCCGCGCCCCCTCCTTACACCACTCTGCAAACGCACCCCCTGGCGCGTTTGCAGAGGGGGAACTAATTCCCCTTGAATACTGGGGGTCTCTGGGGGCCAATTAGCCCACCAGGAACCTCCAGTATGCGCCAGTGGGCTGTGTTGCAGAGAGGTGTAATGAGGCCACGCCCCTTTTTACACCTCTCTGCAATGCAGCTCCGTGGCGCTTACTGGAGGTACCTGGTGGCCTAGTTGGCCGCCAGGGGACTTCAGGATTCAAGGGGACTTAACCCCCCAACTTAAAACGTGCCACGGGGCGCGTTTGTACAGTGGGGAAGGTAGGGGGCGGGGCCTGAGGTGATACTGTGCAAACACGCCCTGTGGCGCGTTTTACGTTGGGGAAGTCATCCCTCTTCAATCCAGAGGTCCCCTAGGGGCCAACTAGCCCACCAGGTACCTCCAGTAAGCGCCACGGAGCTGCGTTGCAGAGTGTTGTAAAAAGGGGCGTGGCCTCTGAACACCTCTCTGCAACGAAGCTCCCTGGCGCATACTGGAGGAACCTGGTGGGCTAGTTGGCCCCCAGGGGACCACAGGATTGAAGAGGAATTAATTCCCTAACTTAAAACACGCCACAGGGCGTGTTTGCACACGTCACCCCAGGCCCCGCCCCCTTCCTGCACCATTGTACAAATATTCCTCTAAAATCAGCTGAACTACGAATTCCGATTTACTCACCTATTATCAGGAGAGAACCCAGTGCTGCATCTTTTAGAGCAGCGCTGACCCTGAAAAATAATTCTAAGCGTACTTACCAGTAACTTGTATTTCCTTCCATAGGAATCCATTGTGTGGTTTTCACCAGAAAAGTTTGTGTCCATTTTTGAAACGTAAAAATATTCCTCTAAAATCAGCCGAACTACGTATTCTGATTTACTCACCTGTTATCAGGAGAAAACCCATGCTGCATCTTTTAGCCGAGCACTGACCCTGAAAAGTAATTTTAAGCGTAGTTACCAGTAACTTGTATTTCCTTCCATAGGAATCCATTGTGTGGTTTTCACCAGAAAAATTTCTAAGTGTCCAATTTTGAAACGTACAAATATTCCTCTAAAATCAGCCGAACTACGAATTCCGATTTACTCACCTGTTATCAGGAGAGAACACAGGGCTGCATCTTTTAGCCCAGCACTGACCCTGAAAAGTAATTCTAAGCGAACTTACCAGTAACTTGTATTTCCTTCCATAGGATTCCAGTGTGTGGTTTTCAGCAGAAAAGTTTCTAGGTGTTCATTTTTGAAACGTACAAATTCCTCTAAAATCAGCTGAACTACGAATTTCAATTTACTCACCTGTTATCAGGAGAGAACCCAGGGCTGCATCTTTTAGCCCAGCACTGACCCTGAAACGTAATTCTAAGTGAACTTACCAGTAACTTGTATTTCCTTCCATAGGAATCCATTGTGTGGTTTTCAGCAGAAAAGTTTCTAAGTGTCTATTTTCACAAACTAAAAATATTCCTAAAAAATCGTCTGTATGACTTAAACACATTCTTTCAACTGTTTACAGGCGATTTGCCAGTGCTGGATCCAGGATCCACCACTGAGTAAGAAAAAGTAACGATAACACTACTTACCTGCTAAGTGAATTTTCTGCCATAGGATTACATTGGTGATTCTATGTGAAAAATTTTCTAAGTGTCAACTTTTAAAATACAATAATAATCCTTAAAATTCACTACTGTAACCAAAATGCTTTCACTCAACTGTTTACAGGAGATGTCCAAGGACTGAATCTAGGATCCAGTCCTGTGGTTAGAAAAGCAATCTATAAAGTAACTAATTGCATTTGACTAGAAATTCACGTTGAGCTCAATGTTGCATTGCGTTTGAAATTGTGTTGCCCATTGCAACAACTGTAACTACTGTACTTAAAAGTCTATTGCCTATTTGCAAAGTATTTCAACTAAAGTAATTCATTCTGAGAAAGTATATGTTGTATTGTAATGTATAATGTAATTATAATGCAATTAATAAACAAAATATCTAAAAATAAATAGTTTAAAAAATGTAGTAAATCAGTATCAAGAAAATCAGTATACCAATTAATACATTAAAAATTGTCATTTACAAAACCTTTGAAATTCATTGAAAAACCATAGATTTCAGGCCTGATATAGTTAGGAATTAGCATTTAAAAAACCTTAGAAATTCACTGAAATAACAATAGGTTTTAGGGGTGTTATAGTTAGCTGGACATTTCACTCGAACAAAACCATTGAAATTCCTCCGATATAGTTAGTTGTACTAACTACATCTCGCGCGCCCGCAATCCACTGCTGATGATGTCACATAGTACATCATTCATGACATGGTCTGTGACATCACTGTTGACATCTCAAATGACATCACTGATGACATTACTGATGACATCATCCAGTGAATATGGTTTTGTTCGTTATTTAAATATGTATTATATATATATATATATATATATATATATATATAGCAATTTGCATTGAAGAATGAGTGGATATATAAATATAAATATCTGGATGGAGGATTTAGTAGCAGTGTGATTGACTGTTTACTTGACTAATTTATAGTGTCTCACTAAATATATTGGATAGTGAATAAACTGTGTGAATATCTGTATCACTTTGTCAGTTGTTGTGTAAACTGCTTTACTAGTTGGTTACTAGCTACGTGAAAGTCTATATTATTTATTGATTAGTTAACTGAGTATTTGTATGGGAGAGTCAATGTGTGTGTGGTTCGGTGGGGGGTGTGTGACTGCCCAAAGATGTGTGAATAGTTGATTCAGTAGGTATATGAAGTTAAAACTACATGTCATAACAGTTGTTTGGGTCAGTGAATATCTTTATGTGTGTGGCGATAAGCAAATATATGTCTCAATGGTACATATCCAACAAACTAGAAAAATAAAAGCCAGTGTATGTGTCAGTTGCTGTATATAAATACGTATACATAAGCAAGCAGTGGCCAAAGCAGAACTCTGGAATAGGGGCTGCACCTACCTACAAACTTAATCGGAGGCAACAAGCAGCCACTTCTGGCGTTTCCCGCTTTGCGGGAAACGCTCGCACGCACCGGGACCGGCAAGTAGTCTTCACAAACCTGACTACATCTCCCATAAGGCAGAGGGGCACCGCGAACATCGCCCAGAGCAGACCAGGTGATTTAAATCAGCACCGGAGGATCGTTCTTGGGAAAATCTTCACATTCTGTCGTGACTTACTGAGCAAGCAGTGGCCAAAGCAGGACTCTGGAATAGGGGCTGCACCTACCTACAAACTTAATCGGAGGCAACAAGCAGCCACTTCTCACGTTTCCCGCTTCACGGGAAACGCTCGCACGCACCGGGACCAGCGAGTAGTCTTCACAAACCTGACTACATCTCCCATAAGGCAGAGGGGCACCGCGAACATCGCCGACACCGCCTAGAGCAGACCAGGTGATTTAAATCAACACCGGAATCGCGTACCGCGGGACGCACGCGGGACACGCCGGCCTAAGCCCGGGCAAAGGGCGGGCCCTCTTAGGCCCTCAGAGGCCTGAAGAGACTGGACTGGGCCAGGGACTCTGGTTGTTCCATCATATGAACATCGGACATTGTAAGCACGTCAATTTTAATATTTCTCATTACAGGATTGTTATACATTAGTGCCATATTTAGATGTGGAAAGAATTGTTAGAAGATATTAGATATTGGTGTTCTACTATCATTCATTTAAAAGGGATTCCATTGCTATTATTATTGCCATAGCTATTAGTTAAAAGATCTAAAAATCGATTATTTTTTTATATATTTCGTGTTTTGTTATTTAGATCATATTGACATGACTTCACGCGAAACAAGAAGTAGTAAAGCCGTGGCAGGTAGCTCAAAATTAACTGGAACATTAGATGATTTTATAGTTCGCACCAACACACTAATAGACCAGGGTATTGTCCTTATGGAGAGAAGGGTTTCTCAAGATCTTGCTTTAGCTAAAAGGTCCTCTATGGGCCATATTGCTACAGCTCGAACCCCAGTACGAACCCCTAATAACACTTTAATCAATTCTAACACCTTACATATTAATGCAGAGGTCCATAGTACTACCAGTGCACATTCTGATTTTCAAGATTGTAGCGTTCTTGATTCGCAGGGTTTGGTAACCATAGAAAGCACCTTGCTAGCCCCACAGTCAGATAGCCAGATAGATAACAACAATATCTTAAGAAGAGGGAAAAGGGAGGGAGCTATCCCCCAAAAAAGAATAGGTAAGCGATTCTATAAAAAATATCCCGCTACCAAAACTACCAAAGCTGTAAAGATAGGAAAGTGTAATGAAAATAATACAGTCAATGTAAGAGCGACAAGGGAAAGTCAGGGCCACGAATTTGGGAAAGAAGGGGTTGTCCCCAAAACACTACCTTTGAATATTATAGATGACAGTTTTATAGACAACTCCCTAGCTGATATTCTTTCAGTTAATCCATCAGCTGATAGTACAGGTATAAGTATAGGGAATGAAGATCTACTTATACCTTCCTTGACAAAAATACTTAAGACCCTACTCATTCCTATAGAAGCAGGATTAGCTGCGATAGAAAAACAACTTATAGAATTGAAGAAAGAGATGATTATACTAGCCAGCCAAAAAAGGTAATTCAGGTACCAGCCCCTACTAGTAAAGTACAGGCGTCAAAAACACTTGATAATGAAGTGGAAAAAGGAAGAAATTCAGCCTCTAAGGTCCCTAATTCTAATCTTACCATTATTGATGCAGGCAAAAATAGTGCAAAGTCTCCTCTGACACATGGAACAGTAGTTAAAAAACCGGCTCTTTGCAGTATACCTACACATAATGATGATAAAACGCACACAGAAAAGCGCAAGAATATTAATCTACCCCCAGAAGCATGTGATTATGTAGTCATTTTAACTGGGGTCCCGGAATTAGGCCCATCAATTTTAGAACCGTACGGAGCGCTCAAAAACAAAGTGTCACATTGGCTAAATATTAATCATCCATTACCACCTACAATAAGAAGTAACATCTTAATGGTAGAGACGGCCCCCTGGGTAGGTTACAATAGAAAAAGAATACAAGGGGACTGCGTGGTCGTATCATTTGAAGACCCTCTGTCAGTAGGACATATTTGCTCGGGAGTGCCTAGAAAAAACGGTTCATTGATTGTGGCAAGACCCCTGACTTATTTTTATACGCCAACGGAACATCCTGATAACATATGGAGCTGGACAAGGGACACAAATCAAGTTAGGGGTGGAATTGGGTGTGAGTTGTTTAGGGACCCAAATCCTAATAGTTGGGAAAGGGAGGGGGATGATGGCTGGACTATAATACAACGTAGGGCCGGGAGGCCTCAATATGCTAATATGCAGTATCGTGGAGAATGGATGGGCCCGCAGTTAGCTCAACCCTTCATCCCCTGTTACAACAGGTTCAGTGGATTGGAGGCCATTGATTGACTCCCAGTACATGGGGAAGAACATAAATTTACACTCTGTCCATCCGTCTCACCGGTCATTTCTGTCGCGTCTGCTACTAGTCCACCCAGGTCATCCGATCAACAAAATGGCGTGTCTCGATTGCTATTGATCGGTATACAGGGGGAAAATATCATATCTATAAAAAAACTCAAAGAAGCCCCAGGACCAATACTTGAAGTTGATCGAATAGAGCAACCAGAGCTAAATGAACAGAACAGTACTAGGTCAGGAGTACCTAAGAGACTAAGTAAAACCTCATCGGCCGTTAGTTGTAGCTTAAATCAAGGCCCCTCTTTAGCTAAGATTGTGTCATGGAATGTTGCAGGAGTGGGCTCAAAAATAAGTGATCCCGAATGGAACCATTACATAAACTCCTTTGATATTTGTGTTTTACAAGAAACATGGGCTACGAAATCCATGCACAGAGTTGGATATAGAACTTACCAGTTGGACGCAGTTCCATCAGTAAGAGGCTGTCCATCAGGAGGGTTAATAATATGGGTTAGTGTGTCTATTAATATAGCCATCCAGCAACTAAAAATTGATTCTTTAGATATACTTGGACTGGAAATGGTTACCGTTGATAAACGGGTGATCCATCTTTTTAACGTATATAATCGACCGTGCCCATCTTACAAGGAGTCACTATGTATTGACAAACTAGAGTCAATACTGGATACTCTGGACCCGGAAACGAGCACGATTATATCTGGGGACATGAACTGCAATTTTGAGCCCTTCGTTGGAATGAATAATTTGTATGAGGATGAAGATAATGTTAATGGTATACCATCCTTATCTAGTAATGGGGTGGTTGTTGGTACTACCCTAGCTTTTCAAATCACAAGGGTACTGGTAAGCCATGGACTGAGGGCATGCAATGGGCGTCTTCCATCTGATAGTCCCAAGGCACCTACTTTTTCGAGACGCAATTGTCAAAGTATAATCGACTATGTTATTGTTTCCGTGGACCTGTGGCCATACACAAAAGACCTGATGGTCAAAGTAAGATCTGATAGTGATCATCATTCCCTCGAAATTAGTTTTGTAAAGAGCTTAATAATGGGGCTGGAAGCCAAAGAGGGAGGATGCCAACCTGCCCCAGATAATGTCATATTAAGCAACAATCGACGGTTTGTTAAATGGGCATATATCCTGGAACAAGAAGATTTAGTGGTAAATATTTATAGCTGCCTTACCAATATATTTGATACCTATAATCCCTCTAAAAGTGAACCTGGTCAATTTCTTAAACTACATAAAGAGTTCTTCAAAGAATTATTAGAACTTATGACTAAAAGACCAAAAAAAGGAACGGGTGCTGTGAATTTACAGCCTATAGGTAAACCATGGTTTAATAAAGAATGCCGAATAGCAAAATCAGCTTTGATTGATTCGGTTAAAACCAAAAATTCTCTGGCAGTTAAAGAAAGTAGGAAATTATACAATAAGGTGCTGGTCAACGCAAAGTATTTATGGGACGAGGAATTATGGTCCTGTATGCTGATGGCAGCTAAAATGAAGGACCAAAAGTTATTCTGGGAAACAGTGGCCAAGGGTAGCAAAAGGGAGAAGGGCTCAAGAGAGGTTTTCCTTGATGAGGCAACTTGGATAGACCATTTCACGAATTTGTATGCCGCTCAAGGGGCTGAAAGTGCAGTGCAGGAAGAGTATGCTTTGTCGCCCGTAGAGGCCGAACTCACACATATAGTTTTTGACCTACAGGAAACAGAATTAGCTATTAATTCAGTCAAATACGGGAAAGCTCCAGGGCTGGACAAAGTACCAGGTGACCTATTCAAGCATGAATTGGACGTCTGGGTACCATACCTTAATCATTTGTGCAATACTATTGCGGCTGGGGAAGCAATTCCTGACACATGGAATGGAGCGGAAATTATTACTGTTTTTAAAAAGGGCGATAGAAGCAATCCTGCTAACTATCGCCCTATAAGCCTTTTAGACATAACCCAAAAAATCTATGCTAGGCATATATTAAATCGTATTAATACATGGTTGGAAGATGAATTAATTTTAACGAAATATCAAGCCGGGTTCAGAGTAAAAACAGGAACCATTGATCAAGTCCTGAGGCTCTGTTGTTTGTATTGGAAATATGTCACCCTTCGCAAAGGCCACTTGTATGTGGCATTTGTTGATTTACGGGCGGCATTTGACCTTATCCCCCGAGAACTTTTGTGGGAATCATTGAAAACTCAGGGACTCCCAGTAGATCTATTAAAATTGGTTATTGGATTACACACAGACAATTATGCCAAGTTTAGGTGGGGTCCAACTGGGGAACTTACAAAAGCTATTCCAATAAAGAGGGGAGTACGCCAGGGGTGTGTACTGGCCCCGACTTTATTCTCCCTGTTTGTTAATGATATTCCGTCTTATATGGAGTGCAGTGATAATGATTCACCAAGACTGGGGGGCGAACGGGTCTCGTCCCTTCTGTTCGCAGATGATACCATTCTCATTTCCCAAACACCACGGGGCCTTCAAAACTTATTAGATAGGTTTCAGTCCTATTGTTCCTCGAAAGGTTTAGAAATTAATACTAAAAAACGAAATATATGGCACTGAGCCACATAAAAATTTTAAGAAAAATTTAATGTTAAATGGACAGAAGCTTGATTATGTGCAGAATTTTATTTATTTAGGTGTCTCTATAGACTCATCTTTAGCATGGAGATCACAGCTAGAAAGGACCAAGATAGTCTTTAAACAAAACTGTCTCCCAATTCTCAAGAGACATAAAAAATGCTTGAACAAGGCAGTAACTCCTGCCCTAGAGATTTTCAAGTATAAAGTTCAACTAGCGGTATTATATGGGGCAGAACTATGGGGACCCGCATGTAGAAATACATTTGAAAGCCTTGAGAACAAGTTCCTTAGGGGGTTGCTAAAACTATCTACTAATACCCCATTGACACCCCTCTTTCTGGATCTAAACATGAAACGAACAGATCAACATGCAATATTAAGACCATTATTGCTGTGGGTCAGACTGTGGACGACTCCAGAATTACTTGACTATAAGAAAGGCCTGAAAGAAGTTATGGATCTCGATAGTTGCAACAAAGTTTATTGGTTCAAGCATGTTAGAACTTGTCTGGGCATGATTGGATTAGCCCATTTTTGGAATGATCCTGAGGTTATGAACTCGTGCTCTAGGAAAATTGTTAAATTATCTTTTTGGTCATATGTGAGCTACGAGTCAGTGTACATAAAAATCCATGGACCACTAACTGAAATTTTTTTATTGTTTAAAGACGTAGCATCTTTTGAACCTTTTCTAGACGAGATTCATCCGCCGTTATCAAAAACTCTGTACCTAAAAATTAGATATGGTACACTTAGAACGAAGGCGCTTGAAAAAAGCTGGGCAAAATCAAGTAGTGATCTTTGTATTTCATGTACTCATGATACTAAGGAAGACGATCTACATATACTTCTATTTTGCTCCAGCTATGCAATACCAAGGAAAAAGTGGATAGTGCCGCTTTGTCTTAAAATTGGTTCGAGATCCTATAAGGAGGCTGACAGAATTTTAAAAACTGATACTAGCCAGGTGATAGTTTTTGGAGTCAGTAGATTTCTTCTCGCTGTTAATTTTATTAGAACAAAGTTGGGCCTACATTTTTAAAAAGGGAAAAAAAAATATACATAAATGCACAACTATTGTTCATTAAATATCTCCAAAATGACTAGGACAATCAAATACTTAAATTGCATGTCTAATTACCCAACCAGGAGGATGCTGTTGTTGTTTTTATACATTTTTTTTTTAAAACTATGTCCTAGCGGTTAGTGATTTAATACTATTTTAATAGCTCTTAAATTGTATTTATTAATAATTATTGTAAAATTTTTGCCCAGGTAAATTGTGTTTGATAAAGAATTTTGTAACTAGATATTGTGTACTCGGACGCAATGGATACATATAAATAGGTTAGCTTAATTGACCCTGTTATTCTTTTCTGAGCTAGAAAATGTTAAATTGTAAGAGAAACAAATGTTTTTTATTGTATCTTTTATGATGCTAATGCGTCGAAATAAAGATTTAAATGGAATGGAATGGATGCAGATATTCACACAGTTTAGTCACTATCCAATATATTTAGTGAGACACTATAAATTAGTCAAGTAAACAGTCAATCACACTGCTACTAAATCCTCCATCCAGTTATTTATATTTATATATCCACTCATTCTTCGATGCAAATTGCTATATATATAATACATATTTAAATAATGAACCAAACCACATTCACTGGATGATGTCATCAGTGATGTCATCAGTAATGTCATTTGAGATGTCATCAGTGATGTCACTGACCATGTCATGAATGATGTAATATGTGACATCATCAGCAGTGGATTGTGGGCGCGCGAGATGTAGTTAGTACAACTAACTATATTGGAGGAATTTCAATGGTTTTGTTTGAGTGAAATGTTCAGCTAACTATAACACCCCTAAAACCTATTGTTTTTTCAGTGAATTTCTAAGGTTTTTTAAATGCTAATTCCTAACTATATCAGGCCTGAAACCTATGGTTTTTTCAGTGAATTTCAAAGGTTTTTTAAATGCTGATTCCTAACTATATCAGGCCTGAAACCTATGGTTTTTTCAGTGAATATATATATATACATCATTCTAAAAAAGAACTGTTTAGTATAAAAATGATAAAAAAAGATAAAAAGCAAATGTGCCAATATTTAGACTGATGTGCAAAAATATGCCATGCTTTTTCTGATGTTATTGTCCAGCTAATCATTTCTTCTCAGCAAATCGAAAAATATTGTATAGCGGCAGTTCAGGATAGAGTTTGACGGATTTGGTCTCAATATTGTTGCCTGTCTGCAAGTTCGTACATCTCATTCATTGAATAGAACTTTCAACATTGATTATTGTTCTTCCGCTAAAGCCCTGCATAATATGTATAATATTTTCTTTTGCTGATTTACACAGTCTGCAGATCATCTCTGATTTTGACTTATTCCATCTTTTTCCAATGCATTCTCCTGGGGTGCGACCAAACTGGTAATGCATAAAATCAATTTCTATGGACCACGACAATCCCGCCTCTAAATACATTTGTTGCTTAAGTGTCTTATATCCGTTAATCAAAGACCAGGTGTGAGATCTAGAAGCCAACAGTTCTTTATCTTTAAGAGCGGTAATTTCTTTAATCGGGAAGTTAACACTTTTTTTGAAGATTGCTTGTGAATACGAGTTTTTCTATAGGGATTGAATTCCTAGGTCTTCAATTGATTTATTTAGATAGCTACAGCGGGGGCATCTTTATTCTGTTGTTATTCCTGCCACAAGGCTTGGCATAGTTGGTTTTCAGAAGGTTACTTTATTCTGTACCAAGTTTTTTATATAGGCCCCTTTACTTGCAGGGTACTTGATTAACTAATTTGAATTCCAATCTTATCTGAGCTGGAGATGCATTTAGAGGAAGATGAAATAATGATCTAAACACTCTTGCCAATACAGTTTTAATCAGAACGGCATCTCTCCCCTGAAGAACTTTGCTTCCATATGTAATGCTGGGTATCAGTTTAGCTGAGATGACTTTCAGTAAAGGGGCGAGGCTTGGTCCAGCTAAAGTTCTTTGTAGTGATTGGAAGGCCAAGGTCAAGGTAGTAGCTTTTCTCTTCAGATCTTTTTTGGGCTGTTGGAATGAGGCCACATCATTGAATAATACACCCGGGCATCTGTAGGTAGAAGTCAGCTCCAGTTGTTTCCCACCTAGGAACGAACTCTTTCTTCTTTTTATTCTGCTGCTAACTTCCATCACCATTGATTTCTTTAAATTGACTGTCATGCCATTTATTATTGAATAAGAATGCAGCTTATCAATTAGTTGTTGTAGGCCGATTTTGGTCTGACTCATCAGGATGACATTGTCAGCATACAGTAGATTTGAGATCTGCCCAGTAACTATTGTTGGTGCATGGGAAAATGTTTCATTTAGTTCAATTGAAAGATAAGCCAAAAGCAAATTAAATAGATATGGGGCCAACAAACATCCTTGTTTTAGTCCCTGGTCTGTTTGTATTTTTCGAGAAAGCCTAGATCCATCCCCGAATCTCACTCTAGCCCAGGTTTTTTAATATAGTAACTGAATTGATTTTAGTAAATAGGCCGGGCGACCCCAGAATGATAGCTTTTGCCATAGCAAGTTATGATTTACACAGTCAAAAGCTGACTTATGGTCCACGTAACATAAGTACAGTGCCTGTTTCTTATACTTCTGTCTGTCCATTGCTAGGGACAGGAATTGCAGATTGGTGTCAGTTCCCTCACCCTGGATGAATCCTTTCTGATTTGGGGGACAATTTTGTATTCGTCTGCCCATTTTAAAAGATCTAAGAGCAGAAGGCTGGCAAAGTGTTTAGCCTCAATATCTTGGAAGGTAAGTAATCAATAATTACCTGGATGATGACTATTACGCTCCTGAAAGATAAGGTTTATTATTGATCTCCTCCAAGAGACAGGAATAGACTGCTGTTGCATCGCACAATTATACACCTGTGTTAACCTGCTGGCCCAAAATGTTATGTCTGCTTTAAATAAAGCCTGATGGAGCCCATTTGGACCTGGGGACCCATCATTCTTGCATTTCTGAATCTCTTGCTGCACTTGATCTACCGAAAATGTATTGACAAAGGGGCCCTGAAAATAGGGCTGTACTCTTCTGATCACATGGACGGGTTTATCTGGAGTCTTGTGGTTGATGTGAAGTTGAAATGCTAGGTCAGCATACTGATGCATAGTATTAAGAAAGCTAATGGTGAATGCAATTATGGTGCATTATGAAAAAAGTCCGTAACCTGAGCAGGGCTGTCAAAATGCACAAGTGCTGGGTAGACTGACAAATGTACAGTGGAAACTGTTTTATTAAAATCATGAAAGGTAGATCATTCTGCTAGGTAAAGGTTGCAACCTCCCATGACCACTCCCCCCCCAACAAGGGGAAAGCCCTGCAAGTCAGCGTCACCCTGACAGAATGTTTTAAGCAGCTGCAATTTAACAGCATTGCTTGCCTTCCTGTAGACATAGATGCTAATTTTCAGTGCCAGATAAACAAATGTATACCTTTGTAACTACATTTGTATTGTATTTGACATTTGCGTCTATGGCCTTCAACTCCTCTAGCTCTCTGTGCCTACAGTGCTCTTCCCCGATTAATCTCCATTGTGAGGCATTTACTTGCTGAACCGATAAGCTATTTCACTACTCATTGATGTTTTCGACAGCTGATGATTTCATTTTCGAAGTCCCTTATTCCATTTATCTTTGGCAGAACTTCAGCCTTTATCTTATTCTTTATAATCCCCAGTGAGGTAATCCTTATCATCTTTAATCTCAGAGATTGCTTGCGATCCCTGGATATTCACAATATATGATTGTGCAACATATCCATAGTGAACCGTTGCCATGTGGCCTCATTCGTCAGTGGTACAAGTTGTGGCCCAACCTTCTCAAGACTCATATAAATTTTACCATTATTTATCCTCCCTACTCACCCTCCGTTTGTGCAGTTCACTCACCCAGATAATAGTCACATCACAGCTCATCCACCACTCACTCACAATCTTACTACCACCTAGCATGTTTAATAACTAAAATAACACCATGAGATATCTCGCTCACTCAACTTTAGTCTTTTGTCACTCAACCTTAAATCCACCCACCAAGATCCTTTCTCCCAGTTCCACAACTCATCCAGGCTCACAGCGGATAAGATGTTACTCACTCATCCATTCTACCCATCATCCAAGCTTCTGATTCATCCACATTCTTATCATCGGGATGGTCCCTCGCTCCAGTTGATATTATGATAACCAAAGTACAGTCAGACAATGTCCTCCTCATTTACCAGCCGGATCTGCTTTACCGTAGTCTGTAACGCTCATGTCATTGTTATTCGCTCCTCTCTATGACACTTATCCTTCTGATTGTAGGACATGATTTAGCTAACGGGTGTGTTTGCACCCTATAAGGCTAGTGTTATATACTGCGCAATTCAATAAAGGGTGCTAATATGGCCTGTTTTTAGGGCTCGCGCAGCGAGAGCCCTTTTGTGTGGGGTTCAGAAACGGAGCCTGGATTTGCACATGCTCATGCATGTGCTTTTCCTTTTGTGGCCCGTTATTGGCCTTTGCGTGCCTGTTTTTTACTAAGACAGCACGCAATAGGCCAAAGGCGGTCGCATTGCTCCGCCCATGGTCTATTGGTGTCTGTTACGCGCACCAAAGGCCATGTGGTTTCAATTATCGTGCCCAGACACGGGCGCGATAATTGAAAACACATGTTCGCTGTGGCGCGCGCATGCGCACCACTCACGGGCATAAGGAAATAGGTGTTTTTTCTAATTTCTTTACTTTTGGTATAATCGCGGCACCCGCGCTTTACTTTGAATGTTATAAGTAAAGCGCGGGTGCCGCGAATATAGCAAAAGAAAAGAAATAGATGTTTTTTTCAATTTATTTACTTGTGGAATCTTTGCAGCACCCGCGCTTTACTTATAACATTCAAAGTAAAGCGTCGGTGCCGCGATTATAGCAAAAGTAAATAAATAGATTTTTTTTCAATTTCTTTCCTTGTGGTATCATCGTGGCACCCGCGCTTTACTTATAACATTCAAAGTAAAGCGTCGGTGCCGCGATGCTTGTTTTCTGTAGCCAGGACGCAGGATATTAAGCGTTCAAAAATAAGTCATTCTGTTCCATTGTGATAAAGGTGTGAGAAACTCTCTTCTATCTGCAGACTTAATCCCAGTTCTAGTTTGACTTGAACATTCCACTTTTCTGCGAAGGATATTTGTAGTTATCTCAGCCGTACAATATTTCTGACGGGATCTTGGTAGGTGCCTACATTAGCAGACCAACCAAGCTGTCTCGGTAATGGGACCTTATTTAAACTGAGGGACTGCTCTGCATGGTCCCACCATTCCCATAATTGAGTTGTTGGGCAGGCAGTTTTTCATTGAAATGGTGAAAGTGCCTATTTGGAAAGCAGCGTTCGGCGCACATGGTATTTTCTCTACAGCATGTTTTTGTTTCCAGCCAACACTCTTGTCACCTTTCGTTGTTAAATATGACGTTCCCATGCCTCATAGAAAGCACCCCCCCTTTTCCCCTGCCACCCTTTTCTGGGTTGAAGCTGCAGCTGCACATCGACTAGTTCAAGCAGACTGGTCCTCTTGTGGCCCGCTCAGGAAAATAAACAAAGAAGGACACTCTCCTCCTCAACTGGGAAATCGGCAGTTGATCTCAAACCATTGCATCCGAATCTCCTTGATTAGAAGCCTGGTATTCCTACAGGAACAATCCATAACTTAATGCATAAATATTGGGTATGGTGGAACGTGACGACATCCCTCCTATCCCTTGTATCACATCCCTTTCGCACCCATCCCTCCCACAGCCGCCTCGAACATCTTTATGTGTGGGCTAATGTGACCTTCCATATCATAACACCAGTGCTCGTTTGTCTAGGTGGTAGCTGTATGGACTGCACCACTTACTCAAGTCTGTCTCATCATATTGAAAATGTGATGTAACTGGTCCATGGCCACAGGTCATGAGTCACCTGCTATTTGAGAGACTGCTCAGAAAGCTTTATTTCCTCGTGGACTGCATAGCTGGTTCTGACTGACCTGCATCTATCCTAGTTAGACTTTTTTTGTAACTTGCTATTAAGAAAACGTCTGATCCTACTACGGAGTTCCAAACAGGACATTGATGTTTAGTGTACTGTTGTATGCTCTGACTTTCTAGCTCCTACCTAGAGTAAGCCATGTGCCGTGAAATGCCAAAAGGGAGCCAATTGATTATGTACCTGGAGTGCAGTAGTATTGAGTGGGTTTGGATTGCTCAACAATGACTCCGTATGCAGCCCAGTAACCACTGACTAGCTGGTCTGTCCCATAAGAACGGATCCCTGCTCCAGCATGACGTTGCACAAAGAACAGCTTTCTATAGGTGTGTGAGCAATCAGTTAATATTTTTTTTCTTAGGCCTATATTCTGGGGGAAAGGCTCCACTTTTAGACTTTAGAGAAAGGTTAAGGAAAAATTCAATTTATAATCACATTAATCGTTTTTCCTTTAAATAAGGACAAAGGCAGCGTTTTAATGCTCATGGTAGTGAAACTGACCGGGATCCTATTAGTTGTAACACCTATAAAAAAAAAATTAAAAGTAGATGGCGTGAAGTACATTGGTCTTGCTATTTGGAGGGGGCACATGCTGTCGGGCGCGATCGGCGTCCTGACTGATGTGTACGTCACCTACTTTCTAAAACTAATAACAGTCATGTACACATCTTCTCCAAGTCCAACTCCGTGACTGGGTTCTAATTTACAGTTAGCCACAACACCTCCCTCCTTGCCCTTATGCTCGACTAAACTGTCCTGAGACTAATGGTTTAAGAACAACTTTTCGTGCAGTTTGATGGCATCAGTTTAGTACCTACGTACATAGGTCCCCTTAATTTTGGGGTTAGTGAAAGGTTTACTGTGAAGAGGCGAATAATCTTAAACTGGCTGATCCAGCTGCAGAGATCTCGGCGCATAGGCAAAATTCACCAGGTTGCCAAGATATCGCTGACCATCAGTAAAGGCAGTTCAAATGACGTCGAAGCTGGTTTTATTTTGTTTCTTGTGGAGTTGCCACTTTAGTCCATGAACTCTCAAACTAAACAAGCATTTGCAATGCACTAGGTCTCGCATTATAAAACTGTGAGCAGTTGGCATTGCTAATAATAATGCAACACTAATAAATGTAATTGTAAATGATAATGGCATTTATTTATGTGTTTGTTTTATAAAATAGATAAAGAAATCATTGTCATGAACAATCCCAATAGCTTAAACTTTTGCAAATGCGAGACCTTTTGCATTACAAATGCTTGTTTCATGTGTTTTTGGCATTAATAATCAATTTTTGAGATGATGTACCTTTTGAGAAATGGCATTAGACAACACAATTTACAAAAACCACTACACACAGTAGCTAAGGAACTGTAATGGAATCTAGCCATACTAACACTGACTTAAGGTAAGTCAGTCACATGACAAAAAAAAAAACTCTTCGAGGAGCCATTTAGGTGGCAGGGCCACAAACGCATGCCACGGTGAGCATGCCAGATGATTTAAGCCATTATCTGCATTTCTGAGATATATCATTTAATTTCCTAATAATGTATAGTTAAGGCACATGCTGAAAATCCATAACATTAATTTAGTAGAGGGTGAGCTAATACAGCTCTTGTGGATTTTTTTTTCTTGTTAAATTAACTTTAACGGGATGTTAATGGAATTCTTAATCAGTTCTGCTTATTACCGCGAATATTACACAGATCAAAACAGGCGCCTGAAAAGTTTTAATGAGAAAAAACACAAGTTTCACAAAACAGATTTATAATTTAAAACACTCATCAGAAGAACTTCCCTGTGATTTTGTC
Source organism: Triturus cristatus (assembly GCF_964204655.1). Classification (NCBI taxonomy): domain Eukaryota; kingdom Metazoa; phylum Chordata; class Amphibia; order Caudata; family Salamandridae; genus Triturus; species Triturus cristatus. The sequence goes on from NC_140590.1 coordinate 1,403,781,423, forward strand.
GAATTAAAAAAAACAGGTAGTACAACGCTTTTGATTGTACAGATCTACAGTAAAGGCTGTAAATAAATGTTCAATGTAAGGGTCAGCGATATATTTAAATGGTTGCTTTTATTTAATGAGTAGCCATTTTTCTCTGCCTGGCTATCACCACCGGCGTGCATGGCCCCCTACAAGCCCTTATCAAATAATTTGGAAGATTAAACAAAAAAAAACGACGACAAAACCGTTAACTGTAATATACAGAGGAAACATCCCTCGTAAGAGCATAGTTAAAGTTCCCCGTTAGAACAACTTGCTCAGGAGATTAACATGGTTTAGTCTTTTTTCCTTTTTTTGGCTGGGAATCTGTTCCAACTTAATAATTCTTCTACTTTCCGTGATATATCGATCCCCAGTGCGATGACTGGATTGGGCAACCCAGGTGCAGCCGTAATGGCCGCACTGAATAGAAACATTTCCTTTCGACAAACTATCCCAAAGGGGCTATTAATAGGAAGCGGACATTACAATGAAAAGTACGCTTCCAACGCGCCTGGCTTTTCTGCAGCACTCCTGGACATTAAACTATGAAGGATTACAATTTCTTTCCCTGTCAAGTGTTACAAATTGATGAAATAAGTACATCACTGTTCGCAGTCATTATCTTTCCTCCCCGGCACTCTGTTTCAGTGACAGCGAAAAGGGACAGTGTGGACTCGGGGGCCCCGCAGCAGTTTATCAATGGAAATGTAATACCGTCTAGGAAAAGAAGTGGAAATCAATACTTCATTACCAAATTGTTAGTGTGGATGAAGAAGAATGGCCGCAGTGTTTTAGCAGTCTTCTTGGCCAGGTTGTCAGGAGTTCAATGTCAGAGGAGTGGCATGCGGGGAGTGCTGGCTGCCCCCGGGAGGAGGACGGGAGCGGAGACAGTGGCCGACCACTGAAGGAGGAAAACAGCACGCGCGCGTCCCATAAACGACGGATCAATACCCCGCGTCACAGGGTTCTTGAGCTCGATTTACTGGAATGTAAACGAAAGCGCCACCAGGTTGCAAAGCTGAAGTGGATTATACATTTTTACGTGACTATAAAGCGGGCTGCCTTGCCTAATTGTCAGCTATTAACGCGTCAGTGCTGTTAGCAGTGTTTTTAAACATGGCCTTAAATGCTTTTGTCTGCCAGTGTGTTGAAGTGTTTTTTTCTTTTTTTTTTCCCAGTCGCAGTTATCCCTGGAGCTAACCAGGTGGGGCACTAACCTTAGTCAAACCCTCACCCCGGACATGTATCGGGTCTAGAGATTATCAACAAGTACTTACTTGCACCCACTGGGGTGAGCCACTTAAGAACTTCATGCACCAGCTTCCCATGGGGCGACCCGGAGGAGGAGCTAGCGGTGGGCGCTCCATTGCGGTTGTTTATAAAAATGGCTCCCTCGAGCTTTGAGCTGACGAGCTCCTGGACGACGCACCTGCGTGCCTGTGTGGGCACTGAGGCCCTTGACGGTTGCTTGGCGGCCCTCTCTTCCACCCCTAACTATTTTCTCTACTGAGGAGGGAAGTTATCCCGAAACCCGAGCCATGTCTCGGGCGATATTTTAAAACCCGGGACATGTATCGGGTCTAGAGATTATCAACAAGTACTTACTTGCACCCACTGGGGTGAGCCACTTAAGAACTTCATGCACCAGCTTCCCATGGGGCGACCCGGAGGAGGAGCTAGCGGTGTGCGCTCCATTGCGGTTCTTTATAATGACGGATCAATACCCGCGTCACAGGGCTCTTGAGCTCCATTTACTGGAATGTAAACGAAAGCACCACCAGGTTGCAAAGCTGAAGTGGTTTATACATTTTTACGTGAATATAAAGCGGGCTGCCTTGCCTAATTGTCAGCTATTAACGCGTCAGTGCTGTTAGCAGTGTTTTTAAACATGGCCTTAAATGCTTTTGTCTGCCAGTGTGTTGAAGTGTTTTTTTCTTTTTTTTTTCCCAGTCGCAGTTATCCCTGGAGCTAACCAGGTGGGGCACTAACCTTAGTCAAACCCTCACCCCCTGTTCAGCTTTGGTCGTTCAATGTGAGCTCAAATAACTGTAATAATTGCCCCTGCTCGCAAAGCATGTTTCATAACAACAACAAAAAAATATGCCTTTGACAACTTTTTCCTTCTACTTGCTCCTAGTTGCTTAGAGTGAATATGGAAAATTAAAACTCGATTATTATATATATTTTGGGCATCTCGTGTTGCATGCAGTACTTCATTTGAAAAAATAAAAAATGCAAGGGCCCAAAGTTTTTCTCTTTGTTAGTTTCTGCCAAAGCAGGAATTCTGCACTTTAATCTTCGAGTCTAATCATTAAATAATCTCCACCATTTCTCTCCTTTTCCTTTCTTTATTTCTCTTTCTTGTTAAGTAGCATCTAAATCCCTTATATAAGGCAAATAAGCATATTAAGCAAATGCCAATAATCAATATAGATTTTAATATAACCCCTAAAAATCTACTACCAATATTTCCAAGCCAGCTACCTATAGAAGAAGCTCCTTTACCTAAGGTTCTGGGGCGAAAGTCAGATGAGGGAGAATACGCCCTGGTCCCAAAAATGTAGTGCTACTGCCCATTTTCTCCAAACAGCATCACACATTTAGCAATGTGGATTAGTATCTAGATTCTGGAGCACATGTCATTGTTGGTTCTTTGGAGCAGTAGAAGGAATGGTATACATACACTGGGCAGTGTGTGGGAGTAAGCAGAGGCTACAGCACACAGCCGGAGTGCTTTGACTTCACAGCCTTATTGATAGTCGTAATGCCTATATCAGATGTGAAGCTCATTGAAAGAAGAGGGAATGTTGGCTGACAAAAATAAGCTAAAAAAATTGACACAAGACTTAGGGCTTGATTACGAGTCTGGTGGTCCATAGACCACCAGACTCGCGAGGGCACAGTGGTGGCAGTCCCCCCTCCGGCCTATTGCAATTAGGGCAGCCACACTGCCATTGACCTGCCGCATTCGCCAGGGAACCACCTTTCCCTGGGGGTGGTGCGGCAGTGTAGACGCAGCAATATAATTGGCCCGACCGCCGCGGACCCTCTGTGGGAACGCCACCGCTGTGGATACATAAAAAAAAGCCTGCCAGACACAAGAAACACTCGTAATCTGGCAGACAGCCCGACCACGGCTAAACTTGTAATCAGGATCTTAGATGGTTGAATCAGAGATGACACAGGACCTGGGATGATCAAAGTAGTGGATCTCACCTCAGCCCTTTGTTGCATGTCTTTCTAGGGAAATCACCATCAGGTACAACACCAAAGATGGCTAAAGCAGGAGGAAGAAAGAGGTAAATTGGCGTGGCAGAGCTGTTGAATGTCTGCAGTAGTCAGAGCTTAAAAGTGGTTATCTGGAAAATGAGTGTGTTAGCATGCTGATGCCCTAGTCAGTGGTTTTTGCCAACAAGACCCGACTCACCATCATTCCCTTTCACAATAAAATCCCCCAAATAAATGCATCATGCCCTAAGAAGCAAGCCACAAAGGGATTCCATCCTCACATCCTCTGACCTTGTCGACACCTTGGTGATTGTGACCGAAATATTGTGTCCGAAATATCAACCCAGTGCATGTGGATTGTCTATTAATAATTTCAAATGGGCGGGGGGCGTGGCTAACCGAGCAGCGAGATGGCCGCTCTTTGAGTGAGCTCCGCCGGCTGCACATGAATTAATCCTTTAATATCCTGCACAGCGCTACCGAGGGGCCCGGCTTCCGTGGGTAACTGATGCGGCAGTCCGGAGGCACGATCAACTGAATCCTTGCCGCTCGCGGGTGGCTGCGCGCCGAGATCTGGCGGCCGCGGGTGACGCCGGCCCGCATACCAAAGCCCGCCTGCTGCTGAGGAGCCCGAGGCGGCTGTGACACCTGGCCGAGCCTCGGGGATTACTGGGCCTACGGAGATCGGCGGAGGGGAGTCTACTCTGGCGCTCTTGGCGCGGGGCTGGAAGCTGCCGGCGGCCACTACGCGGAGACCATTGTGACCGGAGGAAGGGAGCGGAGCGGCCATTGAACAGAGGTAACGGCTCGGGGGAAGGTCGGGGCTTGGGCTGAAGCGAGACGCCGCCATTTTGCGGTGCGGCCGGGTCGCTAGAGGAGAAGCTGCGGACCCGTGTCGCACTACATCCCACACTGCGAGAGCCCCCTGCTTGGCGTGCCCCTGAACCCCTGCAGATCGCCGTTTGGTGTACAGGTGTCGATCTTGCCCTGGTACCAGGAGCTCCGCTCCCGGGCACAGCAACGTATTAACAACCTCAGCCTGATCCTGCGGGAGCCCTTCCCGTGCTCTGTCCTCCAGCCGGAGCTCGTGGGGGGAACTTGGTAGGGTCACAGACGGACACTGGGCAGCCCACCGTGGATTGGGGCTGCTGGCCCCCAGTTCCCTCCTGCGACGACTCGCACTGCGCCTGTTGGCCCTAAAAGCCTACGCGGTGCGCCGGGGAGTGCTTCCTACCACAGCCTGCACCCCGTGCTCCACGCGTGTCGGAGATGGGGGGCACGAAGGATGCAAAGCAGCCCAAACTGACTTTTGACCATAAGCAGAAGGCCAAGCAACATACAGCGGAAACAGGAGCCGCGTCGCCTCCTCCCAAAAGCCCTGCAGCTGAGATTGATTTTGGCGCTTTAATGATGGAGGTTCGATCTAGCCTGAAGAGTATCGACGCAAAGTTGGATGCTATGGCCACACAGCTAGAAGCGGTCAAGTCCAAAGTGGACGTACACGAAACGAGGCTAGACTGCCTAGAAAACAGGCATACCGAATGTGCCGAGTTTCAGCAGCAGGCGAAAAATCACATCACCAATATTGAGCGCGAACTGGAGTCCATGCGGGCCAAGGCGGACGATCTAGAAGCGCGCTCCCGGAGATCCAACGTCAGAATCACGGGCATTCCGGAGACGGACAACACCGGAAAGATGGAGGTCTTTGTGACTGATCTATTACACGAGCTGTTTGACCCGGATCTGTCCCAGGTATTCACGGTGGAGAGGGCGCACAGGACACTGGGCAAGAGACCGCCACCAGGCGCCACCCCACGCCCTATATTGGCCAAGCTGCTCAATTTTCAGGACAGGGACCGCATCCTGCAGATGGCCCGTGAAAAAGGCAAGATCATCCATAAAGGGAATCATATCTCATTTTACCCTGATTTCACCCCCCTCGTCCAGGCTGCCAGAAAGGAGTTCATACCTACGAAGAAACTCTTGATGCAGGCCGGAGTCCAATACTCCTTGTTATACCCAGCCAAATTGAAAATCTTCCATGAACAAACTGCCCACTTCTTCACCGACGCTAAGTCAGCCTTGAAGTTTGCTAAACATATCAGTGGCCCTGGCGCCAGACGCAAATCGCCGAGGTTGGAGGAGGAAGCGGCCCGCACAAGCGACAATGATTGAGGGACTGAGGGTAATGGGGTCTGTGTTGCCCCTTTCAACTAAAGCTGACATTTGCTGGCTTGTTTGGTTCCCTCGAGAGGTGAAATGGAGGGCACTACTGGAACTGCTGGAGCTGACCTATTCATGTTGGGAGGGTCTTGGTTGTTGACTGTGTCACAGGTCCGAGGCGTACTGGACGGCAAACAACTAAAGTACTGTTTGTTCCATGCTGCTGGGCACCCCTCGGGTGTCGCGCATAACCTTCAGTGTGCAGCCACCCTGTATATTCAGGGGTGTCAGCTAGGAGCACCTCGCCCCATGGGGAATATCCCGTTGTTTTTGTTCTTGGTTGACTCAAGTGCGATTCAGAGCACGTATGGGTTTTTAGCGCAACCTGATTGGGGGGTTGGCGTGGGTGGGGGTTGGGGGGGGATGTTGAATGTTTGGTTACCGGTGCTGGTGGAGCGAGTTGCAAGCTATCTTCTCATGACTGTGCTGCGCGGGGGCGTGCGGCGGCCTGGGCCTGTCGGTATGGGGGGGGGAGCGGGGTGGCGGCCGGGTCGCCCTGGATGTGCTATAGACATGGGGGGAGTTAAACTGTGGACTTGGAACATTCGTGGCCTTGGGGACTATAAAAAAGCCAGATTGATGCATAACATGTTGACCAGACATAATGTAGACATTTGCTTGCTGCAGGAATCTCACATCAACTCGACCCCATCGCCCAGGCTGAAACACCACAGGTGGTCGCATGTATATTCAGCTATCTACTCTAACTATGCCAGGGGGGTGGCTGTCCTCATACGGAAAGGGTTGGATTGGAGAGAGCATCATTGTGTACTGGATAAGGAGGGTCGTTATGTACTGGTGCATGGCTCGTTGCAGGGTAGGCCGCTGGTTCTGGCCGCTATATATGGTCCAAATGTAGACGACCCTGATTTTTTTCGCAATGTTTGGGCGCAAATTGTGTTGCTCGATTGTAACTTGATAGTGGTGGGGGGGATTTCAATGTAGTGCTGGACGATGATTGGGACAGAAGGGGTGCTAGTAGACCTACGCATGCGAAGGCGAGACAGGCGTTGCTAGATGTGATGGAGGAGGGGAGGCTGACTGATGTGTGGAGACTTCGTCACCCGGGGGAGAGAATGGGGACCTGTATTACGTGTCATCACGACGCTTGGTCCCGCCTAGACTTTTGGCTGCTGTCTCCTGAGGTGGCTACATGGGTGGGGGAGGTGGACATTCAGGCCAGGTCGCTCTCGGACCACGCCCCCTGCATGCTAGAGCTGCGGATACCCAACGTGGCCCCCAGGGCGTTTTCATGGCGGCTGCCGCCCCACGCCCTTACGGATCAGGTGTTCACGGAAGAAATCAGAGATGACATTGTCAAGTACTTTGCCGAAAACGAGGGTTCGGCCTCCTCCGAGGCCGTGGTGTGGGACGCTTTCAAGGCGGTGATACGGGGCCAGTGCATAGCTCGGCGGGCAGGGGTGCTACATACCATACGTCGGACACTGGCTAAGCTAGAGCGAGAACTCAAGGAACTGGACTTGGCCTTCTGCCGAGACCCGACGTTGGCTATTGCAGGTAGTATTAAAGCTAAACTGTTGGACTTCAACGAGGAGGCACAGAGGGAGGTGAAGTTCTTAGGGAAACAGGCCGAAGCCCGCAGATATGGGGAAGGTGATAGACCGAGCAGGACACTAGCTAGACTGATCGCTCCCCAGGCTCAGGCGCATTACATACACACTATCAGGAATTGTGAGGGGACACAGGTCACGGGCCAAGAGGCGGTGCTGAAGGCCTTTGCCGATTTTTATGCTTCCCTTTACACGTCCAAGCACTCTGCTGCTCCGCCTCCCCTGGACGGTTTTCTTGATTCTATCGCCCTTGTCTGGTTCAATGACAACCATAGACAATACATGGACCTGCCTGTCTCGGCCCAAGACATAGCTCAGGTTATCAAGAGCATGCCAGCTAATAAAGCTCCCGGCCCAGATGGCCTAACCACAATGTTTTACAAGACATACGCTGAAGAACTGGCCCCGAAACTGCACTCTGTATTCGTGGAGGCGCTAGAGCTGGGTGCCCTCCCAGACTCCATGCGCGAGGCACTCATTGTCACCCTATTAAAACCCGACAAAGACGAATTATACTTGGACTCCTATCGTCCCCTTTCTCTTATAAATGTGGACGCCAAAATTTTCGCCAAGGTCATTGCAGACAAATTGCAGCCGCTGCTGCCGATCATCGCTCTCCCGGACCAGTCAGGCTTCATTCCTGGCCGTGCCACCTCGCACAACCTCAGAACACTTTTCTCCATCCTACATTATCTCCACCCCTCTGTCCAGGCCGCGGTCGTGTTTTTAGACGCGACTAAGGCCTTCGATTCGCTGGAGTGGCCGTACCTGTTTCGTGTCTTGAGCAGGATGGGCTTCAGTCGTAACTTTATTACTCTCATCCAATTGCTATATGACAGACCCCGAGCTCGAGTGCGAGTAAATGGCCTGGTGTCCGAGCCCTTTCCCATCTCCAGGGGGACTAGACAGGGGTGCCCACTGTCGCCCCTCCTCTTTGCTATTGCGATGGAGCCACTGGCGGCCAGAATACGCCAATACCACACGGCGAGAGGGATAGGCTTCAGCTCTCGTAGTCTGCTGATCTCTCTTTATGTAGACGACGTCACTCTGTATGTCTCCAGCCCCGCAGAGAATTTGAATCCACTGCTCCGAGAATTTGTACGTTTCGAGGGTCTGGCGGGCGTGTCTATAAATTGGTCCAAGTCCGTTGCGTTCCCTCTAACTAGCGAGACAGCTCAACCTCCTTCGGACTACCCCCTACGTTGGGAGACCGACGCGGTCAAATACTTAGGTATTTGGATTAGTCGGGACACGCAGGAACTATGGTCACTTAACTTCGGCAGAGCGGTCGATTGGCTGGAGCGGAGGGTGGAGGTCTGGAACAAACTTCCCCTGTCCCTGGTTGCGAGGGTTGCACTGGCGAAAATGGTAGTTCTCCCGAAATTCCTATATCTGTTCGTTAATCTTCCGTTGCCCATGACTGCATGCTTCCATGCACGAGTCCGCTCCTTACTTGTATCTCTGGTGTGGGCTGGGCGGCAGGCAAGGACCTCTTGGGCTTTGCTCACACTCCCGCTGCGACGGGGGGGCCTCGGGGCGCCTGACCTCAAGCTCTACTCGCTGTGCGCTCAGGCTCAATTTTTGCACTTCTGGGTATTCCCCACACCCTACCAGCCGCATGTAGCGGTGGAATTGGCCGCGGTTGCCCCGCTGCCACTCCGGGTGGCGTTGTATGGCAGGGTTTCCCGCCCCTCGAAGGAGGTGGACACCGTTGAAATGATCCGCTGGTCATGGAAGGAGTTGCGCCGGAGGGCGGGCCTTCCCTTGCTCTATGCGCCGGCCATTCCGCTGCGAAGCAACCCGATGCTGCCCTGCCTGTGCGCTAGGGGAGATACCATCACGCTCCAGGGGAAACGGGTGGCCACTTTCGCAGACATCTACCCTGATGGGACGTTTGGAGCGTTGGGTGTCCGTGAGGACGGTCAGCCTACCTCGTTCTCGGACGCGCTTCTGTATCACTCCCTCCGGGAGTCCTGCAAGAAGATGTGGCCTCAATTCCCTGAGGCACCTCCACAACTGGATGCCCTGCAGAACTTGCTGTCACGACCCTCCCCCGCGAAACTGGTATCCAGACTGTACAACTGCATGCAGGAGCAGGCCCCGCTCACTGTGCCTGTGGCCAAACAGGCTTGGACCGCAGACCTGGACGGTGCCCTGTCAGACGACATGTGGGAATACTGCTGTAAGCAGCTCACGGCGCTGTCACCGAACTATAGGCTACGACTGGTTCACTTCAAATTCTTGCACCGGTACTATCGCACGCCAGTGCTGCTACACCGCATGGGAATCCGCGCTGACGCTTCATGCTGGAAGTGTGGTGGAGCTGACGCGTCCTTTCTCCATGTGGCGTGGAGCTGCCCAAAGCTAGATGAGTACTGGTCGAGCATCTTTGAGGCCATCAATCACATTTTACACAGGTCAGACGAACCCACTCCGCTTTTGGGGCTCCTGGGATACGTTAAAGACACCGAACCCGTTGACAGGAAACTGCACGCGATGCTGCTGCTTTACGCTAAACGCCAGGTGGCGATACACTGGGGCCGTGGAGCCTTGCCCACGTTCGCCGCATGGGTTCGAGACGTTACATATGGTCAGACACAACTCACGAACTACTGGGAGACGATGCCCACCGCGTCTAGGCCCAATGACATCTGGGAACCATTCCTGCAGTGGACTAGAGAGCAGGCGGGTTCGGATGCCTCTGTGGACTCCCCTGGGACGGGCATTTCGGATGACATGGGGTGAACCTTAGAGCCCTGTGTGCATTGTGTTGGGCTGGATGGATACATGCTTGGTTGATGTGTTTGAGGGCTGTGGAATGTGTTGCTCTTGCCGGATCCCATGCCTGCTGCATCCTATCGGGCTGGACGTATTGCCCCCCTTCCCGTCCAGGCGCCCTGCTGGCTTGTCCTGCCGCGTTCTCTCCCCCCCCCTCCCCCGCCCCCGCCCCATGGCCGCTGCCTCGCGTTCCTCCTGCAGCCACCAATATTGCTTGTAGTCGTCCCTCTATGACGGACGGGTCCTTGTACGTGAGCCCCTGCGTATGCGAGATGAGATGTCTGTTGGTTCTTTTTTTTTTTTTTTTCTTTTTGTAATAGCTCTGCACCGAAGTTTGCTGTTTCCCTCCGATTGTTGCGGGGGGGTTGGGTGTAAAGGTGGTAGTGGACGATTTACCTATACAGTATCTCTTTCATGTGCTGCGGTCCTAGTACTCGCCGGAGTGCCTGGATGAGACCGTGAGCCTAGGATTCGTTTCCAGTTCACGAAACCCAAAAATGTAAGACCAATCCACTCTGCACTGGTTACACCTTGGTACTCCTCACCAGGGTTGAGGGTGTGTATCGCCATGAATGTTAGGATATTACATTGTTTACGTCTCCTAATCTGGTACACCTTAATTGTAAACACTTGTTGATATTGCGGCCTGCCTCCGGGTTGTTGGCGTGACGCAGTGTGACCATTCTTTTGCACAATAAAGGTCTTTAAAAAAAAAAAAATAAAAAAAAAAAAATAATTTCAAATGGGCAATATTTTTGTAAGCAATATTTAGGACACACTATATCTGTCAGACAATATTTTAGTCATGATATTCTGCTGCCATACTGTGCCTGAAGCAAATACAGGCAGCTCTGGTAAAATTGTTGGACCCACTCAGGAGGGATAGATGTGCGATTCACAGGTGCTCACTGGTTACCAGAAGCTCAGGTAAATTCTCTATAAGGCCCATCAAGGGTTGGCAGTTGAGCAACCCTCAAGTATGCACTGGGCACAGCCATCCTTGGTAAATGATTCAAGGAGTCCTTTTATGAGGGGAGAAACACATCCATAATTAATTATTTTTAGAGACTACCCAGGATCAACAGAGGAGCAGTGCACAGGCATGGGCTAGGTTCGAGCAGCCAGCCTTGTGATCACAAAAAGGTATGCAGGCCACACACAAATCAAACCATTTAAGCGGTGAAGAATTGGCACAAACAGATGCAACAAATTACAATTCACATAGGCTATAGCCTAATCCAGAGTCAGATTCAACCTATATTATCATTGATAAATTGCAGTGCTGAGTAGACCTAAGAATTTCATTTCTTGCGTCAGTACTCTTTAAAGTTCACCCCAGAGCAATATAGACTGACCCCCAGGGCTTGCAGTTGTTAAAGACTGCCAGAATAATCGATAGAGTTCACCCAGGAGTGATGGAAGCGTGGTTTTGCAAAAGATTCAGGCAACCAGGCCCTCATGGTCCTGGTTTAATCATGTCAGCGACCGTTAACGGACTTGCCCCACTAGTGAACCTGAGCATATTCGAATTGAGTTCACCAACCTGGAAACTCCAAGTTCTTCCCCACCCTGCTGGGTTGTAAAGGACATGTTTTAGGTCAACAAGCTCCATTACTGGAAAAGAATGTATATAAAGGTGGAACCAGCCACATGGATTCAGGATGTTTCCATATGATCTGATGATCATATTAGAGGAACAAAATGCCACAATACTTGGTGAACATGCTAGGCACATTTGAGTATTTAGACAGCGCTGATGTAGAATGGTATGCCACCTGAATAAGATTCAAAAATATCAATGGGACAGAATATCGAAAATAAAATATTGACAGGTAAGTAAGGGTAGATTTTCTATAATTAACTCCACATATATGTACCTACTCTATACATATATCTTCAAGTTACCTAAATGTGGAGTTAGGAATAGTAAATCTATACTTCCCTATATGCACTTACTTTTTGATATTTGTTCCCTTGATAGTCTCTCCCCGATATAAGTATGCCACAAAATTATGCCAGTATAGTTAGGCAACTATGGTGCCGATTCGGATCCTGGAAAAAATTTCCCCGTACGACTCGTATCCGGTCTTTTTACCGTACGAATCGTACAAGTGCTGTACAAACTGCCAAGTACGATTCGCATGGGAAAAAGTCCATACGAATCGCATTGGGAATAATTCCCCACACGTCCTCGGGTCGGAAAATGTGTCCGACACGTCCCCGGACGATTTACCATACAAATGTGAAAAGTGAAGTCCGACCGCGCAAGTACGATCCATCCCGTGCGTCCGATCTTACAACCGTATGGAAAAAACACCGTCCGCACCGAACTCCCATAGCAACCATGAAGACATGTGCCCGCATACGCGCCGAACACCCCCCCGCCCCCGTATGTACGTGCCCAACCACCCCCCCAGCCCTCGTATGTACGCGCCGAACCCCCACCCGTGCATGTACACCCCGTACGTACGGACCGTACACCCACCCATGTATATACACCCGTGTACGTACGGCCCGTACCCCCACCCGTGTATGTATGGAGCGTACCCCCACCCCAACAGTGGATGTACGGACCGTACCCTCACCCGCGTATGTATGGAGCGTACCCCCACCCCAACAGTGTATGTACGGACCATACCCCCACCCGCGTATGTATGGCACGTACCCCCACCCCAACAGTGAATGTACGGACCGTACCCCCACCCGCGTATGTATGGAGCGTATCCCCACCCCAACAGTGAATGTACGGACCGTACCCCCACCCGTGTATGTATGGAGCGTACCCCCACCCCAACAGTGTATGTAAGGACCGTACCCTCACCCGCGTATGTATGGAGCGTACCCCCACCCCAACAGTGTATGTACGGACCATACCCCCACCCGCGTATGTATGGAGCGTACCCCCACCCCAACAGTGTATGTACGGACCGTACCCCCCCCGCGTATGTATGGAGCGTACCCCCACCCCAACAGTGTATGTACGGACCATACCCTCACCCGCGTATGTACACCAGTGTATGTAGAACCATACCCCCACCCGCGTATGTATGGAGCGTACCCCCACCCCAACAGTGTATGTACGGACCGTACAGACGCTCAAAACACCAGCACCCTCACCTAACATCGCGCATGTATGAGTCGTACCAAGCCAGAGACAAGGACAGCACTGTACAACAAAATGGCCGATGTACGCACCGTACAGACGCTCAAAACACACGTACACAACCAGGACAAAGCAAAACAACACAAGAAGACTCCATTCGAATCGCACAAAGCCACAAAACATGTCCAACAAGCACAAATACAACCTATTCACTGACCTGCAACTGCCAAACTCCCAAACAGAGGCCCAAAACACAACCACTCCTTATAACACACCCACCCAAAGTTCAAACACAGCCACACCCACCAATGGACCAATAAAAAGGCCCAACTCACACAAACCATGATCCTTTGCAACAGACATACTGCTGCCAGACCACACAGAGAAACAACTGCACCATACTACAACCTCCACTACACCTGCACACCTTCACACAACCACCTTCACAAACACACCCCCATCGCATTCACACACACACCTGCACAACCACACCCACACACCCACAACCATCCACACCCACACCCCCCACAACCATCCACACCCACACCCCTCACCATGCCCACTAACAAGAATCCAAAGTTCACTAGCCGAGAGTTGGAGGTCCTTGTCGACGAAATCATCAGAGTCGAGCCACACCTCTTTGGAACATTGGTCAGACAGACCAGCATTTCCGGAAAAACAGCCATGTGGCAGACGATTGTCGATGCTGTGAATGCTGTTGCGTCCACCAGAAGGACCAGCCATGAATGCCAAGCCAGGTGGTACGAGCTGTGGAGGACGGTCCGCCGCAAAATGACCGACGACCACAACCAGGCCTACATCACTGGAGGAGGGCCGCCCCGCAGACCGGTACACTACCATCCCTGGGAGGAGAAGGTGATGGCCATACTGCCGCTGGTGGGAGTGGAGGGAGTAGAAGGACTCCGAGAGCCTGGTGAGTACACAAACAACTCACCTCACATGGGGGGAACGTCATCCACAACCAAACTCACAATCATGCACACAACCACCCCAAAGCTATCGCATGACTCAACCACACTCCATAAACACGCACATGCCACTAGCGCCACCATGCCCCATGCACCCAGCTAGACAATGCCAAGTCACAGGCCACAGAAAACACCAACACAAGACACGGTAACCCGGATGGCGGGAGTGTGGGCCTCAAAAATCACATAGTGCAACTCAGAAGCAGACTACAATGCCCTCTGCCCATATGGCCTAGGTCACAGCCAGACAAACAGTGTGTCCCCACACAGGAAAGACTTGCCTGCAAATGGCGGACGCCTTGCATGAAGACATGGGGGTGAAGGCACGTTTTGCACATGACAGCAGCTAATGAACAGCCAACACTGTGAAAGAGTGGCAGCACACACCACCACAGCAGCAGCACAGACACAGACACTACACCCAATGGGTGCCTGGAGATCAGAAACAAACTCACATGAACAAGCCAAGGGCCATTCAAAGATCTGCAAACAGTGTGTGCCTAGGAAGCTGGGCTGAGGTGACAGAGGGTGACACACAGAGGGAGGGAGAGGGGGAGAGAGAGGGAGGGAGACACAGGGAGACGGACAGAGGGAAGAGGCTGACACAGGGAGGGAGGGAGAGGGGGACAGAGAGGGAGTGAGAAAGGGATACACAGGGAGACCAATTCAGCCTTGGGTGGTGTGGGAATGTCTGCTCGTCAGCAGGTGGACTGCGTGCATGTAGACAAGGGTGGCCAGTGCCTGAATCCCCTTCTCTTCTCCATGGCAAAACACTGGGCCATGTGTCAACCTGTGCACGAGCACAACGCCAGCTACCTGCATTATATAAGTGTGTGGAACAACTCTATGTGCCCACGTACAGTGCAACACGGAAGGCGCCAATGCATGGCTCGCCACACCTGCTCACTCCACTGCTGACTGCAGTCACAATTGACGCAGCAAGTAAGACTGTGTCACACATAGGTAAAGTCTCAAAAGCTGTGGCCAAGGGACATACCCATGCACAAGTGCACTGTGAGTGGAATGCAAGACATATCCAAATACCCAGAGGAAATGTGCCAACTTTGAAACGAATGAAACATGGATGTTGCATGGAACAAAAATAACATTGTCTCTCTCACACACAGGTCAACGTCATGGATCACCCCCCAACACTGGGGGGGAAGACTCACAGGACCTGTCTCTGCGGGATGACGATCCCACCGGCAGCGACGACTCTCACCACTCTGTGGACGACCCCGACCAACCTGGCCCCTCTGGTGTCCAACCACCTGCAGCACCTGCGTCAGGTACAACTGGGCCAACCACCACCCCCACTCCTGCCACATCCCAGGAGACACCCAGGATCCCTGCCCCACCACCACAACGCAGCCAGGCTGACCAGGAGGGACACGGTGTACCGGGCACCCAGGAGGAGGCAGGCGACAACGCAAATGCCACCCCTCAGGGGTCCCGGAGACCCGATGTGCCCACAAGGGCAGGCCAGGCGCAAGTGGGCAGGGGTGGTGGGAGTGGAGGATGGCGGAGGCGCGAGCCTGACCAGTTGGCTGCGGAACCGGTATATTCCCATGTAAGAAACATCCTGGACACATACCGGCAGGACACCATGGGCATGAGCCAGGTTGTGTCCACCCTCAACGAGATGAAGGGGACCCTCGAGGAGATCAAGACCCAGCAGGCCCAGCAACATGCGGAGCAACATGCCTGTCAACAGCGACACCAAGGACGGATGGAGGACAGACAGGCTGAGCTCATGACGGTGCTCACGGGAATTAACCGTTCACTCCGTCGGATAGCCGACAACATGGGCAACCCTCCCTGTGCCACCAGGCGAAGAACATCACCACCCACAGGGAGGGATCAGGAGGAGGAGGATACATCCGGCGAGGCATCCCAAACATCATCACGGCCTGCTTCTGAGGGTTCCCGCAGGAGGGCGGGTCGTCCACGGAAAAGACCGTGAGGGTCGGCGCAAGAGCACCATCTCCAAGGACACCTGTCCTGGCACCTGGCCCACTGGCCCAACAGCAGCACATCAGCAAATGACATTCTCTGCCACATGGACTTGCTGGTCACTGTCTGACCAATGTTGACAAAGACTGTGGCATGGACTCTGATGATTTCCAATGGCAAGGATACCAACTCCCCCAGTGAACTTTGGATTCCACACACCCGGAAAGCCCCTCTTGTCATACCCCCCCCCCCCAACACGTACCCCAACACAAATAAAAACTTACACGATCAAGAGATGATGCCTACATTTTGCATTATTACATTACATGTGTCTTGTAAAGTCTAACCATGCCTGAGTTCTCATATGACTTCAACCATCCATACCCTGGGGCCTGAGTCTGGCACAGGACACACATGGGTCACAATGTATTAGGCAAGACAGACATGGAGCACCATACACACCCGTGATGGGCCCAAGCAGCTGAGGGGGTGGCCGCACAACCGTGCCGACAGACATATTGAGTACAGCAACAGTCATGCGCAGAGGTCAGGGATCATGTGGAGTGTCCTGGGGGCACCCAGGTATGTGTAGACAGGTGGCAGAACCATGTCCTGCAAGCTTGAGTCAGGTGGATGCAGAGAATGGTGGCCTGGCCAACGTTGGATGCATGGGGATGGCACATGTCACAATACCCACACAGTCATGGACATCATGCACAATACAGAGTCTAATCCCAGACAAACAGCTTGCATCTTGCTACTCTACACATAGACACATAGCCACTATCACTGAGAACCATGCCAGCCGTATGCACCGTGGCAACACACCAGCATTGACTGAGAAGAGGCACCTTGGAGGCATAGGGACACCTTTATTAGTCATGTATTCCGGAATGCAGAGGCAACTCGGAGTACACATACACAGGTCATGTGGAGTAACATGTGGGTCCAACACTGGCATCCCCCTTCTGCACCACAAATGCTTGATATCCATGGAACTGGCACACAAGTGTCGGGTAACAGCTAAACACCCCCTGCTGCTCACGGAGAGGCTGCCATACACCATTGATCCTCTGATGTGGAAGTCCCACACCATGTCAAGCCAATGCAAACCGTATGTGTCCGAGGGCAGTGTTACACACATTGATGCCTTCATCACAATCCACTATCCCATTACAGATGACTGTCAACAAGTCTGACCATCTATTCAGGTGAATCCAGCTACATGTCATGTGTCCCATGGTGATGCGACATGTCTGCAGAGGAACCAAACATCGACAGGGGCAGTGTGCACACATCGTAAACAACTGCCACACCCAATACACCCCTGATGCATCCCTTACCCTAAGGAGACTTCCAAACTTGTCCGTGCGTGTAACGCTGAGTCAGCACACGATGACGTGTCCATGAGGAATAGCAGTGCCACAACAATGCAACCAGCAGACGGCATGCGCAAGTACCTGGGGATGAGAGACACACAAGAAGTCAGCCACAAAAAGCTCATCCACTTGCATGTGCATGTACTCGACACATATAAGGATGACAACATGCTAGGTCACAATTATGACTGTGGAAATACACTCATCACTGGCACCATCACTCGAGTGACACATCCACACACACCTCTGACTCACGTGGCATACATGCAGATGGACACACACATTGCAACACATGCCACACAAGGACCAATGCATGCACACTCAGACACTGGTACTCACCACTAAGCAAAGAAGTCGCGTATGAGCCGACTCCGGATGTCCTCTTGCGGAACCACATTCTCCACATCACTAGCCCCATTGCCAAGCCCTTCGTCCTCCACGGGTGGATGGTCCTGATCATCTTGATCCAGGATGAGTGGCACAGCTCTCTCAACTGCCATGTTGTGCAGCATGCAGCAGACCATGAAGATTTTGCAGACCTTCACCGGGGCATATGGGAGGGCGCCGCCGGTCTTGTGTAGGCACCTGAATCGGCTCTTCAGGAGGCCAAATGTCCTCTCTATCACTCGCCTTGTCCGGCCATGGGCGGTGTTGTAGCGGAGCTGGGCCGGCGTGCTGGGGTTGCGGAGAGGTGTGATCAGCCATGACATGTTGGGATAGCCAGCGTCCCCTACATGGAAACCACATGGACATAAGTAGGACAGGAGAAGCAGTCGGGCTGGAAGTCTACGCAAAATACAGGACAGACGGAGTGTACCCACCAACAACACATGCTCGTTCGTTGCGCAGCTGCGTCATCATTTCAGGCACCCTGCTACGCCTCATGATGTAGGCATCGTGTGCTGATCCTGGAAAACGAGCACAGACATGTGAAATCACCATGTTGGACAGACACACCACAAGGGCATTGATGGAGTGGTAGTGCTTGCGATTCCTGTACGCTACCTCCTGTGCCTGTGGTGGTACCAAAGCCACATGTGTCCCATCTATGGACCCAATGACATGGGGCATCCCTCCCAGGCCATAGAATCCACGCTTGACACCTGTCAACTGTTCAGGAGTTGGGAAATGGATAAACTCATCCAGGTGAAGCAACATGGCCTCTAAAAAATCATGCAGCACACGGCTGAACATGCTCTGGGAATGCCACCAACATGAGCTATGGTATATTGAAAGGTACCCGTGGCAAAAAAATGTAGGGCTGCCATTACCTTCAGCTTGGGTGTCAGTGCCGTAGGATACCTGTGCAGCGGTTGCAGGTGTGGTGCCAGCCTTGCCGTCAACTCCTCAATCAACGGTTGGGGGAAGCGGTAGCAGCGTATACAGTCATTCTCCCGCATGTCAGCCAAGTCCGGAATTGGTCGGGGAAGAGGCGGCGCTCTGCAGTAATTTGGAAGTGACAAGGAAGAGTGAGTGCACTACAACACCAATTTATATGTACTGAGCACATGTTAATCTGTCAATACACATATGCTACATACGGAGTCAGGTATGTGCTACATGCCCTGGACACGTATGGCTGCCAGGTGACACTCCTACCAAGACCCAGCTACACACGGGGATTGTGAACCTCCACATCCCATGGCATGGGACTAGCTGTGTCCCAGTGTAAGTGAACAGCCAGACGCAATACAGGAGTGACATACATCAACATTTCAGCAGATGTAGGATGTTGATTGCAGAGACAGGTAGCGGAACACTAGAGCCACAGGTCACATGACATTACACTAGGACAGCCCACACACCTTGCCATGAAGGTGTACATGTCATGACTGACCACACATACATTGAGAGGATGCAGACAGGTCCTTGTTACACTACTCCGTGTCCCATGCATACATACACACCTTACATCCGATACCACATGTGGCCTGGTGTGCGTAACAGTGTGCCATGGCCATCTACACACAGACACATGTTGGTTGCAGCAACTGCAGATGCATTTGAGGGAACACCAACATCAAGCTAATGGGAACACACTACACATACATGACATAGTCACATCGTGCAACGTGGGTAGTCACATGTCAGGTGTGGTAACCCCTGTAGCGGGCTTCAGGGGACACTTGCGTGTGTTGTTGACTGTGCCATGCCAGTGACGCTTATCTCAAGTGTTCTGTACGACATGCACACATGTCAAAGGAGTGAAGGGCATGTCTGGCACATAGTGCACCATCACACATAACATCTGTACACATCTCATCATACATCTATTGCCTTCACAACTCAGGAGTAATGTGCCACATCACAGCCTTTCACACCTGTGCCCCACACATGTAGTACTGCACAGACAATGCCTTGATGTCCATCCATGGACAAGTATGTCAGCTCTATTCCTTTCTGTGTGCTGCCTGTCACCACTGTTATGTGTGAAAGGCACCGTACATTCGCTCTGAGGGCGTGTGTACGTTCCCTATCACTATGGGAATGCTGCCGTAGGCCTACCCATAGTGATAGTGAGCGTACAGGCGTGTGTACGGTCCGTATCACTATGGGTACGCATACGCGAGCACACCCATAGTGATAGTGAGCGTACACACGTGTGTACGGTCTGTATCACTATGGGTACGCATACGCGAGCACACCCATAGTGATAGTGAGCGTACACGCGTGTGTACGGTCCGTATCACTATGGGTACGCATACGCGAGCACACCCATAGTGATAGTGAGCGTACACACGTGTGTACGGTCGGTATCACTATGGGTTTGCTCGCATATGCGTACCCATAGTGATACGGACCGTACACATGCCTGTACGGCCCGTTGCTATGCATTTGGGGTGCCCTAGGGCCCCGGAACGCACCGTACCTGTGTGTGAATCTCCAAATTACATAGGGGACACATGAGGGACAAGTATGAAGCCAGAGATGCATGCTGGTTGCCATGGAGACCGAGTTTAAACTGTGAATTTGTTGAATGAGGTGGCCTGCAAAAGTCGGTTTGAAATAATCTACTTTATTGCAAAGTTGTTGTTGAAATGACATCATGCTGAATTCTAAAAAAATCTAACCCCCTCACAGGGGTAGGTTTAAATGGATTGGAGGAAACATAGGATGCAAATGTGAGTGACCAATCACTCTGTACTCCTGTGCATGAAACAGGCCAGCAAGGCAGATATAAAGCAGCCAGGTCCCATGAGAGAGCACTTGCCTGCACATATTTTGATTCCACAACACTGCTGCTGCTCGTGATTCCCTGGCACCATGTCAAGGTCTGTGGAGAGGGCCCAGCCTTTCACCCTGGAGGAGAATGTGGCATTGCTGGATGTCATCCTCCCACAGTACCCCATGCTGTATGGCCGACCAGGGTTTCAGGTGAGTGCTGAGTCCACTAGCACAGACTGTGGCCCTTTTTTGTGACTGTGACTTCTGGCATTGTGTCCAGGTGTGACACACATGCATTGTACTGTAGGGTGGGTCCCAGGGGGGGAATGCCTAATGTCTCCCAGCCAGAGCATGCTGTGGTGCATATCTGCCGTCCTCACTTGCATTGTGTTTACTGTGACAATCACTGCATGGTGCATGCCACATTCTGCCTGTCTAATCCTCCTGGGAATGTTGCTTCTACAGTCCTCATGTGATTCTGTGGTCACCCCAGTGTGACAGGTGACTGTACCCACAGATGTGTGTTTGTTCAGTGTACCTGTGCTGAGAGTGTCCATATGATGTGTTCGTACCCTGGACATCGGTGTGTGTGTAAGTCCCCTGTCATGTGGGTGGGTGCATATGTGGAGTGTAGCACCCCAGCTGCATGAGGGATGGATATACCCTGCCCATCTGATGTGAGCAGGGAGCAGTGCTGTGTGTCTGACGTGCAGAGCCAGCCCCACACCTGTGAGCCCCCCCAGTCTAGTGGCACATGTGCAGAGTGAGGTTTGTAGCTGCAGTTGGCAATGGCAGGTGAATGTCCTGTGCCTGTGTGTGTCTGTGTACTCTGCTGAGGTAGCGTCAGTGGCCTGTGGCATGTGACTGCTTTGAGGTGCTGCACATAATCCTGGTGTACCTTCTGATGCACAGTGTGAGTCTGGATCATTTATTGTGTCGTACCCCTCATGCCACCTGAGTACTTTCAATGGCACGTGGTGCACTTGCCCTTACACAGAGGAAAATGTCCCTATGACAAAGGTGCAATGCTTTGGCTGCATACTATGCCTTGTTGAAACCAGCAAAATTGTTCTAATGTGTGTCTCTGTGACATGTGGCAGGTGTATTGATGTAGTCTCACTTTTTCAACCCCACAGGTAGGCGCCTCTGCCAAGGAGCAGATCTGGAGGGACGCCGTCAGTGCCGTGAGGAGGACGGATGGTCGCAAGCGGCGCCTGGCCCAGGTGAGAAAACGCTGGCAGGATATCCGGTGCTGGACGTGGAGGATCGCACGGGTCCTGCTGGGGGACTCACCTCTGGGCCCTAAGAACCATGGGCGTCGCCGTCTGACCCACATCCACAAGCGTGTGCTGGTGGTGGTCTTTCCTGACATGGACAGGCGCTTACGGGAGAAGCAGCAGCAGGAAGGGGGTAGGTACATGTGTGTTTGTTGTGTGTCACCAGCATTTGTAAGTGCGCAGTTGCATGGATACACTGCCAGTGTTTAAATGTGCGGTGCAGGTCCTGTCACCCACAGTATAGCGGTGCTGTCCTTCCTCCCTTCCCCTCCTTGCCATGTGTTCCCTGGTCTGTGTGTAGTCACTCTTTCACAAGGTCATCTGGGCTGGCAGTTTATCCACGTGACCAATGCTTGCAGCATCATGTGTGGGGGTGGTGTGTAACATGTTTTGGGACCTTGCCTGTGCCCTGTCCAGTTCAGTACTTGTGGGGTCCATGTCAATTGGCACTGATGCTGAGTCCAGACATAGGAGTATGTCTCTGAAGTGTAATGCCTTACAGCAAGCATGTCCTATGTTGTGGCCTGTGACATGATGTGCATGAGTGTGCGATACGCAGAGTGCAGGGATGGTGGCCTGTGTTGCAGTCATTACCATTCAGGACCATGGAATATTGTGGCCACTACTGTCCCCTGGGGCATATTTTGCTAGGTATCATGTGTGTCATCACAATATGTGGACACTCTCAGTGTCTACAGCATAGGATATGCTCTGTGCCATTGTCCCCTGGCACCATGTATATTTACGTAACGTGTTCTACAAGTGTCCACTGTACAGCCTGACCTAATTTTCCGCGTTCATACTCACGGTGGCCAGTGCCTGTGTGTCTTGTTACAATTATCTGATGATGGCCATTTGTAAATGAGATCGTTGTACAGGCGCACGTGGGGTATTTTGGGTCCAATATGGGTTTCTTGCAGCCCATGTGTATTTCTCCCAGACTAAGAGATGCAAGTGCTTCCTGTGTCTCATCATATTGTCTCATGTAGGGGGTGGTTGGTGCGGGCAAGGCCTACATGTCGACACCTGAAATCTCATTGCTCGGTCTGGCCAGTGTGTGATGTTTGTCTGGACATACACTCAAGGTGCAGTGACCCATTCATGTTGGGCATGTCTTTAAGTATTACCTTTGCAGCATGTGCCTCAAGTTCATGGAGATGGTCCCTGCTCATCCCTAGTTACGGCAACGCTGTGTGGTGCAGATGCAGTGCTGGATTGTCCCCAGAGCCTGGCTCCTCTGTCCAAATCCATATCATGTAATTTGCAAATGTGTCATGCTCTCCATAGTTTCTCAGTGGCATGGTGGGTGAACCAACTGTGTGTTGCAGGGCCTATATATGTACCTTGTATTGTAGATGTTACTCATCTTTCTTTTCAGGCTATGCACTGTAACCTATGTAGATTTGACTCATGTGACATATGTATACAGGTGTGTGATTAATTCCTGTTTCTTCACCTTGCCCACAGCATCGTCGGGGGACACGGATGGAGACACCGGCACGGACCGTGCGGCGGGACCGAGCACCAGTGCCAGCAGTGACATCTTAGCTGGCACATCGAGTGGAACTGAGGCCGAGGGGAGTGAGCCGGAGGACCTGTCCACTGCCACCACAGAATATGAAGCTGACAGGTCCGAGGCTGAGCTCTCCGAGGGGGCGGAGGCTGCTCCAACAGCTGACAGCAGCACAATATCTCTCCCCGCCCCCTCCATTGCCATCAGCGGCCTCCCACTTGCTCGTGTCCCTTCCCGGTGTGCTAGGTCACCACATGTCTCCTTCCTGCCAGGCACCGCACCCCCTGCCCCTGTCTCCACTGCTGCCGCCAATGCCGAGTCTGTGGACATCCTGCGGCAGTTGCAGGTTGGTCAGGCTGCGATGCTTAATGTCCTCCATGGCCACAGCCGAGTGCTCAACAACATGGAGGCATACTTGGAGGGCATTTCCGCATCGCAGGCTGACCAACGCAACTTGCTGCGGTCTATTGACTCAACACTCACTGCAGCAGTGGGTCTCCTACAGCACTTTGTCCCACCCCTACCCATGCCCCATCCACACTTCCCACTCCCATGCCTGTCCCACGTACACCCAGACGTCAGCATGCACACACCCCACCAGACACCGGCACCACACCAGCAGGGAAGGACAAGCGCACACCTCCTGGCACGCACACACAGGGTGAAGTAGGCACACCCACTGGGTCGGGGGGCAAACGTAAGACACGCAGCCAGAGTGGGAGTCCGCATTCTCCAAAATCCACTCCCCCCAAATACACTCCCCTCAGCTCTCCTGGCCACAAATCCAGCAAAGACTCCTTCATGGCCGCTCTGTCCCTGAGCCCCACAGTGACACCACCCCGCAAGCGGTCAAAGGAGTCCCCGGTCAGGGTAGTTGAGTCCCCCCCGTCCACACCCTCCCCGGGTAGCGCTGCGACCCATCCCTGTGACCCCCCCCTCCTTAGGGCCTGTGGTTTCTTCGGGTGCAGGGGAGACGCTGGGCGACCTGGCAGCAGTGTGCAGCGCCGTGCTCCAATCCACCTTTGGCGCTGCCCCACCCCCTGTGTTGGAGTCGTCCGTCCCTGCACCCACAACACCTACCCTTGCCCCTCCTGTCCCTGCGGTGCCTGGTCCTTCCCCCCAACATGATGCCCCCCCCCCCTGTGGAAGACAAAGGAGTCTGACTGTGCAGGCAAGCTAGGGGACACACGTCCCACTGTGTCCCCCCATCCGGATTTGAGTCATGGACTGCCCTATGGGCCTTGTATATATTGACATTTATGATTAATCTTACTTACATCCTGCTGAATAAAGCAATTTGTTTTTTCCATGGAACACTACTGTTTATCTGGTATTGCTGGTAGTGGACCTGCTCCATGATTTTGGGTGGTGATAATGTGTTGGGTGTGTGGGAAATGTAGTCTTGTGCTGGTCATAGGGTGGACCCTGGTATCTGTGTGCCATCACAAGCTGTTGGCTAAATTACTTTGTTCATGTAAGCAGTTACTGCATGGTGACATCGTCCCAAGGTGTGTTCCTTCCTCTGTGTAACCTGACATCTTGCCTGCAGGGTGTTTCCAATATGTGGTGCTGAGCTGTGTCTACATCAGCTGGGTGTGTGACGGACTTCTTCAACTTTGCACATGCATGCTGAGCGATGTCTCCACCTGCATCATTCGTGGCATCCTTGGTGGTCACTGTACTTGTGTATGTAGACTGTTGAAATGACTTCATGTGGACATGTTCTCTATTAGGCGCTATGCATGTGTGTACTCCCAGCCTCGCACACATGTGGTACATGTACTGCAGGGTCTTTGTGCACCTGACTGACATTTGTGGGCATTGTATCTGTGGGTACTCCACCCTTTGCGTTCCATGGGCACTGCTGGGAGGACTCTACACCCACCCCTCCTGTGTCTGGGCACTGCTGGGAGGACTCTACACCCACCCCTCCTGTGTCTGGGCACTGCTGGGAGGACTCTACACCCACCCCTCCTGTGTCTGGGCACTGCTGGGAGTGATAGGCACCCACCCCTCCTGCGTCTGGGCACTGCTGGGAGGACTCTGCACCCACCCCTCCTGTGTCTGGGCACTGCTGGGAGTGATAGCCACCCACCCCTCCTGCGTCTGGGCACTGCTGGGAGGACTCTACACCCACCCCTCCTGTGTCTGGGCACTGCTGGGAGGAATCTACACCCACCCCTCCTGTGTCTGGGCACTGCTGGGAGGACTCTACACCCACCCCTCCTGTGTCTGGGCACTGCTGGGAGGACTCTACACCCACCCCTCCTGTGTCTGGGCACTGCTGGGAGGACTCTACACCCACCCCTCCTGTGTCTGGGCACTGCTGGGAGTGATAGGCACCCACCCCTCCTGCATCTGGGCACTGCTGGGAGTGATAGCCACCCACCCCTCCTGCGTCTGGGCACTGCTGGGAGGACTCTGCACCCACCCCTCCTGTGTCTGGGCACTGCTGGGAGTGATAGCCACCCACCCCTCCTGCGTCTGGGCACTGCTGGGAGGACTCTACACCCACCCCTCCTGTGTCTGGGCACTGCTGGGAGGACTCTACACCCACCCCTCCTGTGTCTGGGCACTGCTGGGAGTGATAGGCACCCACCCCTCCTGTGTCTGGGCACTGCTGGGAGGACTCTGCACCCACCCCTCCTGTGTCTGGGCACTGCAGGGAGGACTCTACACCCACCCCTCCTGTGTCTGGGCACTGCTGGGAGGACTCTACACCCACCCCTCCTGCGTCTGGGCACTGCTGGGAGGACTCTGCACCCACCCCTCCTGTGTCTGGGCACTGCTGGGAGTGATAGGCACCCACCCCTCCTGCGTCTGGGCACTGCTGGGAGTGATAGCCACCCACCCCTCCTGCGTCTGGGCACTGCTGGGAGGACTCTGCACCCACCCCTCCTGCGTCTGGCCATGTACGCTCCATACATACACGGGTGGGGGTACGGTCCGTACATTCACTGTTGGGGTGGGGGTACGCTCCATACATACGCGGGTGGCGTCTGGGCACTGCTGGGAGGACTCTGCACCCACCCCTCCTGTGTCTGGGCACTGCTGGGAGTGATAGCCACCCACCCCTCATGCGTCTGGGCACTGCTGGGAGGACTCTACACCCACCCCTCCTGTGTCTGGGCACTGCTGGGAGGAATCTACACCCACCCCTCCTGTGTCTGGGCACTGCTGGGAGGACTCTACACCCACCCCTCCTGTGTCTGGGCACTGCTGGGAGGACTCTACACCCACCCCTCCTGTGTCTGGGCACTGCTGGGAGTGATAGGCACCCACCCCTCCTGCGTCTGGGCACTGCTGGGAGTGATAGCCACCCACCCCTCCTGCGTCTGGGCACTGCTGGGAGGACTCTGCACCCACCCCTCCTGTGTCTGGGCACTGCTGGGAGTGATAGCCACCCACCCCTCCTGCGTCTGGGCACTGCTGGGAGGACTCTACACCCACCCCTCCTGTGTCTGGGCACTGCTGGGAGGACTCTACACCCACCCCTCCTGTGTCTGGGCACTGCTGGGAGTGATAGGCACCCACCCCTCCTGTGTCTGGGCACTGCTGGGAGGACTCTGCACCCACCCCTCTTGTGTCTGGGCACTGCTGGGAGGACTCTACACCCACCCCTCTTGCGTCTGGGCACTGCTGGGAGGACTCTGCACCCACCCCTCCTGTGTCTGGGCACTGCTGGGAGGACTCTGCACCCACCCCTCCTGCGTCTGGCCATGTACGCTCCATACATACACGGGTGGGGGTACGGTCCGTACATTCACTGTTGGGGTGGGGGTACGCTCCATACATACGCGGGTGGGGGTACGGTCCGTACATTCACTGTTGGGGTGGGGGTACGCTCCATACATACGCGGGTGAGGGTACGGTCCGTACATACACTGTTGGGGTGTGGGTACGCTCCATACATACGCGGGTGAGGGTACGGTCCGTACATACACTGTTGGGGTGGGGGTACGCTCCATACATACGCGGGTGGGGGTACGGTCCGTACATACACTGTTGGGGTGGGGGTATGCTCCATACATACGTGGGTGGGGGTACGGTCCGTACATTTACTGTTGGGGTGGGGGTACGCTCCATACATACGCGGGTGAGGGTACGGTCCGTACATACACTGTTGGGGTGGGGGTACGCTCCATACATACGCGGGTGAGGGTACGGTCCGTACATACACTGTTGGGGTGGGGGTACGCTCCATACATACGCGGGTGGGGGTACGGTCCGTACGTACCCTTGCCCATGCTGTGGAATGCTTGTGCGGCCCGTACCCAGGCCTTTGGCACATGGGTACGGCCCGTACCGCCATTGTTGGGGTGACGTAGGTGTGGGCGTGGTACGACTCGTACCCACGCTCTTAAGGCGTGGGTACGGTACTGGAGGTCAGGTATGTCCAGGGCATGTGAGCTGTGTGACTTGGGTGGGGGTTTTGTGTCCTGCCCCTGCCCCCCCCTCTTTGCCCCTGGGTGTTGTTCTGACCTTTTGCGGCGTCTGCGTCGGTACCTGTAGAGGAGGTCGACTGCTATGAGGGCCGGGATGACACGTAGGTTCGGGTCCATGTCTGTCCGTCGCGTACAGGTGCTCCTTGTGCGCGTCGTCCTGATTTCCCGGCAGTTTTTGGCTGCCGGGAAATATTCTCCGTGCGGGATGACGTCAGTGCGAATCGTACTTCCTGGTTCGTGGAACGCAGGCTGCATGCGTCCCGACGTCACGTCGGCGCTTTTCCGGATGTCATTTGTATGGTTATTTTCCTCGGTTGGTGTTTTGTACGACTCGTACGGAAATAGTGTTTCCGTGCGAATCGGACTTGCATGTTTGTAAAGTTTTACAACCGGGTACGAGTCGGACGGAGAAAACCCTCCGACCAACGGTTCGTACCCGGTTTCTCCAGGATCCGAATCGGCAGCTATGTGTCTAGTTGAATCGGACTTCTTTGCGTGGTTGCTTGTATACCAACATACCTACTATTTTCAGCACTTGCTTCACTTTGTTTGGTTGTGGTTGTTGCTCACATGGGGGTCACTCTGCACATATCTTGTTTCCAACAATGACTTTATAATGCACATTTTGTGACTTGTGATGTAATTAAATTAATATTGCTACACTGGAAACCTACTATCCGAATTGTTATGGTACTACACCACCATAATTACAGCAATGTTTGCTGTCTGTTTCAAGACTCTTTTTATCGAATGATTCGCAGTAATTTTTGCTGTGTATTTCCTATAGAATGAGTTCCATGTATACCATTCTTCTTGTTTGTGTAACTTTCAAAAAGTGGCATTTTGAGAATTGTGAGCTAAAATTCGACTTTGCCAGAAAAGAGGATTTTAAATGACAATTCTATAGAGACCAAACATGACATTTATTCCTGTTACCAAGCACAACATATTACTTATTAAATGTAGTAAGGTAACCCTAAGTTATCGTATGGAGAGGAAGGCCTTGTAGTAGTGAAAAACACATTTGCATGTTTTTCACTACAAGGACATGTAAAACTTAAAAGTACATGCAGAACTTGTTATATATAATATACTTCACACAGGCTGCAATGGCAGGACTTTTGACATGTTTTAAAAGGGCTACTTAAGTGGGTGGCACAATAAGTGCTGCAGGCCCACTAGTGGTACAAAAGAGGGTGGTGATGGACGGAGCATCAGAACCAATCAAACACTCACACCCAGTCAACAGATCTGGGTTTGATCCATCACCGTTCTTTAGCCCACTCTGCCACCCCAGTTCAGACATGGCCATATGCAAATCAGTCTGTCCCTTGCTCACTTTGCCACTGGATTCAAGCAAGCCTGGCTGAAGACGGCTGAAATGCCAGAAACCGGTCCTAGGAAGCTTGTTTCCGGTCCAGGGAAGACATGGCTTGGCAGTTCGGGCTGGACTGTTCCCATGAGGCACAGGGTCAGACTGATTTGCATATGGCCATGTCTGAACTGGGGTGGCAGAATGGGCTAAAGAACGGTGATGGATTAAACCCAGATCAGTTGACTGGGGGTGAGTGCTTGCAATGTTCAACACTCCGTCCATCATTTCCTTTGGTTTTGCAGGCCCACTAGTAGCATTTAATTTACAGGCCCAGCGTTCAAATAGTACCAAATTTCTAGGGAGCTATATGTAAGTAAAATATGCCAATTTAGTATAAGCCAATTTTACCATGTTTAACCCCTTCCCCGCTCATGACGGAACCGCTCCGTCATGAGCCACGGTTGCCGTGTGCTCATGACGGAACGGTTCCGTCATGCCACGACCGTTGGCGGCCGCTCCGCCCACGCGGCGCTGTTTCCCCGCCTGTGCGGGGGGACAACGCAACTGGGCGGAGTCATGACGGAACCGTTCCATCATGAGCACAGCTCAATTGTGGCTCATGACGGAGCGGCTCCGTCATGAGCACAGCGCCACCGCGCTGCCCCCCCGCACCCCCCAGCGCCGCGGCGGAATTCCCGCCGCGTCGAAGGGGTTAAAGGAGTAAACACAAACACTTTATCACTGGTTAGCAAGGGTAAAGTGCACAGAGTCCTAAAGCCAACAAAAATTAATTTCAGCAAAACAGGAGAGAGAAGACAAAAGGCTTGGGGGAATATCACTCTAAGGCAATCAGGTCTAACATGCGTTGTGTTGCCCCAGCAGAAAGTGGGGAGAACTATCTAACCTCCTGGAAGATCTCATCACAAAGGCAGAAGAACCTGGATACACCAGCAGCATTAGAGTGTTCTAAATGGGGGTGGTGTTCTACCGCAAAGCTTATTTCCTGTAGCAAAACTGACCTCTTCAAAAATGTTGGATTCCCACCCCTCATCTGCATGAGCCATCTAAGGGGCCTGTGGTCTGTCTAAACTCGGAAGTGAGTCCCAAACATGTGTGATCTCAGCTTCTTCATTGTCCAGACAGCAGAAAAAGCTTCTCTCTCAATAGCTCTTAACCCCTGTTCTCTGGGGCATAACCTCCTACTTATGCAGGCTTCTGGTTAGTCTAGGTCCTCCTCATTTAACTGTGATAGTACAGCCCCTATACCATGTTCTGAATATCAGTCTGCACTATGAATTCCTGGGAGTAGTCAGGGGCATGAGTACAGGCGCCATGCACATGGATTCCTTGAGGGTGTCAAAGGCTTTTTGGCGGACCTCTGCCCAGATCACCTTCTCGGGCTGCTTCTTGAAATTCAGCTCATTCAAAGAGGCAACAATGGTGCCATACCCCTTGACAAACCTCCTGTAATATCCAGTGAGGCCCAGTAAAGCCCTCACTTCTGTCTGTGTTTTTGATGGTTCCCAGACCAGGACAGTTTCTATCTTGACTGGAGGGGCTGTACCTGGCCCCTGCCCACCAGGTGTCTCAGGTAAACCACATAACCCTGGTTATCTAGGACTTGCTGGCCTTGATACTCAGGCCTGCCTGTTGGAGAGCCTGAAGCACCTCCTGGAGGTGGAACCAGCAGTCCTCCATGCTGGAGCTGTTGACAGTTATGTCATCCAAGTTGGCGGCACTGGATGACCCCCTTCCTGCTAGGACACTGTTAGTCAAACTCTGAAAAGTGGGTGGGGCATTCTTTAATGCAAAGGGCATCACACTAAATGAAGTGGGCCTCTGGGATAGACAATGCTGACCTCTCATTGTTCCTCTCAGTCATGGCAATCTGGCCCAAAGTTCCTTAAACTATGTTTCAGATGGTACAGCCCAAAGAGATTTCAGAAGCTAGTAGCTAGGAAACTGGTGGTCAGAAGATTTAAATGAACCAATTGGGGTGGAAGGAGCTTTGTGAACAACACATCCAATGAATGGAACCTACTTCCTCCTCACATTATATCTATCCCTAACCTGCTCCAGTTCAGGAAGACACTTAAAACCTAGCTTTTCACTAAGTAATTTCTTTACGGGTCATGTGTGTTCTCCCTCAATCACTAGCGCCTTGACACCTAGGGTATTTTTTTGCGCTCTACAAGTCACTGTAACATTAACATCTGCCAGTACCCTGATGTAAGATCAAAAGTTCTCTGCAGCTTAGCAGTTTCCAGCCTGTCAATGAGCTCATCTGCTTGGGGGATGGGGTAAGCATCCATCTTGGTGAATGAGTTGAGCCTCGTGTATTCCACACAGAACCTCTGGACTTATTTACAAGCCCCTTGCACCACTGGTACGCCACTTTTCCCCTTATTAAAAGTGACACGCTAGCAGGAAAAGGAGCTTGAAAATAAGCCCCCTGATTTCTGGGACAGTGTCTGGTTGGGCAGTTTTGAGCACCACCACCACTAGGCAAGACCATGATCTACTGGAGTGCTCAATCACCCCTAGTTCAAGCATTTTGGAGACCTCCTCTGTTACACTAGTCCTCACCTTGTCAGACCGTCTATATATTTTCTTCTTTACATAAATGCTGTCTCCAGTATCAATATCATGGGTAACAAATGTGTAAACCAATGGGTGAGGGAGAACAGAGAGGCAAACTGCTTCAGAACCTGGCAGGAGTCTCACTGTTGCTCTGACATGAGGGTCATGGAGAGGTTGACATCATTTAATGACCCATCTTGCTCCTTTGAAGATAGGAGGTTGGGGAGAGGTTCACTCTCCTCTTCCATCCTAAATCTGTCACATGGAGCATAGTGACTTCAGACCTCTCATAGTGAGGTTTGAAGTTATTTACACAGAGTACGCTTAAGGAGTTCCCATGGGGTCTTGAGGTTCACCAAGTAAGTGACCTCCTCCTTTCCCTCCTTCATCATACAAGGCCCCAATCAATGGTCCTGGAGGGCCCTAGGCTACACTGGCTCTATAGCCCACAATTTCTGTCCAGGTTGGAACTCAACCAGAGTGGCATTCTGGTCATACCAGAGCTTTATGACCTCATGGTGGGCTTCAACATTCCCAGAGGCCTTCTTCCAGAAGTGCTGTGCCTGGGTCCAGAGAGGCAGTGTTAGACTTGGGGGTCTCTAGTTGGCACAGGTATGCACTTGTGACAAATAGGAACCCTCGCCTCTAGTCAGGGTAAAGGGGTACACTCCTAAAATAACCACTGCTCACCCCCTTGTTAGCTTGGCACAAGCAGACAGACTTATCTCAGAGGCAGTGTATAAAGCATTTGTGAACACATACAGTAATCAAGTGACAACACTACAGATGGACGCCACACAAGTTTGATATCAAAAATAAGTATTCTTTATATAGATTTACCACAAGACCATAAACGACAAAAATCCACAATACTGTTACTTTAAGATGGTAGAATTTAGCTTAGTTCTCTTTAGTTCTTAAAAGCGACACTTTAAGTCAATGTACCTGTAGATGCGACACGCAGGGCAACGAAAGTGTTGCAACGATGTTGATGCGATGAAAGTTTGGTGCAAAGAAATAAAGACATGAAAATCTTCCTGATGCGGCACACTTCTCCGATGTTGCGAGAGATCTCGGCTTGATGCGTCAGTTGCAGCGGCGACACCCTTGTCCAGTGATACGATGACAGCGGCTTTGGCGGCGACACTCTTCTCCAGCGATGCGAGACGCTTCCACTCGATGCGACAGTTACAGAGGCAACACCCTTGTTCAGTGATGCGACGGCAGCAGCTCCGACAGCGGCATGTTTCTCCGTGGATGCGAGGCGCTTTTCTTGATGCGGTGCAATGCGACAGCTACAGCGGCATCATCCAAGATGCGACGGCAGCGGCTGCGATGGAGACACGCTTCTTGCTCGATGCGAGACTCTTCTCTTGATGCGATGCAATGTTTCAGCTACAATGGCTGCAAAGGCAACACGCTTCTTCGGTGTTGCGGGGCGCTTCTCGTGATGTGGTGCAATGCGACAGCTACAGCGGCAACACCCTTGTTCAGTGATGCGACGGCAGCGGCTGCGACGGCGACACGCTTCTTCTCCGTGAGTCGCGCTTCCAGCTCCTTGCGACACGCAGTCCCTCAGAAGGCCCAAAACAGCAGCAGGCACTTCCAAAGAACTCTGGGGAGCTGGTGGTTGAAGTCTGTTGTCCCTGAGACTTCAGCAGGAGGCAAGCTCTTTTCCAAGCCCTTGGAGATCCTTCACAAGTTGAGCAAAAGTACACACAAAGTTCCTTTCTCCTCTCTTTGGCAGTAGGCAACCCCTGCAGGCCAATCCCCCAGTTTCAGGGATAGTCTCTCCTCAGTTTCTTCTTGGTTCCTCTCCTCAGCAGAGGTTTCTTCTTGTTTCCCAAAGTGATCTAAATTCTTGGGATCAGGGTCCCAATACTTACACTAAGATTCTCTTTGTTCTCTGAAGGTTGAGAGGCCTTTGCCTAGTCCAAACCAGTTCTGGTCAGTCTTGGAGCACTTTGTTGCCATGACTCCTTCTTTCCTTTCCCAGTGCAGGGCAGAGACATCAGATGCACCACAGGAGGTGGAGCCAGCATTGTGGAGGGAAAGCACAGCCCTATTCAGGTCCCAGGTGCGACTCCTCCCACCCATCTACATGGAGATCTCTCTATTAAGCCCTGTGCTGACTCACCCTGTCTCCGGGAATTCCCCAGCCCCCTGGAATTCCCCAGCCCCTGTCACTCAAATTCCAGACAAGGAATACACAGCCTAGCAAAGGCAGGTTTGGATGGTTAGACAAGAAAATAACTACTTTCTAAAAGTGGTATTTTCAAACACAGAATGTTAAAATCAACTTCACTAAAAGATGTATTTTATCATTCTGAGTTCAGGCATACTAAACTCAAATTTCTACCATGTTCCCTGAGTCAGTTAGGATTATAAGATGTAATAATCAAACTGCCCATTCTGG
Organism: Triturus cristatus; assembly: GCF_964204655.1. Lineage (NCBI taxonomy): Eukaryota > Metazoa > Chordata > Amphibia > Caudata > Salamandridae > Triturus > Triturus cristatus. The sequence goes on from NC_140590.1 coordinate 1,403,815,379, forward strand.
CCTATGGGGAACAGTTAGCCTTGCAATAGTGAAAAATGAAAATGGCAGTAATTCACTATTAGGGCATGCCAAACACATCAGGGCTTGTCCTACCTTATACTTACAATGCACCCTGCCCTTGTGCCTACCATAGGGGTGTCTGATAGGAAGAAAAGGGAAGGTTTAGGGACTGGCAAGTGGGTTCACTTGCCCAGTCAGCATGACAGTACCAGACTGCACGCAGGCTCTGCAATGGCAGGCCTTAGACACACTTTTACAGGCTGCTTCTGTGGGTGGCCCAACCAGTGCTGCAAGCCCACCAGCAGCAGTTGGATTACCAGCCCTGGGCACTCCTGGTGCACTGTACTAGGGTCTGACAGGTAAACCAAACCAGCCAATCATGGAATCACTAATCCATCAATTTACAATAGGGAGAGCATATGCACTTTAGCACTGATCAGCAGTGGTAAAGTGCCCAGAGTCATAAAACAGCCAACAACAGGTCAGAAAAAATATAGGAGGAAGGCAAAAAGTTCAGGGATGACCCTGCAAAAAGGGCCAAGTCTAACAGGAAGTATGAGCCAGCATATAGCATCCTGTGGGGGCCTCTTGAGAGTTTGTTCCAGCCTCTCCATCATACTGAGAAGTCCCCTAACACGGTGGCCATAGAGGGCCACTAGACTTATGCAATTGTGATGCCACTGCATTTTTCATGTTTTTAGATGTGCTGCACTTTTCACATAATCCATAATTAGGTGCAAAATCTGCAGATTGTAACAATTTGTTTCTAGCTCAAATGGTTTAAAAGTTACTAAAAACACTGCAACATGTGTTGCTGTATGGTAGAAGGTCTTTTGGAAAGGTTGTATGCTCACCTTGCTGGTGTTTATTGCTATTTTCTTTATGTTAAACGGATGCTAATGAGGAGCAATCAATGCCCAGGCAGTGTTAACAGGTATAAAAATATAACAATTATAAAGTAATAATATTACAAAATGTGCTACATTACGCTGCATAATTTGCCTTTTCTTGCATCATAATCGACTCAACCCTACCACATAATTTGGCTATCCCCTGCCGCATAATTCCAGTGGCCCTGACTAAACCCAGCTTCTTTTTGCTGCTCCTCCATGTAGGCAAAAATAACTGGCATGGTAAGAGGGCATCCCACTTCAGGCTCATGGGCTCAGGAAGGTCATAATCAAGCCCGTAAGGGTTTTTTTAATATCTCAACAAGCCCATTTGTCTGATAGGGCAATAGGGTATGGAGAACTTGTAGGTTATACCAACTCATCCCAAGTGGATTTCATGTAGTCAAGCATGAAGTTGGTGCCCCTGTTAGACACCACTTTCCTGGGGAACCACACTTGGGTAAAAATCCCTGTCAGGGCCCTAGCCACTTTAAGTGCAGTCATAGAGCTCAGAGATGTGGCTTCTGGGTACCTGGTAGCATGGTTCACAAAGAACAGGATGACCCTGTTGCCTAAGGCAGTCTTGGGGTCCAGGGCCCCAACAATATCAATACCCACCCTTTCAAAGGGGGTGCCAATGACAAGCAAGGGTGCCTTAACCTTTTTTCCTGTTTTTCCACTGGCCTGGCAGGTGGGACATGACCTACAGAATGTGTCTGAGCCTTTCTTCATCCGGAGCCAATAAAAGTGGGTGACAAGCCTGGCAAAGGTCTTGTCCTGTCCCAGATGGGGTATGTCATGAGCCAGTCCCAGTAGGAAGGCTAAGTAGCACGGTGGACGACCAACACACAAGTTGCCCCAGGCTCAGGAACCTTAGACTCACTATATAGGAGGTCATTTATACAATAAATCAGGTGATCTCCAGAGGTATAACCAGCTGCCTGGGCCTCAGCCTACAATGTCCTACCCGGTAGACTCCAGGGCGATCTCCCCAGGTGCCCCTTCAACCTAGACCATGGGAGATTAAGGGGCTGGTTTCCCACACCCCTTGCCCTTCCTCTTTTTGGCAGTGGCCTGGGCCATTTTTCCTAGATCCAAGCCTCATTGACTTCCCTCTTGGGCAGCCATGGACTGCTTGTTCAGGCACACCGACTCAGGCAACCCCAACATTGCCAGGTAAGATCTAAGCTCCACTTCCTTCCAGAGAGCATGCTCCAGATCATTGCCTAACAGACAATCTATAGGCATAGCAGAGATCTCAGCTGCCACTTTTAGAAAACCTGCGACCCACCCCCACTCAGAGGGAACCAGAGCCTCAAGGTAGTGACTCTCATGGTTGTGTGCCACTACAACCTGGTGGAATGTATTGCAGATTACCTACTCTGAGGACATCACGTGGCACCTTACAGTAGTCAGACTGGCTCATGTGTCCCTCAGAGCCTCTACTCTCTGCCCATTAATGGTGACCCACTACCTGTACTTGGAAGTATTGGAAGGCATATGGGTTTTGGGCACCAACTTCTTGTCACCTAAGTACACTAGTGTAACCTCTGCTCTGCTCTCACATTAGTTGGGGCAATCTCCTTCTCCTTCCCAAATGTTTCACTGGCCAACCCTTGGGTCTTCCCACCAGTAGGGTGCGGTGTCCTTTTGGGATACTTGGCATCCCCCTTCATGTGCCCATATTTATAGCACTCCAGGCACCTGGGGCAAACTTTTCCTGTCTTCTTATCAAATAATCCATTCGTTTTTCTGGTCAATTTGGGTATTGATCTCCCTCCCCTGTGAAGTATTTTGGGGCCCCTTGAGAGAACTCCTTATTTTTATTATTATATCCTCCTCTTTTCCTGGGGTCATTTAGCTTGCTGTCAATCAGGTGCTGTGTGCCAGTTGGAAGCTGCTGCCGGTAAAGAAGGAAGTAGCATTTGAGCTTCTCCTAAAGAATCAGGAATCACAAACAAAACGACTAACCTAACTACTGGACATCCAAGTGTGTTCCAGCAATTATTACTAATGTGTGTGACCTAGTCCTGGTCCTGAGGAGAACCCGCAAATATTTCAAGGGTTTCGAAACGCGTTGACCCAGCTAGTTGGACAAGATATTAACCAGCTTAGACTGCATGCAGTCAACCAACATGGCAACTAGCCTGTTGTTCCTTTTGTTTCCAACTAGCGTGTAATGGCAGGATTCACATTTTGACTTATGTTTAAATCTGTTCACCACCATTTTCTTTAACTATAAATGAAGGATAGGTATGCCTATTAATTGCTATGTTTATGCATTCATATGTTTCTCATTTTTGTATTCATGTTTGTGTTTATGTATGTCTTATAAATGTTTTGAACCGTTGTTCTCTCCTGTATGACATGTTTGAAATGTTCATGACAGTTGTTTTCAAAGAAGTTAAGTACATTGAAAGTGAATTAAATCACTAAGACCACTCAACCCAATACAGTGGTTCTTTGTTTTCCTGGAGTTTTCAAATGAATTGTAGTACCCATACACTTTATAGTTTTGTTATATATTATTGAGGCCTAGTGTGGGTACTGTAAATGGGCCCAACCCCTCCTTGTTTAAGTCAATCAGGTGCTGGTGCAGATCCGTAAATCAGGTACTCAGCAGGTGCTCCCTCAAAACATATGACATAACATATACCTGTAACATCAACATACAATATCTACATTGGGGTGGGCGGAACCCGCTGAGTTTCACTCCGACAAATTCCTTGGAGCTACATTAAAACTCCACAAGATTTCATGGAGTTTCACAAGCGGACTGAATCAGCACTTTGCATTTATTTTTTGCACCAGGAGCTTATTCTGCAGTGCAAAATCGTCACTAACGGCACCATGTGGCATGCCAGAGGGCACTGCTTCTTTGCTGCGGCTCAAGTAGATTTTCTAATATAGCAGCAGCTTTTTCACTTGGAACGGTTGCGACTGCCCATAACCGCCCGCATTGAGAAAATATCACCTGGTGCCATCCTAGCGCCTGAAAATCATGCTAGAGGATGTCAATTCACGCTCGCCAGCTTAATGTTGGCGAGCAACATGCAAGAAAAAACTCAACCATGCGTCAGTTGGTAGAGTTTTGCCAGAACTCTGCATTACAAGCACAGCACGTTGTAGTCAAAACTCAGCGAAATCTGCCAGAGGAGCAGAATGTATTGCTCACCCCAAATCTACCTATATAAAAGATAGCTATAATATATCATATGTAGCAACTAAAATTCATGCATATAATGGATAACATATAACACATAAATACATAGGGCTATTCACACAAAGGTAAAATACACTTATGACTAAGTTAGACTCGCAATTTACTCTTATTCTTTTGAGTAAATGTACTACTTTTGGCTATTTACAAAATCTGAGTTAAAAGTTGCTCAAAAGTGTACACTTACACCTCTCATCCCCCCAAAACAAGAGGTGGAGCGAAATTTAAAATTGTAAGTTACTACTACCAAAAACAAAAAAGAAAGTTGTAAGTCCAGCACCACACATGGCCAACCACTGGTGCTGCAATACCTTCTCATAACAAATAATAGAGGTAGGGACTTCTAAGAAACCCCCACAGGAAATCGTGTTAAATTAAGGTAAATTATTTCAAATATAAATATAATGGAAACATATAACATCTACCTTATATCATACAATATATACTTATCATAAACACATATAAGCATTACATATAATACGTATCCCATATAACAAAAATGTATGCATATAATGTATAACATATAATGTCTATATTTGATGTATACATAACATACATTGTATATCCAATACCATACATTTAATATCAACATATATCAGCTATATGTAATGTAACCATGTAACGCCTAACATATACATATAACATATACACCTAACATATGCATATAACATAAAACATATTCATATAACACATTACATATAATGATGATGCATGAATTTATCATACACATATAGCCTACAACATATAACATATGCATATTTTATAACATCAAGACAATTATCTTTTAGGCTTAGGGTGCCAAATAAATTATGCAAAACAGGAAGCAAGAAACTCTGGGTAGTTCTCTCAACAACCCATAACAAAAAATAAGGATCTGAGTATACCAGGTGAGCACCTAAACTATAAATCTGAAAAAATATAAGAATAACAAATGAGCAGCAGGAGTGCCCCATTATGCCCCGTGAGAGCTTTAAAAATATATTTTCAAGCCTGTTGGTGCCCCTGGCAGGGGCACCACCAAATATTATGTTAATAATGAGAGGTGCTTCAGGGAGTGCCGCAGTCCCCCAGCAAATAAAAAAAGATATAATAACTCCTGGGTCATTCATCTATCACCCCAGGAGAGCTTACCATATGTTTTTGCACTCCTAGCCACAGCTCTATGCTCTCCCCCTAAAGTGCCGGGCCCCCTTGTGGTCGGTTATATGGCTGCAGTTTGTAGTTTGAAAAAGTTTTAATAAGGCTCAAATATATGTTGATGGTTTTTTAATAAAGCTTTTTTGCATTGTATAATTACAAGCACTATTATTATATTGAACTGTGTGAATTAATGAAAAAATCAATTTATTACAATTATTGGACTTTTTTTGACAAAGACAATACATGTACTTTATATATGTTGCTTTCCGGAGCCCTTCATAAAGCCAATAGACCCACTTTTTTAATTTTGGTGTTGTGACCCTTTCATAAAGTGAAAGAACAATCAATCAATCAATCAAATAATTTGTAAAGCGCACTACATACCCACAAGGGTTTCAAGGCGCTGAGGGTGGGGAGGGGGGGTGCTGTTGCTACTGGTCGAACAGCCAGGTCTTGAGTTGTCTCCTGAAGGTTAGAAGGTCTTCGGTTTGTTGTAGGATGAGGTGGAGGGTGTTCCAGGTCTTGGCTGTGGGGTGGGAGAAGGATCTGCCTCCGGCTGTGGTTCTACGGATGCGTGGGACGGTAGCCAGAGAGAGGTCTGCGGAGCGGAGTTTCCTGTTGGGTACGTACAAGGAGAGAGACTGTTGAGATAGGCTGGGCCAGCCTTGTGGAGTGCCTTGTGTGCGACAGGGAGCCAGTGCAGGTTCCTCAGGTGGGGGGTGATGTGGTCGCGGCGCGGTATGTCGAGGATCAGGCGTGCAGAGGCATTCTGGATTCTTTGCAGTCTGTTGATGAGCTTGGTCGGGGCTCCGGCGTAGAGGGCGTTTCCGTAGTCGAGTCTGATGCTGATTAGGACTGTTTTCCTTGTGTCTGTTGGGATCCATCTGTAGATCTTGCGGAGCATACAGAGGGTGTTGAAGCAGGTGGAGGAGACAACGTTGACTTGTTTGGTCATAGTAAGTTTCGAGTTGAGGATGACTCCCAGGTTGCGTGCGTGGTTGGTGGGTGCGGGGGGTGTCCCCAGTGATGCGGGCCACCAGGAGTCGTCCCATGCTGAGGGGTTGAGCCCGAGGATGAGGATCTCCGTCTTGTCTGTGTTCAGCTTGAGGCGGCTATTCTCCATCCAGTCGGCGACAGCCTTCATTCCCTGGTGGAGGTTGGATTTGGTGGTGAGGGTGTCGTTGGTGAGGGAGAGGATCAGTTGCGTGTCGTCGGCATAGGAGATTATGTTGAGGACGTGATGTCGGGCGATGCGTGCAAGAGGCGCCATGTAGACATTGAACATGTCTGCTGTCAGCAGCCAACCCCTCGCTGGGCATGGCAAAAGGCCATGCACGGCATGGGGTTGGCTGGCTGTGTGGGGTTGGAAGCAGGCCCTGTGGCCAACCCCATGCTTTGCACAGCCATTGCATTGCGTTGGTAATAAAATCTTACTTTACATTAAAGAGACTATAGAAATTCATCGAAAAAAGCAAAGGTTAAAATGATGTTATAGCTGCGGCCAACACCACGCTTTGCACAGCTGTGGCATTACGTTTGGTAATAATAGCTTACTTTTCATTGAAAAAACTTTGAAATTCTCTAAACAAACTCTAAAGGGACGTTATAGTTAGGTGATAATGTCAGTTTAAACAGACCATTTAAGTCAACAAAATCACTCAAATTCACCAGTGATAGTTATCTAAAGTAACTACAACTGGTAACCTGGACTAACTATCACACATGCCCTTGACATGCACTGCTTATTACTCCATATATTACATCACTTATTACATGTTCTATGACATCAATGGTAATATCACTGCAACGTTTGAAATAACATCATTGATGAGAAGACTGTCCATCGTGGGGGCTTGATATATAGTGACCTTAGGGCATGAGTTATAGTTACTTGAGAAAACTATAACTGATGAATTTCAGTGGTTTTTTTTTTAGTTCAAAACATTACACTTTCCTTGAAATTCTCACCTAACTATAACGTTACTTTCACCTTTTGTTTGTTGCAGTGCAAATATATATTTAGGTTGTGAATGGTTTGGTGTACAGCAGTATGTCTCCCTAATCATCAATTTGGATTTTAGCAACATTATCTTCTTTCCACCAAATGAAATAATACTGCAGACACACATTGATTGTTGCCCACTCAGGTTTCATTTTAGACATTGGTTGGTGATGGTCTGTTATTGTTTTATTGTAAAAGGGAGGAGGGCACCTGCCCCCCTCCCCGAGCCACTTCAAGGCCTGGGCATCCTATCCCCTGGGGCCTTTTCTTTAATTAAGGGAAGGGGGGAAACACCCCCTCCCTGATCCAATAGTGGCCCTGGGGACTGCATCCTGGGGCCCAAAGACAAATATTAAGGAGAGGGGGCCACACAGCCCCCTCTCCAAGCTAGTAGCTGACCCGAGACCTCATTACCTAGGTCCAAAAAATATATGTTAAGGGGAGGGGGCAGGCGAACGCCCCCTCCCTGAGTCATAATAGGCCCCATGGACTCCATCCCCTGGGGCCTGTATGACTTTTAGATAGGTGCTCTGGTACTCACCCGGGCCACCCACCAAAGAGCAAGCTGGAAGCCCCAGGGCCCGAGGCTCAGCTGGCTCCCAGCATGGTGCTGGCATCTGCGTTGTTCTTGCCTGATCGGAGAAACTGTCTTATGTAGGACTGAGTTCTTAGTCCTAAGTTGGCTGCCGCCACATCCTTGCTGATGCTGTGGCAGCCAATTAGAGTTCAGCATGAGATCTGTCCACCCCACAGATCCTCCGTGGAATGGAATATACAAAGTTTTGGAGCACTAATTGCTCTTAAACTACTGAACGGATTTACATCAAATTACAAAAAGCACTCTTACTGGGCCAAGATCTAACTTTCTGCCAAATTTGGTGTAAATATGTTCAGCTGTTTGGGATGTAGCTGTGTCTAAATTCCTATGGACAAATGAATATGGAAAACGTGTTTTGGGACTCCCCCTTTGTCTCGGTCCCCGCTTGATAGATCACCCTGAATCTTTTCATGCTCAAACTAGGCAGAAAAGTAGCACTTTTTCGGGAAGTGTGCTGAAGGTTTGTAAAACTGCGCTAAAGGTTATTAGCAGCACAATAAAGGCATCTTCTATGGAAACATGATACTAACTATAACGACCAAGTGGAGACTGCCATTGGGCAATCTCTATGTATTTATAATGTACACATATAACATATATTTAGCATAAGATTTAACCCCTTCAGCGCGGCGCGGATTACCGCGCTGTGCTGAAGGTTCCATTGAGCGGGCGGGGCCATGACGGAGTGGTTCCGTCATGCGCACAGCACGACCGATGCGCCTGATGGAACCACTCCGTCATAAGCAGCGATGAGGTTAATATACACATAACATATACATCTAACATAAACATATAACATATACATATAACGTATATATAAAATGCCTACTAATAACATAATGTAGAACTGTTCCATAAATTAAATAACGTATAACTATAATGTATGCAGATAACTTATAATAATATAACATATTATATATGCATGTAACATATACATATCACCTATAACAAGTGTGTATAGATGTAACTTCTGTCCATTCTGTATGCAAAAAACCTCTAAATTTGATGTACAACATAGACATATCATAGACATATCATAATAATATATAGTGTTTTTATAACAGATACATATATATGTAGCATGTAACATATACATTTAGCATTACATATACAAATAATGCTTTACATGTAACATTTATATAATGTATAAATATAACATATACTTATCACATACAACATATAATGTATTACTGTAATGTACACATGTAATGTAAGCATGTAACATTTAACATTCATACCACCTATAATGTGTACACACAACATATAGGTATAACATATACATATAGTGTATGACATATTGTACATACATATAATGTGTACATATAACATATTCCTAAAACATATAACATATTATACCTACATATAACATACATATACTTTTCATGTTTTTTTATTATTTTTTCATGTTTCCATTATTAGCACTGTCTGGACAAAGGGTTCACCTAATCAGTAATAATTAAGTGCCTAAATGCAACACTAAGATTTTGAAAGGTGACACTCGCCAACCTTCTTAGAAAGGCCTTCCACTGTCCTGCAACTCATTAAAAACTGCAAATTATGCAGCAAATGTGGCAAAACCATACCTTTGTGGAAACAGGGCTACTTCAGAATGTAATTATGGACAATTGGTGGCCTCAAGTAAAGCACTGTTATGCAGCATCAAAAAGAGTGCATGCATTTAGAGCAAAAACGTCAAAGCAATATGCTAGAATCTAGCATATTGCTTCTTCTTTTTTAAGTAATAAAATTCAAATTTTAAAAGCTCCAACCCTCCCGTTAAAATAACAACTTAGAATTTTGTATTTTTTTTGTTTCTGAATTAAATAAAATATGTATTTTATTTATTTATTTGCTGCATACTTCTTTCTGTATTTTTGTATATTGTTTTGAGTTTCAAAGCATAGAATATGCTTACGCAGACATCCCCAGCTTCAGAAGTGATTCATTGGAGGTCCACAGAAGTCAAAAACTTAGATCCTCTGACATGTAACATATACATATAACATATGGCGGGAGGAAACAGCAGGAAGAAAATGGTGGGAAGCAGTGTATTGCGAAAAACCAGGCAAACCGAAACAAAGTTCCAGAGTTAACAGTGATACAATGCTAATACAATGTTGTAGAGTTTACAGTGATATAATGCTGATAATGTTACAGAGTTAACAGTGATGCAATTATGCTAATAAAATTTAGCAAATTAAGTCGCTAACATAGGAATGCACTTTGGTTAAATACAGAGACAGTTTAAGAAGTTGCTGACAGTAGAGTGGATAGCCAGAATTTAGATTTATAGTTTACAGTTACAGCAGTGTCAGTTACGAATTAGCTAAGTGGTAAACAAGCACCAACAAAGTAGTCAGGTGGGAATGGCTTCTCGAGCTTCAGTGTCGGCACTGGTCCGAGGAGCCCCCGTCAAGCCCACCAAACTCAAAAAAAACTACAAACAGGCAAGCTGGTACACTGCAGAACTGAGAACCACTAAACGTAAATTCAAGTGGCTTGAAGGGAAATGGTGCACCAGCAGGGAACCCAAGGGCCAAGCCACTTTCAACCAATACCGCCATCTCCTGAAAAAATCCAAAAAGGAGTGCCCTTGTCGACCACATTGAAGTCAGCTACAACCACAGCAAAGAACTCTTCAACACCATCAGAGAGTTCTCCAACCCCTCAGCCACCGAAAACATCATCACCCCCTCCCAGGAACTATGCACCACCCTGGCGAACCTTTTCCTTGACAAGATCGCCACGATCTACAAAAACCTTGAACCCCAACACAGCACCGCCGACACACTCAACCATCTTGCTAACAAAAGTCCACATTTGTTATCATCTACTGAAATCCTTTGTATATTAATTCCACCTGCATATGAGAGGTAACTAGCAGACTGGAGAGGTCACTAAGCATTGCCCTTCGAAGTGTATGTGAGGGCTTCTCTCTGTTAAAGAAGACACATGTAGAATAATTAATGAGAACTTTCATCTGTGACTGTGAAGAGAAATAAACAGAGATGCCGTTCTTCAACTAGATGATTCATTCTAAAAAGGCAAGGGCCCGGTGTACAAAGCTATTTCGGCCATAAATGTATGCTAACAGCAGAAAATGGCTTAACCTATGCCTATCAGTAATTAACTGAAGGATTCCTGATTGCTGTAAAGGGTATTACGATTTAGAATTCTCTACCAAGAGTGCACAGAAATCCACAGTAGTAAACCTAACGCAAGGAGCGGGCTGATCAAGGGATGGTGTGCCTTGAAAGTTTGAACTTTTGAGTTTATTAGCATTTACAAAAACTGTGACCCAACCCTTTCCCACACTGGCAATGGAGTTTTACTGTTGCAAAGAGCCCTAATCTTGGTGTGGGTATAGGTGTAGATTAAGGGAGTTTTTCATGGAGAATTGATCAAATAAAGAACTGAAAGCATACGTTTGCACACCGGCTGCCTTTTCCCTAAGGGGTGATGTTGTACAATATGACCTCTTTAAACACGTGCCTGAGGTGTGGGCCCCATATATTAATCTCTTATGCAACGCAATTGCTAGAGGCCGACCCATCCCAGAATCTTGGAAGGGCGCGGAGATCGTCCCGATATACAAGAAGGGCAGCAGGGACGATCCTGCTAATTATAGACCCATCAGTTTGATAGACATAATGCAAAAGGTCTACGCCAAACAGATCCTAGATAAGTTAAATGACTGGATGATTGAAAACGATGTACTTTCCCCATGTCAAGCGGGTTTTAGAAGGAGAACCAGTACCAACGACCAAGTGTTCAGGCTCGTAACTATAGCCTGGAAATATACATGGCTGAGATCTGCCCACTTATATGTGGCCTTTATTGACTTAAAGGCTGCATTTGATTCAATCCCCAGAGATCTCTTATGGTTAAATTTATTGCAGCAGGGGGTACCAAAAAATATTTTAGTTCTGTTGATTAGGCTTCACGAGGATAATTTAGCAAAAGTCCATTGGGGCAAAGGGGGGGAACTCACAGAAGAGATACCAGTCAAGAGAGGCGTGCGCCAGGGCTGCGTCCTGGCGCCAACTTTGTTCCTCTTATATGTTAATGATATGGTTGAGTTCCTGCAAAAATCTAAGCACGATTTCCTGAAACTAGGAGGGAACTATATTTGTGCATTAACATTTGCTGACGACACAATCGTGTTGTCGCAAACGCCTAAGGCCTGCAAAATCTTTTAAATACTCTTGATGAATATTGCAAATCAAAAGGCTTGGAAATAAACCCAGTAAAAACTGAATACATGTCTATAAGGCCCCATAAGTGTTTTAAAAAGTGATATAATGCTGAATGGAGCGATTTTGGAGCGTGTTTCCAGTTTTGTTTATCTCGGGGTAACCATTGATACAAAACTTTCATGGAACCCACAGATAAAGAAATCGAGATCAATATTAATGCAAAACTCAGCACCAGTTATAAAAAAAACTCTTTGCAACTATGACAAAGGCTATTACACCAGCCCTAGAAGTCTATACGTCTAGGGCTCAAACTGCTGCCTTGTATGGTTTAGAGCTGTGGGGAGAGGGACCACTCTCCCATCTAACTGTGGGGGAAAATAAGGTTCTAAGAATGTTAATTGCCCTTCCCCAAAATACACCTGTGATCCCCTTAGTGTATGATCTGGGCATAAAACGAATCAAACAAAGGGCGGTCTGGGTGACCTTGTCATATTGGATTAGAATATGGACCACTGAGGAACTGCATACCTATAGACAAGCATTTAGTGAATTATCGGTTCTTCACATTCATGCCACTTTCCCGTGGTTGGCCCATATTCGCAAATGGCTTTGGATCTGGGCTTGAGTAGATTCTGGGAACAACCGAGTACGCTGACCCCGGATTCAAAGCAGGAAAATAAAACCATTTATTGGAATTTTATTAGGCACAGTGTCACTTTAAATTGTAGATCTGGTACACTCACAACTCAATTTTTGATGTTCAAAACAACCCCCTGTTTTGAATTGTTTTTAGATGAAATCGAACCTCTACTTGCTAAGGAATTGTATCTGAAATTTAGATATGGTACTCTCCAGATAAAGGCTTTCACATCTAAGTGGGGAATGACACAGGAAGGGGGAATAGACTGTAAGTGTACCCAGTGCCATTCAGGATCAAGGAGTACATCGCACATGTCCTATTTTTCTGCCCTGCTTACGCAAATCCTAGAAGAAAATGGATAAAACCTCTGGGTAGGAATTTTGAGTATTAGAAAATATACTGAGATGCTGCGTATCTTAAAAACTGATAGTTCCAAGCTTATTGTATTTGGTGTCAGTAGATTTTTATTGGCTAATAATTTTATAAGGAGGAAGAAAGGGCTTAAACTCTAAATTTTAAAATTATAAAATAGGATTTTATTCCTTTAGGGAAGTCATATGAATTCTAAATGTTCATGTTGTATATAGCCAAAGACAGCACAAAAGCACTCTTTAATTTTTGAACTATGTACTGTTAAAGAAGCCTTGATGATATTGCACTTTGCACTTTATGGAACTCATCATATTGGTGCTAACTGTAATCACTAGGTTTCATGTACTGTACTGTAATCATCATGAGGATCAATGTACTGTATACTCTTTTTAAATAATGTTTTTAGTATTTTTTGATGCTTTGATGATTCTGTGAATCGAATAAAGATGCTTTGACTTGACTATGTCTAACTGTGTGCCCCATGTGGGTCAGGTCATAATACAAATTCAATGCTTTCTGGTTTTGGAAGTCTCTATTTCCGGAAATGGCAGTCGTTTCATGGTAGTGGTATTGAGTTAGACAGTGTCATGTAGAACGAAACATTCTTTATTGTTCTGGCCACATGATAAATGAAAAGACCACAGGAGTTAATGAATCAAACAATATCAAAGTAGCATGCTGTGTATATGCTCTTTATGTATCTTTCTAGCTCAACCAGTAATGAGTGCCGCATTTCAATCATGGAATAGAAACCTGAACAAAATATGCTCTTAGGCCTAAAAGCACCCTTGACACTGATAGAGTGGAAACTGCAAATTTCTTCTAGGGGTGTATTATGATCATGTGTAGATCGCACCAACAAACATTTGTTATATTAACGCAAAGTGTTAGAATCATGGAAAGAGGTAAAATGAAAATGTGATGTATTTTAGGCCATTGAAAAGTAACATGAATAATCAATGTAGAAAATGAATGTAACTAGCGGACAGCATTAACGTGAAGATCTTGTGTTGTCCAAATGACAATTATTCATGTATAAATGTGTTTATTAATTGCAACGTTTTACATGTAGGTAAATGCATTAATTGAAAGTGCCTTATTTTCCATTCAGATTTGTACAGCTCATATGATGCTTTCTTATGTTAGCTGAATTTTGTAGGCCTGAAATGCAGTTACCCGGAAACTCTCGCTATAGAATTAGCAGTTTGAATCGCATGGTTCTGTGGAAGTTGTTCTTTCTCACGTTTTGTGTTGCAGGTGAAAAAAAGCACTCGTTAGTTAGAATAATGTCTTTGTTTTACTAGTCAGACAAGGAGAGAAGAAGTTACAGCCATGTGGCTTGAGTCGATAAAAGAAGGTTATTGTGCTTCACACAGGAAAAGGCCTGGGAACCAAGTACAAAATGTATCAAGGAAAGAACGCTGTTGTCCCGTGGAAAAACACCTTCAGGATTGTACCCAGAGCAGATGGCGTCACTCGAACTGGATTCTGGTAATATTACCTATGAATATGTGCTGCTGGGATTAGGAAAAGTGCCCACTTCTCTTTTGCCTTCGGAGAGAAAGCATCTTTGAACAAGCACTATCTCAGTAGCTTTATGCTATATGACCCATTAACTGTGGAGAGACTTCTTAGGAAGACTTCACATGGTGACATCTTCTATCCTTCTTACTGAAGATGCTTAAGTAGGGATGCCACTTTAGTGTTAGAGTAGGGATAGATTTAATGTTTTTCACTCACCAACCCTCGATTCAGGGAACCTTGGACTCATGCTTTCTGATCTTCCGCATTCTGCTTCTTGAACTAATAGTATTACTCATGTTGTATCATCTAAGCTGGATATGCAGATTTGGCTTCATGCTAATTCTGATGTATTTCTACACCCTCGTATTGAGGTGTATGTATATTCAGTTATTTTTGGCTTTGTAATGAATTAACTAACCTTACGTAGTGGTTACTGGGTGTCCAAGAGGATTAGTAATTTGTTGATTGGTCACCTAATGACTTTTCTTCCCTTTACACTTTCATGCTGCGAAAAAGAACAATTAACTAGTGAATCTAGAACAGGTCTAGACCTTATCAGCCTGTTCCTTTCAGTTGGTAGCAGGGTAGGATGGTTCGCACATGAAGTAAGGGAAGAATCTAGAAATAGTCTAGAGCAGGTAGAACTTAAAAACCCAAAGCCCAGAATTAGAGCTCAATGATCGAGGACGGAAGGCGATGGAATATGGCATGGACCTGCAGAGTTTGATGGTGAGCATGAGAACAGCGGCGGAAGGAGGAGTGAGTATTAACAAGGTGTATGTTGTGTGTTAGATTGCTGGAATGATTTGATGGTGTGATGTCTTGAGGAGTTGGTTTGAGAGTCGAGTGAATGTGGTTTTTGGGCCGGACATGGTCCAAGGATTGAGATTTGAGTTGCAGGTCCCGAAGTGGCTTAAGATCACGGGATATATTAAAAGGTGCAGAAGACACCGGGATTGTTATTGTCTGACTGAAGAACTGAGGATTTGTCGTGAGACATCATCTGCCGTTCCATCTAAGACAGGGAACTGTGTGAATGGGACGCATCGGAATCGTCTCATGGACATTGTGTACAGGGGCGAGCAATACTGATTCGGGTGATTTGTGCTCGATTCGGTATCACACTGTATGAAAGCGGGGTACTAGTTGAGGGGGGTGAGACCATTCTGAAGCAGCAACCACAATTCTTTTCAGGGTGAAGTCACAAGGAATCCGAAATTAACCTGTGCTCAATCCTCGGGTACCTTGCACAGAGCAGTCAGGTTTAATTCAAAGGCAATTTGTAAAGTATTTGTGCAGCACTTCAAACACTAACACAGTGAAACCACACCACAAAAAGATTCCACACTAGTTTAGAAAACATAGAGTACTTTTTTATAAATAAAACAAGACAAAAATCCAATCAGTAGAACCGGAAATATGCAGGTTTAAAGACTTTAGTGAAAATAGCGCCAAAAAGCACAAAGTGACAACTGCGGATTTCTAGTCGCAGTGGACCAGGACAAAGTCACAAGCTCCGGCACACCATGGTGAAGCGCAGCCTGGTTACAGGGACCCAGTTAGGCCTACTGAATAAGAGTACCTTAAATCCAGGTTTGCGGAGATCCCGCATCGAGAATGCATTGCGCAGCTGAGGTGATGCTTCGGTTCTGAGGAATGGTGAAGTTGTGAGGTCCTGCAACGTCATACAGGATCCAATCAACAAGGGTTTGTGATGTGAAGTTCGACATCAAGGATGCATTACACAGTTGAGATGATGCATCAGTTCAGACTAGCTGCGAGGCTGCGATGCGAGAATCGGCATCATTGTCGAGGCTGCCGTTGACGAGAGATGCAAGGGCCTGTGTTGGGACAGCTACACACAGGCAGCAGTTCCGATATGGCTGCGGAGTCGATTAGGAGTAGGGGTGGGCGGAATTTGCGAAAGCGACTTTCACAAATTATCGCGAAAATGTTAAAAATCTCCGCAAACAAGCGGAAATATCGCGAAGATGCGGAAGTTTTTTTCCGGCATGTTCGTGAGATTTTCTGCATGGTTGCGGATCGCCAACTTACCCATGTGGTTGCTTGCGGGCGCGGCCATCTTGTTTTCAGTTGTCTCGCGGTGCATGATCGCGAGAAAAAAGACGTTATCGCGCGACGCATGACGTCACTGCGGACGCGAACTGTCGCGAGACAGCGCAAATGGCTAAAACAATACAACATCTCATGGAGAACGCGACCGGATCGGGAAAACTTGTCGGCGAATGCGGGGATTCAGGTAAGGCGGTCGCGCGCGCGCGAGAATGTATTATTTTACAGCGCGAGCAAGAACCGAATTATCACAAAGCTGCGGAATGCAGAAATGTTGACATTTCCGCGCTCTCCGCGGAACGTGGAAATGCCAAATTATCGCAAATTCCGCGAACGGAACGGAAATTTTGCCCAGGCCTAATTAGGAGTCCTTTGGTCAGGAGAACTCACACAGCAGAGCTGCTGCATCAGTTCTGCTCAAGTTTGCGCCGTGGTGCACGGGAGATGTGTCGGTTCGGCTAGATCCACAGATAGGCTGGCAGAACACCTTCAAGCCCACTTCCAAGGGTCCAGGACAGGGCTGGCAGCACTTCTGTCCCTGAGGCCAGTCAACTAGCCCTTAGAGTCACTTTGGAGTCGTGAGTTCAACAGATGCAGGTGTAATATTCCCAAAAGAAGTTGAAGTCCAGTCACAAGTTGATATGATGAATAAGTTTAATCTTCAAGAAAAGATCCCATCCATACAAGTTCACCAGTACAGCATCAGCTCCTAGTCAACTGTCCCAACCTCCCTTATGACCTATTTACATTCCATTTCTGATTAAAGCAAACCATAGAAACATTGGACATGACAGATAGCCCTAACCATAGAGAACATGTATAAACAATTAATAGAAAGGATACTACACCATCTCCCTTCCCCAAACAATTAATTACACTTGTAAAATTAGATGCACACTACACATAATCATCAAGATAACCTGGTCTCTTCACCAATCTTGAAGACTGACGTGTAGAACAATCACTTGTTTGAGAATTTTCTTTTATAGACTTACTGACCCCTTTTTTTCTTATGACAACCACTCTGTTAAGATTCCATACTCGATGATCATCCGTTTTAACCGCATTCTTAAACACTTTAATGACCACCATGGGATCAAAATATTTTGAATTACCACTCCTCACATGACCAGGACGTTTTACAATAACAACATCACCAACATTCACCTCCAACCTCTTGACTGAATTCTTCTTGTCAAAATACTCTTTCCTTAACAATGCTTTTTCCTCTTCCCTTTTAACAACCAGTTCTTCATCACATACTCGCTCCTTTCCTTTATTAAAACAATAATCATTCACCCAAAATGGTTCCAAGTGTGTATTCGGAACCCTACCACGAAATAAGAGAAAAGGAGATTTCCCAGTAGTAGAGTGAGGAGTCAATCTATAATCCTCTAATTTTTTAAGCCCCTCCTCCTTCCATCCAAGGGATAGAGACTTAGCCAAAGTAATTGTTTCTTTCAAAACCCTGTTGAGTCTCTCTACCATCCCATTTGCCTCGGGATGATAGAGAGAACACGTTTTATGAATGATTCCACAAGACGACAAAAATTGTTCCATTTCTTTAGAAACTAGTTGTACACCATTGTCCGTCAAAATACTCTTAGGAAATCCTTCCTTTGCAAACAACTGTTTCAGACATTTAATGACATTATCAGAATCCACAGTGGACAAAAAGAAAACCTCAGGCCAGCGAGAATACATGTCAATCACAACCAGTAAAAATACATGAGAACCATTACTATATACAGGTCCTAAAATATCTAAGGCGATATCTTCCCAAGGGTGCTTAGGCCTCCTTCTCAAAATCATAGGTTGCACTCTAGTAGTTTTAGATTTATCACTCAAATTACAAGCAAAACACTCACGAATTTCTCGCTCCACCAACTTATCCATTCCTGGCCACCAATACGACAATCGCAATCTCTCCTTCGTCTTAGAGATACCAGAATGAGTAGTATGTGCCAAATCTACAAATCCTTTCTAAGGCTCACTGGAGGTACTAATTTAGTACCCCGAAACAAAATATCCTTGTCCACAGAAAGTTCATCTTTCACATACCAATAAGGTCTTGTACCTTCTGATCCATTTTTAATACTTGACCAATTTCCCAACAAAAGAGACGCAACCTCTTTAAGAGTTACATCCAGATCCATCTCTTTGCGCCACTTCTCTTCACATATATGATCCTCATCCAAAGCACACACCCACTCATAGCTTAGATCATTACAGTCCCCATCACAAGTGCCACTTGACCCCAAACGTGAAAAGGCATCAGCTATTCTATTGTTAACTCCTGGAATATACTTGATAGAAAAAGAATATTCTTGCAAGCTTATAATCCATTTTGTTATGCGACTAGAAATAGCATCCAAACCTTTCTTCTCAAAGATCTCTATTAAAGGTTTATGATCTGTTCTCACTTCAAAATCTACACCCCACAAAAATTTCTTCAGTTTTTTTATAGCCCAAAAAACTGCAAGAGATTCCCGTTCAACAACGGAATACCTTGTCTCAGGGTCTTTCAGACCTCTAGAAAGAAACATAATGGTTTTAATTCCTTGAGGACTCTCTTGCTGCAAAACCGCACCTAACCCCTTCTCACTAGCATCAGTTCTAAGAATCGACTTAAGCTTGGTATCAAAACTTTGCAAAAATGGTGCATCACATAATTTCCTCTTAACCTCAGTAAATTCTCCTTCACATAGATCCGTCCATTGGAAACTAACTCCCTTCTTTAACAATCCTCTCATATTGACAGTTAATTCTGAAAAATTCATAATGAACTTCCCATAGTATTCTATTAAACCGAAGAAACTCATTAATTCTTCCTTTGAAGAAGGGGAATGCATACTACGTATAGAAGACAATAAGTCCTCTTTGGGTTTGACACCACTACCAGAAATATTGTGCCCAAGATAATCAATATCTTTCGATCGAAACTTACACTTCTCTATCTTAATAGTGAGATTAGCATCTGATAACCTAGACAGAACAGATCTGAGGCGGTCATCATGTTCATTATCATTGTCACCAAAAATAAGTATGTCATCTTGATAGATGCACACACCCGGTAAACCTTTTAAAACTCTTTTCATTGCCCGCTGGAAAACCGAAGAGGCTGATACCAATCCGAACGGCATTCTTTTGAATCTAAAAGTACCAAACGGCGTGATAAACGCAGTTAGATCTCTGCAAGATTGCTCCAATTCAATTTGATGATAAGCTGAAGTTAAATCAAGAGTGCTAAAAACCTTAGCACCACCCAGAAGAACAAGGAGTTCAGAAATATTAGGAAGTGGATATCTATCCACAACCACACTTTTGTTCAATTGACGTAAATCTATGCACAGACGTAAATCACTGTTAGGTTTGCGCGCAGCGACGACCGGAGCCATCCACTCCGTTCCCTCGACTTCTTCAATGATACCACCATTCTTAAGCTTGATGATCTCCTTTTCCATGTCGCACCTAACAGCTAACGGGACATTCCTGACCTTACAGGCAACTGGTACAGAATTTTCCTTCAACATTATCTTATGCTGATAACCTTTCATGCAACCCAAAACTTTACTAAACACTTTCGGAAAATCACACATCAATTCGTTGACCAATTTCTCATCTTCTACAGATTTTACTGTACATACATCTCTTAACAAAATAGGTGGATTAGAATTTGGATCAAGATAAACCCCCAAATCTCCCTGATGAATCCAACTAATTATACTGTCACCCTTTTTTGAAACATAAATTTTCCCCGATACTAATCTTCCTTTATACTCAATCAATCCCAGAAAGTATCCATGCAGTTTAATGGGTTCTCCCCCATAAGCCAATGGAATTATATCAGCTTTGGATAAAACAACTTTTTGTTTCAACTTCTTGTTGTAAAAATCATTCGAAATTATAGTAATTTTCGCTCCTGAATCAAACAGGACACGAGTTGATTCTCCATCAACCAAAATTTCATCTGTGGGACACACTTTTTTGATACCATGATTTCCAATCTCTAAAATTATTTGACCACATTCAAAATCTTTGTGTATCTCTCCTGAATGTTCTTCTTCATAAACCTGTACTGTTTTAACTTTTGAATCCAGCTTACTCTTACACACAAATTCAAAATGACCCTTCTTTTTACACCTTAAGCACATATGACTAAGAGCAGGACACCTTTTATCATTAGCAAGATGCCTTAACTTGTCACATCTGTAACATTTAAAAGACTTTGACTTATCAGATAAAGCATTAGTTATCTTGCTTCTATCTACTTGACTTCTGTCTTTTGTTTTAAATTTGACATCATCACTTTGTTCCTTAACAACTTGTACCTTAACTTCCTTAACGGTATCTTTTTTTATGATGGCAACACACTTTAGAGAATGTTCTATTTTTTTAGCTACAACAATGACTTCATCAAGAGTAGAATCATCTCGTAACCACAATTCCTCTCTTACTTTTTCCATATTACACCCCAACATGAATTGATCACGCACATGTTCATCTGTCAAGTTTTCAAATTTACAAGATGAAGCAAGCTTCCTTAAACTTGTTAAATAATTTTCAATAGTTTCACCCTCATTTTGAACTCTCTTACCAAAATGATATCTTTCCAATATCGTGCTTACTTTCGGAAGATAATGTTTATCTAACTTAGCTATGCATATTTCATAATCATTTAACCCATCTGACTCAGAAGTTGCCAATTCAGGGAGATGATCGAATACATCTTGTCCTTCTGAACCTAGGCAATGAAGCAAAAGAGATGTTTTTCTTTCAGCACTCAACGAAGCACCACACACCCTAGCATATCTTTCGAACACACTCTTCCATTTTTTCCATTTGATAGGAGGTTCGCCAGGTTGAGAAAGAAAGAAAGGTGCTGCCGTAACATTCTGCATTGCACCAAACATAAAGTGAACCCTTTTTTTTAAAAATGATAAATAATAAAAACTTAGAGTTACAAGTTCACCAGTACAGCATCAGCTCCTAGTCAACTGTCCCAACCTCCCTTATGACCTATTTACATTCCATTTCTGATTAAAGCAAACCATAGAAACATTGGACATGACAGATAGCCCTAACCATAGAGAACATGTATAAACAATTAATAGAAAGGATACTACAGCAGGTCCACTCCTTCTCACCCAGGCAAGAGGGCAGCAGGTCAGTACAGCAAGACAGCAATCCAAAAGGCCAGTAGTCCTGCAGAGCAGAGGTTCAGCAGCACAGCAGTCCTTCTTAGGCCCAGAATGTACTGAATTGGTAGTGTTTGAGGTACAATATTACTACCTGGTGCCCTACCCCTGTAAGGTGAGAGAAGCTTCTAGACATTTCCCTTTGAAGTCCCCAGGCATTCTGCCTTCCTTGTCTTGGCTCCAGACTAAATACAGGGGGTATGCAGTCCTTTGCGTTGAGGCAGGACACAGCCTATTCAAGTGTAAGTAGAGTTGTGCCCAGCTCTGCCCTCTTATCCTGCCAGTGATGACCCATCCAGGCACACCTAAGCTCTCTATTGCATGTGGCTGTCTAGGAGGAAAGCTCAATTGCCAGCTACACTCAGGAACAGGCTACAGGCACTAAATGGCTAAGGCAGGAAAATTTCAATTTTCTAATTGTGGCATTTTCAAAATTGTAACTTAAAATCTGACTTTACCATGTAAAACTTAAAATTAAATGACCTAATTTTTTAAAATACATTGCACTCTGCCCTATGGACTGTTTAGGGCCTATCCTAGAGCTAACTTATATGTATTAAAAAATGAGGATTTCGGCCTGGCCAAAGGTTTACTTTGTCAGGTCGAAATAGCAGTTCAAAACCTACGCACACAGGCGGCAAGGGCAGGTCTAAGGCATGTTTCAAAGGGCTAATTAAGTGGGTGGCAAAGCCAGTGCTGCACGCTACTACTAGCATTTAGTTTACAGGCCCTGGGTACATGTAGCACCACTTTAGTAGGGACTAATAAGTAAATTAAATATGCCAATTGTGTATGAGTCAGTGTTACCATGTTTTAAAGGAGTGGGCACAAAACCTTTAGCACTGTTTAGCAGTACTAAAGTGAACAGAGTCCTAAGGCCAGCAAAACGATATCAGCAAAAAAAAAGAGAAGGAAGACAAAAAGTTAGTGGGTAGACGAACCTAAGGCTGACAGGTCTAACACACAGCAAAACATTTAGGCCCATATTTTCTAAGAGTTTGCGTTGTTCTTGCAAGACAACGCAAGTCCTTAAATCAGATTTACTAAGCCACGCAAGGCCATCTTGCTTGGCTCGGCATAGCTTAGTAAATCTAGAGTAACATAAAGCTGCGCAAGTCAGTGCATTTTGTTACTCTGCTTTGGGAAGGCATTCCATAGTTGAAGTGTGGGCATTCCCACACATCCACCCATGAATTTTGGCACATTCCGAGATTTACTAAGAATGGTATCCCAACAGAGACGTAACAAGGAGAAATATGTTTCTCCTTGGTATTACCTCTTTCTACATGTGCTGCACTCTTGCACCTCACATAGACTGAGGAAAATGCACCTAAGGGTTTTTCAGGCACTCTTGCACCGTGGAGCCAGGCTGCCTGCAGCAAGGTGCCTGTATTGGTGTTATGCAGCACTCGGTGCGCCTGTGCAGAGAGAGAGAAGGAACTATCTTAGTAAATATGGCGCTTTCCTGCTCTCTCCATTTATCGCAGCGCAGTTGTTTTCCTGCGTCACGTTGTGCAAAATCTCAGTAAATCTGACTTTTAAACTTTTCCTTTATTTAGGAAGAGTGCAGATCGATTTTGATATCACTTTTGATAGCTCTTCATTTGTTATTTCACAGAGCAGCTTAGTGGTGAGCTGGGAAGATGTTAGCCCAGAGCAAGGGTTAACCGACTCCCTCAATAATGCACCATCTGCCCTCCATGGAGGATGTACAGTTCTGGCAGCTGCCACAAGCTGTGTCAGACAATGGCGTCTTCCTCCTGCACGTGTTTCCCTTCACTGAGCAGCACTTGGCACTCACCTTGCACATCGTTTTACTGAAAATCACCAGCTAAGTGTATCCGCTGCTCAACGAGGCAGTTGTGCGGCCGGCTTGCATTACAGAATTGAATTTTTAGTGAAAAGTAATCCATTTCTAACAAACAAATTGCTGGGAAGAGCATGCTAAATTAGGCTGCGGGAGGGGATATTGCCTCTTTGAATAATGAGGCTGGGAAACAGGGAACACATTTTCCACCAGCTCATGTCTCACTGTATGGCATTCCGATTCCATGACACTTCCCAATAAATCATAGCTTATCACTCACATGGGAGCCGTACATGGCTCAAGTTAAGATGCTCTGTTGATAGTTAGGAAGAAACACGATTTGCCGTATATCAGGGCTTTTTGATCACCTTCCTGTCCAGCGAAGGATTTTTTTTGTATTCCTATATTTACCGCAGTCGTTCCACAAATCATAAATAAAGAGGGCGCGACAGCCAACAATGAATATTGAACACACGCGTGTTTGTCTAGTTTGTGTGTTTACGCAAGCGGTTGCCGGTTACTCGGTGTGTGAGCTCGTGTTGGACCTGCCACTGATTCACCACCGGAAACTACGTAAGAAGCTCTTTTGTAAAAACCCTCAATTAAAAGGCTGTTCACCTCCGGAAATTACGCAAGAAGCTCTTTCGTAAAAACAATAAATTAAAAGGCTGTTCACCACCGGAAATTACGTAAGAAGCTCTTTTGTAAAGACCCTAAATTCGAAGGCTCCATTTAGAAGTGAGAGTATAACCACTAAAGCCCTGACGACGAGCTGAAGTAGCATAGTGTTGTCGAAATTGTCTGATTCAGTTTCACCGATTTCGCCTGGTTCTTGCAAACCTGTTCTGGGAAATTACGAGTTATTGACCACAGAAAACAATCAAGTAGATCCTGAATAACGGGGCTCAAATCCGCCTCAATATCCCATATTTCGAGCCTAGGACTACTCCACTCCCATTTACTATGAGCAGATGGTAAATGGAAGCAGGGAAGGCGCAGGGTTGGGAGCACAGCGACCTGCGAGCTGGTTGGGAAGAGATTTGTCCTCTCCTACATCCTGTAGGCGGCTCTCTTGCAGGGAGGGGACGGATGCACTTTATTCTGCATCGCCTGCCTAGATCAGCAGACAATTTTTACTGGCCAGATTTTACGGGTGGTAAAATCAGGCCTGATGTTCCCACACCCAGTAATCGTGTGTGTGGAAAGAAACACATGGACGTTTGAAATCAGCCTGAAACGTATACCACACAGGGACACCACTCAGGCTGACTTGTGTTCAGTCACAGAGCCCAGAACACACACCCCCGACAAACGCGCCACACTCCTGCGCGCAACCCCAGGCCGAAATCGAAACCCAGACCACGAAGCCACGCCCCCTACATACGGCGAGCTCTCTACCCAAGGGGACAGCAACTAACAATGTTGCCAGATTGGGCTATTTCCCGCACAATTGGGCGACTTTTTTCCCAGTTGTGCGGGAAAAATCCATGCCTGGCGGGGGGCTACTTTTTGGGCTAGAATTAAAAGGGTGTGCGCAACTTTACTGGCCTGGGCGGGCGCCGACCACGAGGAGTCCGTCGCTTTATGGTGGCAGTCACTGTCAGTGGCAAGCGCTAACTTGTTACGTAGTGCACAGTGCACTCACTCTTATTTTGCACATGCGTGCTGCACTGCCGCACGCAGCACCCAGAGGGGTCACCTAGCTTTGTTGTTGTTGTCAACTTGTGTGTGTGCGGGCACTGCGGGCCAATGTGGGGGTCGCCCAGGGCCGTCAATCCAGTAGCGCGCGAAAACGCTACCAATGACGGCCCTGGGTATCATTTTCTGGCCAGCCCCTGCGGTTCTCTATAATGCTGGGACTGCGTGACGTGAGCTCTTACTTTCGGCGCGGCGCTCGGCTCAACGGTGGACGCATGATCATCATCATCATGAGGAGTCGGAGTCGGACGCACGTGGTGTCACTGCTGCTGCCGCCCACTGTGGTCCACTGGTGGTCACCCAGGCCACAGTCAGCAGGCGGCGGCGGAAGGTGCTTGCAGGGAGCGCTCTCTGCGCAGCGCAGGCTAGCCAGCCCAGTGAGCCCACCACCAGTCGACAGCACAGCCTGGAGTCACGCAGCAGAGCAGCAGGCCGCCCGGCGGCACCCGCAGTTGCTGAGTCCAGACTTCGACGCCCGACCTCAGGTGAGTGAGTCAGAGGCGCAACTAGAGCCAAATCTCGGGGGGGGGGGTGCAAGAAAAAATTTATTTAGAGGGGGGCTGAGTCTTTAAGCAATAGACAGAGTGGAGATTGGTGCAGGGAATTAAGGGCGCGTGCATTTGTAGTTAGGGTGACCAACCACCGTCCGTAATTTGGACCTCTCTGGGACAACGTGTAAACCCCAGCGACACTGTCAGAGGCCGTGATTGCCCGTCAGCTGAAGGAGCAGAGGGCGGCTCCCGCCTGCTGGGGGGAAAGACAGGCTATGGGGCAGCCGAGAGAGAGACCGGCTGGGCTCACCCGCACACGGCACCGCTGTGGTCCTGCAGGAGGCGCCGACTTTAAGTTCGGGGTGCCAGCTGAGGAACAGAGTTCGAGACCACTGGCTGCACTTTGCCCACAGGCAGATGAAAGGAATGTGCAAACACGCCAATGCTGGTTCAGAATCCAGTTAATTCAAAGAAGCTGGTGAAACAAGTTGAAAAGAAGGGGCTAGAGTTCTTTCAGTCTCATCATTTTAGAAAAGTGCAGTTTCAATATTATATTCAAGGAAGCCATGGTTGCTGCATTTTTATTTTATGCAACTAACAACCATTAACATAGCAAATGATTCTAGCTTGTTGTAGGTGTAACGTTACTTGTTGTGATATATATCTGGATGCAATGACAGAAGAGGCAAAATACCAGTCCGGCGACACACAATGCTAAGCACAGATTTTTAGCTTAGTTGTTTTAAGCAACACCATTAACTACATCAGACACGCCCCTTGGAGAGACACCCAGTTTTTTAATCCCGCAAAAGCCCTGGAAACACCATGTCACAATCACCTCATGGCCTGGCACTGTGCATCATGCATGACTCATGACTTCCACTTTTTCAGATTGCCTATGTGCAGGTGCATAGTGAACCCTCGCCCACCCCACCCCTTGCTTTAGGAAGACATCAAGGGCGAAATTCTTGATGGGCCTCTTCTGTCTGCTACTCTGCAGACAAAGGCTCAGCTCAAAATTGAGAGGAAAAGGTGGGCGAGTGAGTAAGTGAAGGGATGGGTGGATGGCTGGATGGATTAGTGAAAGGGTGAATGGATGAATGAAAGGGTGAATAGATGGCTAATGAGCGAAAGGATGGATGAGTGAAAGGGTGGCTGATCGGTGAGTGAATGGGTGGATGGATGAGTGAATGGATGGATGAGTGATAGGGTCAATGGATGGATTCATGAGTGGATGAGTTGAAGTATGGGTGGATCGAAGAAAGGATGGATGGCTAAGTGAAAGGGTCAATGAAGAGAGAAAGGGAGGATGAATGGATGACTGAAAAGGGGACTGGGTGGTAGGATGGGTAACTGGGTGGATGGATGAGTAAGTGAAAGGATGGCTGGATGGGTGAGTGGATAAATGGCTGGATGGATGAGTAGATGGTTGGGTGGAAGAGTGGATGGATGAGTGTATGGATGGATAGGGTGAAAGGGTGGATGAATGGATGAGTGAAAGTGTGGTTGGAGGGATGGATGAGTGAAATGATGGATGGAAAGATACGTCCGCTTTCAAATGGATGAATGTTTGGATATAGATGGAATTACTTATACACTATTACGCGACCTCCTTTGATGTGTCTGTAAAACGTACCTTTTGTCCCGAAGTTTTGTCCTGAATTTTGACCACCCGTCCTGAATTTTTGTCCTGAATTTTGACCACCCGTCCTGAATTTTTACGCTCACCATCCTGAATTTGCACCCATGCCAGTTGGTCACCCTATTTGTAGGAAGTGATGAATATTGATAGATGCCAGGAAGTTGACGTAGGTAAAGAGAGTGTTTTAACACCCAAACCAAAACTGACCACATTGGTTGTTCATAGGCCAGCCCAGCTTAGAAAACGGTCGTGCAGGTGTCACCCAACCTCGCACGCACCTGCTGGCAGCACCGCGTGCGTCTGTTTACCACTGTCCTGGCATGGATCTGACACTCCGTGCTTCACCACGTTGCTGATGCCAAGGCACGCACTGACGTACACTGTTTGCCGCTCGAACTGGAGCTGATTTCGGGGGGGGGGGGCTGAATCTTTAAGCAATAGGCAGAGTGGAGCTGCAGGGGCTCTTAGAAGTCGCAGTGAGAACTGGTCTTAAAAATTAATAGCATTAAGGCAGGTGCCCAGTTAACACCCTCCCACCATCTGTATATTGAATAGAATGTATATTTGTCGTTAAAATTGTTTCTGATGACAATTTGTGCATAATTGGAGACTTGCTAATTTGGGCTGGTTTTTGGGCTGAAACTGGTCTGATTGGGATTATTTTGGGCTTATATTTGAGCGGCTTTGGGCTTGGGATGGGTCTAAAAATCTGGCAACACTGGCAACAAAGAAACTGCAGTTTTCGCCGCTCCGGGACTAAGAGAACGGCCTCCTTTACCTTCCCCGAACTCTTGTGCGGTCCCATGGCACTATAACCTGCTCCCCGCTTCCTCCAATCTCTCATGAAAGCGCCCATTATGCGGGCAATATAATACAGAGCTACCTACAGGGGCAGCACCTTCTAAAGCAGCGCCGATATACTTTTAAATAAAAGCCGGTAAAACCATTAATAAAAAACGGCCTTTAAGAGGGCGACAGGCGCAGCACCTTCTAGAGCAGCGCCCAGATATTTTAAATAAAAATCGGTAAAACTATTAATAAAAAACGCCCTTTAAGAGGGCGACACACTACGCCACAGCCCCCTCCAACCCAGCTTGCCACACAACGCCAGCCGCCGACAGGACACTTCTCTCCACATCGACGTCGACAACGCTCCTGTAGCTCTGCTGTGGTCCGAGGGGACAAAGAGAACGAAAGCCCCCGGTCACAGCCTTAAATACCTGCTACATTTAGTTTCTCTGCGCCGCCTCCCGATGACATCACTCAGCCAGCCCTTCCAAGACCAGCCCCCCTTCTCAGGGCCCCAGAGGAGGCTCAGCCCTGTGGTGCTACTAACGGCACCCCTCCCCTAGGCGTGGGGGGCGCCTGCTCAGTCCCAGAGATGTTTTAAGGTATGGGCAAAGTGGGTTCTGGCCCAGGGCCCCATCCTGTCAGGGGACCCCCAGATAGAGCCAGCTCTGTTCTGCAGAGTCTTGTCCTGATGCCCCTGAATAATTCTTAAACAGATTGTTTTAAATACCGTTTTCCTTTCATTTATTTTTAAAGTGGGTCATGTGTAAGAGTCCAGTACAGACTTCTGCAGATAAATGTGTTTATGTTTCATGCAACATTCATAAAAAAGTTTCTTTTAGATCCAAACAGGACCTCACTTGTGAGAAATTGTAGGGTGTCACTGTGATTATTTGCAGTAATACTAGTGAGCTGCTGTGTTAAAATTTTGAAAATACCTCACAATCCCTGAATATTAGATCTGAACTCATTTTGAATTTGGACCAGTGTCTACGTGCACTGTCATAGACCTGAACAAAGGAGGCATTAAAGAACTGAAACTGGATCATAATTTCAAAGCTTATCAACAGGGGGCCCCCAAAATTCGTTTGACCCAGGGCCCCCAAAATCCTTCAGATGTCTCTGCTCAGTCCCTCAATGCACTTTACAGACTCAGAAGTCAAAAGTCAATCCTGAATGGACATATTAAAATTCTAAAATCATGTCTAATTAGGGGCAAATGCATACAAGACATTCACCCACCCTTTGACTCAGTACACCTCTACTTATTCACTAGGTGACAAATAGTCAGTGAATGTACATCAGCTATAGAAACACATTTACTTTAAATGTCCCAGAACGAACATTGAGGAGATGTAAATGTTAGTGCGCAGTTCAAAAGTATCATAGTGCTCTCTCAATTACAAATTATGTCACGTATAGATTGGGTGCTATAGTGAGGATCAGGATGTTGTATTACCAGCTGTCAATAACTGTATGGCTCCACCCATACACAATACTAAGATGAGTGATCATGTATACAGTTCATACTTTTGTACTACATGTCTTACACGCTGAGTGCATACACAAAGCGGTATCAAATTACCTTTATCAATTGTTCTGTGGTTTGTTAAGTAGGATTTTAATGGTAGCCACCATTTATTGTGGGAGCTCTTTAGCTGTATTCAGAATGGTGGAAACCCAGTTTAATATAGCAACTTCTGCAGAAGTGTACTTGAGGAAGATTCAAGAAATGCATCAGATTGTGTTACTGTTAGAGAGAAACTGTGAGGGTTATCCCTGACTATTGTATTGTATTGTAATTGCATTTATATAGCGCTTACTACCCCAGACAATGAGTTGAAGCGCTTTTTCGTGGGTAGCACGCTGCTCCGGAACCCAAATGGATTAATGGTGAAATCGTATAGTAAAATATGAAATTTATTTGAGCGGTGGATATGTTATTCTGTCATTTGGATTGAGAAGGATAGTGGAGGGATAGAGGAGGGAAAGGTTTGCATTTATAAAGCGCGTGCTACCCCTGATCAGGTTTGAAGCGCTTTTCAACTAGTAGCATGCTACTCCAGAACCAAAAAAGGATTAGTGATGAGTTAGTCTAGGAAATATGACATTAATTTGAGAGGTGGACATGTTAATCTGCTATTCATATTGAAAAGGATAGTGGAGGGATGGAGAGAGAAGGGTTGGCATTTATATAGCGCTTGCTACCCCTGATGAGGTGATGAAGCGCTTTTTGGCGATTATCACGCTACTGCATAACCCAAGAAGGATTAGTGGTGTATTAGTATAGGGATATATGAAATTAATTTGATTTGAGCAGTGGACCTGCTAGTCTGTTATTTGGATTGTGAAAGGATAGTGGAGGGATAGAAGAGGGAAGGGCTTGCATTTAGCTATTGCTACCCCTGATTAGGTGTTGAAGTGCTTTTTGGCAGGAAGCACGCTGCTCTGGCACCCAGCCGGGATTAGCGGGGAATTGGTAAAGGGAACTATGAAATTAATTTGAGTGGTGGACATTTTAGTCTGTTCTTTGGATTGAAAAGCAAAAGTGGAGGGATAGAAGAGGGAAGGGTCTAGAAAGTTTTTTGTTCATAGCAATAGGAGGGGGTTTGGAATGAGTAAAGGGGGAGAGTCAGAGGAAAGGGTTTAGAAAGGCTTACTTGGGGGCCTGAATAGTCAAAGAGGTATGAGATGAAGCAAGGAGGGGTAGAGGAGGGAATAATCTAGACATGGTTATTTTGGGGATCATCGAAGTGGTATGGGTTTTGGGATGACTGGGAGAGTGGAGGTAGAGGATATATTAAAAGATATATAGGATGAGAAATAGGCTAGTGCATTGGAAATATTAGTACAAGGAGGTTTTAGATGAGTCAGAGTTGAGGTAAAGGATATATTGAGAGCGGTATAGTGTGAGAAATAGGGTAGTGCATTGGACAGAGTACTAGAATGAGGTTTGAGATGAGTCAGAGTGGAGGTAGAGGATATATTGTGAGCGATATAAGGTGAAATATAGGGTAGTGCATTGGATATGCTGAATTAGAAGCAAACTAATAAATATAAAGATAAATAAGTACATGGGGTATATATATATGTATAAGGAAGGTAATATGTGTAGATTAAAGTTGCATTTAATAAACTCAGACTTTCAAGTGTTGCTGTACATTAACTTAATGTATTTGTTTTCATTTATTTTTTTATTTCTTTGCAATTCAATAGGTAAGCAATTGTGGATAAATAGTTATGATAAATGATTTACTTATTTATGCAGTCACTTATATACGTGTTAAACATAGAATAATGTAACTATAAGTAATATGTACATGTGTTAAGCAGAACTAACGAATATCTATATCTTTAAATACATAATTATTATACGTGTTTATAGAAAGCAATGCACATATGTAGGTACACATCTATAGTCCAAATAAATGCTTATATTCAGAGGATATGCTGTATATTTATGTTTGAGTTTGGTGGTTATGTGGGGAAGAGCCAATTCCTGAGTAGTCTTCTGAAGACAAGGTGGTTATTCATGGATCTTATGTTTGGGGGTAAAGAGTTCCATAGGTTAGCTGCTTGAACAGAGAAGGATGTGCCACCCATGGTTGTTTTCTTGTATGGTGGGATTTTGAGGCAAGGTACCACTCTAGAGCGTAGGCTCCTTTGTTGAATGTATTTGGTGGTTTTATTCCTGATGATCAGCGGTCCTGTTCCATGTATTGCTTTATGGGTGATACAAAGCAGCTTGAAAATGGATCTTCTGGCAACCGGTAACTAATTTAGGGCTTTCAAGGCAGGGGAGATGTGGGCTGGTGGCATTGTATGTAAGAGTAGTCTGGCAGCAGAGCTCTGAATCCTTTGTAGTCTTTTCATATTTTTTAAAGATGATCCGTGGTGGAGGCTATTGACGTAATCAACTTTGGACAGAGCAAGAGAGATGGTAGGCTGGGCTTTGTGTGGAAATCCCAGGTGGAGGAAAATGCACTGCAGAGTTTTTATAGTAACAAAGCTTATTCTTGCTAGTTTGTCGACGTGGGCATTCATTAACAGCTTGAAGTCCATGGTATTTCTGAGGTATCTTACTTCCTTCGATACTTTAGGCGGTGTTTCCAGATCATAGGGCCAATGCGGCGAGTGGGTGATACGTTTTCCAGTCGTCACACGTGAGTATTTCCGTTTTGGAAACATTCAATTTGAGATGGCTCAATGCCATCCATTGATCCACGGCTTTGAGACAACTAAAAATTGGTGAGTTTCCTGTGTCTTTGGGGCATTCCAGTTGAAGGAGGATTTGTGTGGCATCTGTATAGTTACAGTATGTGAGGTGAAATTAATTGACCAGTGCCAGTAATGCCTTCATGTAGATGTTGAAAAGCATTTGTGAAATGATAGAGCATTGAGGGACCTTGCTTCTGTGAAGTAAGGTTTGGAAGAGATAGGGAGGGTATGGACGATATTAGATCTGTTGTGAAGGAATTATGTGATCCTATCTAGAGCAATCCCCTCTATGCAAGCTTCGTAGAGTCTTTGTATAAAAGTGTCATTGTCAACCATGTCAAAGGCAGCTGAGAGGTCCAAGAGAGGTAGTGCAGCAACCCTTTTCTGGTCAACTGTGTTCTTCAGGTCATCCCAGATGGCAACGAGGGCAGATTCTGTGCCTCTTCCTGGATGGAATCCCGTTTGGAAGTCTGAAAGAATAGCGTTATCTTCAATGAATTGTGGCTTCTGGGTGAATTCTGCTCTATCAGTTTGCCCAGGAAAGGTCCATTTGTAATCGGTCTGTAGTTGTCAGGGTTCAGCGGGTCCGGGTTTGTTTTCTTCAGTAATGGGTGTATGTATGACTTTTGTAGTTCGTCTGGAAATATTCCAGTAGTTAAGGAATTGTTGATGATTCTTCTGACTGGTGTGGCAGCAGAATTTGTTAGAAGAACTGTCTTGAAGGTTTGCGGTGGACACAGGTCAGAAGGGCTGCCGGCAGACCTTCTTACTTTGACCAGGCCCATAAATTCAAATTAAGGGGCTTATATATGAGCCCTTGCAACACTTTTGCGCCGCCGGTGCGTCACTTTTTGTGACGCACCAGCAGCGTAAATGATGCACCATGTTGCGTCATATTTACAAAGTGACACATCTAGGTAGATGCGCCACTTTGCAAACCCCTGTGCCACATTATACCTGCGTCAGGTATAATGTATGTAGTGTGGGCATTCTGACGCAAGTAAGCCTCGTAGAAGTGACACAGTGAAATCTACGAGATTTCACTGCGCCACTTCTAGGACGCCAATGCGTCAATATCTTACGCCTGCTTCACAGCAGGCGTAAGGCTGATGCAGGCCCTTTCACATGGGCTTTCCCCATGTAAAAGGACACATTGCTGGAGTTGCGTCACTTTTATGACACACCCCAACAATGAGTCACTTTTGCGCCAACAGATACGTCAGAAATACTGACGCATCTGTCACTCCTTGCGACATGATGCGTCATATTGTAAATATGACGCATCATTGGTGTCATCATTGGTGTCGCAAGGAGGGCGCAATGAAAAGTGACGCATCGCTGTTTTCACGCAGCGATGCGTCACTTTTCATAAATAAGGCCCAAAATTTGTTGTAAGGAAGGGAGAGGCTGGGTTAGCGTACTCTTGGATTGCTGTTTTGGAAAAGGGTTAGTGCTGGTGGTTTTTCTTTGTTTTAAATATGAGTCCAATGTGTCTGCTTTGGTGGTGTAATGATTTGCCTGTTTGTCTGTGCAATCTTGAGAAATGGGATAAGTTCCTTCTAGGCAATTTGGTTTATGAAATTCAGTGAGAATTTTATAGAATTCTTCATTTGCACATTTAGCATTTTTAATTCTTACTGAATAGTATTTTTGTTTTTCTTTTTTGATAGCTGACTTGTATAATCTGTTAAGTTTCTGCAGGCAAAGTTTGTCTGGATTGGTGTTTGTTTTGAGCCATGCGTATTGCAGCTTTCTAATTTGTTGTTTTATCTCTGAATTTCTCCAAGGTGCCTGTTTTCTTTTGTTCTATTGTTTAATTTTTAGTACTATTACAATATCAAAAGCTTCCCGTAGCCACTCCTATTGTTTTTGAACAGGATGTATTCTGTCTAGATATGTTCTCGAAATTAGCTGTGTTTCGAAGTCTTCCAAATGTAGCTTTATGTTGGGAAGCAAGCAAATTGTGTCTGACCATGTGAGTGGAGTTATTGTTTGACAGGTAACTATTTCTGTATTTGCATAAATGACAATAGGATGTGTCCAGCAATGTGTGTGGGCTTGTGAACGATCTGACGCAGGTTCAGTGCACCTAGGTCAGTGATTATTGCTTTTACATGGGGCATATTGGGTTTATCAAACCAAATGTTGAGGTCACCCAGAAAGCATAGGTTGGAGTGTAGTGTTATCAGGTTTTTAAACCATGTCTAGAAGTGTGTCTAGGAATGTTGCATTGCTAGGTGGAGGTCTGTAAAGGAGCAAGATAGGTTGTATCTGCTGAAGAGGGCCTCACAACCTTGTATGGAGATGTTGTCAGCTTTAGGTATATTTAATGATAGTTTGATAGCCTAGAGGAACGGCTTCATTCAAGACTGGAGCCATATCATCTCCCAACCATAATTCAGTTATGAGGAGCATGTCAGGTTTTGTGTCAGTGAGAAGGTAGCAGATGTGATGAATGTTTTTAGAGAGTGATTAAGCATCTATTAGTAGGCAGTTTAGAGAATGTGCTTTGGTGATAGTGTGACTTTGCTTTGTAGAAGAATAAGCAGTATTTTGTCGGTTTGTAGCAGGTGTGTCCTTAGTGCTGGAATTAGCTGTATGAGGATAGCAATTGTGTAGCTGTTCTTTATCGTGTTCCTCGTCCAGCAGGCTAAGAAGGCATTTTGATGGGTCTGTGTGTGTAGGTTGGGGAAATAACCTTTACAACGCAGTCATTACAACGCACTCCCTGTTCAGCGCAGTCATTACAATGCAACATCCTTTATATCGCATGCCATTACAACGCAGCTATTACATCGCATGTCACTACAGCGCATGTCATTACAACGCATGTCACTACAATACATGCCATTACAACGCAATATAAGTTAAGTAATGAATGGTCATTTTTACCCCTACACTATCCAACACTTACCCTACTGTTGCACTCACTGGAGTGGGAATAGTAATTTTTACCCCTACACTATCCAACACTTACCCTACGGTTGCACTCACTGGAGTGGGAATAGTAATTTTTACCCCTACACTATCCAACATTTACCCTACTGTTGCACTCACTTGAGTTGGAATAGTAATTTTTACCCCTACACTGTCCAACACTTACCCTACTGTTGCCCTAAAAGTAATATGTGTTGTAATGGTATGCACTGTAATGGAATGTGTTGTAAATGTAGTTTCTAAAAATGCGTTGTGATGGCATGCGATGTAAAATCATGCGTTGTAATGGATGTTGCAATGTAAAAACTGCGTTGTAAAGTCATGCGTTGTAAATGTTTGAATTGTAATGCCATACATTCGTAGGTGTTGGAGATGGTGGGCTCTGATGTTTTTGTAGTGTGGCTTTGTTGTGTAGTAGACATGGAGAAGCAAAGTTGTGAGGAGTGCCATGTTGCTTATTTTGTTTGCATCTGTTTAGAGATGAAGGTGTATGAGTTAGAAAAAAACAATGGTTATGTCGGGTGTCTGTAAAATTTCTTACAGGAGGAACTATTACTTTAAATATTGTTATGTATACTTCATAATTACTATTTGCAAAGAAATAATGGAACACATAATAAGCAACACAGACACTGATTATCGAGTATTGTGGCGTTTTATATAAATTAATGCATTTATATATACTCGCTGGTATTTGAACAAGACTGTCAACACAAGGTGAATTATAAGGTGATGTGTACTAAAAGTGACATTTGTGCTCAGTGGTTAGAGATAGTGCATGCAATATGTACAAGGTGATTACAAATACAGTATATACAAGGAAATGCGATGTTTAGTGGCCAGACTAATATCACAGACACAATTACTCTGGAGCATGTCCAAATTAAATCGATCACTCATTTGCACCCAGAGACTTGATATTAACCCCGGGCGTAGCACTACGCTTCGCCCACGTAGTGTACGTAGCGCTGCCTGCTTCGCACTTTCCGAAGTAGGCGAAGCAGGGCAGCGCTACGCACACGCCGAGGGCGAAGCGTAGCTGCCTGCCACCCGCCACCCACCTCCCGCCTGCCCTCCTTTTAAATAATATCAGCAATGAAAAATAAATTAAAGTAAAGCGACTTACCTTAAGCGCGGCGTCTCCGGGGCTCCCTCTTTCTCGTTTCTAATTTCTTCTGGCAAATGCGCATGCGCGGACACCCGCGCATGCGCATTTCTTGCGAGAAATGCGCATGCGCGGGCGTCCGCGCATGCGCATTTGTCAGAAGAAATTAGAAACGAAGAAGAGGGAGCCCCGGAGACGCCGCGCTTAAGGTAAGTCTCTTTACTTTAATTTATTTTACATTGCTGATATTATTTAAAAGGAGGGCGGGCGGGAGGTGGGTGGCATGTAGTGGGGCTACGCGAAGCACGTAGTGTACGTAGATTTGGGCACACTACGTGCTGCTTCACGTAGCCCCACTACGCCCACTACGCCCACCCTTACTTGATATATCTGGTCCATAAAGAGCGCCGACGTTTCAACCCAAACAAGGCTTCATTAAGAAGTCAAGGTGGGTCTTCATCAGGACAAAAGAGGGGGGGAAGGGGGATGACAGCCTACGGTGTTCCATGTGTAAGTCAGCCAGGGCACATAAGACAATGCTAAGGCATAGGTGAAATCACTCACCCTAAGCAGATCACTCGTTGTTGGAAGGAAGTCAGGGAGCAACCGACCATTAGGAGCAATCTGGGGGGTGAACATAGAGGTTTAGATTAATTGTACCCCCTAGTACTGCTTCTAGTTGCTGGACCACAGTTCTAATTTCTGTGAAACCAGGTGAAGGTGTAGAAACTCACCCAGAGAGATAATTAAGTCAGACGGGCAAAAAGTCGGTCATCGGAATCCATTCAATTAACTGCCATCTGTGGGATGAACATAGGTATATTATTGCAGTGCCATCCCTAATCCCACCTATAGTTATTCATGTAAATGTCAGGACAAGCAAGAAAGGCCAACTCACCAGCCAATATCGTGCTGCTGGTGTGTGCGATCTGAAAAGGGCGGATGCTGAGGTCACGCTATATATGGGCAAAAATCATTAATTGTCCCGTACAGGCTCATCAGCCGATATCCTGTTGTTGGTGTGTGCGATCTAAAAGAAGCAGATAGAGAAGTCACGCTCCGTGCGGGCAAAAATAGTGATATGTCGTATAAAGGCTTCCGCCGAGAACCACGTAGGGCTCCCGCCGATACCCACTTAGGGGCTTACCTTAAGAGATGCGCTGATTTCTTCAAAAAGTTCTGCCGTGAAGGTGCGGATTGCAGAGCCAGGCAACCGTCCTGGAGCCGCGCGCTGACTAATTACAAGCGCCGGCACGAAAGGCAGTCTACAGATAAAGGCAATGCTGCACGTGCGTGTCAGCGCGCATGCCGTGAGTCCGCAGCGTAGCTAGGTAACGTGGAATGCGTACCTTATCATACTAACACCTGCTAAATGCTGGTATGTGAATAGTATACGTCGTGAACAGGCAACGTGCCAAGCGTCACTTGTAAGGGAAAGGGAATTCACGTGCCAGTATGCGGATCGTGTGTGGCATAACCCGGCAAAGTCGCCCGCGTCAATTGTCAAAGGATACCCCATGTGCCAAAGAATATTTTCCATATTGATACAAGTAGAAACATGACATTCGTTAAATTGTACATGAATAAGAATAAAACAGAGCAGATAAATTTTTGGATAAAATTAATCAAGCAATTACAATACATTTATATACAAATCATGTAGTCTCTTGTCTGTGTTATATTCAGAGTTACGTAAATGAGACAAGTGGAGACAGTAAATGAGTAACACATAGGATACGTGCTAGGCATACAGTTATATACTAATCATACAGTTTCCTCTCTGTGTTATATACATAGGATACATACTAGGCGTACAGACAGTATGATGGAAAAATACTGTTACTTATGCTGGGCTTCAGGCAATATGTCAACAGCGAACTGAGCCAAGTGGCCCTGGCGTTATCATGTCATATAAAAGTACAGGAACAAAGAAAGTTGGTTATGCATATATGAGCAAATGTATGCTATAACTGCCCTATCTGCCTGGATGCTTCCTCCTGTTCGTTGAGACCATCTACCACTGTGTTTAAAGAGTGGATCCACCTACATTCTTTGAAGTTCAGGGGATTAGTTAGGGAGCCCCCCCTAGGGTGGGGGCTGATTTTCTCTAGTACCCACCAGCGAATGCTATCCATGATGACATGATAACGCCAGGGCCACTTGACTTAGTTCGCTGTTGACATATTGCCTGAAGCCCAGCATAAGTAACAGTATTTTCCCATCATACTGTCTGTACGCCTAGTATGCATCCTATGTATATAACACAGAGAGGAAACTGTATGATTAGTATATAACTGTACTCCTAGCACGTATCCTATGTGTTACTCATTTACTGTCTCAATTTGTCTCATTTACATAACTCTGAATATAACACAGACAGGAGACTACATGATTTGTATATAACTTTATTGTAATTGCTTGATTCATTTTATCCACAAATTTATCTGCTCTGTTTTATTCTTATTCATGTACAAGGTGACGAATGTCATGTTTCTACTTGTATCAATATGGACAAGCATGCAATTAGATTCCTGCAATTGTTTAAACATACACATCATCTAATTTGAATATTCTTTGGCACATGGGGTATCCTTTGACACTTGACGTGGGCGACCTTGCCGGGTTACGCCACACATGATCCGCATACTGGCACATGAATTCCCTTCCCCTTACAAGTGACGCTTGGCTCGTTGCCTGTTCATGACGTATACTATTCACATACCGGAATTTAGCGGGTGTTAGCATGACAAGGGACGCATTCCACGTTACCTAGCTACGCTGCTGACTCACGGCATACGCGCTGACATGCATGCGCAGCATTGCCTTTATCCATAGACTGCCTTTCATGCCGACGCTTGTAATTAGTCAGCGCGCGGCTCCAGGACACTTGCCTGGCTCTGCAATCCGCACTTTCACGACAGAACTTTTTGAAGAAATCAGCGCATCTCTTAAGGTAAGCCCCTAAGTGGGTATGGGCGGGAGCCCTAAGTGGTTCTTTGTGGGATCCTTTATACGAAAATTCACTATTTTTGCCCGCACGGAGCGTGACTTCT
Source organism: Triturus cristatus (assembly GCF_964204655.1). Classification (NCBI taxonomy): domain Eukaryota; kingdom Metazoa; phylum Chordata; class Amphibia; order Caudata; family Salamandridae; genus Triturus; species Triturus cristatus. The sequence goes on from NC_140590.1 coordinate 1,403,854,972, forward strand.
CTAGCCGATTCTTTTAGATCGCACACACCAACAACAGGATATCGGCTGATGAGCCTGTACAGGACAATTAATGATTTTTGCCCAAATATAGCGTGACCTCAGCATCCGCCTTTTTCAGTTCGCACACACCAGCAGCACGATATCGGCTGGTGAGATGGCCTTTCTTGCTTGTCCTGACATGTACATGAATAACTATGTGTGGGATTAAGGAGGGCACTGCAATAATATCCCTGTGTTCATACGACAGATGGCAGTTCATCGAATGGATTCCGATAACCTGCCTTTTGCCCGTCTGCCTTAATTATCTCTCTGGGTGAGTTTCCAAACCTTCACCTGGTTTCACAGAAATTAGAACTGCAGTCCAGCCACTAGAAGCAGTCCTAGGAGGTACAATTAATCTAAACCTCTATGTTCACCCCACAGATTGTTCCTACTGGTCGGTTGCGCCCTGACTTCCTTCCAACAATGAGTGATCTGCTTAGGGTTAGTGATTTCACCTATGCCTTAGCATTGACTTATGTGCCCTGGCTGACTTACACACGGAACACATACTGATTTATACTTTCCTTATCCGTAGGCTGTCATCCCCCTTTCCCCCCCTCTTTTGTCCTGATGAAGACCCGCCTTGACTTCTTAACTAAGCCTTGTTTGGGTTGAAACGTCGACGCTCTTTATGGACCAAATATTTCAAGTCTCTGAGTGCAAATGAGGGATCAATTTAATTTGTACATGCTCCAGAGTCATTGTATCTGTGATATTAGTCTGACCGCTAAACATCGCCTTTCCTTGTATATAGTGTATTTGTAATCACCTAGTACATATTACATGCACTATCTCTAACCACTAAGCACAAATGCCACTTTTAGTACACATCACCTTATAATTCACTTTGTGTTGACAGTCTTGTTCAAAGACCAGCGAGTATATATAAATGCATTAATTTATATAAAACGCCATAATACTCGATAATCATTTTCTGTGTTGCTTATTATGTGTTCCATTGTTTCTTTGCAAATAGTAATTATGAAGTATGCATAACAATATTTAAAGTAATAGTTCCTCCTATAAGAAATTTTACAGACACCCAATAGAACCACTGTTCTTTTTTATATATCCACACCCAGGTTCTGAGGGACACAGGGTCAATCCATTGTTGTTTAACGGTGTTTGAGTTAGGGCTGGTGGTGCAGCATGTGGGTCATGTAGTAAGGTTCTAAATTGTCCAATGGGTGATAGGCGCTTAAAAGAGAGTTGCTGTATATTTGTTAGGTACGAGGGAAAAGAGAAAACTTTGCATTCAAGTTTGTTCATGGTGTGTATCATTTGTGTAATCTGGGAGGTGGAAGTGGGTGTGTGCTTTTAGTTTGTGATGGAAAGTATTAGATAAGAGTTGTGTGTACAGTATTGTTGGTGAGTGGAAGTTGTAAGGTAAAGGGGGTGGTGATGTGTTGGTGAATAGAGTGTATGTGGTGTGTAAGAGGGAATGAGCTAGAGGTAAGAGTGTTTGTTTTAGACTTGACTACTGAAAGTGGTATTATGTGTGGTGCAGTGGATTGTGAGTGTTGTTTGGTTGTGTTATTGTGGTAGAAAGAAGAGAAGGGTGTTAGAGGGTGAAAAGATGGCAGGCTGAGTATAGGTTTGTTAGTGAAAAAAAGGGGTATGTTTGGAGTAATTAGAGCAGGGAGTTTGGTCTGGATGGGATATAGTTAAATATGGTGTGAATTTGGGTTGTGTTTGCGATGAGTGGATTGGTTAGTGGTATAGGATAGAGTGGTGTTTTGTTTGTAAGTGATGGTGCAAATGTGTGGTAGCTGGGGTAGATGGGACTATAGGTGTTGTTTGTGGGTTTTTGTAGTAGGTGCTGAGACAATGACCTTTGTGTAGAGTTAGTTTTGCTGTAAGTGTGATAATCTGGTTGTAGATGTGGATGGGTTGGGTGGGTGCTGGTAAATGTAAATTTGGGCGGCATCTCTTGCTCTAGGCCCAACCCATCGAACAGACTCAAACAGACACCTGCCCTTGTCCTCTCCGCCCTTTACCTCGAAGCCCGGACTGAGACGACTGAGCCCTGACCTTAAATAGCCTTAGTGATCAGTTGACCCCTTCGGCCAATGGGAACCCTAGCCCTAACCAATCAGAACATTAGCCCTAAGTTCTTGAACCAATAGGAGACCAGCCCCTTACAGCCAATCACAGCCCTAGTCCTAGCAGCCAATCAAACACAACACTCTAAGCCCTACATCCAATAGAAGCCCTAGCCCCAGGAACCAATTAGAAATCCTATTCCAACCCACCAATCAGAACTCTAATACTAAGCCCTATGCCCAATTAAGACACTGACCCAGGAATCAATCAGAACCCTAGACCTATCAGCCAATCAGAACACTAACCCTAAGCCTAATAGAAACACCAGATACAGCCACCAATCAGTGCACAGATGTAACATTCAAGAGCAGCTTATATAAGGTGTGTATGAACCTCAAGTACAGACTGCTGGGTAGGGGGCTGGGAGCTACTACTCTATTCAGAATCTCCTTGGAGACACACAGGCTCATAGCCACAGTCTGGAATGCTGCAGGAAAGGGCCTAAACCAGGCCAATAACAATACTGCCATTTCCACACTTAAACAACACACTCTTCTAGCCACAAAATGAGGGCTAAATACACTTTGTAAACACAGTTTAAACTCTAAGTGCAGATTACTGCAGTCTCAGAGTTCACTCTACATAGTCTCTAAAGTACAACATGTCTCCTTGTGTCCTTTTGTTTGTTTAAAAAAAAAATGATTTACCCACTTGCTTAGACAAAGGGGAGCTGGGGGTGGATTGCTCACACACAGGTCTGAGCACAGATTAGGGGAGAAACCAGGAGGGTAAATTAAAGCAGTCACAGACAGGTAAAAATGGAAACCCTCAACAGCAAAATCCACCAGCAAACAGGAGGATTTGAGGCATTCACAGGGCAGCTAAAACTGCTGTTTATGCACAGCAAAACTCACCAAACAAAAAAAGCAAATTGAGACCTTCACGGGCAGCTACAACAGCAGATTATACACTACAAAACCCACCAAACAAACAAGGCAAATTGAGGCATTCACGGGCAGCTAAAAGAGCAGATCATAAACTACAAGGCCTACAATGCAACAAGCAAAATTGAGGCAGTTGCTGGTAGAGGAAAATCACTTTTTAAGTATCAAGTAAAAGTAAAAAGTCTGTCTCCTTACCACCTCTTGTTACTTTGTTCACTGGGCTGTTGGGCACAGGAAAGCTGTGTCTCCAAGATGGAGGTGGTTATCTTGGTGTTCACTCCTCAAACCTTTAGGGGCCATGGCAGGTGTGAGAGGACGGCCCAGGGTTGCTTTGGAGCTAGGGAGCCAAACAGAAAGCTCAGGCTGCTGGGCAGATAGATAGATATTAATTAATCTTATCTTACCTCACGGCCTTGTTTTGTCGTATTACTTTGATAAACTCCTGGATTCTAATTCTGAACTCCAGACAGCTCTTGATTGTCATGATCATTTAACCATATGGATCTTTGTACTATAAATTGACTTCTACTTGAGGGTGGTTTCTTGAATTACTAATGTCTGTATTGCATATTTTTTAAGGCAATGCACTAGGAAGTTCGAAAAAGCTTTAAGAGTCTCCTTTTGGTTTCTTCTGAGCACCTAACAAAGTTATGGATGGGTGGAATATAATGGCATGGAGTGAAAACTGACATGTGGTTAGCCATGTCCTAATTTCCTTCATCGTAACCCCTATTCTTTGGTAACTTCAGTTAAAGGTAAGTCTGAATAGCTCAGTTTTGAAATGTTTTCTGAACCACATGTAGTGATATAATATCCTATACTACTGTTCATAATGTATCAGATCAGCGGGTTATTGTATATATGTCTTTTGTGCGAGCTTTGGAATGCAGACCTAACTGTGATTTGTGAAATTCAGTGTTTTTAGAATTTAATTTGCAACCACATCTCCACTCTAATTATGTTTATTCAGAGAATTTCTAAGTTAAAAAAATATTTGTTAAAGTGTTATAACCACAGATAACCAGAGCTTCACTTTAACCTTTGTTTTGTCAGTCAATATGCATACACTCAACAATAGTAAGAAATAACATATACTTTGCACACCTGCCTGTGGTTTATGGCATGGTATTTTTTCCATGTGCCATTGTTTTAACAAAATATATTTAACCCAAACCAGGATGCCAGATGTTAGATTTGTGCAGGGTGGCAAAATCACATTGAAGGGACCTCATGACTATTAGCCTGTATAAAGTAATAATTGCATGCAATCTGTGAGGCAGGAAAAAGTGTTTTTGTTCTATAAATATTTCTGAAATGTGATAATAAACTTGAATTTGATATTTGGGCTACATTAATAAATGTGTTAATATGTGTTTATTAGTACAGTTGCTCAAAATAATCGGTGCTATTGGACCAAGTTAATTTCTTTCCAATGTCATGCCATAAATATATCTAATATATAATAAACTGTACTTAATATATTTCCAATCATCTTGAAAATGTTCGGTCTTTGGAAAAAAGTTCAACAGCAATCGATGTCACTATGTGAGATGGAAACCCACAGGAAAGGCTAGAAAAACAAAAAAAATGGTAGGCTCTGATAAAAGCACGATTGTAATGAAAATTGTGATCTCACAGCAATTAGGTGAGGTGCAAAAAGGCACTATTTTTGCTGAATGTTGAGACTTTCATTAAAATTGCAGTTTTTGACTAAAAATTAAAAAATGGGTAAATATAGGAAAATGCTTTTACCAGAAAAAAGTACATGCCTTGCAACAGTTGGCTGCCCCCAGAAGCAACCAGAAAGTTGGCATACCACAGCCGTGTGGTCACAGGCACTTAGGCCAAATAGCATGCAGAAGTTGTGCACCAACAGTCAGTTGGATGTTGGCCTGGTGGAAATCCAGGACTTGCAGCCACACCCTGCTGTGCACATGCAAAACCTAGCAAAGCAGGGGTTGTTAGCCTATGGTGGGTTAGTGGCTGGTCCTGATCATAGGCTTGGCCCTGACGGGGTTGCCCCTCACTTATAATTGGGTGCTTGACCTGGCTAAAGGCCAGACCCTGTGGCCAAACCCTGCTTCACACAGCAAAAGGCTATGTGTAGAAAGGGCTGGCAGTCTGGGCTCTGTTGGTTGTAGTGCACAGCTATTCACTGGAAAAAACACAATTAAAAACTATTGTTCTGGCTCAAATGTGCAAAACCAATGACATTTGCAAGTTATGGTAAGCAATCCCCACAAAGCATGACACTTTACCAGTGACACAGGAATACAAGACACTAAAGAAAAACCTGGTGGCTGGCATGAGTTATGTGTGCAGTGTTAACTATAACTGCCAAATTTCAGTGGTTTTGCATGTTAGAACCAGATCCATAGCTCAGTTTTTACATTTGTTTTTTCACTATATAATAACTACACAGGTATGTATGTTTATCTATCTATCTATCTATCTATCTATCTATCTATCTATCTATCTATCTATCTATCTATCTATCTATCTATCTATCTATCTATCTATCTATCTATCTATCTATCTATCTATCTATCTGTCTGTCTGTCTGTCTGTCTGTCTGTCTGTCTGTCTGTCTGTCTGTCTGTCTGTCTGTCTGTCTGTCTGTCTGTCTGTCTGTCTATCTATCTATCTATCTGTCTGTCTGTCTGTCTGTCTGTCTGTCTGTCTGTCTGTCTGTCTATCTATCTATCTATTTATCTAGCCTCAGTGACAAAAAAGCTAAAGTTAAAGTGACAATATTGTTAGGTAAGAAAACCTTATCTTATGGAAAAAACAGAATTTCCTTAAACAATCCTAATGTTAAAGTGACATTATAGTTAGATGATAAAGTCACTCACGGCCTCCCATATTACATCCCTCGTTACATGTTAAATGACATATTTGATGTATCAATGATAACATCATCCATTGATTGTGACATTGTATGACAGCTCTTTGGGATATGGTTGTAATTCAACTACATACAAATGTGCCCAAAATTCCAAAAGCAAATAATTGATTGGAAGAAAGTGGATTATTAGTTGGGGTGAAAGGTAGTCCACTAAAAGTAATAATATCACTATTCTTGTCAGGTCCAGTAAAGGTTTCAGTCATTTAAACCTGAGCTCAGCCCCTGGTAGCTAGCTATGACACAGAACAGATGGGTTTAATTTAGAAAAATGTATAAAGCATTTAAAAGAAAGAATACAGTTAAAAGGTAAAAAACACAAAACAATAAAAATCCCATTCAAATTTCTAAAATTAGAGAATAATTGAATGAAAAAAACGCGGATGAGATATACAGGTGTGCTTCATCCCAGCCGAAGCTACCTTCGCACTTTGAACATTTTCAGAGAAGGGGAGGCTTCAGCGGTTCAGAGGGCCAAGGTTGCAGACTAGGTCCAACGGCAGACAGATTGGTGAATGACAAAGTCTTGGTGAGACTGTCGAAGAAGGTGGGAAAAGCTCAGAGTGGAAATGTCTGGAGTTCATGCCCGGGAAGTCATCAACATTGATTGGTGCTGCTCGGCGTTGGGTCCGGTGAAGCTTTCTACCTTTGGGCTTAGACAGTTTTCTGGAAGTCTGATTTTCTCAGCAGGACAAAGCTGCCGACTGTTGCCAAGTAGGATCGATGTCGACGGATGATGGTCAGCATAGGACCAGCTGAAATGTATTTTCTGCTACACAGAAGAACGTAGTTGGAGCTGTGGCAGAGTCTGGCCCACCTATGATGCACCCTTTAGAGATAGGCTGGAAGGTTGGTCCTAATGCCTAGACAGTTCTCTATCTAAAACGTTATTAAGTCCCAAGTTTTAGGGTTAAGCAAGAGGAGAACTGTCAGTTCTCTAGCTCTGTGACTGGAACCATGCCTATTCGATGAATGTAGTCTCTGTGACTGAAATCAGGTAGTGTGATTACTTAAACTCTGTATGCTGGCTTACCACCCAATAGGATAATCCAGCGCTTTGGTACCATGGTGGAAATTCTAAGAAAACCTAGGAGAGTCTCACAAGCTAAGAGAAAATATGCAAAGGCTTTAGAGATCCTGTTTAGAGACTCACCGTTACTCAAGACTACATTTCCATAAATTCCATGGTGACGGCCATCTTGGGTGTATCCTGATGTAAATAGGAACCACGCCGAAATAAATGTGCCCAGTCTCATGTGTCTCCAGGAAGATAGCATCTTGGTGGGAAGGTCCTGGAGTGAAACTAGTGTTGCAGTTTAAGTCATCCCTCAAAAGTAGGAGAGCAATACACATGAGTTTGTCTGAAGTGCTACTCCTTTAACTAGAGCAGTGGTTCCCAAACTTTTGACTTCTGGGGACCCCCATTTAATCATTGCTGGAACCCAGGGACCCCAACTGAATCATAATTCGAATCCAGGGGCCCCTCGAGTCATTACTGGAAGTCGGCCTAAGCGGTAGTGATGATTTGAACCACAAAACAATACACAAAAATATAAAAAAGCATTAAAAAAATACACAAATAACAATTTATTTCATTAGAAAACATAAATAACGAAGAAATCAAAATGTAATTTTAATAGAATGGTTGGAGCTTTTCTAAATTCAATTGAGGCCGCTCATCATCCATACTATATTCAGTTTGATGCACTTGCACTGCTCCCACAAATCAATCTGAGGATACTAATTTAATTTTTAGCCTCCAGTTTCAAATTCCTTCACATTTACAGTATGTTTAAAATGTTCAATTGTACATTTAGCCTCCTTATATTTCTACACTTTATTGATCTGTTAATATTATTCGATTTTCAAAGTAGTCGGGGACCCCCTCAAGAGGCTTCTGGGACCCCCAGGGGTCCCCGGACCCCAGTTTGGGAACCACTGAACTAGAGGTAGTAAGTTTAATGTTTACAAGGGAAAGTACTTTGTGAAGGTGAATAAAGAGCAACCTATTCTTCAATCTTCTACTGTATCAAAGAACAACCATAACTGTTTGATTTTAGGTAATTTAAAGCAGGTACATAGTTTTCTGCTAATTAACTGTTTAGAACTTGTTGTGACTTTGTGATTTTAAGACCAACTCTACTCTAATCGACTAATCTTTCAAAATCCAAAAGAACTATTCAAATCCCTTCTGTCGTACTTTAATCTCTGCCACCGCGTAGGGGACAGGGCTCTACCCCTGTCTATCTCTGTATTAGCAAACCGCAAATGGTAAATGCGGCATGTACGAGTGCTTTATATATCGTTCTAGCTATGAATGCACTGTGTACACGCTATTCTGCTTCACTACGCGGGTTCCATTTTGGAAGCAGTGGCCATCTTGTCATTGCCCTCACATAGGCTATAATGGAGTAAATACGGGCCTCACAGTACATGGGCTTCTCCTCTGACTTCTCTGTGACCTGAGCAGCTGGCTCTGCTGCCCCAGGTCAAACTGGTCTCACGAGCTCCCCTTCCTCCGTCCACCTGTGATTAGCATCAGGGCTTGACCCGTCATAAAACCCTTTCATTCTACACAATCCTCCGGCTAATCTCTTTCACACCTGCTTGTTCCTGCTTTATGACTTGTTTCCCAAAACAGGAGATGCTCATGTTTATTGGGGGGTCAGTTGGTATCAAACGTGGGATCTGAACCTTACTGTGTAAATCATTGTGGGCTGGCCGAACTGGAATGTGGGATGGTCATCATGACTCTGCTTTTTCGTTTGTAATGTATACATGTAATGGCCGTATCATAAAACCTAGGAATGTATGCTTGAGGCAAGAAAAAGGGTATTTAAGATGAAGTCCGTTCTTATGATTTTCAGCAGTCTCCTGAGAACATACACGCTGTTGTACTTCTAGGATACCTGTAATTGGTCTGCAGCCAATAAACGATTCTTTGACTTCACCCAGAAGACTCTGTGTTTCTGTAGGTCCGGAACAGGGTGAACCCAGAAGTCATAGGGTGTGTGCCCCTGCACCGCTGGGTCTAAAATACCCAGTACTTCAGTTTGGCGCCCAACTCGGGACGATTTCAGCGGTACCAGTCCAAGCCAGAGGTTCGTGAGGAGCTTCGTGTGGAAATTCCGGAGGAAGGCCGCCACTTCATCGACCCCTGCATGTCGACGTGGTCCGAAAGTCTTTTCTGCGAGGTTCTCCGCGTCCCGACGGCTACGAAGGACTGCTGCCCTGATTAATCGACCTGTTTTGGACCCTTGACGAGTTTGAGAGAGCGAAACAATCGAGAGAGTCTTCTGGTGACGCCATCGATCAGCAATATTCAGTTAAGTATAAGTGGAGCGTCTCCCATTTGTTTTGGTATCCTTCGGGATCGTTTGATTTGGTAATTTGGTAATTTGGAGTTTGCAAACGCCAAAGCCAGAGGACTCGTGTATTCACGAGACTATCGTAATCGATAATCCTTTGACGTTTGGATCTAGACTAGTGAGCGAAGATGCCTGGTTCTGGAATATTTGGTAGATTATTCTGTTTGGGTTGTGGAAAAGATTTCCAGCTAGAGGAATCATGTCCGGTTCCTCCGGTTGGAACTCCAACTTATGAGCTCTATGTAAAGCATGGCGTAGGCCCCATTGCATATAACGAAGTATGGATCCACTACACCAGGAAAGACGGTGTTCTAAAATGGCCCCAAAATGGTAGTTTCGATACCGATATTTTAGATAACTTAGAAATTAAATTGTTCAAAAAGAAAGCCCGGCCGGCGATGTTTGACTCTTTCCGCTTATGGCGAAAGGAAGCCAAACAAAAGGAAATTAAGCTAGCGAAAAAGAATAAAAGGGAGAGAGGTATGACCGTAATGCAAGCAGCTGTACAATTTAAAGACAATGAGGAGGAGCAGATGAGTGAGCAATTGCACAGACAGCGTAAGTTAGGGATTGACAAATGTTACCCAGCTTTACCACATTCTAAGCAGAATGAGTTAGAAGAAAAGGAGAAAGATCCCCTGATGTCGCATTTGTTGAGTTCGCCACCCCCGTATGCTCAAAATGCCATGCACCTCCCCAGCTTGTGAATATGCCCCCTCTAGTCAATATACTGCAAGCCTTGCCGCTACCGCCAGTTGCTTTGCAGCCGGCTCCTATCCCTATAGCGCAGCCCTCTCAAGGGCTGCCAGCTGTGTTCCCGACTGCCCCCGCGCTTCCTGCGACTTTGCCTAATTCAGCAGCTGCCTCCCCTGACACTCTTCCTTGCACCACTCCAGTACCTGTTTCTACATCCTCTTTTCTTCCCTCTGTTTTTCCCCCTGTTTTCGCCTCAGCTTCTCCTTCAGCGCGACAGCGTTTAGCTAATGTGGTTACTACGTTAATGTCGCCTCTCTTTGATTCGTCTGGTGCGACTCCTGGCTTGCAGCGTAAGCAATTGCGTAGTCAGTTGCCTAACCCTGATGAGAAAAAGGTAATAGATAGCATGGCGCGCAGATGGATTGTTTTCCCTTCACTGTGTGATGTGGAATCAGTGGTCAACGTCTTCCATCAGTGGGATGCCCCGAAACAGAGATATGTGTTTGAGAAAATGTGCGAGATTCTCTGTGAAGAATTGGAGGATAATGGTAAAAATCCGAGCCCGCAGGAATTGTGTAGAGTGAGGTTTGATTTTGGAACTGGTATAATTGTGGACCGCGAGGTAGATAAAGCAGTTGCGGTTGTATTGTCCTTCAGGAATGATGATTGTCAACAGTCATTGTTTGAACAAGATGTCCTTGTGGGAAAAAAGGTAAAAGCGCGACAATACCCCATGAGAGAAGTTCCCCTGGTATGGAAGGAAGCAGTTGCAGCTGGTGCCGGTATCCCCGCTGTGCCAGCGCATTTCCAGCGTGTTTGGGTGCATGTTCCATGGAAGCGCTCTGAGGTGTTAGCGCTTAAGCAGTCCTTACCTGATCCCCGTAAAAACCCAGCAGGTTATTATAAAGAGTTGTCACAGACGGCAGGGTCATGCGTTATGAATCTGGCCGATATAGACATGTTGTTTGGTAATGTTGTTCCACAGCCTCTATGGGGATCAATTCATAATGCAGATCACGATGTAGAACTAGGGGACACATGGGCTAACATTGTTGCTGCTGATGCTAGATAAACTGGTGGCGCGAAACCAGAACCTTTAGTAGCTGATCTGCCTGGTAGAATCATCACGTATATGAAGACAATAATGCCCGCGATGCGCGTAAATTGGGACAAGTTATCTGCATGCAAGCAGAAGAAAGATGAGACAGTGTCAGACTTCTTTACTAGGTTTGAAGAAACGTTTATTGACCACAGTGGGCAGGATATGAGTACTGAGGGAGGCCAACGGTTATTTGTGGATAAGTTTGTGCAGAATTTACTTCCTGACCTGTGTAAAAAGTTGAAAGACTCAGAGAGTTCTTGGGCTGTTTCTTCTTCAGCGCAAATACTGGCTACTGCACAGTATTATGAAAATAGAGATAAAGACGAGAAAGATAGAACAGAGAAGAAAACAAAGGAATTAAAGACAAAGGTCCTATTACAGCAGGCTTACTCACCACGTGGAGGTCAGAATAATTATAGACAACCCCAAGGTGTCTATCACCAACCCCAACAGTTTCAGAACAATCAGCAAATGAACGGGTATTATCAACCACGTGTCCCTGTAGGTCCCAATCAATGTTCATACTGCAAAGAGGAAGGTCATTTCAAATATAGTTGCCCTAAATTAATGCAGCGGAATGGTAATGTGTATGGCGCAAGAGGTAGGGGTGGTCAGCAAGCTCCTAGAGGCAGAGGGCGTGGAAGTGTTCCCCAGAACGCGCGTCCTCTTCCGCCCCAAAGCGCCATTAATAGCTTTGATCAGCAAGCTAACGCGACTAGTAATACGGCCCAGTATTATAATAATGATTATTATGCAGAGGATGGCGATGCACAAAATAATGATTACTAGGACAGCCATAGACAGAGAGAGAGAGGGAGTTGTTTCAGTGCCGTATGTTGAGGTGACTACAGCAAATGTAACGGAGCCTTTTCTGCTAGACACTGGTGCTGCAAAGAGTTCAATCATGCATTCAAAACTCCCTGGCGCACCTTTGTCTGGCGATATAAATGTTTCAGTAGGTTTTTCTGGCGCCCCAGTTAGGAACCCGATTTCTAGTCCCATGTCACTCTCTGTTGGACCTTGCGAGCTGAAAGCACCCCTGATTCTGACAACAGGTTGTGGTGAGAATTTACTGGGATTAGATTTGTTGAAAAGATTGCACGCTACACTGTATTGTTCTCCTTCAGGAGTACAATTTACATTAGGCAAGAAAGTGATTTCCCCAATGTACTTGTCTAAAAACACAATGCCGCCTGAATTGTCATCCCTTCCGGATGCCCTTTGGGCTACTGGTCCCAATGATGTGGGCCTCTTGGAGATACCGCCATATGTGGTGACTTTAAAGGCCAATGTCAGACTGCCACGTATTCCCCAGTACAAAATCTCTAATGAAGGCCAGAAAGCATTGTTAGACATTGTCAGCGACTTGATTAATAAGGGTGTGATTGAAGAGACAAGAGGCAACGTTTGCAATAGTCCGATTTTACCTGTCTTAAAACGAACGGACCCTTCACAGCCACCTGTTTACAGATTTGTGATTGATCTTAGAGAGGTTAATAAGATTGTTGTGCCACAGTTTCCAGTTGTCCCTGATATAACTGCCTTGTTAACGATGATTCCAGCCTCTGCTGCATGGTTTTCAGTGATTGATTTAAAAAATGCTTTCTTTAGCATCCCAATTGCAGAAGAGAGCAGAGACATTTTTGGCTTTAGTCTGGGAGGCCGAAGCTTCCGCTTCAAACGCGCTCCCCAGGGCTACTGTGAGAGTCCATCCATATACAGTCAAGCTTTGAAAGCACAGCTTGATGCACTTGTTTTACCTAGTGGCGCTATCCTGATTCAGTACGTGGACGATTTACTAATCGCTGCGGATACTGAAAAGATTTGTAAAGAAGCTACATTGTCATTGTTGCGCCATTTATCCGCTTTCCATCACAAAGTGTCTCTCTCTAAGCTGCAATATTGTCGACAAGAAGTGACCTACTTAGGTCATCTCTTATCGAAGGAGGGAAGGAAACTGACCCCAGAAAGAATTCAAGCCATTGCACAGTTGAGTGTGCCAAAAACACAGAGAGAAGTGCGTGCTTTCTTGGGCATCACTTCATACTGTAGGCATTGGATCCCTAGTTTTTCTTTGTTGGCAAAACCTTTAGTAGCCTTAACATGCAAAGACACACCGAATCCTATCCCATGGTCTGAAGAGTGCCAGAGAAGTTTTGTGGAATTGCGTAATGCATTGTGTTCGGCTCCTGTGTTGGGTACCCCTGACTACAGTAAGCCTTTTACATTGTATGTTCACGAGAAAGATGGATGTGCGTTGTCAGTGTTAACACAGCCTTTTGGCGACAGACCGCGCCCATGCGCATATTTTTCATCAACCTTGGACCCTGTAGCGAGGGCATTGCCAAGCTGTCTGAGAGCGACAGCTGCTGCAGCAATGTCTATCCGACAATCTGCTGGTTTGGTAATGGACAATACATTGATTGTTATGGTTCCACACGCTGTAGACACATTATTAAATAGGACCAAGACACAACACTTGACTAGTGCGCGATTATCAGGCTATGAGCTTACACTGTTAGCAAATCACATACACATAAAGAGATGTAATACGCTGAATCCAGCTACGTTATTGCCAATTCCAGCAGACTTAGATGAGATTGAGCAACATGACTGTCTGTTCAGAACGGAAGAAGAGACGAAAGGGAGAGTAGATCTAAAAGATACTCCCCTGACTGAGTGTGATGGTACTTTATGGGTGGATGGTTCGTGTTTCAAACTCCCTAATGGTGACACGACTGCTGCATATGCTATCACGACTTTACACACGGTCGTGGAAACTGCACGAGTGCCACATAATTCGGCCCAAGCAGCAGAATTAATCGCCCTCACGAGAGCATGTGTGTTATCTGAAGGAATGAGAGTAAATATATACACAGATAGCCAGTACGCCTTTGGCGTGGCTCATAATTTTGGGCGTTTGTGGAAAGAGCGTGGGTTCCTGACTTCGCATGGAGCTAAAATTCAGAATGGCAAGTTGGTGAATGATCTCCTTGAGTCACTGACCCTACCGTTGCAAGTTGCGATCATGAAATGCAGTGCGCACAGGAAAGTCACAGATGATGTTGGACGTGGGAATGCGTTTGCTGATGAGACCGCGAAAGAAACAGCACAGAATGTAAAGACTAGAATGTATGTTGCAGGCCCCGCAAGATGGGTTGACGATGTTGGAATGTGTGAGAACACAATAGAGAGTGTGAAGTCGCTTCAAGCTGAAGCTACAGAGAAAGAGCTAAGCAAGTGGAGAGAAAGTATGGGTAAGTTGGATGAGAATGGTTGTTGGATTGATCTGACAGAACATAGGCGATGGTTGTTGCCTGACGCATATGTGCTCCCAGTGGTTACTATGGCACATGGAATGGCACACATCAGTACGAAAGGTATATGCAAGTTGTTGGCTCCAGTATGGCAGAATGCTGGGATTCCCAAGTGTGCAGAGAATGTGGTCAAGAACTGCATGGTATGCTTGAAATACAACCCTGGTAGGGGAACCCCAACTCCAGCTGGTCACTTTGCACCCCCATCATGTCCATTCGAAGTCTTGCAGCTGGACTTTATTCATATGGAAAGGTGCAACAACCTGAAATATGTACTGGTGGCTGTTTGTGCTTTCTCAAAATGGATAGAGGCTTATCCTCTGAAAGATAACACTGCCCTATCCAAAGCCCTTGTGAAAGAGTTCTTCCCTAGGTTTGGAATGCCGAGAATGGTATGGTGTGATAATGGAAGTGAGTTTGTGGGTAAAGTGATGAAGAATGTATGTGAAGGTTTAGGCATAAAGCAAAAGTTCCACGCTGCAAATCACCCCCAATCAGCTGGACTAGTAGAACGCTACAATGGAGCCTTGAAGCTCAAGCTGGCCAAAATTCAGGCGAGCACCGGTCTTAAATGGCCTGACGCTCTGCCTTTAGCACTCCTGTCCACCAGAATGACCATACACTCACGAGTGGGACTTAGCCCTTACGAGGTCGTCTTTGGCCGCCCGGCCAACGTATGGGGTGTACCGAGGCCTACGAAGTTTAGTGAGATTGAGCATCCAGTACTACTCGATTACTTGTATGATTTGACTGTTAAACTGCGTGTTTTGCACCAACAGGTACATGATACTCTTCCTCAAGCTTCTGAACCTCCTGGGCACCCTATCAACCCTGGCTCGTGGGTCCTGGTCCGGAATTTCCAGCGCAAGAGCCACGACGAGCCTCGCTGGATCGGCCCTCACCTTGTGCTTCTGTCGACAAGGTCAGCGGTGCGAGTAAAAGGGAAGAAGCACTGGATCCATGGTACCCACTGCAAAGTAGTCCCCTTGCCTCTGCCATATGACCAGTGGGTCCAGGAGGGTATCACCAACTCTGAGACAGACACTGTACCTCGTTTTGTACCATTCAGTGACGCACGCATAAGAGGCACAGTTTCAGACCAAGAGAGTGACAATATTCTGCAGGAAGCTGTGCCACCATCAAATCGACTGGACACCACTGAGCCTGAACTTTTGTTCCAAGACCAAACAGCACCTGGCCGTCTCCGTTATAATTTGAGACCAAGGCCCATGGACAAATAAAGATTTCCTTACTATTTCCTTTTGGACATTTTTTGCTCTCCCATCTGAAGGACTTTCCTGATTTTTGTTTTTCGAACCACCATCCGGGTTCAGCCGCAGGGTCGCGGTGCCAAGACTTTGGGGTACAGGCCGAAGACGCTAGGTCAACGGTTCTGGTTGGTCTAGGGCGTTTCCCTGAACTGACAGGCGTACTCCTTAGCAGAAGAAACTCATCCGCCGCGAGCGGCCCGATTAGAGGATGGAGTTTTTTAAGATGGAGAGACCCGTTGAGGAAATGAACTTTAAAGCAAGGATGTGTAAAATTATGAAAAGTAAATGTTTTGTATTTTTGTGTCTTTTTACACTGTGTAGTATAATGATGTTTATTGTAGGATTTGTGTTTTTCTCCGCTCAAAAGCCCACTGCACCCACTGAACAGCCTATACCTCTTTCTACTGCCTCCTCTTACTCTTTTCACCCTTTGCCTGAGCACGAACAGACCAGACGATCAGAGTTCGTAAATAACTCGTTTATCCAGCTCTTGCACCAGCACCAACTAGTAATGAATACGACCAATTGCTGGGTGTGTGGGTTAATGCCACATACCATTAACAAGGGTATTCCTTATTTGGTGCTGCCGTATAGTTACAATGGATCGTCATGGGCATTCCAGACCATGTTTCTCTATGCTCTAGATACGTACTCCCCTCGCCAACCGCGTTCCATCAGACCTATCACCAATAATAAGGCTTTGATGAAAGGAGTTGCCGATATGAGTAGAGATATTGATGCATACTCATCCATTCCCAAAGAAGAGCTGAGACCTTATGTAGGATGGAACGCGACGGGGTATAGTATTAGTCTGGGTGAAAGACAGCGAAAAATCTCATCTCCAATCTGGGTCGTACCCCACATGGGTCGGTTCTGCTTACAGGGTAATGGTCAGAATCCTAGAGCTCAACTGGGAAGAAGTGACTGTACTGAAACGTACACTTTCCCGTCGCAGTTCTCCCCTGCGTTTTTGGCTGCCAAGGGCACATATTTCATCTGTAATGAACGAGCATATACATGGCTGCCCCCTGATTTCTCGGGCACATGTTATATTGCAAATCTGCTACCGCCTACATTTACTGCTGCCTCTGATTATCACAAGACCAGAGTTGTGAGAGGCGTGATTAGTAAGGATGATACTGCCGGTCAGGAAGCAGGAGACTTCTTCTTGGGTTTCCTGCCGTTTTGGGGACCTATGGTGAATAGTAGGAACCTGCGACAACTGACACGTGTGGTTGAATCCACTGTCAATGTAACGGCTGGTGCCCTTGGTAATCTGACAGCTGAGCTCCAAGCGGATCGCCTTATGACTTTACAGAACCGCATGGTTCTAGATGTTATTCTTGCAGACCGCGGTGGGGTATGTAAGGTTATTCAATCCAGTTGTTGCATTTTCATACCAGATAACGCTCCAACAGTATATCAAGCCATCTCCAAACTCCATAAAATATCTGAATCCATACACGTGGATAAGGGAGACTGGTCACTGGTGGGGTGGTTCTGGGAATTGATATCCGCCTGGGGCTGGAAAGTTCTGATGGTCATTGGAATGATCTTAGCCATTCTTTTCCTGTTCTGTCTGTGCATACAGTGTGCTCCTGCGATATGTGGCCTCTGTGCTACCTTATGTGTAAGGAAACCTGTATCGAGGGACGAGCTAAGTAATAGGATGATGCTACAGCAACATCTCCATGACTTTGCGAACATTGACCTAGACTCGGATTGAGATAAGTATAGTGATTGCCTATGTAAGGGCAAAAGGAGGGTCTGTCGTACTTTAATCTCTGCCACCGCGTAGGGGACAGGGCCCTACCCCTGTCTATCTCTGTATTAGCAAACCGCAAATGGTAAATGCGGCATGTACGAGTGCTTTATATATCGTTCTAGCTATGAATGCACTGTGTACACGCTATTCTGCTTCACTACGCGGGTTCCATTTTGGAAGCAGTGGCCATCTTGTCATTGCCCTCACATAGGCTATAATGGAGTAAATACGGGCCTCACAGTACATGGGCTTCTCCTCTGACTTCTCTGTGACCTGGGCAGCTGGCTCTGCTGCCCCAGGTCAAACTGGTCTCACGAGCTCCCCTTCCTCCGTCCACCTGTGATTAGCATCAGGGCTTGACCCGTCATAAAACCCTTTCATTCTACACAATCCTCCGGCTAATCTCTTTCACACCTGCTTGTTCCTGCTTTATGACTTGTTTCCCAAAACAGGAGATGCTCATGTTTATTGGGGGGTCAGTTGGTATCAAACGTGGGATCTGAACCTTACTGTGTAAATCATTGTGGGCTGGCCGAACTGGAATGTGGGATGGTCATCATGACTCTGCTTTTTCGTTTGTAATGTATACATGTAATGGCCGTATCATAAAACCTAGGAATGTATGCTTGAGGCAAGAAAAAGGGTATTTAAGATGAAGTCCGTTCTTATGATTTTCAGCAGTCTCCTGAGAACATACACGCTGTTGTACTTCTAGGATACCTGTAATTGGTCTGCAGCCAATAAACGATTCTTTGACTTCACCCAGAAGACTCTGTGTTTCTGTAGGTCCGGAACAGGGTGAACCCAGAAGTCATAGGGTGTGTGCCCCTGCACCGCTGGGTCTAAAATACCCAGTACTTCACTTCGGCTGTGAACTGTGGAATGGGATGTTGATTGTAATTTGCAGTCACTGAGGACTTATTGTAATTGTCATTAATGATGTTTGAACTGTTTTAATGATCTTTGTTTTTACTTTAGTCATAAGTTAAACAGAGTAAATCCCAAGACCTTTAATAAAACTTTCATAGCTCAAACAAATCCCAAATCGCAATCCTTACGGTAGTAAAGCCAAGGGGGGTTCTTTATTGGATTTAACACAAATACATTATTATGTGGGAGTCAATATACCAGTAAATAATAGTCCATTCATACATATCCTTCCCTATAGATCCAAAACCCCAAATCCCTCCCTTCATTCTGCCACATTGGTTGCCTGCGAGCAGTCCTAGTGATGCTGGAAGGTGGGCCCAATAAGAGCATCATGTTGCTCCCAAGGAAGACAGACGTCATCGGAGCGCCTTGACAAATACACTCTGACAGGAGCCATGACGTCCAGTACCTCAGGAACAGCACTTAGAGGTCTGACTCACTCCAACAGAAGCCATCCGCGGGTCCAGAGCAGGTACAGTTGAAACTGCTTAGTTGGGCTATTCCAGAAAAGAATGCCTTTTGCAGCCTCTGTGGCCCTGTTGCTTAATAGGTGGTTAGCCAACCAACCCTTGGAGTGCGTTTTTTTGTCCTTGGGACATGTGGGAGTAGGTCCTGCATTTCGGGTCTCCTCACAGATCTCAACAGCAGTGCACTCTTTCTTTTGTCTTTTTCAGGTCCAGTAGTGTAATCAATAGAGAAATTGTTCCCTGGCTCACTTTAGCAGATGTTCCTGTGTGCCCCACTGCAAACACTCCCACAGTGCCCCTCTCTGCCTAAATCCGATACAGTAAAACCATTCTTCCTCTCTGTATAGCTCCTGCCCCCCCACCCCCCCCCCCCATATGTGTGGCCAGGGAAATGAGCAACCACTTTTCTGTGGTCTCCCAAACCAGTTCTGGCGGCAGCTCATCTCCTTCTAGGATTGTTGCCTGGCTGACTAGAGAGGCAAAAGAGGGGGAAGTCCCAGGTGTTAGCTACATCTGCCTGTGACAGTGTAGGTTTCTTTGAAGTCAATTAAGTTCCTGGGTACAGCCCAGTTAGTTATACTGTCATAGGAACAGAACCCATCTCCACACCCAAGGCCTTTGTCTTAGCTTTAGGGGCAAGGTCACACCTTATCAAAAGGGCTAGTCACCTCCTGTGTGACAACTGGAATGTGATGCAAATAGGCTTCAATAGTCTCTTGGCAGGTAAAAGGTGACTTAAATGCAGCTTTTGCAAAATATTTATTACAAATCTGAATTTGGAAATAAATTGGGCTTGTATTAAATACTGTAAAAGTCCAAGAACTAAGTTCGTAGCTGTTTCCTAAGCGGGTTAACATTATTCATTCTAATATTGTACACCAATGCGTTTCTATGGAAAAGCTAACCCTGCTAGAAAGAAAATGACTTTTAGGGCATTGTCACTGTAAGGTGCTTGTTAAATATTAAACATTTACTTGTCGTACTTTTAAATGCATTTATGCCCTATGGTCATTAAAGGTCTGCTTAGGGTTAGCTTATTAATATTTAAAAGGAGAGGTTAGGCCTGTCAAAATGGGTTTATATGGAAGGACAAATTTACGGTAGGAATGCAGTTATATTTTGTAAAGTCACTTTAGTGGTGGCACAATGTGTGCTGCAGTCAACTAGAGACATTTACTTTATAGTCCCTGGATACACTTATTACTATATACTATGGACTTATAAGTAAGTAAAAGAAGCCAATTAGGAGTATAGCATGTTTTATGCAGCGTTCCATTGCACAGTAAAAATATGCCCAGTAGCAACAGTCTCCAAACAAATGGGAAGAGCATGCACAAGAGACATTTTCCGATACTGATAATGGGCAAAACCTGAAGAAATGTGCAGGACAGGTTTGCATATCTATTATGTTACCCATATTTGGTAGATGGCATCCTCTTTTTACTGGCATTCACTCAGGGAATAAACAAAATCCCTCAATAGACTTTTGAAACTTCCAAAAAAGTGTTCATTTTATAAACATTTTAGTGGGTTCACCC
Organism: Triturus cristatus; assembly: GCF_964204655.1. NCBI lineage: Eukaryota > Metazoa > Chordata > Amphibia > Caudata > Salamandridae > Triturus > Triturus cristatus. Next base: position 1,403,875,357 of record NC_140590.1, read on the forward strand.
TCCTGCACACCTCACCAGATCCACAATTTTGAGACGAAAGGCTGATATGTATGCATTGGCGGCTGATAAGTCTCCTTCAGGCAGACCCTAAAGGCAAACATCTTTTGTTCAGTAAAATACACTACAGACATTGCTTATAAGAGCATGATTGCATATAACCTTAGAGCCGTGCTTACAACCCCGGTGTGAGTTAAACTGCCTTTGAGTGGTCAGCTCTGCATTTATTAACCTTCAGGTACATGCCATTTTACAAAATCTCACAGAAGTTCTGCGTGTGAACATTCATAACTATAAACCTGCACTTTACATATAATTTATGTACAGAACTGTATGACATATATTTAACATGGGCATTTTCCCAGAAATCCACAGGTGGTAATCTATTTTGAACAGAAACTTTGTTTTTTTCTAGCAGTTTTTTGGCAATGGGCTTTGCTTTTAAGGTGCAGCTATACAAGCAATACAAGGTGTATTCAGACTTTACCTTGTCTAAGAAGAAGATGCCTTTAGGAATACAGAGCCACACTTAGCTCCAGGACATATCCGTTGTTCATTCTATCCACCGAAAAACATACACAGAGTAATTTTAGTCTCTACATCACTGCAGACCTTTTATTACCATTTTCTTTTTTTTAAATGTAAGGGATTATGGACTAATTTTAGTAACAGTAACATTGATGATGTAATTGGTGATGTCATCAATTATGTCATTTGAGATGCCTTCAGGGATGATATCATTAGTGTTGTTATTTAACATTGACATGAGAGATGTGATGTGTGAGGTCATAAGCAGTGCATACCTGGGGCACAAGTTATTGTTTGGTCACTGAACTATAACTTGGAAATTTAAGATTCTTTCATTGATTTTAATTTGGCCTTGTGTGACTTTCTCACCTAGCTATAACACTACTTTAACCTTTGTTTTTTTTAGTTTTTTTTTAAACATAATTTAACGTCTTATTTCCATACCTAAATATAATGCCACTGTAACCTTTGTTTTTCTCTGAATCTGTTGTTTTATGTAAGTGAAAGTCCTATTTCCACACCTAACTATAAAATTAATTTAACCTTCGTTTTTTTCAGTGAATTTCGAGGGTTTTTGGATCATATACTACATTCTGGATCTGCAACTCAGTCTTCAGACGGGGACCTTTGCTGATAGTGCATGGCTATATGAAGTATAGGATTGGGCAAAAGGTCTAGGCCAAATTTTAAAAGATTATGCAGCAGGTTTGTATTACTTTTTTGATGCTGATCCACAGCAAAATCCTTTGTGGTCATTACAAAGCAACGCAAATGCTTATTTGTGTTGCTTGGTTAAGAAAAACGAACACAAGGCAACGCACTGCGCTGTCTTGTCTTATTTCGCATCAGGTAGGCATTCAATGAGTGGTGCATGGGCGGCCCCATGCATCCACCCATGGATTTTTATGTAATCACATATTTACAAATACTTCTAAACATGGGCTTGAGCCGAAATAGTGTGTCTGCCTGAGGATGGTGTAACGAAGAGAAATATCAATATATTTTTGCATCATTCTGCACCACACATACAAAGAGGAAATAGCCCCAAAGGATAGTTTTTGTCCAGGAAGGTAATTCCTCCCTACACAAAACTATCCAAATCTTAACGCTGACCCCCTTGCAGTTTGGCACAATAGGGCCTGCATTGGCACTAGGTAGCCACAAGTTTGCCAGCGCATGAAAAGAGCATTTCTTTGAATATATGGCGCTCTCTTCAGGTCATGCAGCACAGTGCAGAAACTTCACTTGCTGTATTGTGCTGCGTTAACTCTTTGAGTATATGCCACCTGTTCTCTGAGCAGTCAATATGCCCACCTCTTGAAAATTATTGTCACCCCATCTACAGGCAACGTCTGGTTGTGTGTAGAAGAAAGTGGAAGCACTTTTACTTTGTTATTTATTTAGTTGTTTTTCATACTTTTAATTGAGATTTTTCTGCAATTTAAATTTATTTTTACACTTTAGATCTACAGTTTTTATAAAACATTTTTCCATGCCCATCAAGCGTGCGCAGCTGGAATTAGACAGCAAACCTGGCTTCTAGACAGTCCCTGTGCCCAACCCAGTTGTGGATGGCCATCCCCCCATTGTGCACTTCCTTTGATTGTATACACAAGGGCATAGGCCACAGTGCATTGCCTCCAGTCAGACGCCCAACCCCTCCATGGACTTCCAACCAACACTACATTCAGCCTTTGGCTGTGTGTATCTGGGTTTGGGCCATAGGGCCTGGCCTCTGGCAAGGCCCTGCACCCAACCTGCTGATAACCAAACAATGGCATCCCTGCACTGCTGAGGGCTTTCGGCCAGGGAGGCAAAACAACACAAACAGCGGCGTCAGCGGCTGCTCGCACTTGCTAAATTATTTATTTCTGTGCTAATTTCACCCCCCAGATTACTCTAAATTACATGAGTGATCTTAATCATGTATTTATCAGTAATTCTACATCAAAGAGTACCGCACATCTATCAGAATTACTCGTAATTCTCCGGCATAATTAGAATTACTCCCAGCCCTAAATTATTCTTTGGCAAATGTATCCACAGATCCATAGCTCAGTTTTTACTTTTGTTTTTTCACTATATGATAACTACACAGGTATGTATGTTTATCTATCTATCTATCTATCTATCTATCTATCTATCTATCTATCTATCTATCTATCTATCTATCTATCTATCTATCTATCTATCTATCTATCTATCTATCTATCTATCTATCTGTCTGTCTGTCTGTCTATCTGTCTGTCTGTCTGTCTGTCTGTCTGTCTGTCTGTCTGTCTGTCTGTCTGTCTGTCTATCTATCTATCTATCTATTTATCTAGCCTCAGTCACAAAAAAGCTAAAGTTAAAGTGACAATATCGTTAGGAAAGAAAACTTATCTTATGGAAAAAACTGAATTTCCTTAAACAATCCTAATGTTAAAGTGACATTATAGTTAGATGATAAAGTCACTCACGGCCTCCCATATTACATCCCTCATTACATGTTAAATGACATATTTGATGTATCAATGATAACATCATCCATTGATTGTGACATTGTATGACAGCTCTATGGGATATGGTTGTAATTCAACTACATACAAATGTGCCCAAAATTCCAAAAGCAAATAATTGATTGGAAGAAAGTGGATTATTAGTTGGAGTGAAAGGTAGTCCACTAAAAGTAATAATATCACTATTCTTGTTAGGTCCAGTAAAGGTTTCAGTCATTTAAACCTGAGCTCAGCCCCTAGTAGCTAGCTATGACACAGAACAGATGGGTTTAATCTAAAAAAATGTATAAAGCATTTAAAAGAAAGAATACAGTTAAAAGGTAAAAAACACAAAACAATAAAAATCCCATTCAAATTTCTAAAATTAGAGAATAATTGAATGAAAAAAACGCGGATCAGATATACAGGTGTGCTTCATCCCAGCCGAAGCTACCTTCGCACTTTGAACATTTTCAGAGAAGGGGAGGCTTCAGCGGTTCAGAGGGGCAAGGTTGCAGACTAGGTCCAACGGCAGACAGATTGGTGAATGACAAAGTCTTGGTGAGACTGTCGAAGAAGGTGGGAAAAACTCAGAGTGGAAATGTCTGGAGTTCATGCCCGGGAAGTCATCAACATTGATCGGTGCTGCTCGGCGTTGGGTCCGGTGAAGCTTTCTACCTTTGGGCTTAGACAGTTTTCTGGAAGTCTGTTTTTCTTAGCAGGACAAAGCTGCCGACTGTTGCCAAGTAGGATTGATGTCGACGGATGATGGTCAGCATAGGACCAGCTGAAATGTATTTGCTGCTACACAGAAGAACGTAGTTGGAGCTGTGGCAGAGTCTGGCCCACCTATGATGCACCCTTTAGAGATAGGCTGGCAGGTTGGTCCTAGTGCCTAGACAGTTCTCTATCTAAAACGTTTTTAAGTCCCAAGTTTTAGGGTTAAGCAAGAGGAGAACTGTCAGTTCTCTAGCTCTGTGACTGGAACCATGCCTATTCGATGAATGTAGTCTCTGTGACTGAAATCAGGTAGCGTGATTACTTAAACTCTGTATGCTGGATTACCACCCAATAGGATAATCCAGCGCTTTGGTACCATGGTGGAAATTCTAAGAAAACCTAAGAGAGTCTCACAAGCTAAGAGAAAATATGCAAAGGCTTTAGAGATCCTGTTTAGAGACTCACCGTTACTCAAGACTACATTGCCATAAATTCCATGGTGACGGCCATCTTGGGTGTATCCTGATGTAAATAGGAACCACGCCGAAATAAATGTGCCCAGTCTCATGTGTCTCCAGGAAGATAGCATCTTGGTGGGAAGGTCCTGGAGTGAAACTAGTGTTGCAGTTTAAGTCATCCCTCAAAAGTAGGAGAGCAATACACATGAGTTTGTCTGAAGTGCTACTCCTTTAACTAGAGGTAGTAAGTTTAATGATTACAATGGAAAATACTTTGTGAAGGTGAATAAAGAGCAACCTATTCTTCAATCTTCTACTGTATCAAAGGAACAACCATAACTGTTTGATTTTAGGTAATTTAAAGCAGGTACATAGTTTTCTGCTAAGTAACTGTTTAGAACTTGTTGTGACGTTGTGATTTTAAGACTAACTCTACTCTAACCGACTAATCTTTCAAAATCCAAAAGAACTATTCAAATCCCTTCGGCTGTGAACTGTGGAATGGGATGTTGATTGTAATTTGCAGTCACTGAGGACTTATTGTAATTGTCATTAATGATGTTTGAACTGTTTTAATGATCTTTGTTTTTACTTTAGTCATAAGTTAAACAGAGTAAATCCCAAGACCTTTAATAAAACTTTCATAGCTCAAACATCTCTCTGTGAAAGAGAAGGAGAGGAGCGAACCAAATCCCAAATCGCAATCCTTACGGTAGTAAAGCCAAGGGGGGTTCTTTATTGGATTTAACACAAATACATTATTATGTGGGAGTCAATATACCAGTAAATAATAGTCCATTCATACATATCCTTCCCTACAGATCCAAAACCCCAAATCCCTCCCTTCATTCTGCCACATTGGTTGCCTGCGAGCAGTCCTAGTGATGCTGGAAGGTGGGCCCAATAAGAGCATCATGTCGCTCCCAAGGAAGACAGACGTCATCGGAGCGCCTTGACAAATACACTCTGACAGGAGCCATGACGTCCAGTGCCTCAGGAACAGCACTTAGAGGTCTGACTCACTCCAACAGAAGCCATCCGCTGGTCCAGAGCAGGTACAGTTGAAACTGGTTAGTTGGGCTATTCCAGAAAAGAAGGCCTTTTGCAGCCTTTGTGGCCCTGTTGCTTAATAGGAGGATAGCCAACCAACCCTTGGAGTGCATTTTTTTGTCCTTGGGACATGTGGGAGTAGATCCTGCATTTCGGGTCTGCCACACAGATCTCAACAGCAGTGCACTCTTTCTTTTGTCTTTTTCAGGTCCAGTAGTGTTCTGAAGAGGGTGCCCACAGGTGTCATATTTATGCCTGGCAGGAACCTGTGGGTGAGGGTAACTGCTGGCCCCTCCCTAATCAATAGAGAAATTGTTCCTAGGCTCACTTTAGCAGATGTTCCTGTGTGCCCCACTGCAAACACTCCCACAGTGCCCCTCTCTGCCTAAATCCGATACAGTAAAACCATTCTTCCTCTCTATATAGCTCCTGTCCCCCCCCCCCCCCCCCCATATGCGTGGCCGGGGAAATGAGCAACCACTTTTCTGTGGTCTCCCAAACCAGCTCTGGCGGCAGCTCATCCCCTTCTAGGATTGTTGCCTGGCTGACTAGAGAGGCAAAAGAGGGGGAAGTCCCAGGCGTTAGCTACATCTGCCTGTGAGAGTGTAGGTTTCTTTGAAGTCAATTAAGTTCCTAGGTACAGCCCAGTTAGTTATACTGTCATAGGAACAGAACCCATCTCCACACCCAAGGCCTTTGTCTAAGCTTTAGGGGCAAGGTCACACCTTATCAAAAGGGCTAGTCACCTCCTGTGTGACAACTGGAATGTGATGCAAATAGGCTTCAATAGTCTCTTGGCAGGTAAAAGGTGACTTAAATGCAGCTTTTGCTAAATATTTATTACAAATCTGAATTTGGAAATAAATTGGGCTTGTATTAAATACTGTAAAAGTCCAAGAACTAAGTTCGTAGCTGTTTCCTAAGCGGGTTAACATTATTAATTCTAATATTGTACACCAATGCGTTTCTATGGAATAACTAACCCTGCTAGAGAGAAAATGACTTTTAGGGCATTGTCACTGTAAGGTGCTTGTTAAATATTAAACATTTACTTGTCGTACTTTTAAATGCATTTATGACCTATGGTCATTAAAGGTCTACTTAGGGTTATTAATAGGGTTTTAATATTTAAAAGGAGAGGTTCGGCCTGTCAAAATGAGTTTATATGGAAGGACAAATTTACAGTGGTAGGAATGCAGTTATATTTTGTAAAGTCACTTTAGTGGTGGCACAATGTGTGCTGCAGTCAACTAGAGACATTTACTTTATAGTTCCTGGATACACTTATTACTATATACTATGGACTTATAAGTAAGTAAAAGAAGCCAATTAGGAGTATAGCATGTTTTATGCAGCGTTCCATTGCACAGTAAAAATATGCCCAGTAGCAACAGTCTCCAAACAAATGGGAAGAGCATGCACAAGAGACATTTTCCGATACTGATAATGGGCAAAACCTGAAGAAATGTGCAGGACAGGTTTGCATATCTATTATGTTACCCATATTTGGTAGATGGCATCCTCTTTTTACTGGCATTCACTCAGGGAATAAACAAAATCCCTCAATAGACTTTTGAAACTTCCAAAAAAGTGTTCATTTTATAAACATTTTAGTGGGTTCACCCTCCTGCACACCTCACCATCCACAGTCCATGTGCCCAACCCAGTTGTGAATGGCCATCCCCCCATTGTGCACTCCCTTTGATTGTACACACAAGGGCATAGGCCACAGTGCAGTGCCTCCAGTCAGACGCCCAACCCCTCCATGGACTTCCAACCAACACTACATACAGCCTTTGGCTGTGTGTATCTGGGTTTGGGCCATAGTGCCTGGCCTCTGGCAAGGCCCTGCACCCAACCTGCTGATGACCAAACAATGGCATCCCTGCACTGCTGAGGGCTTTCGGCCAGGGAGGCAAAACAACACAAACAGCGGCATCAGCGGCTGCTCGCACTTGCTAAATTATTTATTTCTGTGTTAATTTCACCCCCCAGATTACTCTAAATTACATGAGTGATCTTAATCATGTAATTATCAGTAATTCTACATCAAAGAGTAACGCACATCTATCAGAATTACTGGCAAATGTGTCCTCCACTATGTTTTCTGCCAAATTCGGAATAAACATGGCCAAGTTCTGGGACCTACAAACTTGCTTCTCCCCGCTATATTTAAAGACGTCTTTGCTGGTGGAGCCCCCTCTGGCAGAAATCTTTGACGGCTCGACTAATATTGGGCCAAAGGGAAACTGATGTCAGAACATCTGTCCTTTTGCAAGCCAGATGGTTTGATGTTATTTTGTCATGTTTGGGACCACCTAGGAACAAGAAATATGACTAATAACCCATATGCGCTGTAAAGAAATTTCTAGCATGTCTCACTTTTAATTTTTTTTAAACTCCTACATTGGGAGTTTGTTTTTTATTAAAAAAACTTTGCTGTATGGGTACATTGAACATGGAGCAAAGCTTTAGTACTGTCAGTGTACCTGATGTGGCAGTTCCTCCTTGGGAATCAAAGTGATCTCCACATGCGCATGGTAGGCTGTGGTCCACCTGATCAGCAGAGTGCATCCCTCCGCTGAACCATTGGGTTGGAGTACAGCCTGCTAAAGGCTAAATAAGCCCTATGTTTTCATCAAAGTACAGCAAGTGCAAATATCACAGTGATTTTATTCTGGCCAATGCAACATATGTCATTCCTTCCTTGAAAATGTTTTCTTTGATGTCCGCATTGGCTTCATCTAGGTTGAGTCCTTCAGACTTGTGTATGGTCACAGTATATGCAAGTATCCCTGCTGGGGAATGTTCACCAGTATACTGGATACACAGCGTGGTATATAGAATCAACACTTTTCAAAAATGGATCACTTGGATCCCTTCTGATCACGTTTTTTTCCTCTAGGTTCAGAATCTTGTCTTACTTAATTCTCACGCCCTGGAGACACTTTATATGCGATCTCATCACTCTTTGCCGTGTGTAAGCATATACAGGTTACTTGGCCTGCTTTGGACGTTAAGGGCCAGATGTAGGTGGCCAAATAGCGATCGGTAACGCTGAAATTAGCAGAATTCCAGCGTTACCGATCGCTATTTGGCTGTGAGCAATGTAGGTGAGTTTAAACCTACTAGTAATTACCACCAACTTCAAGTTGGTGGTAATTAGCGATTTCCTTTAAAAAAGCACTTTTTGGTCTTTTTTAAAGTGCCATGTGGCACACATTCATGCCCTTAGGGCATGTATGTGCGCCACATGTGCACACATGCCCATTTCAGGGGTGCAACAGGGTGTCCTTTAGACACCCTGGCACCCTTGAAATAGCGCCCGCTATTTGCCATTCTTTAATACCGAATTGCTAGTAGTGAATATCTTCCCATTTATTCCTATGGGCCTCCAAGCCCATAGGAATGAATGGGTAGGTATTCCTTATTAGCTAATCTCAATTTGGGATTCGTTATTAAGAAATGTTAAGGAATCGCTAATATTTTAGCGATTCCTACCTACATTCAATTTTGCGAGTCCTTAATAGCGAATCGGTAAAATTCGCTATTAAGGACTCGGTACTTCGGTTTTACCTACATCGGGCCCTAAGTTGTTTGTAACTATTATATGTGCATGATTTAGTATTGTAATTCGAGTATATGTCTACTTTGTTTTACAGTGTCCCTTGAAGAAGGGATGAATCCAATCCCGAAATGCATTGGGCTGGGCTGGGCATTTTCACCTCAAACGTATTAGAGTTTGGCTTAGCTGCTAATGTTTTGATTTTTGTAATAAGTGATGCCTTGAATAACATTTCATCAATCAATTAATATGTGCGACACGTATATTATTTTTGATTTGATTACATGATTATTGGTCGCAATACAATGGTGTGTAAATGACAGTTTGAATTGTTTGCTTTTTTATCCATTTTTGAAAAGTGTTGATTCTATATACCACGCTGTGCATCCAGTATACTGGTGAACATTCACCGGCAGGGATACTTGATGATTGAGGTTGGCTGCCTCTCACTGGGTAGCACGCAACATTGATTAAGGTTGGAATAGCTTTATTCCTTTGATGTAACAGGAGTGCGCTGACTATCTAGTCACACAGTATATGCAAGGCATATTGGAAACAGCTTCCATCAGTAGAAATCTAACACTACATCTTGTCATATTTCGTGCTTCCTCTGCATGATCAGGCCGTATTAGGATGACCTCAATGTTGTCCCCACTTGTATAAATTAAACACCTCAATATCCCGTTGCTCCAATAACCTAAGCTGAATGGATATTTAAGCGTCTACATAAAGTACAGTTCATACATAGATGCAGCACTTTTTTCAACCTGGCTGTTTTGAGACAGGTTTTCAAGATCATCCAAGATTAAATAGAGCTCATGTTTACCTTCAGCTTCTAACAGACTTCCAAAAGCAGATGTAAAGCTTCGGGTCTTTGTCAATGGTTGACAATGGTTGACAACGTTGTCTTTGTCAATGGAGTCATTTGCTGCAAGGAAACCTTTCATGACATTTCTGGTATGATAGTCTCTGAAGGAAAATACAGCCAAATAACTCTCAATACTGGCTACCTCTAAATCAGAGTGCTCTCCTTCCCAAGCCAAAAAATGTCTGTCAGCTGTTTTCCATTGGCTGACCTCTGCCCAACTCAAGTGAAATGAGGACAAGTTAGAAATCCTCCTTTACGGGTCCCCCCCCCCCCCAGTTCAGGGAGTCCTTGTGGCCTTCTGTGATTCCCTCCCAACGGGGCTTCCCGCAAGAAATCTAGGAGTCTGGTTAGAGGAGAACCTCTCTTTCCCCACCCAGATAAAGAAGGTTGTTTGGAATTGTTTTGGCATACTGAAAACTCTGAGGACATTTTTCCCACTTCTTCCCAGAGCTGCCAAGGAAACGGTGAGTCGGGCCCTGATTCTTTCTCAGATTGATTATGCCAACGCCTTATACGTTGGTCTTCCGATCATCTCCTGAACAAATTACAGGTTGTTCAAAATGCTGCAGCACCACTTGTGTTTATTATTCCTATGAGATGAAGCATTAGTCAGCATTTGCGCTTACTACACTGGCTCCTAGTGGCTCATTGAGTGAAGTTTAAAGCCTTGACTCTGGCGCACCGGGCTCTTTACGGCAGTGGTCTCCCTTATTTACTCAAGCGCTTTCTGTTCTATTCCCCCGCCAGGCATCTCCGGTCTTCTTCTCAGCTTTTAGCTCCTCATGCTCTTCCCTCTCTGGCTCGCGCCGGGACACTCTTTGGAGTAGCTGAGCGCGTTATAAGTTTATATAACATAACATAACATACCTCTCTCAGCCTTATTCTGTAGGAGAGAGTGTACAGAGAGGCACTTCAAACCATCAGCATGCAATTAACTGAGTAAGGGAAAGAGTGAATTAATGCCTATCATTCATTTGTCATACATACTCATAAATATGCATGAGCCAGACCATTTATTACTAAATATGCCTTAGACAGTTCTCAATAGTTCTTCATATTCATGATTTCGGACGTGTGCATTACTAAACACCCCTGAGCTCAGCATTGTTCCCTTCTTAGTAAATATGGAACCAGGGGTGGATACTCTGAAAATAAAGTGGTGGGGTGGAGGAAGGGGGGAATAATAATATTAAAAAAAACACTTACCTGCCGCTTCCACTACTGGCCACTTCGGTGCTCCTCTTTTCCTGGAAGACATCCTATTCCAGACGCTGCTCTCATGCTATGAGAGCAGCGCCAGGATTGGCCTGAGTGGCCTGGTTAGGCACTCACTAAGGGACTGAGAGCCTCTGCCTTTTCTCCTTCCAGCTGTACAATACCGCTGGGCTGGAGACAGCTAAGTGTGCTTAGACGGCCGGCCAAACCAACATGTGCACATACAGTGATGCCGTCTGTCCATAGAGGACAGCCTGGCCCGCCCCGCCCTAGACTTGGCAGCATTGACTGTCAGTGAAAAATAAAACTATAATAGAATTGTTTTATTATCATATTATTTTTCATCTGCAGTGAGGCGATGCTCCTCCGCCAATGCAGCGGATCCGCCACTGTATGAACACAGCCTTATTATGCAAACACATGGCCCCATTTACAACTCTTATGCATTAACCAAGGCCTGGAAGATACAAAATATGCATGAGCTTTGCCATGGTGTGATGCAAACCATCTGATGTTTGAAACTTTGATTTGATTTAACTAGTGGCCAGTAACATTAGAGTAAAGAAGATCTCATTTGAATGAGAATGGTGGTGGACCTTGGAGAAGGCTGGTATAGACTGGTATAGGTAAAAGTGCACTTCATTGACCTTCATTGACTTACATAATCCACAACTGACATATCACCAACACTGACCTACTGTATTCTCCTAGTTTCTAAATCCTGAAGCCCTGTTTGAACTCAACCACAGCTAGGCAATGCAGCTACCATGATGCACTTCTGCAGGCAAGGTCTGCTGTGGTGCACACATTTGGAAATCTTAAACAAAGGTTCTGATGCTCCCAAAAGACAAGAGGGTCAAATATGTACAACTTTTGTAAGATGTTGCGAAATCACTGCAACCTGTGCAATGTTGCATAACATAGAAAACAGAAGGGGTCTACTAGTGGAAGTAGAGGAGGAATATTCAGATAATGTTGTCCCTCCCACAAGATGCAGTAAGATCTGCAGAGGGTAGGAATTGTAGAGCAACGTTGATAAGTTAGCATTTTGTAGGTGAGTAGTGATTTTAAGCACAATGAAACTATGCACAACTATATTGTAATGCAGAGTAATATAATCTATTTATTTTACACGTGCTGTATGAAAATTTCATAATGAACATCTGTCCTTCTGGACACGTACTCAGTAATGTTGGTCTGATGGCATTACATCATGATGTGCAAATATGTACGTTTTAACAAAATATAGTTACTAACATTTACAACATTATGTCATATTTCCCCTATCAGTGACTAATCCCTGAGAATGTGAGCTTGGACCCTGGCTGTAATGACCCCTTACTTAAGTTTCTGAGGGCCATAGCTTCTGTCACAAATACAGTTCTTTGGCTGGAGGTTTCCTACTCTCCATAGCTTTTCCTTCTCAGGTGTATGCATCGGCAGCTTCTGCAAACAATCTGCCCACTCTGTCTTGTACCTCCATCCTCACTGGAAGAACCCAGAGGATCCACCTCCCAACTTTCACCTCTGAACCCAAGGAGATCACCTGCGGTGTTCCCCAAGGCTCATCCCTTAGCCCCACGCTCTTCAAAGCATATATAACCCAGCTGGCCAACATTGTCAGATCCCACGGTCTCAACATAATTTCCTACCCAGACAACACCCAACTCCTCCTCTCACTCACCAATGACCCCACCTCCACCAGGATCAACTTCCACAGATAAATGACAAACCACACCGAATGGATGAAGAACAACTGCCTGCATCAGAAGACAGACAAGATGGAAGTTCTGATCTTTGGCAACAGCAGCAACACATGGAACGACTCCTGGTGGCCATCAGACTAAGCACCCGCACCCACTCCCTCTACCACGCCAGGAACCTCTGAATCATCATTGACAACAAGCTCACCATGAAATCACAGATCAACGTCGTCTCCTCTGCCTGCTTCCTCACTGCGCCCTTGCTACGTAAGATCTTCAAGCGGCTACCCCTACACACAAGATGCACTGTGACAAAAGCACTCATCACCAGCCGACAGGACTAGGGCAATGTCCTCTAGGTAGAAATTGCCGCATACCTTCTATAGAGACTTCAGACCATACATAACGCCGCAGCCATACTCATCCCCAGTCTTTCCTTATGAACCCACATTACATTCCACCTTAGGCAGCTCCACAGTCTTCCCGTACAGAAGAGATGCCAATTAAAGCTGCTGATCGACGCACACAAGGCTCCACACAACCAAAGACCCGCTTGCATTAACCACCGCCTGAACATCCACCAACCATCGAGAAGACTACGCTCTGCCTCCCTTTCACTTGCCTATACTGCCCACATCTACCGAAGCAGAAGTGGAGGACGTGCCTTCTCCCACTTCGCAGCAAAGACCTGTAACTGGCTCCCCACGCACCTCCGGACAATCACCTCACTTCCAGAATTCCGAATGGTCCTCAAGACCTGGCTATTCGAATAAGCCTCCGGGGCCTGCAAGCGCCTTACTACCCTATTGTAGATTAGTCGCGCCTTATAAATCCTGATTGATTAATACATGTATCCTGGTGTCATGCCACCACTTTCATACGACTTTCAAAGTACAGTGGGTTTATTCCCCACAGCTTTGGCACAGCTTTGGGTCCGTTGCCATTTTTTGCACTAAATAGCTTGTGGTACATGATGCTGTGCCAGTTTGTCATTCCTAGATACACACTCCTCAAACCTGATGTTTAACACCTTACCTGAGAACATCTGTTGCCTATTCTGTCATCTCCATCGTTACGCTTCTCCTGATTGCCTAAGATTACTTATGTAGCAATCATACTAGATTATTCTGCTTGTGTGTTCTATTGGATTGGGCTTGTTTTTGATGATATGAGTGGCTGCCTATGCAATGATTCCCTATTTGCTACTAGTTGCAAGTCACATGTTGTGAGTCACTATTTAGAGTTGCAAACATTTTGAAATGCCGGGGCCTGGTGTTGTACATTTGGTTTTCTGATTCCTATTTTGCGAATCATACAAATTCAAGGGCCAGGTGTACATAGACCTCCATTTGCGATTTCCTAATAGCGAATTTATGTGATTCGCTATTAGGAAATCACAAACAGCTATGTACAACAGTGTGTTTTACATTGTTTGCAAATCCCAATGGGTTGCAAGGGACCTGCCTCATTAATTTTCATGAGGCAGGTTGCAATTTGAGACCCATTGGGAATGGCTGGCACTCACAGGGATGGTGGCCTGCTGGGGTCAGCAGACCACCATGTCTGTGACTGCTTTTTAAATAAAGCAATTTTATATTTTGAAATGCAGCTCGTTTTCCTTAAAATAAAACAGGATGCATTGCAAAAAGAAAAATTTAAATTTTCCTTTTAATTTTTTAAGAGCAGGTAGTGGTCCATTGGACCACTACCTGCTCTTTTGTTGGCTCCCTCATTCACAAAGGGGAATTTCCCCTAGGGACCCCTTCCTGTTTGTGAATGGGTTATCACCAACTTGAAGTTGGTGGTAACTGCAAATGTATTGCAACTGCATTCCCGGTCGCAAAACATTCCTACATACCAGTGCCACTCATTGTAAGGGAGGGACGCCCTTGGCTCCCCCTTCCTAATAGTGACTCTCAAACCCAATGTGTGTTTCGATAATAGCTTACCAAATAGCAAATTGGGCTTTGTACATTTAAAAATGCTTTTCTCAGGTTTCAAATTGCTCGATCCTGCGAATCGGGTAGTTTATGAGCTGAAAAAAGCTTTGTACATGTGACCCCATAATCTTTATGAATCTTTTTTTTTTTTTAAATGAGTTTAACCATATGTCGCCAGCATTCTCAATTAATTGCAGTGTCAAGATTTCCCCATCCTATTTTGATTACATTCATTGGGACATGGTTGAAAAAATAGGGTATAAACTGGAATTAGTGGCCAGATGTACCGAGAAATCGTTTTGCGATTCACTATTAGTGAATCCTTGTGATTCACAACAAGGAAATTGGAAAATGGCATGTACGAAAACGTGTTGAACATGAATATTAATCACGTAGGTCGCAATTTGTGACCCATTTGGAGTTACAAAAATCACGATGGTGGCCTGCTGAGACCACCATGTCTGTGATTGCTTTTAAATAAAGAAATTATTTTTTGTAAAGCAGCCCGTTTTCCTTAAAGAAAAACCGGATGCGTTCCGAAAAGTAAAATGAAAAGATTTCTTTTGTTTTTTAAGAGCAGACAATGGTCTGTGGGACCACTGCCTGCACTTAAAAAATGTTTTTGCAAACATTCACAAAGGAGAAGTGGTCCCTTGGGGACCCTTTACCGTATGTGAATGGGTTGGTGGTAACTGTGAATGTTTTGCAACCGCATTCATTGTATGTAAACATTCCTCATACCAGTGCGATTCGCTATTAGGAAGTGACGCCCTTGAATACGCCCCTTCCTAATAGCGACTATAGGTTACCGACTCTGCAAAATAGTGTTGGTACATGCCGAAAAGCATTGTACCGATGGGCCATTTGTGACCGATAAAATGCTTCATACATCTGGCCCTAGATGTAATGTAAAAATGTAATATGAATGGAATTCAAGATAATATTGAATTAATCACTTAGGCCGTCATGATGAGTTTGCTGGATTATGGTGCAGCAATCTCTGATTCTGGCTGGTATCCAATCCCAAGATCAGGCCATTACTCTTTACAGCCTTTGAAATAGGGATTAGCTGCGCAGACCTGGGAATGTCATCGGAAAAAATACATGTTTTTTTTAAAATTCGGTGAGGATTGTTTCCATTTAAGCAAGTGGTAAATGTCAGAAGAGGTGCCAGTTTGGGTCTGGGGGTTGGTTCGCGGGGCAAGGAACTTATCCGTGTGATTGGAAGTTGTGGAGTTGCTGCGGGAAGCTCTTTTGATTCCCTCTGTGGTGAAAAGGGGACTTGGCTGCACCTCTGGGTCCATTGGTTTCAGACCGAGTAATTTCGGGTCTGGAAACACTGGGCAACTTGAAATATGGCAGAATGGTAGTTCTGGGAGGGATCCCGCTCCAGGGTCGGACTGGCACAGAAAATAGACACCAAAATAAAAGTGGCCCCATTGGCAAATCATATCGCTAAAAAAAGTGGCCCACATTCTGAAAATTGGTGCAACTTTGAATTTGTAAACACACACTGTATAGGTAGTTTGAAAAGTATGGGAGACTGGGTGGATGCATTTGTGCTTCATGCAGGCAATGTTTGTTGTAATATCAGGGAAAACAATAGTAACAAGCATTGGCATAGCCAATAGGTCTCGCCTTTGGGACCTTATAAGTGTTTAGCCATGCAACAGTTGCATAACTAAATACTTATAAGGTCCCAAAAGCAAGACCTATTGGCTATGCGATCGCGATCAAACATCAAAGCGTCCGTGAAGCCGCGAAAGTGAAAGTAATCGCGGTAAAGCGCGGGGCGCGCGCCCGCGCACATGCACTGTCGTTCTAGGCTGGCCTGGTAGCACTTTTTGGAGCCCTCTCAATAAGTCTCGCCAGACCAGCGCATGCGCTGGGTCAGGCGAGACCTAAAAACCGGCCTACCAGACAATTAAATACCCACAAGCATCCAAAATACAGCCCTCGTACCTCCTGTCAGACCAGCTCTTAAAGCAGAGGAGAGGATGTGGCGCAGCGGCCAGAGCTGCTGACTTGGGAGTTGGGGATCCGGGTTTGAGTCTCAAATCACTTATTGGCAGATTTACAAGAAAGTGACGCATCTGTAGAGATGCGTCACTTTCCCTGCGCCACCCTGAGAAACCCTTGCACCACCATGGATGCACGGTATTTACAATACGGCGCACCATGGCGCAAGGATTGACAGATGCGTCAGAAATTCGAACGCATATGTTGGCGCAAAAGTCATGCATTGCTGGAGTCGTGCCGCAAGCACGACGCAACTTCAGCAATGCATGGGGAGGCCTATCCTCATTGTGCTGCGTCACTCCTTACGCCTGCTCCAAGCAGGCGTAAGGTTTTGACGCAGTGGTGTCCTAGAAGTGGAGCAGTGAAATTTGGAAGATTTCACTACGTCACTTCTACAAGGCTTTTTTTTGCATGGGAACGCCCACCCTGCATACATTATACATGAGGTATGTATAATGTGATGCAGGGCCTTATAAAGTGACGCATTTCCCTAGATGCATCATGTTGTAAATGGGCTGCATTTTTACGACGCCGCGGCGTCACATAAAGTGTCGCAACGGCGGCACAAAAATGTCACATGGGGCTTGTAAATCTGCCCCTAATCTCCCCGTGCCCATGGACAGCGCCTGAAAGCCCTCACGGGTGATAAACCGCAGTATATAAATCTACAAACGGCCAGATTGCCCTATCGGCCATTCCGACCCTTTGACCCCTCCTCCAAACTCACCCTGAGGGCCTCAAAGATATAGAAGAGCAGAGACTCGACAGCAGGGTGGGGTGGGTCCCTGTGTGTGGAGGAGGTAAGACTGCAACAAAAAGCTGCTGGCTCTTTAGGTGATATATAAAAAAATTAAAATAGAGATTTTGCACTAAACTATCTCAAACGTAAACTTAAAAAAATAAGAAACATTAGAAATGAATAGTGATAAAACATGTGGCACCAGTATACTTTAAACTCAGCTTCAGAAACAATGTCCTCGTCAAATTGCAATCCAGTCACAAACAACATTTAGGCTGGAAACAGATATTGTAATGGAAATAAAATATGTGACAAAGCTGCTCGGGTAACTTTGCTAACGATTTTTGAACAGCCTCCAAGTGAGGTCTAAATGTCTGCAATATCCATAAACAACTCCATACTGTCCAATTAGGGAGACAGAGACGTAGAGCGCTGTCAGGAAGATTTGCATGCCTGAGTGTCTGAGATCAAAGGGACGATGAGGGATTGTTCGGAGCGATGGGCAAGGCGCAGAACGGATGACTATCATTACAATATTACAGAGACATACACCTTCCCAATTACTGGCAGGCTCTATTAATTACCACTGCATGTCCTTAATAGAATCATCTCGCGCTGCCTTATCAGTACCTTCCCTCTGTCCACCTAAACCACAACTCAGCAGTCGATCACCTAAGAAAAATTGGAAAGAGTCGCATCATGGCCTAGTTAATGAAGGGGGGAGGGGCTAGAGGGGCGATTTAGAAGAAAGGATTTGTGATACGAATGCCTCAGACTTGCAATTGCACCGCGTGAGCTCAGGATTTGTTTTTTTTTCAAGTATTGAATTTTTGTAAGTATGTGGCGGTGACGGCAGAGCGCGGGAAGAGATGTGAGGCTCTGTGAAGGCTGTTTCAAAGCAAGCGTGCGGGAGAAGGCAATTGCAGAGAATTGCTTTAAGGCCTCGCTGATAGTGTGTGGTCGGGAGGCATAACAGAGTGCATGGTGCGACGCCCAAGGACGATCCGACAGATGGAGCTCGGTTAAAATACCTCTCTGCATGGACGTCGATTCATCAAAACATCAAGGGTGGCGGAAGTGTCATCACGCGCCATTTGACCTTTACTTTCACTCACACTCTTGCACATCCCCACACATTCACACATACAAACACTCAGGGCTTTAAGTGGGATGAAAAAACTGGGGGGTCTCTCAAAGGTGCGTGGTGAGTGTAATTAAGGGCGTGGCTTAAACACATGTAGGCAAACAATCTGTGTTAAGCACAGTGTGGCGCCCGACTTGTATTTTGCTGTTCCTGTCAATGTGTCCAGATACAGGCGCGCAACACCCATTGGACTCGAAGGGCTTCAGCCCCCCCCCCCCTCGCCGTGTGTGGAAGCCCGGGATGAGACAGCTTCCCGGGCAGACACACAGCCGCACCCGAGCAATTCACAGGTCTTTAAAATACCATTTGCATGTTAATGAGGCCTCGCTGTTGTTTCCACCCCTTCTACGAGCCCCTGCAGCTCCATTCTGCCTATTGCTCACCCCTTCTAAGAGCCCCTGCAGCTCCACTCTGCCTATTGCTTAAAGTTTCAGCCCCCCCCCCCGAAATTTTTTCTTAGTCCCCCCCGAAATTTGGCTCTAGTTGCGCCTCTGTCCAGATATATGATACAACAAGTCACATCATACCTACAAGTCAGGACTATTGGCTTTGTCAATGGTTGCTAGTTGCATAAGATAAATAAGCAGCAACTATGGCTTGTACATAATATTGAAAAAAACTTCCCCTTAAAGCCCTGGTGACGCCACAACAATATTGCTGCTCCTGAGTTCCAAAAATAGAAGGGAAGTCCAGAGAGAAAATGATTCTCTTTAAAGGATTTCCCTTCCTCTTCAACGCTCACCACGCGCACATCAATTGCCTGCTGTCACTGCAGTCCGGTAAAAAAACGGACCTTCTGTGCCAGGGCACAAAACAGAGCCCGATAGAGACCCGTTTCGAGGCCCCCTTAAAAAAACTGCCGGTGCTCAGACCCGGTGAGACCCGGCCCACTTAAAGCCCTGCACACACTGTCTCACACATAAACACACTCTCACCGGTTAGCACGCACACTACATATATGAAAAATGGGGAGAGTATGTGGCCTTACGGCTAGAGCGGTCGACCTTGAAGCTGGGGAACCGGGTTCCAGTCTCGCCAGGGACGCGCAACATCCTGCGATTCTGGGCAAATCACCTAATCTCCCTGTGCCTAACAAGAATGAATGTGTCCCTCTGTAACACAACTGGTGCTCATGTAAAGTGCTCTGATACCTTCAGGGCAAGTTCAAGCTATATAAAACTCTGGAGAAAAAAAGCAAAACATGTTTACTTACCTCAGCTGCCAGGGAGGACCATATTCCAGCTAATTCTACTCCATTCTTTTTAATGCAATAAATAGAAATGACAGAAAACAAGGAAAGTGGAGCTCCAACCAACATACTTAAGGATGAGTTGCCTCTGTGTTCCCGGCACTGACTTTGCCACCTCTGAGGCCAAGGAATGCAAAGGCAGTACCAGGGGTCGCAAGAGGCAAGCCAGCGGTCACAGCTGCGACCCCTGACTACCCCTAAATGTTTTCCTGTCAGAGTCACCACAGCAGCCCTATATTCTTTTACCAGTGTGATTACTCATGTATTCATAGGCAGTCGACTGAGTAGAGTCAGTCCTTTATTTGTCAAATAATAACAATAATAATACTAATCATCATTATCAGCAGCATTATCATAAGTGCCGGGGCCCAAAGGTTTTCTTTGGAGCCTGCCGCAGATGCCGAGTTCTGGTGTGGATGGTTATCAAGGACACCTACTCATCATTCCAGCTTGTACCTCTTTCTTTCACCACTCACACTCCCTCTTTATTTATCTTATTCTTGCAGGTTCTTTCTCAAACCCTCCTTCCTCCTTTTTTTGACTGTTTACTCATCTTCCTCTTTCTTAATCTTTCTCACTTTTCTGCCTTTCTCTGTCTTGCTCTGAGTCAAAGTCTGATGATGACAAATATGGACCGGTCTTAAAAAATGAGTGGGTTTCACCACCTGCAGCCCCGCCACAAATTAAGCAGCTTCGCACAGGGGCGTAACACAAGTCCTTGTAGCTCCTATAGCACAGGGGGACCCAACCTATCAGGGGTCACTTTAAGAGACCTCCAGTAATCCCAAGGCCAATGAGTATCTGTGAAATATGGGAGTGTAACGGGCACCTTTTCACGTTCTGGAGTGGAATCTATCATTTTGCGTCAAGGCATCCTATAATGCCTTGGCTCACAAGGGCTTTTTTATCCATACTGTCGGTTTCCTCCAATCACAATGGCAATGCCGTAGATTGGCATCTTTCGTCTGATTGCTTCATTAGGAAAAAAATCGACATCTTCAAAGATGTAATTCTTTTTTGTCTAAGAGCGACCAACTGTTCTCAGCGACTCCTATTTCATTCCTTACCTATTATTTCATGTAATGGCATTCCTTAAATTTCAAATTAGCTTCGAAGAATAAAAAATAATTGAATTCCTGCTGTTTTGTGTATATAGAGGGTGACAGGAGCTAATGTGATAATTTAAACTGTAAATGAGTGTTCACTTTGTGTTCATTAATTACAGCTAATTGCTGAATTACAAACCTTCTTGGTTAGGCACTCTTATGTATTCATGTAGCATGTTGGCTCTCCAGCTGCTAGGAAAACTGTTTTATAGACTTACAAGCTGACACACTGAGCTAACAGAGAACAAAATGCAGTCTGAAAACAAAGGGAGACCAGGGAGAATGGGCGAAGGGGTGATGAATACATTACTGCCACTGTGCGCTGATTTACAGAACAATATTCGTGTACAACAGTCCTTTCACAGAAGGTGAGAGACTGCTCATGTTCACATTTTTGTTCAATTCTAAAAAATGATGGGGGCGCTGATTACAGAAAGTACAAAGACAGAAGAAACAGACATATGGGAGTGTACAGTAAAGGCATTAAGTACGAGAGAAAATGAAGTAGCTGGAAATTGTGCAGAAATGTCACATGGCTAAATGATGCCAGTGGTAGTGTAGCCACTCCAAACACAAAACATTGCATAATATGCAGACTTGTCAAAAAAGTAGCGGCACAACTGTGTACCAAAATTAAACAGCAGTTGTAGGAAAGTGGAATATCATGTGGTATGGCTGGGTAGCCTAACCATGTAATATTATCACAATAACCCAAAGATGTTCTTGGATTCTCTCAAATAAATCCATAGCTCAGTCCTGGTAGAGTGGCAAAGAGAAGCCAGGTTTTACTAGAGGAGCAAGTGTTAAGCATATCAGAGTACCAATATGGACGATAAGTAATTGACACAACTCAAGAGAAATCCGACACCAATTTATAAAAACCGAGTCTATTGTTATCTTAATTTAGACACCAAAACAAATCGAGTAGCATAAATATAACCGGAGTTATAGATTTTTGAACCAATAGTAAATCAATGCAGTAAAAGACATAGACAAAATATCTTTGCAGTCGATAGCAGAATCCACAAGTTACAATCGGTAACTTGCAGGCCAAGTTACGTGGAACCCTTACAGGTTTAAGATGATACGGGTCCCAGGACCAGGCCACAACAGTCAGATCAATTTTACTTAGCCCGTGGAGTCCGGGTGCAGAGTTGTTCGGGCTGTTCTTGGTGATGAATGGGAGCCACAGGTGGTGCTGTTTTAATCGCTTACACAGTGCAGCAAAAACAGAATGCAAAAACACAACAGATACACAGCTGTTAAAGTTGGGCGCTTGTTGCATAGTGTTCCCTGTAGATGCAGCGTTAAGTGTGGGGGTCAATTACCAGATTGGTGACTGTAGGAAATGTCTATTTTGACACGATTAGCCCCCATATTTTGCCTGGTACATGATGTGATTTTGAATGAAAGTGCACTGGGTCCCTGCTAGTCAGGTTCCCAGTGCCAGAGCTCTTTCCCAAAACTTTACCATGATAGGCACAACTTCAGCAACCCCTGTAAGTTCCTAGTAAATGGTACCCATGGTACCTAGGGCAACTGCAGCATAAATTGTACCACCATAGGGATCTCTCCCCAAGATCATGCAAACTGCCATTGCAGGCTGCGCTTCGTGGTGCAGAGAAAACTGAAGAGTCGACATGGCACACATCCCTGTGTGCAATGCCCCCAGACACTGCATGAGATACAGGTAAGTCACCCCTACTGCAGGCCTTACTGCCCTAAGGCAGTGTGCACGTTATCACATGCATATCTCTCTGAGCAGATATGACCCTACAATATTTAAGTCCATTCTTGGATATTGTAAAGGCGCAGGGAATCCATATAGAGCCCAAGGGCTGGACACCCGTCATTACGGGATCCCCAGCACCATGATGGCTTCACTGTACCTAGTGATGTTTGGTACCAAACATCTCGTCTTAATAAATCCACACTGATGCCAGTGTTTGATTTTTTAATAAATGCCCACACAGGGAATCTTAGAGGTGCCCCTGAAAACCTACCAAACACTGGTGTGGTCTCTGACTAGTCTTAGCCAGCCTGTCACCACCAGACATGTTTCTGATCTCATGGGGTGAGAGCCTTCACTCTCTGAGGCCAGGAACAAGGCTGCTTCACACCTCCTACAGGCCAGAATGGCATTCCTAGGTGGGTAGCTTTAAAGGTGATGATACCTTTGAAATGCAACCCAGGCATCTCCACATATTGGAGGATGCCAACACTCCTACCCTGCTCTACTTTTGGCAGGAGCAAAGACGGGAACATTTTGTTAGATTAGGTGGTGTGCCCACCTTCAGCCAGCACCACCCTTAAGGTGGATCAGGTGATGTGGATCCCACTTTTCCAGTTCTTCCATCTTGCCTTGGAGAGAATTAGCCAACCAGTGTCAGGGTTATGCCCACATCCCAAAGGAAGTGGTCATATGAGGGTGTAGTCACCCTAAAGGCAGGTAGCCCATTGGCTACTACCTGTCACTCTCTTTAAAGCCCCTATATGTAGTTTTTATGTGACATACCTAGACCCTGAGCTTTAGAATTGATGAACCTAAGATGAAAATGGACAGAGAAGAGCTGCTGAACCCAAAAACCGAGTGCCCACTGTGGACTTTGGGCTCCACACTTTGCCTGCCACTGCAAAGACTCAACCATCGTGGTGTGCTGTCCCATCCTGCTGCTGTGTGGACTTTAGAAACCCCAGAGGACCTCAAGATTTCCGATAATTGCATAAGAACTCCCTTGAAGTAGAGAAGCTACTCCCCTGTAGACCACAGGCACTGAACCCACAGAGTCCAGCCAATGGACTTGCAGTTTCCCGGCCCGACCGATGCTGCAGTCACCCAGCAAGAGGTACTCGTGCTCTGGGAGGTTAACTCTGTCTCTCCACTGAGTGTGAAGACACCAGGACCTACCGGAGCCGTGCTGTACAAATCCCAGGGTTACCTTACCACCTGCAACCCACACTGAGATGAATAGTCCAATCTGAACTCCAACTGCCCAGGAAGGAAGCACCAGTCAAGGGGCATCCAAACCCCTGAGACCCACTTTGTGAGTGGCCCAGCTATCTGGAAATAATCGCTGCAAGCTGCTTGCCCCTGACTGCGAAGACTGCCTTGACACACAGAGCCCGGCTGACCTATCTGCTCTGCACCTAGCCCGCCCAGTCTGGGTACTGATGAACCAGCTGTGCT
The DNA here is from genome assembly GCF_964204655.1 of Triturus cristatus. Taxonomy (NCBI): domain Eukaryota; kingdom Metazoa; phylum Chordata; class Amphibia; order Caudata; family Salamandridae; genus Triturus; species Triturus cristatus. Next base: position 1,403,899,322 of record NC_140590.1, read on the forward strand.
CCTGTGGTACTGAAGCCCTTGCTGCCTGATCCCTCATTTGGGGTCCCCCAGACTTATCTGCAAGTCCCCCTCAATAGCCTGTTTTTAGGTGGAACCCCCTTCTTTGTAGCACACCAGCTACCAACGCCTTCAGCAGCCTGCTCCCGGGCAAATATGAGACACTCCCTATGATCCGCTGGTTTAACATTGGACCTTGGCCTACTGCTACCCTAAACCTTGAAGGTGAAACTCTAGAACCGACTATATGATTTTACATGCATTTTGTTTTCTCCCATAGGAATGCGTTGGGCGTAATTGTGCACAATAGTGAGTTATTTTTCGAACTTTGATAAATCATTAGAAATTAAGTACTTACTTGCAAACTAAGGGGCATATTATCAACGGCCAGCGATAATTATCGCTGGCCGTTCATAGCGATAGAAAAATTATCGCCAGCTATCGCTGAATATTATCGCCATGATAACGTTATATATTTACTACGCATAGCGTTATGGCGATAATATTTCAGCGATAGCGATGTTTTCAATGGAACATCGCTGGTTTTCCAGCGATGTTCCATTGAAAACAGTGATAACATTGCTGATAGGACCCTGTGGTCCTATCAGCATAATCCATATCCCATTAAAAGTATGCCTTAGTCAGGAATTTAACAGGTGTTAAATTCCTGAGTTAAGGCTGAGGTAGCGCGATTTTTTTTTATCGCTGCACCTCCTTGTTAATATCGCGAAGCTGCCTTCACGATATTAACATGTGTTGTTTTCACAGCCACGCCTCTTTTGCATCTCATTAGCGATGCGAGGCGAGGCTGTGAAAAAACGGGCTCTACATCAAGGAAACACGCGCTAGCGTGTCCTTGATGATATTGCAATGTAATTATCGCCGCTTTTCGCCCAAAAACGGACGCTAAAATGGCGATAATTATATCGCCAGTCCTTGCTAATATGCCCCTAAGTTCTTGGTCTGAAAAATTATATAAAAATAAGTGTTATTTTTGCACATTGGTCTTTGATTTATTTCGAGTTTGTGTGTCATTTATTGTCTCTGTTAGTACAACAAATGCTTAGCATTACCCTCTGGTAATCCTAACTGTTCACCCACACTGCCACAAATTGACCATTAGTATTATCTTCTTTTGGTTCTGTATACCAATCTGGGACCCACTGAACTCTCTGCACAGTTTGCTTTGTTTTATTACGCTATAGAGAGAGGCAGCTTTCTACATTAACCAACCAGCCTTGGCAGCAGTAAGCAAACAAAAAGCTTCTGGATCTTCACTGGGTCCGGGGGAGTAACATAGCGGCCTGAAACTTCAGGGCAGGTGAGACTACAACTCCCACAAAGCATTGGACCACCTGGATTTGTGTGATCCCACAGAGGACCCGATGGCTAGCGATTCTTTGGATCTGGCAAGTGTTTTTATCTGCTGCATGCAGGGGACTAGTACCACTAGTCCAGAGGAGACTGAGGGTGCGTCTGGCTTCCACATGGGCCCCACTCTTTCGGAGTGTTGAGTTTTAGCCAAGGACAAGAGTCCTTCATTAGTTCCAAGTCAGTTGCCTCATGTAAAAAGTATCCCTCTTTTGCCTTGTGCTGTGGGCAAAGACCTGTTGTTAGAGACACAGATCTCCTCTTGGTCCTTCCTTGAAGCAAGTTGTTCAGATCTGAGGTTCTGGTGTCGGGGGGTCCCTTAAATCCTAGATTTAGGGGAGCTAGGTGTGTAGGAGCTAGTAGCCAATGGGAAGCTAGTCCCTGCAGCTAATCAACCCCTAAGGTGACCACATTGGGTTGTGTAGGTCACCTTTTCTACCCAGAACTCACTATTTCTGCCCACCTAAAGATGGCAGAATCCTCGTTTAGGTGTACAGGTCAAGCTGCACACCCTAGGCCAGCCTTCCTGTTAGTACAGACCTTCTGCATATCTAATTTCCTGCCTTGCCCGGGTGCAAGTGCACCTGGGGCAAGGGGAGGGATATGTCCTCCTCAAGGGGACAGCCCAGATGCATGTCAGAAGTGGTGCAGCCTTTGAAACTGACCACCTTTATGTGACAATTCCCTAGCCTACTTGGGAGGAGGGAGGTATGACATCCTTCCTGCCCAAGTCTTTGTTCCTGACTTCTGGGAGAGATCACACTGCCTGACAGGAGGTCAGAATCCTGTTTTGATGGCAGCGGGCACGGGAAAATGCAGGCTGGTCAGCCAGAGTTCAGTGAAGCTGGGACAACCCGGTGTGCAACCTCTAAGGTGCCACCTGGTGCAAGCCACGTCACCCATGGTGCGATAATCATGTCAGGGGTGAGAAGACACATTGTTTGATACCAAACATGACATATTTTAGTGGTACCATAATGGAGCTGCCAATCTCAGGACTGACCAGTTGGCAGCCTATGTTATCCTATGTACCTCTAACACTTGTAGTAGTTTCCAATGGGAATGCCACTATAGGGACATATAGGCTTGCACTTATATGTACTCACCTTTAATATAATGCACCCTGCCCCCTGGGCTGAGGAAGCCTTTCTTAGGGGTGCCTGACATATAAAAGACATTGCATTGACTGTGACGCACATGGTGAGGGCACAGTCGAGTTTAAGCAGTTTGTACAGCTCTTGCAGTCTGAAATGACAGGCTTGCCGTCAGTAGTTTGCCTGGGTCACCCAGGTTGGCACAAATCTGTGCTGGAGCCCTTGGTACCCATTTACCAACTATGCCAAGGGTATCCTTAGTATCATATACTAGGAACTTATAAGAGGGTATAGTCTTTGCCAATATGGGATTAAAAAGTCGAACATAACAGTTTTGGGAAAGAGCACAGGCACTGGGGTCTGGGCAGCAGATTCAGAGTCATAACCATCAGCAGTTGGAGCAAAAAGTAGGGGGTAACCATACACACAAGGGCACCTTCCTATATCAGTTAGGACCGAGTTACTAAATGGAGTAAAAAAAATGCAAATATGAAAGGAGTGGAATGATTAGAAATGCATGACAAGCAACATAGCAGCTATATCATAACAACAAAAAGTGCACATATAAGTTTGAAAATAACTCTGTCTGAACTGTCTATGTACCTTATAAAGTGTGAAACAAGCAAACTCTCAGATAGTGGTACCTGTGCCCCAATTCATTAAAAGAAAGTTTGGGTTTGCACTGGCACAAAATCTAGCTTGTGTTCACTGAGCCAATCAGTAATTTACTAAATGGAGTTGTGGAAATGATGTGTAGCATTGGAGATATAGGGATTTTTAGGGGGCTTCTGTTTAATATTAATGAGAAAAATTGGATGGAAAGGACTTGTCCTCTGGAACCTGCACCTGGACCTCTTATTGACAATGATTGAAATCGTTTGAGGGAAATGTGATGGTGGCAAGAATACTGGATTTGATTGGGCATGGGCAAAGAGACAGATAGCTCTTTATGTTGATGCCAGCATTGGCGTTGATTCAGGTTTTAGGGTATAGGATCGACTTTAGGTTTCTAGATTTGTTAGAAGTTTCAATCCCTCTCCAACTGTATGTTTGGGTTTCAGATTCAACACAATAGATTTGTGGCTGGGCCATTTGATTGTAGATCTGTTTTCTGGTTGATTAGCGACTTTCTGTTGGAATGTTCTCCTCTATGGTTATGATGCCTTGTATATTCTCGTCCTATGGTATAATTGGTTGTCCAAGTCCCTCAGTTTGAATTCATTCCTCTTCTACAGACAATATATGAGAGCAACATCTCATTGAAGTGTTTGTTTGTTCTTTATGAGTCAGTTTCTTCAAGGCATTAGTGACTTGTCTTTCACAATCACTGTAGACTCATTGGTGTCCTGGTGTGTGGTGCTGGGTTTCTTTAATTGCTAGTTTCTTGAATGCACTAAGGAGGTTTCATTGCATTAATATATCTTATAGGTTAGTGCTAACAATACAATTTTTGTGCTGTTACGTTCCCTATTGATGATCAGGAATTACATGATTATTGATGGTAATCCTCATTACTCCCAGTCAAGGTCTTCGTCGTACCAGTCCTTACCTACTGAGGCTTGGTATCTTCATACAGGTACTCAAATAAGATATTTTTGCGATTGATAAAAAACTCGAAGAGCATAGCTTATGCTAGGGGTTTCTTTTATCATTCCATAATTCAGTCCTTTGACCTTGTCACATCCTGTAAATCTCAAGCATCTCATATGAGAAGGTGAGGGGGAAATGAGGACTGGAATGAGGAAGTCTTTGACTCGGAGTAATGAAGATATTGGTAAGTGATTGGCTCATCATCTCCTTGACTTTCTTGCTCGTCCTAGTTCCTATTTATTGAGGATGCAGCAAGCCAATAGTCTCTTCTCATGCATACTGCAGACTCAGGGAACAGAGAGTAGAACAATTCTGCATTCATATATTTTAGAAACAGACACCATAATCAGGAGCAATAAGGGCTTACAATATATGAAAACCAAAAGAACAATATTATACAGTGTCAATATCCAAACAATCAAGGCAAGAAAAAAGTATTTTGAGATGACAAGGTACCTAATTTAAGCAATTCTTGCTGAGAAACTCCTTATTTCTTGTGCAATGTGCAGTTATATTCCTAGTCAATCATGCATATGTACCCAAGAAAAAAGGGGGAACATTTATGAGCCTCTTGCGCTGCTGGAGCATCACCTTTTGTGATGCTCCGTTGGCGCAAATCACAAAATCATATCTATGAGGCCATGCAGAATCACTTTGCATGGCTATGAATGGCCTCATAGATATGGAGTAGGGAAAGGCAGCACAAATTGCTGTGTTGCCTTACTCTGTGCTGTGGAGGTGTTCCATGAGCATTACAGCTGGTTTCCCCATGCAGTACCCATGGATTTTGACACTTCCCCAGATTTAGGTGAGCATGTAAACCTGGGAAGCGCCAAAACCTTATGCCTCCTGAAGTGAGGTGTAAAGAGGATAAATATCATATTTCTCCTTGTTTTTACCTCTTTCTATGTATGCTGCATTCTACAGCACATATAGAAGGAGGAAAACCCCACTATTGTTTCTGTGCAGGAAGGTGCCTCTTCCTGCATAAAAATAATCCTGCCGACAACATGGGCAACCTTGCACCATGGTCCAAGGGTGCCTGCATTGACGCGAAATGATCAAACACAAGGACATGATGGACGGAGTGATGAAACTTTTCAAACACTCAACCCCAGTTACAGATCTGGGTTGAATCCATCATCATTCTTTAGCTCACTATGCCACCCCAGTTCAGACACAGCTTTATGCAAATGAGTATTTACCCTGTGTCTCATGGGAACAGTCCAGCCCGAACTGCCAAGCCATGTCTTCCCTGGACCGGAAACAAGCATCCTGGGACCGGTTTCTGGCTAACAGCCCTCTTCAGCCAGGCTAGCTTTAATCCAGTGGCAAAGTGAGCAAGGGACCCATGTCTGCTTATACCCTGCCAACTTAGGTCGAACAAAGCAAACACAAGGACATGATGGACGGAGCTCTGATATTTTTCAAACACTCACCCCCAGTCACAGATCTGGGTTGAATCCATCATCATTTTTTAGCTCACTATGCCAACCCAGTTCAGACACAGCTTTATGCAAATCAGTCTTGACCCTGTGCTTCATGGGAACAGTCCAGCCCGAACTGCCAAGCCATGTCTTCCCTGGACCGGAAACAAGCATGCTGGGACCGGTTTCGGGCGAACAGCCCTCTTCAGCCAGGCTAGCTTGAATCCAGTGGCAAAGTGAGCAAGGGACCCACGTCTGGGCATACCCTGCCAACTTAGGGCGAACAAAGCAAACACAAGGACATGCTGGACGGAGTGCTGAAACTTTTCAAACACTCACCCCCAGTCACAGATCTGGGTTGAATCCATCATCATTATTTTGCTCACTATGCCACCCCAGTTCAGACACAGCGTTATGCAAATCAGTCTTGACCATGTGACTCATGGGAATAGTCCAGCCCGAACTGCCAAGCAATGTCTTCCCTGGACCGGAAACAAGCATCCTGGGACCTGGCCGGGCAGTTCGGGCTGGACTGTTCCCCTTGGGCGCAGGGTCAAGACTGATTTGATTATGGCTGGGTCCAAACTGGAATGGCATGGTGAGCAAAACAACTATGGATTTAGGCCCAGATCTCTGTACTGGGGTGAATGTATGACATTGTTCTGCATTCTGTCCATCAATTGTTGGTTTTGCATTGGCATGAGGCTGCCAAAAGGGCACTAAAGCAAGGGAAAAGGACAGGCTATAATATGGTGCATTCCTACCCATTAACTATGGCATAGCACAGCCCAGCAAGCTAACTTGCTGCTCTGCCCTATGCCAAATCCCCATAAATGAGGGCCAAGGTGTTCTTGAAGAGTCATGAGGTTGCCTGATTGTCCCAATCCATCTACTAACAGTGGAAAGTAAGGCCTTCTTTCCTTTCCATATTAGGCCAAAAATAACAACTAAAGATTGTCAGTTTCTGAAAACTTTTGCATGTTGCAAATAAGTTAATAATGCAATGTTTACAGCTATAGTGTGACTAGCTCTCTCCCTATCAATTAAGGAATTGGGAAAAAATGACGTTAAGATGGTATCCTGACTTCCATTCAAAATTAAAGGGATGCTACAGATGAAGACAGAACCAGCCCTTAAAATAATATGATCAGGCAGTATTTACATGTACGGGTGAGGAATGAGTAATGCAAATAGCTTTCCAGGTTGTCTAGAAGAAGTTAATTCTAATAAAAACACACTTTTGCTGATAAAATATCTAATGGAAACTGATCCAGTCGGTCAATAGGTGTTGTTTGTAGAGCTTCCTAGAATAAGGAAAGTCCATGATATTAAAAAGGCTCCCACTGACCATTTGAATTAGGTGGCAGTAAACATTTTAGAAAATTCTCTCTTAATAAATCCAGAATAATAAAAAGATCACACGAAAGTGCAGACCATTCTTTCCGAATGCACCAGTTATTAAAATTCTTCTAGTGTCTAAAAGAACTAACAAGAGTGGAAGGTCTTCTTGAAGATTGTAGCTCAACTACTACTGCCGCTGAGCAACATAATGTTGAAGGCATTCTTTTTGGTTCAGTTATAGGGGAAGATGTGGTGAAAACTAAATAGGAGCCTCTGATGCTATCTGTAGGAGTAGGGAAAACCACCGACTTCTGGACCAATGATGGCAGAATTACTAACACCTTCTCCTTCTAAATCTTTCTCAGCCCTCTGTGGAGAAGGAGAATTAACAGAAATACATGCAGAATTGCCGGCAAGAAAAAAAAGACAGGGTATCTAATGACCACCCTCCCTCGTCCTGAATTAGGCAGGAGAACAGGGACACCAGAGTATCCTCTTGGCAGGCAAACCTATCTGGTCAAGCTTGATCCCAACTTCTGACAAATCAGCCAAAACATCCTATGATGAAGTCTGAATGACACTGAGTGTGGAAAACTTGACTTTGTACCTCTTTCCAAATGCTTTCTTTCCCCCGGAGTGTAGGCGTCTTTATAGGAAGCGAAGATGAATTTATGCCCAGTAATATATCCCATGAGCCATGTCTGCCAGGCATGGACAATGTGTTCCCCTGACATTTTTACATATGCTCTGGCTACCTGAGTGTATGTTTTCACAAGAACCACCTTGGTCATTGGTAATTATGGCGGTAAAAGTGGCCTCCAAATCGCTGTCACTGCTCTTCAGCTGGAGGATTGTTTAGACACTTATGTCAGTCAATGGGATTCAAGTGACTTGTCTATATATTCACCTTCCACCTCAAATGATTGCCATCTGTGATGATCACTACAGGATATGGAGGATTTAGAGGATCTCCTGCTAGGACATGATTGTCCTTCAGCCACCAATCCATAGGAACTCTGATCTCCAGAGTCATTGGAGTTAGAGCTTTGCACTTTTGTTCAGTTGGATTCTGGTGGCTTAGAGGACACATAATCCAAGGTTTGTGATGGAGCAAGCCCAAGGCACTAGTGCTTTTGCAGTAGCTAAAAGGTGTGGGACTCTTAGCCAAACCTGGATATTACTTCTTGAGATAGCAGAACTGTTGACAGAAGACTCTGAGTTGCTTTTGGCTAATGTACTGGAAGGGACACACTTCCCTTGAAATTTTGTTGCTGGGTTCCAAGAGTTTCAGGTTTATAGTTGAAAAATAGATTTTTCTATGTTCAACTGGACTTCATATTCTAAAACAACTTTGAAAATTCTGGTTGTATCTGTTGTGCATTCAGAAGAGAAGAAGCAGAAATCCACTAGTCATCTAGCTAAGGGAAAAGAGAAGAACTTTTTTTCTCTTGTAAAGTTGCAACAACTGGTGCAAGTACCTTTAGGAAAACTCTTGAAGACACTAGAAAACTAACAGACAAAACTCATAATTGGTGGTGTTTCACATATATCATACGTATTAAAAGCTTCCTTGAACTTAGATGAATCAGAATGTGAAAATACGCATCATTGATATTTAGGGATGTCATGAGGTTAACCCTGTCATTAAGTGGGATTCATTTTTGTAGAGAAACCACTTGAAAAGTATAGTGTGTCACAAATTGGTTCACATACTTATGGTCGCTAAAAATTATCTCTTTGTCAAAGGGTTTGGAACAAAAAAGAAGGAGATGGAGTAGCAACCTTTCCATAGTTTGTTTTCCAGCAGTGGAAGAATTGCATGTTTACCCAGAAGAGAATGAATGCTTGAGAAAAAGGAATTGAAAAGGAGAATTATTGTACTCTTTCTTGCAGCCTTCTGAAACTACTTGCTAGATTTACTTCTCCTTTATATAGTTCCACTTATGAATAATCGGTAACCTGCCTCTCACCTGCAGATGTTTAAGAGCACAGTGATGACTATCATGGAAATTGACTATTTCCAGATCCATGTCAAATTTTGTTTTGACTAAGGGACTCTCGACCATGACACCTTCACATGGAAGGGCTTTTTGAAAGTTGTAAGTGTGTTTTTGGCCAGAATGTTTAGAGATAAATGAGCGGCTCAAAAGAAATGAGTGTAAAAGTTGTAGCTCTTTTTTTCTTCAAATGAAGTTCTATCTATTTCATAAATTTTGGGACCAAACAATTTCGGCCCTGAAAAGGTAACATTGAAAATGATGGCCTTCAGGTTTGCTTCAATAGTCCATGACTTTAGCAGGAAATGTCTCCTAGATGCAGGCATTGTTCTTGAAGTTGTAGCTACTGACAACAGTCCATTACCCACTACATCTAGCAAAAGGTAGTATCCTGTCATCACTCCACTAAGGCTAGTATGTCTGTGCTGTTTTTCACTTTTTGCACTTTATCATATGGTTCCTGAAAATCTTATAAGAGTATTTGAGCTGCATAAGCTGCACAAGTAAATGCACAAAGGGAAAATTAATCACAGCATAAACTCCTTTTTTAAATCAGTTTCTACATTATGCCCCCCCTGGATCTTGGGATGCAGCTTCTTTAGAAACATGAGAAGAACATACAGACATATATTCCATCAAGATGTCTAGTTTGGATATTCCATCAAGATGTCTAGTTTTGGAAAAAGAAAGAAAATAACATTCAAATCATTTTCCAATAGAAATATTTGGCCAAAAAAGGAGGACTTTTAGATGGATCATCATTCTTTCATTCTTTAAATCTCATGGACGTCTAATATTATGCAAAAGCAAAGAGTCAGCAGTATCAATTTGAAAATAACTGAACAAGTCTTCAGTATTATCTTCAGGCATCTCTAATCCCATTGTAGTTTCCATGTTTCTTCCGAACCTCTTTTAGTTCTTGTCCTCACCATATTTTCTCTTTTGGTAAAGGGTAAATGGTATCATCTTGATAAGGAAGACCAATGTGGAGGTAATGTTTCTTTTGCCTTCTTGACAATTCACATTGTGTTAATGTTGAGATTAAAATCTTTCTATTTTCATGATTAGCTTCTCCATATTCATGTTGTGCATAAACACTTGGAAGTGTATCCCTTTATACTTGTAAGAGTGCAATGTGTGTTGGAAAGGCAATGGTCAGCCACATTCATAGGTTTTTCTTCTGAAGAGAGTAGTTAGGTTGGTCTGTGGCGATTTATATAGTGTTAAATCAGGAAATAGCAATATTACAGATTATATAGATTATATAGGGTTAAAGCAGTGAATAAGATGTAAATAGCATATTAGGCACTATAGGGAAATGGATATTAGTTCATTTGAGTCATTGTTTTTTCTTAGGGTGGCGGCAGTTGTGCGCTGTATTTGACATGAGAGGGCTTGTTTTGTTTGTTCTGAGGAGTTTAGAAGAAACTACTGACTTCTACCACAATGCACTTGAGGCAAGGGAAGGTTCTTAGTGAATATAGGGGCTCATTAGGATGGCGGACGTACTGGAGTCCGTCCGCCATCCTGGTGTCAACCGGGACCGTCTGCCATGCATGCGGCGGTCCCGCACACTGGATCAGGATGCGACCGCCACCGTGGCGGTTGGATCCTGCATCGTAACATTGCTGCGGTTGCTGCTGACTGCAGCACCCGCCGCGATGCTAAAATGCCATGTTGTGCATTTCAAAGCCCTACGTGGCAGGCACCACACAGTGCCTGCCACGTAGTGCAGAAAAATGTAGGGGGGTACCATAGGTACCCCCCAAGTGCAGCCTCATCTCCCCCAACACAAGGGCAGCCCACAACGGGCCCCCAAACCCAATCTTCGCCAGCCTTTTCATGGAGGTTCCACCGCCATGGAAAGGCTGTCTCCAGCCTTCATCGTAATTTGGTGGACGGTGCCTGCTAGGCACCGCTGCCATTTTACAGGTAAAGACCGCTCCGCCAGGCAATCCGGAGGATTGCCTGTGGCGGTTCTGTGGCGGACGATCTTTGCCATCCTAATTTGGCATGGGGTAAACTCGCGATCAGCATACGGAAGGGTGGCGGTCCTTCCGCCATCCTAATGAGCCCCATAGTCTTTTGTATATCTGCCAGGTAAATGAAATAGTCACCTCTGTGACCCTTACTTGCACAGTTGAGGCTGCCAAATGTATTCTGAATGGAAGGAAAAAGGTTACAACTGAGGCCTCTCAAGGTCCTCAAATAATTCCCCAGGGGTACTTTGCACTGGTAAGCTGCCTTCTTCGTTGTTGGGCAAAAATATCGAAAGCTACTTCAGAGCAATAAAGGAATGATTTTGACCTCTTCACTTTTCCTATCTGTATTTATGGCAGGATGTCTGCAATCAAGTTACATTCTTTCTATAAAGTAACTTGAGTGCTTATTTTTTATCATCTATACTATTTTGTCTTTTTGTATATCACAAAAGAAAATTTTTCTAATTGCATTTTCCTACATTCTTAAGATGCATTTTTGTCTTCCAAGTTTGATCATTTCTGTCTGATCACTAATGTTCCACTTTTGTCACGTTATGCTACAGTACTGAAGCAACCTCTCCTGAGGACATTAACTTACTTGGTTGATCAGAAGTTAAAAAAGGGGAGGAGACAATATAAACAAATTTGATTCCTACAGGTCTGTTTTGCTTAATAATAAAATCCTAGAAAGTTAAAGTATTAATAAAAAAACATAAACTGGTCCACAAAGTCATATTGCTTGGAAAAAGGTAAATACCACCAAACCCAAACACCGTTGACCCAAGATGTTGTCTGATGGTCTAAAGATAAAACTAAATGGTGCTGTTCTTACCTTGATCCTTGATCAAACATGCCAAAGAGATATAGGAGCTACTGCACAACCACACCACACCAAATGTCCCGAATCAAAAACGAAAACACAGACTAGCATAAACACCAGCACCAACAACTTGTTTGCTGGTTCAAAAAGCTGTGTTTTAAGTCAAAAAAGAAATCCCAAAGCAAAAATAAACAACAAACAACCCAAAAAGATAATTTGAACCAAAACACCAGCAAAACAAATCCATACTTTGATCCACGTATTGCATTGAAAAGAAATTCTCCAAGTCCAACTTCTTTTCCAAAGTTCAAAAAAGCATTAAACCACAAAAAAAAAATCAGGTCCAAAAGAGATAACAATCCTTGTTCGCCCTTTTGTAGGGCCTGCATCCCATCCCACAAATCCTTTTCCATCCATTAAATACGTGGCTGCTATTACAAAAAAACACAGAGCAGTGCTACAAAAATGCGTTGCAAAAACAGGCAAACATTTAAAAATTGCTTTTATTACAAATAAGTTTTGAAAAGTGTTCCACTATTTTTAAGATATACTTTTTTAAACTTGTCTTGCAATAACCGCAATCCTCTCAACATAGGCTTAAAACAGCTACCTGCATAGGATAAAAAATTGGTTTAAAACATACATAACCGCGTTTTACACTAACCACTATATAACTACCCCCTCCTCTTTCCTTACAATTAATTTAGCCACCTGCAACTCTACATATAAATTATTAAAAGTTCTTACCTGACCACAGCTCTCCCTTGCATCCGATCTTGACCAGGACGCTCCACCGACTGTAGAAACAGACGCTCAACCGCGTACGTCAAGTCTAATAGTAAATAGGAAAAAAGTACAATTATTATCATTGAATACAATGCAAAAGCTTGGGAAAAATATGTTTTTAATGTTTAAAAAAATATTTACAAAGTTCAAAATTATACAAACATTTAAAAAAAAAGTTTACATTTATATCTTTCGATGACACTTTTTTCTTGATTTTCCAAAAAATGTATTTCTTATTTTAAAATATTATTATATTCTATTATGTGTTTTGAATTATTAATAAAATATTTTTCAAACTTGAAAAAATTGTATAGTGCTTCATACATTATTTTATATGTTATCAAATGTATTTTAAATTATAGCCTTTAGTTTAAATATTTTTTGTATTTACATTATTAAGAGTAATTTTTTTAAATAAATGAATGCTCAGGTATTAAAATCAATACCTAAGTATTAATACCCTTCCCCACCCATGCCTAAAAACATCACATCCCAAAGGATTATGTTACATACCCACACATAACATATTTTTTAAAATATTAAAAATATTATTTTTCCTGTAATTAAATTAATAGTCAGGAGGTAAAATTAATGCCTGAGTATTTTTTACACTACTCCACCCCTAAATCCCTCACATCCCAAGCCTAAAGTATTCTGTTACAAACCCATACATAATATTTTTTTGAAAAAATATTTTAAAATCTTAATTTATTCTGTGAGTAAATTAATACTCAGGTGTTAAAATTAATACCCGAGTATTAATGATCTTCCCCACCCATAACCCGTAAATCCCCCACATCCCGTCCCTAGACTTTTTTCAGGGCAAGATTCAATCAATCTACTCCACTTCCCCCCCCCACCATGTCTCTGCTCGAGCAAAATGCTATTCTGGATGGTCTTGAGTCATGGTCTGAATTCCGTCCACTTGCACTTGATGTTTCCTTAAAAAAACTATTGGAATGTAAAATGTCTCGCTAGGCTATCCCTGCCCAACCCAGGTCTTTAAACTTTGGGCCCCTTGTCTGAATCAGATCTGGAACTCTTCTCTGAGTTCAGGCATTTACCCAGAAGCATGGAAACAAGCATTCCTACTGCCAATCCTCAAGAAACCGGATGCCGACCCTGCAGAATGTAAAAACTCCAGACCTATCTCTCTTCTGCTGGCTCCGGCGAAAATTCTCGAACAGATAGTCCAGAGTCAACTCTCTGAATTTCTGGAATGTAACAATCAATTCCATGATTCCCAAAACAGTTTTAGAGCAGGTTACAGCACGGAAACCGCACTCCTAGAAGTGGTGTAGAGTGCTCATGAGACCGTTGACAAGGGCAAAGCAGCAATGTTAGTGCTGGTGGACCTGTCTGCGGCTTTCGACACTGTGGCCTATCCGATTCTTCTGGAGAGACTTATACACCTGGGAATTCAGGGCACGGCCCTGTCCTGGATCCAGTCCTTCCTAGAGAACCGTTCACAACAAGTTTTTCTTTGCCCCTTTGTCTCCTCTCAGAAGCCCTTTGTTTGTGGGGTCCCCCAGGGATCGGCTTTGAGTACTCTCCTCTTCAATGTATACCTTTCCCCTCTTGCAGCTTTAGTCGAGCCTCTTGGGGTGAAGGTGATCTCCTATGCTGATGACACCCAGCTTCTTTCAAAGAACAATCGGAGGTCACCTTTGCCAACTTTAGACGTTGTCTGTGTAACATCTCGGCTTGGATGACCCAAAACTGCCTAAAGTTGAACTCAGAGAAAACCGAGGTGCTCTTCTTCGATCAACGGGCCCCTCCACCTTCTAAGCTCTGGTGGCCACATGAACTTAATCCCCCACCTGAACCAGTGGACGCGGTGAGAAATCTGGGGTTTAAATTTGATAATGATCTCTCTTGTAAGCCCCAAATTCGGCAAGTCTCCTCCTCTTGCTTCTGGAAACTGCGAGCTTTGAGGAAATTCCTCCACTTGCTCCCGCTGGACTGCAGGAGGACTGTAGTTGATGCCTTTGTCACATCTTGCCTGGACTACGCAAATGTTTTCTATTTAGGACTTCCAGCATACCTGCTACGCAGACTGCAAATGATTCAGAACGCTGCGGCCAGACTGATTTGGAAGGTGCCCTATCGTCACCCCATTTCTCTCCACCTGAAAAGCCTTCACTGGCTGCCTGTCAGTAGGAGAATTAAATTCAAGGGTCCCACCCTGGCATATATAGCCACTAGGGACCGAGGCCCGGCATACCTGAGAGTCAGACTGCAACACGACCGGGCCTTGCGATCAAACTACTTGAAGTTTCTCACTATTCCCTGCTTTCGTAAAGCTAGGGTAGGCGGCAGAGTATTCGCAATGAGGACTGTGAAACTCTGGAATGCCATATGCCTCTCCCTCTGCCTTCAGGCGAGCTCTAAAAACTTGGCTCTTCAACCGTTTCTAATCCTCCGGAATGCCTTTGTGTGATTCAACTGCCTTAGCGCCGGGACACCTCCGTGGGAGGTAGCTGCGTGCTCTATACATTTTTGAATAAATAAAGGATTATGTTACAAACCCATACATAATATTAAAAACATTTTCTTTTAAATATTTTTTTCTGTAATTAAATTGAAACTCAGGAGGTAAAATTAATTCCTGAGTATTAATACACTTCCCCACCCATAACCCCTTAATTTCTCACTCCCGGTGCCTAAATGATTAAGTTGCAAATTCTTGCATAATATGCACTAATAATTTTTACATTCATTTTGTTTTATTAAACCTATGTTTAAAATAATATTCGAGTATTAAAATTAACACCTACATTTTTAAATCACTTTCCCACACATTACCCCTAAATCCCTTTCCCCATGCCTATATTGTTATGTTACAAAACCATAATTATTTTTTATATTTTTACATTTAAAGTAATCCTGCAAGAAAATTTAGACTCAGGTATTAAAATTAACACCTGAGTATTAATACACTTCCCCACCCATAACCCCTAAATCCCTCATATCCCGTACCTAAAGGGCTATGCTACAAAACCACTTGTTATAAAATATATATATATTTTTTTAATTATAATTAATTCTCTTAAAAAATCAATACTCAAGTTTTTAAAATGAATACCTAAGTATTGATACACTTCCACATTCATATCCCCTAAATCCCTCTCATCCCATTTCTAAAAGGTTATGTTACAAACCATACATTACCTAAATTAATAAAAAATATTTAATAGCTAAAAATGACAGTTAAAAATAACTAACAACAAACTTAATTTTTTTTTAACAACAAATACCACTTACCTCAACCATAATTGCGTTGTAATGGCATGCATTGTAATGGTACCTGTGTTGTAAAGGATTAGTTGAAATGGCATTACGTTGTAATGCCTGCATTGTAATGGTAGTTTCCCGGGGATTTCAGGTTCTTGGAGAACCAAATAACCCTATATATCCCGCAACCAGAAGGGTCTAGCTAATGTAATAGTATATTGCTTTTGTAAATCACCTGTTAGTTTTTGGGGGAAAACCTTGAAGGATCAACACATCCGACCCCTCGATGAATTCAGAATTGTGTCTACTTTTCAAAACTTTGGGGGTCATTAGGATGGCGGCGGACTTCAGTCAGCTCGCCATCCTAGCGGTAACGGGACCGCCTGCCTGCCATGCGGCAGTCCCATCCCCCTGATAATGATGCGACCACCACCGCGGCGGTCGCATCTGGCAATCTAACATTGCGGCGGGTGCTGCAGTCAGCAGCACCCGCTGCAATGTCAAATGGCCATGTTGTGCAATTCCATGCACAACGTGGCAGGCACAGCGTGGTGCCTGCCACGTTGTGCATGGAAATGGAGGGGGGTACCATGGGTACCCCCCAAGTGCACCCCACCTCCCCCAGACACAAGGGGGGCCCGCAACGGGCCTCCAAAGCCAATCCCCGCCAGCCTTTCTGCCGTCATGGAAAGGCCTTTATTTTCACACATCCTAATTTGGCGGATGGTGCCTACAAGGCACCGCCACCATATTAGTGGCCCTGCTCTGCCCGGTAGGCAATCGTACCGATTGCCACCAGTGGAAAAGAGACGGACGGACTTTGCGTCCACTGCGATACCCACCGCCATCCTAATTTGGCGGTGGGTAAATCTCATTGTGATGGCGGGAGGATCGCCACCGCCGGCCCGGCGGTGGCGATCCTCCCGCAGTCATAATGAGCCCCTTTATTCCTTTCTTGAAGAACTCTTGGGATTCTCACTGGTTTCCACCACATGCTGGAAGTAGGTTGAAATCCCACAAAATTGGAAAAATTGGCTACCTCTTTGCTAAATGTCAAAACTGTGGTAAACAAGCAGTTTATTCTATTCATCTCTGCATGTTCCTGAAAGCTGGGAAGATGGTAACTTTAGCCCAGCAAACCGTTCCTTTTTTTGACATAATGTTTACAAAAGTGTGCAAGTAATAAAACAGGCTCGTTTGACCTAGTTTTAGCAATTCCTTGCATGGGAATGGGACGGGTTAGCGGCTTCCAGTATTCAGAAATGTTTTGTAGCAACACAGATATAGATGGAAATGGGTACAAAATGAATGCAGGTTGTAGCTGTACATTTCTGTAAGAGAATCTCCGCTCAATACAAATTATCTGTGGATCAAGGACATTATCCATCTTCACAACAAAACCTCTTTTTTAGCTGTAGACAGCACCTGCATTAATTCAAACACATGTATCGATAAACATTAACACTAAGGACAAATAGTACAAACTAGAATACCAATGGTTTATTGAAAACAAAGTAGTAAGAACTTATTTGAAACTTATAGTTTCAATAAAGCGTAATTGAATGAGGGTGAAAGCAATCTAAAATAGCAAACCTCTCTCTTAATGTTCATGGCTAATTTTGTGAATAAACAGAAAAAGTCAAATTGTACTTATGGGAATTAAACCATGATATGGGAGAAACCAATGGCAGATATTTCTCACAGTGCAGGTACAAAGATTTTGTTGGCCTTCTACTTGCAGAAACTGAAAAATAAAAATGATTGGAAAAGTCAATAGGTCAAACCTCAATGTGCAAATATGTGCAAAGTCCCACAAAATGCTGTTTGAATGGGTTAGCACATTAATGTTGGACCTACAGAAGACTGCAGTACCACTGGCTTCTACTAGGTGCCCTAGGATTGAGCAGCACAAGCCCGAATTACCACAAGCTGGTACTCTGAGTTACAAGAGTGAGCAGCACAGAGCCACAGTGCCACAGGCTGTTAATCCTTTAATATTCAAACAGCATGCTGGCAGCTGAGTTTCGACGGTCATTGGTTAGCAGGGGTAAAGTGCTTCGAGTCCTAAGGCCAGCAGAAACGAGACCAGCAAAAATGGAGGAGGAAGACAAAACTTTGGGGGGAATACCACACTAAGGCTGACAGGTCCAACATAGATTAACACACACCCTTGCACTATGGCATCAAGATGTGCACTTGTCGCTTGGCAGCAAAATTCAGCACCAGCACTGGGGAGAGGGGAGGAGAGTGCCATATCTCTGTAGATACGGCGCTCTCATGCTCTCTCCCTTTCTCGTTAGGCAGCCCAGCAACATTTGGTGCCGTGATGTGTGGCTTGACACCTTTGTAAATCTGGGCCTCAGACTCTTATACTGATTCCTAATATACATTGTTTTAAGCTCATTTCTGAATCCATGCTAGTTGGCCTGCTATCACTGGTGTTTTCACTGGGTTTGCATAGTTGTAACTATGTGAGCTGTCATTGTGGATTGTTGATTTCAACACCATTTCTACTTGCCAAAAATGTACTGAGCAGAGTGCTTTGACTATGAGTTATATACTTTACATTCCCCTTCATGTAATCCCACCTTCCTAATGTTACTGGAACCTAGCATATATCATTTGTTCGCATTGATAACAATTTACGCCAGGGCTTGTGCAAAGGGTTAATCTGGTGCTGTTATAATCATGTAACTACCATTTAATCGAAAGCCTCCTTAGGTATGCCTAATCAGACTGGATTTGCTGTATTGTGACCAAGATCATTGTTGTTAATCCTTAACTGCTTGAACTGTTGCAGGACACATTTAGTATTTCTAATGTATGCTGGAGATCACTTTGATGACATTGCAAAATGTGTCATATTATACACTACAGCTGTATCACTGAAACGTCTAAAACGTCTTTGTTAAGTAATGCAGATACTATTTAGACTGCAGAGGAGGCCTCTATGTCTTCCTCAAGTCCAGTGAGACAATTGTTTTTTTGTGAAGTGATCTCTGATTCCAGGAAACCCACACCCCCTACATTATCAAAAATCCATAGGTCAGTTTATAATCATTTATGAAAGAACTCTTAACAAGTGGGCTACATGGACAAGATGGTATATAATGAGTCTGAAATGTCCTGTTATGTTATGTCTACACTTTCAGACATTGCCTCTTTTCACAAATGTTTGGACACTGAAGATAAGAGGTGCATTGAATTAGAAAGGAGTCTAGACAGAAGTCATGACTTTCTTTGGTCAAGCAATGTGGCACCTCCAGCATAGAGTCACTGACTTTGGAGCCCAGTCCCATCAGGACAGTATCCAATATACCAGAGAAGTCAGAGAAGATGATATATTTAGATTTTTAGCAGCCCTCCTACCATGCCTACATAACATACAATTAGTAAAGCCACTAGAATATTAGAGAACCCATTTGCCTCTGCCTCATGAATATGTCAAAACATTTAACTCTTGACCTATAAAAGCTTGAATTCTATACCATTAACAAGCTAGATCAGTGCTGAATCCAACAAAAAAGACAAATGGACTGTTCTCCTTGGAGGGGTTACTCCTTTGGTCTAGATATTAAAAGGAAGCAATTTTTGATCCCTGGGCCGAATGTGACAGAGGTTGATATGGGCTCCTGGAGTCAGCTACTACAATATTATGTCTTGATGGGAAGACTACAGAATAATGTAAATCAGACATCTTAGAAAATGTCACTGATTTGCTTGACACACGCCCACAAAAATGTCTGTGACCCCTGCAGAGCAGCACAATCATTGAACCCTGCTAAACCTACACATAATAAACATATGTGACTGACTCCTATATATGTTGTGCCTCATTGATGATCATACCCAACCAAAATAGTCTCCTGAGGATCTAACAAGAATCAGAGATAAATCCAGATTGACAGGTGCCACTGAAAGCAGTTGTCCCAAAGTAATGACACTGCCAAATGTGGGCCACATTTGTGGATATGAAAACTTGTATGCGTAGGTTAAAGAAGGTTCTCCATCATGATCTTATGTTCACATTATCTGGGATATATTGTACTCATATTGATTTACCTGCTCTCTTAATGAAACGTTACCTACACAATACATACAGGTACTGATATGGAGCTGTGTGGTGCCTTCTCTTTGTATACTATGGGGCTGATTTAAACTTTGGAGTACAGTTTTTCCTCTGTCAAGGTAAAAGAGTAAAATACTTTGTCGCCCGAAGCAGTAATTGCACCTTGAATTCAGAGGTCCACCACCTCAGTGGATAGCTCTATCATTGGTAGGAACTGCCGTCACTGCAGTTCCTGCCAACGTATTAAAAATTTGATGGACGAATCATGTGGGGGTCATTTTGCAGGTTTGTCTGACCTTTAACACCAGGTTATACCTGACAGTGACGGACAGTGAAAACTCGCCATTTGATTGCCCACTCTAAATCATCGTGTGATCAACCAGCCAAACCTCAGACATAACCTACTCCATCAGTGGAGGAGTATGTGTGAAATGGAGACTGAGCAGTCTCAGTCACTGACAAACTGAAGCTCTGCCCAACCCTAAATGAGGCAGGCAGACCATCAGTTTGGTGGAAAGGGTACTCCTTTGCTACAGAGAACCCTCTCTGCCAAAGTCTAAATCAGGCTTTATGCTTTTCCTGTCCCCCATTCTTGAGTCTCTCCTTGTTTATATTTTGAAGGGGGCTCACAGGGGATTCATATCATACATTCCATGTTTTGTTGATCAATATGGCCTGAATCTTTGCTGATGGCGACACCAAACATTTAATTTCTGAACCCTCACGGGAGTCTGGGGAAGCTAGCTGCAGAGGTTAAAGTCTAGTACTTGGACTACAGTCACTTCCTTGGGGCTCCTTTCTATATCGGAGCACTAATTTAATGTGTCTAAATACTCTCTGTCCTTTTGTTTTTCTTTTCCTCTGACCTGTTTACTTATGCCACAGGAACCCAATCTGTGAATCCACTCCTACTTGTGATCCAGGATTTACATTCTCTTCCTACTCACTCCCCACCTGATTTCTGACCTTGGAGAACTGCACTTCCTTAATATATTATTGCTCTGTAGCTTACTAATTCCTGTTTCCTTGCCTCAATACTCTTTATTTCTTGTTTTCGTTCTTGAGTTTTTTCAATTCAAAAGGTTCATGATCCTACGCAATTGACTTATACTCTTGATTATTTTGCATCTTTACCTTATGATTGCATCGAAATACATACCTAAGAAACGAATTGTGCTCCTCTCACTTAATGTGAATACATTACCAAATGATGTTAAAATGAAAATGATTTTACAATATTTCTATACGAAGATGTGAAGAATTGGGTTCTGACCCATTTCACCGCTCTGGATTTGTTGCTTTTGAACCATCAGGTTTTTCTAATTTCAGCTGTGAGGGAGTTTCACTGATTCTGACTCACTGTAAGCTCTGATAAAATGTTTTTGAGTGCTAACCACCAGGGCTTGCCTTTTAAAATAAGGTCCTCTATTTCCCAGCCAGGGGGAGGCCCTGTGCAGATTTCATATGACCATGTGCTCCCACATGTGTTGAGATGTGTGTAAACTGAGCGAGTGGGACTACTATCTATCTCAGCACAATTTCTGAGCACAGGTAGCCTATTGCAGAAGGGATCTTTCATAAATTGTGTATTGCCTTTGTAAGTCTTATAATTCAATTGTGCTTGCACAAAGAAATCCCCTAATTTCTTTTTAACAATAGTATGAGCTTGCACTT
Source organism: Triturus cristatus (assembly GCF_964204655.1). Taxonomy (NCBI): domain Eukaryota; kingdom Metazoa; phylum Chordata; class Amphibia; order Caudata; family Salamandridae; genus Triturus; species Triturus cristatus. The sequence continues at coordinate 1,403,920,704 of NC_140590.1, forward strand.
CACGGTAAGTCTGAAGTGAATTACTATATTCACATTGTAGGCAAAAACTGACCCAAAATATATTGGTTGACCCTAGAGAGGTGTTTAATGTTTCTTTCTATTAATAAACAATTTCCCAGAACAAAAATTTAGAAAATGTAATGGAAATTTAGCCATACTTGCACCCTTTGTGTACTTTTGGTTTTGGGTATATTTTTTAGTCCTTCACTAGATTAAGGATTTGAACTACCCAGCTGGGCCAAGTTAATTGCTCGGCTGACCAGAAGGTAGGTCTATGCCTTCTCCACACTATAGGCTTATCTGGAGGGGATTAACCTGTTCCTGGGGAGAGAACGTGGGTGGGGGTAGAATCTGCATAGGTTTCCCAGATAAACAATAGGAGCAGCCAGACCTATCTGAATTCTCTGCAGGGGGTCCCTTGTGAAGTTTTGGTGGAAAGGAACTGGTTTGGCAGTGGTAGTTGGGGGCGGTGCTCAAAACTTTCAGAGATCTGTGATCAGTGATCACTTGAAGTCACCATTTTCAATATTCCCAAGATGCAGTGTAGGACCAATGGGACGGGGTGAAGTGAAGAAGTGACATCTTTGGACTGAGCTGAGGTGCCTCCTTTCAAGACATTTCCTACCCTTTTTAAAAACCCCTGCAAAAACAAGAGATTCTGAAAATCACTGGAATCAGCAGGGATAAAACCCTGTCTGGATTAAAGATGCTCTGGAATTCTACTGGCTTGTACTCTATGGATCTGTGAATACATGGCAAGGGGCACTGGCTCAACACTCACTCAGAGTGGAGTACTTCCTGGGGACACTGAAGGTGAGGGTTTTCCTTGAAGTTCTTTGGACTGATCCTGTGGAAGGCTACCCCTAAAGGTTTACCCCCCTGAGTCATGCTGAACTCAAAGTCAACCTTAAAGTAGCCGGTAGGCTGTGTGGCCCCCGGAGTGAAGGCAGAGAGGACAACATGCCTTGGGGCCACAGGTTGGGTTGAGGAAGTCCTCAGGCACAGAGCCTTGACTAGCAGGTAGTAAGGAGCTAAAAGGGCAGGATAGCATACCCTGAACTCTCCCTCATCGGAGGAAGAGCAATTGTAAAATGAGAGCCACTACAAATATGACAATTTAGATACCCCAAGCCTACAATGAACACTCCTGGTGGTTATGGTGCACCAGCAGGACCAACACAAGCAAACCCCTTTGATATGTACCCATTGTGGTAAAAGAAATCCTCTAATGTAGTTTCACCTTGTGGCAAAACTTGACTGGTGGGTCATTGAGGCTGCAAGCCTGAGAATATCTGTACAATGCTTGTCGGTTTACTGACATTCCTTGCAGAGGGCTATGGCCCAGGCAATTATCTCCAGAAGCATATAGCCTCCTTTTTCTGCCACTATCTATTCACCTGTGAGGTGGGCCAGTGCCACAGAGGACTGGCCTTGCACATAGGGCCCTTAAATCATTTGGTAAAAGTCCCTCAGGGTGGGGGACAGGATGGCTTGAGAGGCCAACATGGTGGATGCACTTCAACGGATCTCTGTGTTGAATCACTCTAGTATGGTATTTATCCTGTGTATTACCTGCCTTCGGTGATTGAATTGAGGTCCCTGTGCTCTACACAGCGAGACAAGGTCACATCGACGACCCGGGCCTCTGGGACACCCTGGAAATCTGCCTATGAGACACGGTGCTGTCAAGCCACGCCGGTTGAGGGGGGAGATGTCGCTCCAACACCAATGCTTTTACTTCGCTGGACTTTGGCTGTGCCTGAGCTGTGTGGAGCGCTACATACACCATTCTCCCCCTTAGCCACCGTGCATTGGGATTCTGCTGAGAAGGCAATCTGACCGTCCTCACCACCGCCGGCCAGTGCAACCTTAAGGTACGGGCTGTGTGGTCAGTGCCGGCACTCAGCGGGACTTATCCCCTCTTTCTCCCCCCTTACTGATGCACTGCCAGCGACTTGACCCTGTTAGCCGGGGGGACCCCCTGAAACTCCGAACTTGTGGAAGTGCTGCCCGGGTGGGCCTGGGGAGGGTAATCCTGAGAGAGCAAGGCGCCATCTTGGCACCCTGGGTGCCGGAGCCTGGGCAGAAACATAGTGTGGCTTAATGTCCTTGCCTACTGGTACTGAGACTGGGATGCTGTGACACAACCCCCTCCCACCATACCCTGATCTGTGTAAAGATGGAGACCTCTACACTCCCGCTGAGGAGTGCCGACTTCTTGGACTCGATTGGAGCCCACCGTTTGGGATCACAGATCTCTCTCCCCTCTGTGAGATCCAAGAGCCTCTAGTTGCGTGACCCTGTGGCATGACAGACAACCACAGTTGCCGAGACATGGGAACATGGGGGTGAGTGCAGAGCTGCGGAGCCTTCTTTGATATTCTGTCTACTTCTCAGCCCCACCCCGGCAGAGGTGGTACAGGTGGTAAGAGGTGTGGGGCCCAGCCACGCTTTTAACGGCAGCACGACCACACCCATCCAACACCTGAAAATAGACTACCTCACTGCCAACAGGACACAGGCTTCATCTGTGTATATCGCTATCTGCCTTGCCCCTTTGACCAGCTCACAATATATTTGAGATGCAGTTGGCAGACTCTGCATATAGTTGGCTGTCACTTGTGTGCTGTGGAGGCTCCTGGTGTCATGTTGCCTCCGCTGGGCTCCACACTGGCTTGATTTTGATGGGATTAACCCCAAGGGACCTACTTTCTGGCCAGGCCCTTCCACCATGCCTGGTTGGGTTCCCTCCTGTTGTGTCCTGACCTAACTACCTTAACACCTGATGTTGCACTAAGCTACCACAATATAACCTTTCATCCCCTTGGCAGCTGCCATATAAGGGAGCTATGGGCCGTCCTCTCTCTTTACTCCGCTTTTGCCCTGCCTTGGAAGAGACCTTGGTGACTCGTCCACTTTGTCCTCGGCGGCACCCGATAACAAACTAAATCACTGCTTTCGCCCCCTCTCCTCAGCTCTGAGGGTGCTCCCTACCACCCAGAGATCAGCTGCTCATGCGGGCTGAATCTTGGATATCCAAAGTGGAGAATGAAGTCACACCTCTTAAATCCTAGGTATCTAGCCTTCTTACGAGCACATAAGAGCTACATCGCTGTGCTGAAGACACCGAGAAGTGCTCCAGGCACAACAGTGTGGGCATAATTGGCAGATTTTCTTGAAAATGTGGTGAAATCCTGGAAGCCTATGGATCAGCTGTCCTCCTGGTTTGAATAGAAAGGGCCTATTAGGCTCTGACCCCTAAACCTCCTCCTGGCGCCAGACCGGTGATTGCTCCTGTCTTTAACTTCAGGAAGAGAGATGCTATCCTTACTGAGGCTCGCTCCTAGCCAGAGCTCCAGTGTGGGGATGCTAAGGTTCTCCATTTCCTTGATTATACCAAGGAAGTTCAACAAGATTGCCGCTCTTACATGGAAGTCAAACAAAAGCTCAGGGCAATGGCTTCCAATACCATCTCCTGTTTCCCGTCAGGCGATCAGTAATCCATGGCACCAAATCTTCTTCGATACTCCAGAATCTGCCTGGCTGTGGCTTATGGAGGACCTCCCACTGCAGAACCATGAGGAGACCTTGCCACGGGGATCTGGATCTACCAGACCTGCTGGGAATACACTGACACACAAGCCGGAAAGATATCAAACTTGCTCCTAGAAAAGGCACCACACCAACTGCTCTAAATCCCTCTCAAGGTCTTCCCAAGCAAGAGGACAATCTCCTTCCTTGATGCAACCCCCCAGAACTCTGGTGAGGGGTAGCAGAGATCACATCGGGAGGCCCTTCTAGATGTAGTGTCATCGCTACTTACTGATTACCACGCAGACCTCTCTCGAAGTCCGTCACTATAACCCTTATGGTACTTATTGAATATGGGACACGAAGATATACATGTTGTCCATCCTACTCTGATAGCAGTCACTTATCCTTGACTACAGAGGGGTCCGCCATGCCTTTTCCCCTTTTTACATGTTGTTTTACTTCCTAGTTTTCCTTTACAGGATGACAGATGCTTCTGGCGTGGAAGTATGGGATGGTAATGGTGTTCGGAGGGTGGAGATTCAATCCAATGTCAATGTTACTTAAGTTGTTAATACTACATTGTTTAAATGCTTGTTCTTTGTTTTTTCTTACACTTAGACACACATCTACATTATATCCCCGGCAGCAGAAACTAAGGGACAACTCCCTGTCATGCACTGCAGGCACACACTCTGATCCCTGGTTGCGACAGGGCATTTTCCTTTCTCTCATCCTTATTGCGTGTAAACCTTTCTGCCACTGCAATGGTGTCCTTTTGCGTTTCATCCTGCAACGTTAATGGCCCCCTAGATGGTGTGAAACATGCCTCAGATCTCAACTTTGTTCACCGACACCTCCCGGAGGTCCTCCTACTGCAACAGACTCACCTTATAGGTAACTGCTTCCCCTTTCTGGCACGTAAAGGCTACGACAGGGCCTTTCATGCGGGTTACATTAGTGAGTCCAGAGGGGTGACTATTCTACTACACTACATTTCAGGTTATCCTGACCCTCAAGCTCTATAAGGAAGTGGGTCAGGCAGGCACCTTTCCCCCAGAGATAGACACCACCACTATTGTGGTGGTTCCTAAAAGGCACGCTCCTTCCACAGCATATACCAATTACTGTCCAATATCCCTCATCAACGGGGAAGTTAAGATCTTGGTTCCACTGCTGGCCACCCATTTTTAACAAGTTCTACACACACTGATACATCCAGACCAATGTGGCTTTATGCCAACCTGTGGCATGAGGCGTTGCCTCCGATGCCTTCACGTGGCCCTAGTCCACCAACATCTTCTGCCTCCTGACTTAGTCTTGCTTTTTATTGATTTTGAGAAGGCGTTCAATATGGTGGACTGGGGGCTACCTACAACTAGTGCTGATGTGGGCAAGGGGTGAGCCTCGCTTCTGTGGAATGGTCCAGGCCCTTCACTCCATACCTGCGACGTGGGTTCAGATCAATGGTGTCCTCTCCCATGTCTTCCCCATTGGCCGCAGGACCAGACAGGGCTTTGTCTGTCCCCACGCCTTTTCGCATTCATGATTAAACCACTGGCGCAACTCATCTGCACCAATGCTCAAATACGTTGGTGGGGATAGAGTGATGGCCACCAGGATTGCATAGCCTTATACGCAGATGACCTCCTTCTCTATTTGGTGGATCCCACAATGAGTGGCCCTCATTATCTCTACCTTCTGCAATGTTTTGGGGAGGCCTCGGGTCGCAGGGTGAACCCCTTCAAATCAGTGTTGGTTCCCCTGGCCCCATGCAAAGATTACTTTGACTGACAAGATATTATTCCTAGCTGCATCCTCAGTTTCAAATACCTGGGCATCTGGGTCACACTACAACCTGAACTCTCCTGGTCCCTTAATCTCGAGCCCCTGACATGGAAGGCTATAGCCGATCTAGCTAAATGGCAGTCCCTCCTGTTGAACGTAATGGGTTGCATGGCTTTATATAAAATAAGAATCCTGTTGCAGTTTTTTCTATGTGTGTCAGAACCTTATACTTCTCATACCACAGCCATGGTTTCGGGCTCTGGACAGGTTGCAGCCTAATTCCAGTGGCACGGGTCCAGGCCCCACCATGCCTATGCTCATTGCCAGCATTCCCCATACGATGGTGGCCTGGTTATGACCAACCTCTACCTCTATTATCTAGCCTCTCATCTCCTAGCAATTCATGACTGGTTTAATGAGGGCTGGTCGGATCCCGCCTACTGGTTGGAACTATCTCTTCTAGGGTTCCCTCAAATGCTAGCCATGCTCTACAGTTCCCCAGTCCCTAAATCCAGATCGCTAGCGACCAAAACGGTTCTTCTAGCTTGGAGGGCCATCTTCTGCCACACCCTCTGGGACACCACACTCACACAACAAACACCTCTCTGACATGGCACTTGGTTGAGAGAGGCGGTGATGTTGCAGGACTTTTGGAGATGGGACCTTATTGGTATTTCCCATCCAGGTGAGGTCTGGTTGGGTACACACATGCGGTCTTTTCAGGAACTCCAAACCACTTCTGCCCTTACTAATACGCAATTCTATATATACCTTAAATTGAGAAACACTCTTCAATCGCACACCCCGCAGATGGACTCTCTCCCCCGAGTTCAGCCTGCTAGAGGCTAAACTCCTTATGGGTGATCTGGGCAAAGGTGGGATCTCCACAATTTATTGTACTTTGATCATCAATGCCCTAGGCACTTTAGACTATCTCAGAACCCGATGGGAGAACTGGGTAGGTCCCCTCAAAAGTGCAATGACTGGAGAAATACATTGATGGTGCCCACGGTTATTACAATTTCTTCAAGATTGCGATTGATCCAACATACTAACTCTATTGTGCTTATCTCCCCTTGTCTAGATTACACCAAGCGGGCCTCCTTCCTGAGCCCACTTGCCCCCGTTGTGAGGACGCTCCTGCTGATTTCTATCACATGGTCTGGTTGTGTCCCAAGATTCAAGAGTTCTGGTCTGCGGTGGTGAGCGAGCTGTATGACATACTGGGATGGGAGGTCACCATCTCCCTTTTAGTGCTTCTTCTGGGTGTCCTCGATGGCTCTGGGGGAACAAGGGCTGATGGGTCCTTCTTTGGTACACCCATTATGGTCTCCAAGCATGACATTACCACTCACTGGAAGTCTCCTGTCTCTCCCACCCTTTCGCAGTGGCAACGAAGGAGGGTGGACAGGTGCGCACAACAAGAAAAAACATTCCACGGGGCCAAGGTCTGTCCCCTTAAACATGTTCAAGTTTGGGGGAAGTTGCTGGTCCAGTTAGTCTAAGGTCCCGACTGGAGGCAGGGGTGATGCTGTTGTTTTGTAGTACTGTATTGTATCATTTGATATTCGATGCCTTGATCAAACACTGTATAATCTTCTCCAACAAGCTACTTGTGTGTCATGTTGGTTTTCTCTATGCAAAAATCAATAAAATCTGTTTATCAGAAAAGAAAAGTTCCCCAGGAAGGGGGGAGAGAGTGGTTTACTTCCCATGCCTCAGTATCCCTGAGCAGAGGGCCCAGTTGAGCAGGAGACTACTCAGGATCCAGGACTGGCAGTACACCAAACCTGCTGAATTCCCCTGCAATGCGGTATGAGGCATTGTGAAAGACGTAGGAGCACAGGAGTGAGGATGGCACAACAACACAACTCCGGGCCGCAGCCGCAAGAAGAAGTGAAGACAACCTGTTCCATGCTGGGATGCAAAGTGGTATTACTCATGCAGGGAATAGTCCAGGTCACATGAACTTGGGCTCCTATTTGTCAAATGGGCTCACATGGTCTGGGTGTCCAAAGAAGGCAGCAGAGCACCCAGTACATAGGCAAAAATAGTTCAAAGAGCACAGCTAAAAAAGCAGAATGGGATCAAGGAAATGCTGCCTATGACCTCATCAAAGAACTTGCAATGGGCCTTAAGGACTGCCCTATAATCCCCAGTGGTGGCCCAAAAATTAGCATATTGGATTTGGCAGTGCCCCAGCAAGGCAGGGGCATCACCGGGGAAGTGTTTGTTGGACCTGTGGACTGCCAGGAGTACAGAAGACACCGCCCCCCAACCCATAATCCTTTCTGACATTTTTGATTTACTTACAATACGTCTTCCGGGTCCTTGAATTCATGACCCTGGTAGAGCTCTATTGAGTTTTCAAGAACTCTTAGATTTAGCTCTAGTGTAAAAGGAATTCTGTTTCTTTGGCTGCCCTGCAGCAACTGTAAATATAGTAGAAAGACTCACACACTGAACAGTATTGAGCATTTGTTTTTTTTTTTATAGAAATTTACAGTATTGGCAACAAATGTTTGCATATGTTGCGAAATATTAATGAAAGGTGGAACATTTCTGAAATGTTTTAATATGGATTGCACTGGGGTATATCTTATTATTCTGCATTTAATTGTTTTGGTGAAATCCTGACAAACCCAATAGGAGTGGCTTTTATCAACTGCACCCACTGTATTGTGTTAAGGGCATGGGGTATTGTGGTTTTAGGGTTAAGGTTTGCTGGTTCACACAAAGTGAGAGATGCCTGCAGTGCAGGATGGTACAGGGTAAGGTACTTTTAGGGTGTTCCATGATTTGTGAAACCTTCCTTCTTGGTTGTGAGCTGCTCTGGAGGGTGTTACCATATGTGGTCCACCTGCGATTATGTATATATTTATAAAGTTGTGCATAGAATTTAGTAGTGTATGTAATAAAGTACTTGTAATTTGTATACGAAAAAGCACTGACTAGACAGGAATTTATTAAATGTTGTTTGTTGTGTTGCGGAGTGTTGAGTCTCTATCTCACAGAAGCTTGCCTGAGTAAGTCTTGGCCTGCCCTGCAAGACTAATATGACACAAATTCTGTTGGAGTATTGTTACATATAAGTATTTTCTTTAAACAGCATCTGTCATAGTAACAAACATAAGAAATGGTTTCCTGTCATGTTATGCTTCCCCTGTACTCTTCTGTAGCGCATTATATAATTATACATGTATGCGTGCTACTTGAACAGTATTCTACCTCAACTGTGAACTTTTCGGCATATTGGGATAAATGTAAACACTTTGCTTAGAACACGTATCAGCATAAATGACAGCCCTGAAGAAGACGATGGTGAACAATACCAGATGATGAAACTTGTGTTGACTAGAGTGCTGGCGACTATGACAGAAGCTGAATAATGAAGTTACTGATTTACAACAATACTCTAACAGAACTTGTGTTATTGAGTGCTCTGAAAGGTTAGGCTACGTTTGGGCTTTGTTCATTTGAGCACTGATTGGATGGCCACTCTTCCCTCCTTGAGCAACATTTTGAAGGCTAGAAATCTTCAATAACTTGGGGATATGGTAAAAGAGTGCACCTAGCAATACCTCGACACCACCCATATATTTTTTGCTAAATAGGAATACTTGGCTCACAGTTAAGGTGTCTACAGTATGGGGACCCCAGGAACCCAGTGCAAAAGGCTCCAGTTCTTATAATTGGAGCCCAGTATCCCCGTATAAACCTGGACCCTCAGACCAGGACTACCGATGTAATAGATATCTGATATTTCACTCATACAGGAAACAAATCTGTCTGTTGCTTAATCAGCTACATTGAAAAGAGATTTGGTCGGTACTGTAGCTGTATTCCTATTTCATTAGGCTTGTCAACTGCTGCATACAATAGCTTGAAGAAATGTGTGGTGTCTAGCCTCATCAGAAAGTCTTTCCCACTCAAAATAATTAAAAAGGTATAATTTGTAAACCTGAAAATACAATAAAAAAACACTAGTGATAGGGATGGTATATACACTAACGTCAAAATACCTAAATTGTCTAGACTGCTTACCGAATTTACTGCGATAGGTATAGTGGTTGGAGCTAGAATATGGTATTAGACCCTGACAGAGAAAAGATTGGCATGGTAGACACAACAGTAATGATAGTGTTCTTATCTGAGACCCTTTATGTCCAGTTCCCACAGTTCAACTTCCTGCATCAATTACTTTCTGTTACAGGGCTCTTTAATGTCTGAAGTTTGAATGTCACTGACATAATATCAATCCTACAAATCTCGGAAATCTAATATCTATAACAAAAATATTAACTCTGTATACTTAACTACTCAAATAACTAATATCAAGCATACAAATATCGTTTACAAAAAAATCGATTTTTACATATATAGCGAACAAAAATATTGGAAACTCTAATATCGTTGCCTATAAATAAACATTTAAAATATCTAAAAAATCGATTAATACAATATCGAATACAATATTATCACCAAAGTAACTAATAAATCCTTAACAATACATCCAAAAAGACAATTTTAACGTAGAACAATTACTTCAAATAAACCCAAATCTTGTAATAAACAGCAACAATAAAAAAAATTATAATAATCAAAAATTAAACAAACACCCCCAAAAAATCATACATCTAAAACACATATATTTAAAACTGTCAAAGCAATTATTATTAGCTATAAACATATCCACACATTCATTTAGTAGTAAAGTTTAGTGTATTAATCAAAGATTACAATAAAAATATAAAACATTACCCATTGCATAAATGTCCATCTAAAATGGTAAAATGCTACAATTCTAAGATACATGTGGCTGCATTCCGTGCATTAAAAATCCCAAGCATAATTTTGACTTTTAAATTCCAGCTTTGCTATACAATTAATCTATATATAGTTGCCAAAAATCTTAACAATTTGAAAGATGCTTGAGCAAGGTTTTCCAATTTCTACCATTAGCAGCACTGGCCTTGTTATTCTTACAATTGACCAAAACTTTTTACGACCGTCATCAGTCTTACTTGGCCTACTGTCTTTTTTGCCCAATCCAATTTAGTGCTAATGTGCCAAAATGTGCAAATTCGCATAGGGTTCACAGATTTTGCTCAGAAAATACATTGCCCAAAAGGGAAATCATATACCTAGCTAGATGATAACGTTTTCTCTATTTCCTTTAGCTACACAAGCGAAGATCATAGAATCATACAACTAGTGCTTTATAGGCCTAATCTAGAAATGTTGTCAAAATTATTATTGCAGTGACTTCTCTGGTTCTAAAACAATATCTAACAGCTTGCACTGTTGCTCTTATTTTTTCATTTTTAAACAAGGAGCGTAAGTAATTTTTTCTTAAGAACAACAGTTTAGGGCAGATAGATATGATATTCATAAGGGATTTAACTGCAGAGCGACAGAGACAACAGTCTGTTTTAAAGACTGGGTTCCATTTTCCTTCATACTCCTAAATCAGAATGTCAAACCCCTTTTTCACTTGTCTGCCACGTTACAACTGATCTTCACTCATCACAGAGCGTGCAATTTACAGACAATGCTCCACTCAGATATATGTCTGAATACATTGCTTGATGGTATCCTGGTCTCATCAACTGAAACTAAAGATGGCATGAGTGACACCGTAACAACGGTGTACCCCTAATATATGTAAGCCATGAAGGAAACTCAGCTGATTAGCAGTGCCAGTTGCCCCCTTGACACTGCACTCTCGCATGATGAATAATGCTAAATATACAAACAAGCTGGACAAATACACATTATGACTACACTATATTTGTCGCACAGTTTTGGAGCTGTCATGTCTATCCCTACAGCCAAATTGCCACATATCTGAACATCTAATGAGCTGATGAAACTACTACATATATTGAATGTCTTCAAATGTCTAGTAACCAACTTCAACTCCACGCAGATATGTGACAACACTCATCGCTATTTGTTTTGTTCCCTTCTAGATCCCCGTTTACTTTGACACAAACAATGTGTACTTAGATACCTCACTTCCACCAATAACAGCTCTATTTCTCAACAGTTTGATCTGCCACAGCATCTGCTCAGAGGCTAGAAACCGAACAGAGTTCCTCTCCACGCTCCTGAAGAGGTGGACGTGGATGACGGTCCTGGCCCATCTGGTCAGCCAGGGCAGACGGCAACACTGGGGCTCATTGTGCCCACAACAACACCTCCCACAGCAGCTGCATCAACACAGCCAACCACTGTACCCCCAACCTGTGTACCCAGCACAGTCAGTACCATAGTATGCCCCCCAGTCCTGGATTCTGACCCGGCTATCACCACCCCAGTCACTGAGGAATCAGAACCTAGTGGGAGGATGCAGTCTGCCAAGGGCACTGGTCCGTGGGGCTAGGTGCAGTAGGAGGTTAACTGTGGGCCCGCAGAGTGAGCCCACTAGGGCCACAGACACCCAAGCTGCCATCACACAAGTCCTGGGAGTCTACCAGGACTCTCAAAGTGTCATGGGCCAGGTACTGACCGGAATTCGGGGAAATGAAGGAGCTGCAGAGGGACACATACCAGGAGATTGCCGGCATACACACCAAAGTGGCCAGCATACACACCAAGGTGGGCGGCATCAACATCAACATGGCCTCCCTGGTTAGGGTGCTGAGGGACATCAACACCACCCTTTGCAGGGCTTTTCCACCTGCATATACCCATTCCTGTGGTCAAAGAATATACTGGCTGACAACATCTGCCACAATGAAGGATGGCCCTGTCAGAGGAGGACACACATGCAAGCACCCCTGTCTCAGCAGCTGCAGATCCCCCCTCTGGCAAAAATAGGGGATGTCCACCCAAAAATCCAGGAGGTGGGAATGGCAAGATATCCAGCACTGCCAAGAAGAAACCTTGTCCCTAATGTCCTCCTGTGTGTGCTACACATTTACTTTGTGGACTATTCCTGCCCACTCTTCTATATCTGATGGGTGGAGTATGTTGGACCTTGCACTCCAGCAATTTGGACTACAATGGCTTCATCTACCATGACTGAGGACTTCACATTTTGTTTGCACTGCGTAATTTTTAGTTAATCTCTTGATCTCATCCTTGTTCACTTCATTAAAAACACACGTCACCAAATCATTGTCTCCTGTTGTAATTCTCACATATAACAATTTTAATGTACTACCATGTGAACTTTGCAATGTCAAAACTAGTCATTTTGTGAAGCATGGAAATGTAGTATGTAAACAATGTCCAACTCAGGATCACTACCATGTCACAACAACACATACATAAAAGTGTCTGGTCTGAAAACATATTTATTCCCTTGCTCAAATCATAGGCTGACATGATGTCAGAAACATAGCAAATAAGTCATGACTCCGTTATTCTGTCAGTGATCACATAATCAGTTGCAGACTTTCACAACATGGAAAGAGGGGACACATCTGACAATATCCTACACAATAGGGAACAATACATTTGGTTGACATCATCAGCTGGAGCCATATTGCCAACCTCAGAAAAGGAATCCTACTTCAAATAAACACATAAACAGACATGTCAGTACAACCGTTTCTGACCTCAGAGTCTTTTCAATCCAGTGTTGTTTGCATCTGGTGGAATGTCGTAAACAAATGTCAGTGATGTGCCACAAGCACTTTGGCCTACGATGAGGAGACACATCAACAGCTACATACAGTTCATACACAATGAGGAATTAGCCAATGTGAAGGGAAATTAGCATGAATTGGGCCCATCACAACATTGTGTTGGATCACATGACAGTACACATATTGCTTTAGGACCAACACACCACAAGAAACAAGTCCAGTGGAAGCCAGGTAACTTCCATCCTATCGCTGTGCAAGCTGTCTTGGTACCAGCTTTGTAGACTCAAACTCTGCGACAGACATTCCCCGAACCAATCCATGTCCACTTAGTATGTCTGTACAGCATCATATACCTGCTAATGTCACAACTCTAAAAATGTCCAAATGAGGATGCCATAGTGAAGGTACCTAAAACAAACCAACACAGAGAGATTAGCTTAGAAACCATACATATGGCACAAAATCACATTGTGAACTTCTAGAGAACATAGTCCAAGACAATATTTAAATCTGAACAAAGCTACACTTACAAAACAAACACCTTTCCCCAGATATTTACAGACCTATATATTCTTAGTATGTACTATTAACATCCTCCTCACATCATCAGTTGTAGAGTTGTAATAATAGTCAAGGCCATCACATTTCACTCAATACTTACACTCTGGATAAGTAGTTCCTGATGAGATCTTGACGCACGTCAGCTCCATAGTCTTCACCACTATCATCATCATCATTTGGAATTTCAGGTTCCTTGTCCGGTGGTTCTTCGTGGCCTACATCCTCTGCGATGTAAGGGATGGTCTGTCGCAGGGCAATGTTGTGGTGCATGCAACAGACCACGGTGTTCTTACACACCTTACCGGATGAGTAGAGGAGGGCTCCCCCAGTCTTGTCTAGAAATATGAATCTGGCTTTCAGGAGCCCAAAAGACGGCTCCTCTGGCCGCTGTGTTTTTCCATGGGCCTCATAGTAGCGGACTTCCCCTGGCACAGTAGGATCCCTCAGCGGTGCCAACAACCATGGTCAGTTGGGATATGCTGAGTTTCCTTGATGGAAGACAGACAGAAGAGCAAGAATGAGTTACACACTTTCCGATCATACTACCTGACATCACCCACAAAGTTAGGACAGATCACACTTACCTACAAGCCAAGCCTTCTCCGGTTGTAGTTGTGACATCAGCTGGGGTATGGTGCTTGTTCCACAGTGTGAAGGAATTATGGGCAGATCCTGGAAACTGAGCAAATATGATTGAGATGTACAAATCTGCCAAACAGACAAATTGCACGTTGATAGAATGATAGGGGACGATTCACAGAACTAACTTAAGACAAAATCCTAAACTTACTACCATTTTGGTATTCACAGAAGGCACTTACTCATGTTGGTATTCACAGAAGGCACTTACTCATTTCGGTATTCACAGAAGTTAGGAGTCATAACTTTAGGACTCCTAAATGCCTTCTGTGAATACCGAAAGTCTTAAAGTTTGAGGGCCCGATTCACAGAACTAACTTAACACAAAATCCTAAAATTACTACTTTTGGTGTTCACAGAAGGCATTTAGTAGTGGTAAAGTTAGGATTTTGTTTTAAGTCTTTCTTAAGTCTGGCTTAAGTCTGTCTTAAGTCTGTCCTAAGTTTGTCTTAAGTCTGTTTTAAATCTATCTTAAGTCTGTCTTAAGTCTTTCCTAAGTTTGTCTTAAGTCTGTCTTAAGTCAAATTTAAGTCAAAATCCTAACTTTACTACTACTGAATGCCTTCTGTGAATACCAAAAGTAGTAGGACAGACATAAGACAGACTTAAAACAGACTTAAGACAAACTTAAGACAGACTTAAGACAAACTTATGACAGACTTAAGACAGACTTAAGACAAACTTAAGACAAACTTAAGACAGACTTAAGACAGACATAAGACAAACTTAGGACAGACTTATGACAGACTTAAGACAAAATCCTAACTTTACTACTACTAAATGCCTTCTGTGAATACTAAAAGTAGTACGTTTAGTATTTTGTCTTAAGTTAGTTCTGTGAATCGGGCCCAGACTTTTTCTCAGTTTAGGAGTAGTAAAGTTAGGACTCCTAACTTTAGGACACCTAAATGCCTTCTGTGAATACCGTAAGTCTTAAATTTAGGATTTTTCTCAGTTTAGGAGCAGTAAAGTTAGGACTCCTAACTTTAGGACTCCTAAACTGAGAAAATTCCTAACTTTAAGACTTTCGGTATTCACAGAAGGCATTTAGGAGTCCTAAAGTTAGGAGTCCTAACTTTACTACTCCTAAACTGAGAAAACTCCTAACTTTAAGACTTTCGGTAGTCACAGAAGGCATTTAGGAGTCCTAGAGTTAGGAGTCCTAACTTTACTACTCCTAAACTGAGAAAAATCCTAACTTTATGACTTTCAGTATTCACAGAAGGCATTTAGGAGTCCTAAAGTTAGGACTCCTAACTTCTGTAAATACCGAAATGAGTAAGTGCCTTCTGTGAATGCCAAAATGGTAGTAAGTTTAGGACTTTGTCTTAAGTTAGTTCTGTGAATCGGGCCCGTAGTGCTTTCTGTTGCGGTACACTAGTTCCCTGGTATGCTGTGGTACTAAGGTAATATGTGTGCCATCAATGGAGCCAATCACATGTGGGATGCGACCAAAATCATAGAAATCTGCCTTCACAGTGGCTAAATCCTGCTGTCTGTGGAACTGGATGTAGCAGTCCACGTGTCTCAAAAGTACTGCTAGCACCTCTTAAAGTACCCGACTGAACATAGGTTGTCACATTCCACCTGAAATAGCAATAGTGAATTGAAGCAAGCCTATGGCCACAAAAAGCAATACAAACATGATTTTCACAAGTGGTGCGATTGATGTAGGATTTGTGATGTGAGGTATGAAGTCAGGCTCCACCTGATGACATAAGTGCAGTATTGTTTGATGATTCAATCTAAACGTCTGGATCACAAGACTCTCTTCTATGGTCTGAAAGTCTTGAAATGAGTGGTACTCTGGAGCCTGGAGTCTTCTCCCTCTCCCAGGGTACCTAGGTGAGGAGTAACACAAAAATATATTTTAGTCACAGTGTGCAGAGTAACATATGTGAAGATTGAGGCAAAAGTCAAGCGTCTCAACATTAATGCTTCATAAAGCATTACACATTTAACATCATCATTGACAAATCTTGAACATCCACCAGTCATCCCCAAGGTGGCCTTCACAGGCCTGTATCAAAACTGTGTACATCATCAATTCAGAAATTGTAAATTGTCACTATAATGAGGGTAGCATAACATTTAATGTGAAATACTGGCAACCATGGTGTAGATTTTGCCTATGTGAACAGTAATGCACTACACAGATGAAGTTTTGTACTGGTAATTATGTGGGAACAGAGCATTTCAAATGTAAACATGTTTGCCCTCATTTGTAGTGGTGGTGACACACTGTCACCAATCCAGTCAGTCAGTCAAGCAACTTTATTTTTGCATCAATTAAGTGCATAAAGGTATAACTTACCGTTGCTTACCTCCACAACGGTGTCGGTTTTGGATGTCATCAAGCAGAAACAGCAACGGCTCCATGGTGGCATAGGACATGTAAAGCTGAGTACAGGTGAGTTTCAGCCTTATATACCTCCCTTTCCACCAGCTCATATGTGCTGGTTGGACCGCCACAGTCATGTCATCAGGAAGGTACATCGTAATAAGGCTGGCAGTAACACTATCGGTCCACCTTCTGACAGAGGCATTGGCCTATCCTGACATGGTCGAGGATTCCTGGCGTTGGCGGGACCGCGGCGGTCTTATGTCTATGAAACCGCATGCTTTGTAGTAGGGTGGTTGGACCGCCAACAGTGCGGCTGTGATTACGATGCTGATGTGACAACGGTCCCAAGACCGCTAAACTCGTAATCTGACCCTAAGTCCGCTCAATGTCTTTCCTAATAGGCTAACCCTCGTCTGGCTTTTTGAGGGTCATTTGGCTGCCTAATTGTTCCCGTTAGCAAGGAAAGCCTCCTACTAGTGGGTATGCATGACATCAGTCCGGCATCTATGAGATATCTATCAGTGCTTTATTTCTATGTCTTTATATTGCACATATAATTCTGATGTGTTTATTGTAACTAATAAAACGATGTCACTCTTTCAACACCCTGCCCACGCTGATACCCCAAACTATCACTGAATTTAGCCCCATCAATATTCACCTAACAAAATCGAGTTTACCCTAAGCGTTAAAAACACAGAGCAACGGAGAACTCCACCAAACCCAGCACCTTTAACAGAAAACGCAATCATACCAAATATGGGAAGACAAATGAAAAACTGAAAAACGAAAATTATCTTTTTTTCTGGTTTTCGGGTATAATATTAATGAAATAGAACGGTCCTCCTCATCAGCCGTTTGGTTGTTTCCAAATAAACACTCAGAAGGTTTGCTGAGGTATGAAGTCCCATGTGACCATGACAGATGACGTGCATTCTCCATCATTGGGAAATAATCACTCTGAGTGCTGTGATCTTGATGATGTCTAGGCATTAATTTATTTATTTATTTATTTGCGGGTTTATATAGCGCTGGAATCGACTCCAATAGAGTATCTCTGCGCTTTGGGTCGGGTTTTCAGCTGATCAGTAGCAGACAGGGAGGGCTGGCCTAAATGTCATTCTTAAACAACAAAGTTTTAAGTTGTTTCCTGAATTTCAAGTGTTCGGGACATAGTCTTAAAGTTAGCGGTAGACTGTTCCACAATGTAGGTCCCACGACTGACAATGCTTTGCCACCATGTCTAGCTTTCTTGGCACGGGGCACTACTAACAGATAACCATTGCTGGATCTCAAGGTCCTGGTAGGAGTATAAGGAATACATTTGTTTTCCAGGTACAGGGGACCTTGCCCATTTATGCTTTTGTGTATCAGGCAGCATATTTTAAACTTAATCCGTTGACGGATTGACAGCCAATGGAACTTTTCTAAAAGAGGTTTAGAAGCTGTTCTTGGAGGGGCATTAAGGACCAGTCGAGCTGCTGTATTTTGGATCACCTGTAGTTTGGCCAACACTCCCTCATTTGCTGAGAGGAGCAGGCCATTACAGTAATCCAGCCGACTTAGGACAAGAGCCTGCACCAAGGTCCTTCTGGAGGAATCCGGCAACAAAGGGAAAATCTTACGCAGCAGGCCAATAGTGTAAAAACATATACCTGTGATATAATTGGTATGCTGCTTTAACACTAAATCCTGGTCAAGACGTATCCCCAGATTTTTAACGACCTGCTTCGGTTCAGGAACCATACCCAGATCGGGGGGCCACCAGTCGGGGGACCACAGTATCTTGGCTCCTCCAAACAACATAAACCCAGATTGTGAATAGTCAAGGCCACCCATATCTTTGCCTTTCTGTGGAGATTAACGTCTGATGCAGTGGTTTCTGACTTTGGACATGATTCGCTTTAAGCCGGTACCCATTAGCAGCAGGCCTTTAGGTTTCTTATGGTGCCATTCACAAAGGTTTGACTGCGTAAGGTTGTGCATTATTCTTGACTTGGGTGTGGGTTTTTTGTGCATCTGTAGGACTAAGATACGTTGATTCATGGTAAAAGCTTAGTCAATCAGATTCTGATTCAGAAATTGGATCTGTTTCTCCAACTAACCATTATACAGAGATTAGGAAAATCAAAATATCTTACCCTTTTTTTTCAATTCGAAGATTCTCCTCCTCCTTTTTGATTCAGCTCTGAACAATTTCATTTCCGGAAATATTCAAATTCCATGTAGGCAATTTCGTATTTCAAAAATGTCTAATTTACTTTACTGTATGTCCATTTGCTCTTTTGCCCTGCTGCCAAAGACTTTTATTAATATTTGTGTCTGCTCGGAGAATCCGAAATGTTATTTTGCCGACACTTATTTCTTGTGTCTCCTCTGGTTTTGGAACCTGACATTTCCAAGTTAGAAATCACCATTCACCCTACCTTTAATGCAAGATGTATGCCTTAACTTCAAGGCCTATCTTGGACTCCAGCTCCCGGATCACGTAAAACTCCCCACATTATTCAAGGAAGGTCTTCATACTCCTTTGCAAATTATTACAAAATATGGTAATTCCAATATAGGCCTTTCAGGAAGGTGTGATCCGAGACAGAGGCAGGAAAGGATGAGCTTTGATGAGAATCATCATAAAACATGTCTTGTTGAGCGCAATTGACCTTCAGATTCCTGCCTCACAATTTTCATTTGAAGGGTGCAATAATGTTCTGTAAATGAAAGGGCCTGTCACGTCTAATTGCATAATTAACATTTTTTTAATGGTCTGCCAAGATTAATTTTATGACTTCTAAGCGTCATAATGTGCCATTTCCACATTTATCAATCCAATGGCAGACTTTGAAGTGTTCGGGACAAAATTCACAGGCTTCATAAAGGCCTTTTTTTAGTAAGTAATGTTGTCCATCAAGAGACAAACCTGTGCCCCTCACAGTAAATCTAGACACATTCCCATAATCCAATTTGCTGACAAAAAGTATATATGTATGTATGTATGTTTGTTTGTATGCATGTATTAACGTAGTATTTGCACAGCACTAACCTAGCCATGGGGAAGCAAAGCACTGTACCGGGTCAACAAGTGATTGGATGGGAAGATGGAAGCTGACTTTTAATGTATCATTGTGTGGAAGTCTTTGAAGAGGTGTTCAGAATCATTTTGTAGTGAAATAAAGTTGAGATATTATACTAAAAGTTCCAGACGATCATTAGGTGCACGAAACTCTGGTGTGGTAATTTTGGAAACAGACCTGGGGGCATATTTATAGGGTCATTCCGCCATCGGAGCGTCACTTTTCTCGACGGTCCGGTGGCGCAATGCCCTGCTCCATATTTCCAAGGCATCGCTAAGCCACTTTGCGTAGCTTGACGCTGGCTTGTAAATATGGGCCTCCTTGCTGCAGTTTTATGCGGCAAAGGGGCGTGAAATGGGTGTTGCTGTGGGTGTACCCATGCAACATCCATTGCTTTTTGATACTGCCCCAGATTTACAAGGATCGAGGAGAAATACTTTTATAGCTCCTTGTTTTTTCCGCTTTCTATGTGTGCTGCATTCTCCAGCCCAGCAGCACACTTAGAAGGAGCAAAACACAATTGATAGTGTTTTGTCCAGGAAGGTGGATATTTTCCAATGGCATTTTCTCTGTAATTAAGCATTCACCGATCTCTGTATCCACCACACGAAGATGGTCACTCCTGGCACCATTACTGGGTGATAACAACATGTAATGCATGAATCAGCAAAACCAGGTGGCTAACCATAACATCTATGAATTAGAAAATATGACTGACTAGTTCAGGTTTTTAAATCTGCCCTCCTTTCTGGAAAGGTCTTGCTGGGTAACCAGAAACTCTATGTGGCTTTTGTTGACCTGCGCACTGTATACAATTCGAAACCCTGGGATAGTCTTTGGAGAGTACTAGCAGACATGAAAGTTCCAGGTGGGTTAATTAAATTACTAGCTAGGTTACATGAAAAAAATCTACACACCGTTCAGGTGGGGTGAAGGATATGGGTTGAAAAAGTGCATCCCTGTTGCAAGAGGGGTTAGACAGGGGTGCATTCTAGCCCACACCTTGTTCACCTTATATATAAATGATGTGACCAAGGAACTGACAAAGTGTGTTAATGATTCTCCCACTCTTAATGGGGATAAAACACCTATACTCTTGTTTGCAGATGATTCATTATTAATCTCCAAGTCCCCGATAGGGGTTACCAAATCTGCTAGATACATTTTTGGAGTTCTGCGACTGCAGGGGATTGGAATTGAATACTACAAACCCCAAATTTATGGTCCTTGGTAAGAGCGCTTATAAGAACTGTTCAGTAATTGCTGGGAAGGACCATTTAAAAAGGGTCTTTAGCTTTGACTATTTGGGGATGACCAAGTCAGACAAATTTAGGTGGGTTCACCAAGTAAATAAAGGAGCCCTTATGATATCTCATGTATCTAAGGCCATTTTACGTTTTCAGAAGAATACTTACTAGTGTTCCATTTCCCAGCCTTGCAAGCATTTTGGGTAAAGGGCCAAAGCACCGCATTGTACGGTGCTGGAGTCTGGGGTACACTTATATGACGAGGCTCGCAGTGATAGAGAACACATTCGTTAGATCATTGCTTTCGGTCCCTGAAAGTACCCCTTGGTTCTAACTCTCGGAAACCAGCTTTCAAAAAAGTTGATCCTTCTAATTTGGCGGTGGTTCTGGCGGCATCTAGACCTGCCCTCCCCCCTGATCTTGAGGGGAGTCTTGCGGGCTTCCCAAACTGGTTAGCCAACTCGATGTCCTTGCTTGCCACTCCCACCTCATCTAGATTCTCGAGGGCCTCACCTTCTAATCCTTGGTTTTCCTCGCATTTGCACCTGCTCAAGCAGGATTGTAAAAAATGTGAACGGATGTGGCGCCACAACAATTATTGCCCCCTGGCTAAGGCCGCTCTTAGGGGCCGACAAAAAATCTACTATGCGGCCATTTCTCAGGCAAAAAAAAAATATTTTACTGCCCGTATTGAGCAGGCCCGCAATACCTCCAAAGGGATTTTTCATATAGTTCAGAGCTTTACGTCCCCCGCTGCGCAAACGTGTGCTCTCCCGGCCACGGTGGACTGGTGCACTATGTTATCTAATTTTTTCTTAGATAAAATACGCCTGATTCAGGAGACCTTCACCTCTTGCCCTGGTCCCCTTACCGCTCTGGGGCCTATTACTGCAGGATGTCTCAAAACACTTGCTGTCAGATTTCACCCCTGTGGATCTATGCAGTTCTTTGAAGATCCTAAGGAGCCTGAAGTCCGGCTCCCCCACTGACCCCTGTGCGGCGAGATTGTTGGCAGCAGTAGCGCAGATTATTAACCCTGAGGTTAATGCTATTATCAACGCCTCCCTTGGCGAGGCCCGGGTTCCGCGTGAGTGGAAACAGGCTTAAATTCTTCCCCTTTTGAAGAAGCCTACTCTCGATCCTTCGATTCCAGGGAACTATCGTCCTATTTCCCTCCTTCCTAGCCTAGCCAAAGTCTGCGAGAAGGTGGTCACCAGACAACTGACAGAGTTTGTTGATAAATCCAACGCTTTGCATCCGGCACAGTCTGGGTTTCGTGCTTCATACAGCACGGAGACAGCACTGGTTGAGATCTCTGAAGCCATCCGTGATTTAGATACCGGGGGTAGAGCAGCTTTGGTTATGCTCGATCTGTCGGCTGCGTTCGACACGGTCCCGCACTCCAAGCTGCTCACCCGTCTTACGGAGATTGGCAATTCGGGTGGGGCCTTGGGATGGTTGAGGTCCTTCCTGGAAGGGCGAGCGCATAAAGTTTGGTTGCCACCGGCTGCCTCTACTCCACTGGTGGTCACTACGGGTGTCCCTCAGGGGTCTTCCATTAGCCCCCTTCTTTTTAACATCTATGTCACTCCTTTGGTGTTTTTGGTCGAGTAGTTGGGGGCTAAGGTGATAGCATATGCTGATGACACCCAGCTTCTCTTTACGTGGGGTAAGGATGAGGACTCAGTATTGCCTGTACAGAAGTGTTTGTCTTCGGTCTTTGGGGGCTTGCTAAGGCACAACTCAAGTGTAACGAAGACAAATCTGAGATCCTTCTCTATGGCAAATTTTCCCTGGATTTTAGGAATACGATCTGGCCTCCTGGATTTCCCTTTCCTTCTTCTAATGGGAAATCTGCAAAAAACTTAGGAGTGTGGTTTGAGGATAACCTTTCATTCTCTGTTCAACTGAAAAAAGATTTCTGGTAGCTGTTTTGGCCTCCTTAAAACACTCAGGAGTTTTCTTCCCCTCCTCCCTCGGTCTGACAAAGAGACGGTTATTCGGGCACTAGTCTTATCTCGGTTGGATTATGCTAATGCCCTGTATATCGGTATCCCTGGTTACTCTATGATTATCCTTCAGGTGATCCAGAACAAGGCCGCTAGGCTGCTCTTGAGAATCGCTAGGAGGAATAGTGTGCGTGCTCATCTTCGCGACCTTCATTGGCTGCCTGTGGCGGAGAGGGTCAGATTTAAATCGCTTGTGATCGCCCACCGTGCTCTGTACAATCATGAGCCCATTTATTTACAGAAACGGTTCTCTTTCTATGTCCCGCCTAGACATTTGCAATCTTCGGCCCTTCTGTTGGCGAGGGTGCCTCGTTTCTCCCTCCACAAAATAGGGGGCTGCTCTCTTGTTGTCAAGGCTTCCCAGGCTTGGAACGCCCTTCCTTTTTTTCTGCGCAATACTCAGGACCTGCTAGCATTTAAGAAACTATTCAAAACTCATCTGTTCCCGTAATTGCTGGCTTCCTGTCAGAAATTCCTCTTTGCTCCGCGCTGGGACACTCTACGGAGTAGCTATTGCACGATATAAAAGGATTTAATAAAACATAACATAACTTTATTTTGACACGGGATGAAAAGAGTATCTGATCTGGTGCATTTAAAGCCACTACTATTCTGGATCCACATATGCCCCCCCCCCCAGAATTAGCTGAATATGGAGATTGTTTGAGTGATGTAAAAAATTTGGACCGTGCCTTAGAGATACCCTAGTGAAGGTTTGTTTGGGAATGGTGCAAAAAAAATGGGTTTGAGCAGAGTGTTGGACTCACCTGAGTTACTTTGTAAGGCGAAAAAGCAGGTCTTAAAATCAAGCTACTGTCTACTAGTGTGGCAAGAAATGACAACCAGGGGCACTATCGTCCATCTTACTGGGCGGTTCATGGCATTTAAACCTACTCCTGTTTTTGAAAGTTACATGGACAATATAACATTGCCATTGGCCAAGAGCTTGGTTATTAGATTTAGAACAGGCTGTTTGCCCCTTCGTTCATTTAGCAAAATCTGAAATAATAATCTCTCGCCTGATTCATGTCCAGCTTGTGGCATGCATTCTGAGACTCTTGACCATATTATGTTTGTCTGTCCTGAATACCATGGTGTGCGCAGAAAATGGCTGCACCCAATCTGCTTGTCCTTGAAGGTACCACATTTAAGAGATGCAGAATGAATCCTGATGACTGATACATCTGGCCCGGTTGTTTTTTCTGTGGGTCCGTTTTTGTTCAATATCTGGATAAAGCGGGAGAAGTTCCTGAAATTATTGTAAATTTGAGTGCACGGTTTGTCCTGTGGAAACCATTTTAAGTATTTACTGATTAGGTATAAATTGTGTTTTATATAGTTAAGACTCATTGGCCAGTACATTTTGAAAGTACTTTTCAAAATATTGCATTTTATAAAATATCATGGATTTTATACATCTCTAAAACCTGGGATTGATTTTAATTACTAATCTGGACATGCAGAATCAGGGCTATTAATTTGAGGGACTGTCTTGATATTCCAACAGAAAGAACTGTAATGAAACTGCACTGCATGTGGACTGCTGGGAGTAAGTTTTATGATTTATTTTTAATGTTTATTGCAGTATATTTATGCATTAAGGATATTGAATGACACAAAATCTGTTGTATGTATTACATGGATGGTCTGTATCTTTGATGCTTAAGAAACCGAATAAAGGATCTTTGATGATGACTGACTGGTTCAGAAATGAAGATGCATCATTTTATTTTGGCACAGGTGAACCAAGGGTGTGGGCTGATGGCACCCGGATCCTGCTCGATCTCCACAGGAGTTCCCAAGACTCAGTTGTGGAGTCAGTTGGTTTAAACATAGTCCAGCAACAAATTACTTTGGCTAAATTGCAACAAGACTAAAGTCCTGCTTCTTGGCTGTGGTAGGAACCAGAACACTATCCTTTACGTGGCATGTTTACTTGGGCCTTGGACTATCTCCAGTTGAATCCATTGGTAATCTGCATGTGAATAAGAGAACCTCTCCTTTAGGCAAGGCAGTGGTAAAATCAATAACTTGCGCCCCATTCCCTCTATATATGTCCCCTGTTGCAATTTGAACAAAGGATGCTTTCGGTACAGGCTGTTGTTGTCACACGTGCCGTACTTCATGGCTATTTACCTGCCCGTCCCAGACAAGCTATTACTAAATCTACAGACATTACAAAAGAAAGCCATAAGGTCATCTTTAACTTGAAAAGAATGACCAGCTCAGAGAACGGCACCTGCAATGGGACTGGGACTGGGTTACAATCTCCATTCCCATTCACTTCAAGGTTTTGTGCTTCCTATGGAAACTTATCAAAACTCCTCCACCTAAGTATCTGCCAGATAGGACTTTCAGTGAGATATCTCTGCTCCAGCAGTGAGTACAAGCTTTTGTTAGCAAGGAACTCAGGGGTTTAATGCAGGGACCTTTCAGCCCTTTCGGCATAGGGGGGACCACAACCCTACAAGGGACTTTCAAACTATCAATGGGGCCCGATTCAGTCCAAAGCCAATGTATGTCCATGAGATGAGGGAGACTAATGGGCCACTTATCACATTCTACTGGGAGCCCTAACATTTTCCATCACACCACTGAAGGTACTCATTGAAACATTTGAATTTAGGTTCCTTAAAGTTCCCAGTATCAATATTGAGAAATTCCCAATGAAATATCTAAAATGAATCTGAACTAAACTAAATACTGTTGTTTGTTGGGAGAACAATTAGCAGATTAAAATACAGAAATGCACTATATGTTTAGAAAGATTATCCAATGGGACACCCCCAGGAAGTTATTGATCAGTGTGGAGTCAGAAGGCCCAGGGTGAAGCTGAGGGCCCTATCCAAGAACCACACAAGTTTGCAATCTCCTTGAATAAAACGATATCTTTTGTACATTGGGCCCCTACGATTGGGGTTGAAATTAGACATTGTTTACATGGTGGGTTTTTCATTATACCATTAAGCTGGCACATTAAAAGAAGCGTACTTGTTTGATTATTTTAGGTGAGAAGGCAACTTTCTGCCTATTGAAATGCATTGTAGTGAATGCCTTTTTTATGCTTTGCAAAGAGGAGCATATCTAAAGGGTGATAACAAATCAATTTCCAACCTAAATCATTTATTGGAGATGCCATACTAATTGTAGGAGTTGCGGTGAGTTTTAAGGTGATTTCACAATGTAGAAAAATGGCAATCCTCTACTATGATTTGATGAACCAACTTTCAGGAGAAAAAAAATTCTCTCTTGATTTTCTTAAGGAAATTATGTTTAGTGCACCAGATGCTAAAAACGAGGACACCATTTCTACTAATTCACAAATGCCTTCCTTGTCCATATTTGAAAAAGTCTGACATGCTAACAGAAACATATACTTTCACAAGTAGCAGAAGTTTGTCAGATGATTCCAGAGTGTTCAATTGCAGCTTCACCACGGAAGTCAAAAAACTAGGGTGCTTATTTCTGAGAACCCTGTGTCACTTTTGCACCACGTTGCGTGGTACATGCGTGATGCAGGACTCTCATAAAGATTTATGAAGCCACACAAAGCCACTCTGCGTGGCTTTGAGTGGCCTCACAAATGATGAGTAAGGTGACAACACAAATCGCTACATCGCCTTACTTTGCACCTGGAAGGGATTCCATTGGACGTTGCAGTGAGTTTTCCCACACAACACCCATGGAATTTGACACTGCCCTAGATTTCCAAACACATGTAGATCTGGGGAAGTGCCAAATCTGTACGCCTCACGTAATTTCTCCTTATTTTTTCCTTTTTTCCATGTGTGCTGCAACTAAATAAAAGTATTTCTCGTCATTACACCTACCCTGGGGAGGCATAGCATTTTGATGCATTCCTAAGTCTACTTCTAATGGTAAATCTGAGAATCTGCCAAAATCCATGGGTGGATGCATGGGAACACCCACACTCCACCCATGGAATGCCTCTCTGAGGCAGAGTAATGCCAGCAGTGACTTCTACTGCCTTGCATTATTCCAGATTTATCAAGCCATGCAGGCCATGCAAGGTAGCCTTGCGTGGCTTGATAAACCTGAGTTTAGTGTTGCGTTGCCCTTTAGCCCCCTTGCATTACACAAGTGCGATGCAACACTATGATAAATATGGGTTCATGCCCATAACTAATACACAAGAAAAATGCCATGATATTAAAATAGATGCAGAGAATATACAATATGCTAATGTTGAGAGAGGGGTTGGTAATCACAGCTCACTCTAGTCTTTGTCTTTTTAAACTCATGGTCCTTTGCCACATTCAATAGTGGTAATAGCGTATTGCACTCATGAAATCGACATATGTTCTACACATATCAATCTATAGTAAGTGTAGGGGCCATATAGGTTTCACATGTGAAGTAAGAAAGTTGAGGAGATTTAGATTATTAGTGGTACTGTAGATGCACTCCATATAAAAGCACAGTTATCCAACTAAAGAATTTGTAATTACCCAGTAGTCCCCCCTTCTGTTTTGCATAATTTATGTGGTACTCGAAGCCTGCACCGGTCGACATTTATTGTTGCAGTTAGGTCAGCATCTGCATAGGAAGAATGCTCTTTGTTTTGCTAATAACGTAGCAAATCTTCCCAAAACTTTTTCAAAAAAGTTCATACATCTCACTTCCATCCTGGAACATTTCAGAGTGATCTGCAAAGCTGGGGCCAGTAAAAAGGTTGGGTCCCGAATAGCTTTTTCCCATGCAATTTCCATTGGGAATTTTAAACTGTGCCGCAGCCAACATGGGTGAACAGAATTATACCAAATTTGGCAGAAAGCCAAGGCCCAAATTTAACTAAGATCTCACACCCCAGCTCAGCAAGGCAACTTGCTGCACTACTTTGCATGAAAGGTAAACATTAGAACTGCATCATTTTACAAAGTTATGGCGCATTTCTGCTGAGTTCCAGCACGGGTGCTCTGTGTGCTGCCTAGCACCAATGCAGGCATCCTTGCACCATGCTTCAAGAGTGCCTACCTTACAGACATGATTGTTTTTGGGCAGGAGGGGATATTTTCCTGAACAGAAACAATCCTTAGCAGCATTTTCCTCTTTTTGTTTGTGCTGCTGAATTAAGCATGCATAGAAAGAGGAAGTAATGAGGAAAAATAAACATATTTCTCCTCATTACTCCTGGGTAAGGATGGTGCAGCATTTTGGTGCAATCCCAGGTTTACTGATCTTAGTATATCTGGGATTACATCAAAATCCATAGGTAAATGCACATGAATGCTCATGCTCCAACCATGGGATACCTACCCCAAGACAATGTAACACAAATCAGCACAAGCCACTGCATTGCATTACATTTCATTACAGAGCCAGGCAAGGCCATGCAAATCATCAGCAGCGCGCTTGTACTGCTTGGTCTGCGATACTGCTGTAGTAGAGTATGGGAGAGAAGCTGTGCCAACTCTCCTACCATATGTTTCATTATCTTGTGTCATTTTCTTTTGTAAATGCTGCCTTCGGATTCGTGAATAGGCTTGTTAGTCCCTCCTTAGTACAGCCTTGTCTTCATTTGTACTCTCCCATGGCGACTGGCCCCTTTACTTCGGTTGTTTCACGGGACCTGTTATTTAGTCCGTAAGCACTATGGGGCTTATTTACAAGCTCCTTGCGCCGCGGGTACATCACTTTTTCCCATATTAAAAGTGAGGCACCGGCGGCACAAGCGGCTTGTAAATACGCCCCTATCTATTTTATTGAGTTTCTCTTAATGCAGGCCGTACATGCGCTGCTTCAGCTGAAACCGCTTGTGTTTGTTTAAGCAGCACGCCCGCCCCTGTAACACAGGCGCCTGCTTTCAATCACTTTAACCAAGCATTATCTTGTGTCTGTTTCAACCCCCCCCCCAAGTAAAATGGATTTAGAAATGATTAGCGAATTAAGTCATGTGAATTCCAAGTAGCACATAATCAGGTGCTAATGGGTTGAAGCTGACAACAGCACATCTGTGTTGCATGTCATCTGTACCACCAATACCACTATCACCACCAAAACCACCACCACCAATACCACAACCACCAATACCACCACCATAAATACCACCACCTCCACTAACATGAATACCACCACCACCAATACCACCACCAACATCAATACCACCACCAATACCACCACCAATACCAACACCAATACCACTACCAATACCACCACCAATGCCAATAGCACCACCAATACCACCACCACAAATACCATCACCACCACTAATACCACCACCAATACCACCACCAATACCACCAACATCAATACCACCACCACCACCACCAATCCAATACCACCACCACCAATACCAATACCTCTGCCAATACCAATACCAATACCACCACCACCAATACCACCACCACCAGTAATACCAATACCACCCCACCAATACCACCACTGCCACCAATGCCACCACCATCAATACCACCACCAACACAACCACCAATACCACCACCACCAATACCACCACCACCAATACCACCACCAATACCACCACCAATACTAACACCAATACCACCACCAATACCACTGCCAATGCCAATAGCACCACCAATACCACCACCACAAATACCATCACCACCACTAATACCACCAATACCACCACCACCACCACCAATACCACCAACTCCAATACCACCAATGCCACCACCAATACCACCAACACCACCACTACTAATACCACCACTAATACCACCAATACCACCAGCAATATTACCACCACCAATACCACCAGAACCACCAATACCACCACCAATACCACCACCACCAATACCACCAGCAATAACCCCAATGCCACCATCAATACCACCAATACCACCACCACCATCACCAATACCACCATCGATACCACCACCTCTATCACCACCATTACCACCACCACCACCGATACCACCACCACCAATGCCAACACCATCAATACCACCACCAAAACCATCACCAGCAATAGCACCGCCACCACCAATACTACCAACATCAATACCACCACCACCAATCCAATACTTCCACCACCAATACCACTGCCAATATCAATACCATCAATACCATCAATACCACCACCACCAACACCACCAATACTACCACCAATACCACCACCACTAATACTACCACCACCAATACTACCACCACCAATACCACCATCGCCAATACCACCACCAATACCACCACCAATGCCACCACCACTACCAATACCACCATCAATACCACCACCAATGCCACCACCACCAATACCACCACCAATACCACCACTAATACCACCACTAATACCACCACCACCAATACCACCACCAATACCACCTCCAATACCACGATCACCACCAATTTCACCACCACCAATACCACCACCACCAATACTACCACCAATACCAACACTACCAATACCAACATCATCAATACCACCACCAACACAACCACCAATACCACCACCACCAATACCACCACCAATACCACCACCAATACCACTGCCAATGCCAATAGCACCACCAATACCACCACCACAAACACCATCACCACCACTAATACCACCAATACCACCACCACCACCAATACCACCACCACTAATACCACCATCACCAATATCACCACCATCAATACCACCACCACCAATCCAATACCACCACAACCAATACCAATACCACTGCCAATATCAATACAACCACCACCAACACCACCAACACCACCACCCCCACTAATACCAATACCACCATCACCAATACCACCACCAATACCACCACGGCCACTAATACCACCACCACCACCAACCCACCACCACCAATACCACCACCACCAATACCAATACCACCACCACCACCAATACCACCACCACCAATACCACCACCAATACCACCAACACCAACACCACCACCAATACCACCACTAATATGACCACCAATACCACCACCCGCAATACCACCATCACCAATACCACCACCACCACCAATACCACAAACACTACCAATACCACCAACACCAATTCCACCACCACCACCACCAATACACCACCAATACCACTACCACCACCAATACCACCACCAATACCACTGCCAATGCCAATAGCACCACCAATACCACCACCACAAACACCATCACCACCACTAATACCACCAATACCACCACCACCACCAATACCACCACCACTAATACCACCATCACCAATATCACCACCATCAATACCACCACCACCAATCCAATACCACCACAACCAATACCAATACCACTGCCAATATCAATACAACCACCACCAACACCACCACCCCCACTAATACCAATACCACCATCACCAATACCACCACCAATACCACCACGGCCACTAATACCACCACCACCACCAACCCACCACCACCAATACCACCACCACCAATACCAATACCACCACCACCACCAATACCACCACCACCAATACCACCACCAATACCACCAACACCAACACCACCACCAATACCACCACTAATATGACCACCAATACCACCACCCGCAATACCACCATCACCAATACCACCACCACCACCAATACCACAAACACTACCAATACCACCAACACCAATTCCACCACCACCACCAATACACCACCAATACCACTACCACCACCAGTACCAATACCAATACCACCATCACCACCAATACCACCACCACAGTACCAATGCCAAAACCACCACCAATACTAACACCAATACCCTCCACCCATACCACCACCACCACCACCAATACCACCACCAATACCAATACCACCACCAATACCAATACCACTACCACCAATACTAGTACTACCACCACCAATACCATCACCACCAATACCACCACCACCATCAATACCACCACCTCCACTAACAACAATACCACCACCAATACCACCACCACCAATACCACTACCACCATCAATACTACCACCTCCACTAACACCAATACCACCACCAATACCACCACCACCACCAGTACCACCACCACAAATACCACCTCCACCAATACCACCACCGCCACCAATACCAATACCACCACCAATGTCAATAGCACCACCAATACCACCACCACCACCACTAATACCACCACCAACAATACCACTACCAATACCACCACCACCACCAATACCACCAACTCCAATACCACCACCACCAATACCACTATCACCACTAATACCCCCACCACCAATACCACTAATACCACCAATAATACAACCACCACCAATATCACCAACACCACACCCACCACTACCACCACCAATACCACCACCACCATCATCAATACCACCACCAATGCAACCGCCACCAATACCACCTTCAATGCCACCATCAATACCACCACCAATACCACTACCACCAATACTAGTACTACCACCACCAATACCACCACCACTAATACCACCAATACTACCACCAATACCACCACCACCACTAATACCACCACCACTAATACTACCACCACCAATACCATCACGGCCAATACCAATACCACCACCACCAATACCACCACCACTACCAATACCTCCATCAATACCACCACTAATGCCACCACCACCAATACCACCACCAATACCACCACTAATACCACCACCACCAATACCACCACCAATACCACCATCACCACCAATACCACCACCACCAATACTACCAACAGTACCAACACTACCAATACCAACATCATCAATACCACCACCAATACCACCACTAATACGACCACCAATACCACCACCAGCAATATCACCACCACCAATACCACCAATACCACAAACACTACCAATACCAACATCATCAATACCACCACCAATACCACCACTAATACGACCACCAATACCACCACCAGCAATATCACCACCACCAATACCACCAATACCACAAACACTACCAATACCACCACCACCACCAGTACCAATGCCAATACCACCACCACCACCAATACCACCACCACCAGTACCAATACCAAAACCACCACCAATACTAATACCAATACCCTCCACCCATACTACCACCACCAATACCACCACCAATACCAATACCACCACCAATACCACTACCACCAATACTAGTACTACCACCACCAATACCACCAATACCACCACCGCCAATACCACCACCACCACCAGTACCACCACCCCCACCTCCACCAATACCACCACCACCAGTACCAACACCAATACCACCACCACCACCAATACCAATACCACCACCAATGTCAATAGCACCACCAATACCACCACCACCACTAATACCACCACCAACAATAGCACTACCAATACCACCACCAATACCTCCAACTCCAATACCACCACCACCAATACCACTATCACCACTAATATCACCACCACCAATACCACCACCACCAATATCACCAACACCACAACCACCACTACCACCACCAATACCACCATCACCACCATCAATACCACCACCTCCACCACAACCACAACCAATACCACCACCACTAATCCAATATCACCATCGCCAATACCAATACCACTGCCAATACCAATACCACCAAAACCACCACCACCAATACCACCACCACCAATACCAATACCAACACCACCAATACCACCACTGCCACTAATACCACAACAAACAATACCACCACCAATACCACCACCAACAATACCACCACTGTCAATACCATCACCACCACTAATACCACCACCACCACCACTAATACCACCACCACCATGAATACTACCATCAATACCACCACAGCCACCAATACCAAATCCACCGTCACCACCAATATCACCACTACCAATACCACCCCCCCAACCAATACCACCACCACTACCACATTCAATACCACCACCACCAATACTACCACCACCAATACCAATACCACAACCACCACCAATACCATCACCACCAATACCCCCACCACCAAAACCACCACCACCAATACAGCCACCACCACCAATCCCACCACCAATATCACCACCACCAACACCACCAATCCCACCACCAATACCAACACCACCAGTACCAATACCAATCCCACCACCAATCCCACCACCAATACCCTACCACCAATCCCACCACCACCACCAATACCCCACCACCAATACCACCACCATCTCCAATACCACCACCACCACCACCAATACCAACACCACCACCACCAATACCAGTACCACCACCAACACCAGTACCACCACCACCAATACCAATACCACCACCAATACCAATACCACCACCACCACCAATACCAGTACCATCACCACCAATACCTCCACCACCAATGCCACCACCATTACCACCAATTCCAGCACCACCAATACCAATAACACCACCACCACCGATACCACCAATACCAAGACCACCACCACCAATACCAATACCACCACCTCAGTGCCTCTCGCTCACTAGTAATAGCAGGGGCACTGTACAAGGCCGGAACTGCAGCAGAGAACATCCCTCCCTCCCTCCATGCCTGACATAAAGCACAGCCCACCCTGCAGCAGGAGGTGAAGCCAGGGCCCTACTACAGCTGGAGTGTTTTTTTAGGCCAAAGATAGCAATGACATTACACAATGCCACACTGCTCACTCACATCACGGAGAGGGAAGGAAAGAGCCCCCCTCCCACTCTTCCTCCTGAGCCACAACAGTGTAATCACAGAGCGAAAGGTGTTGGAGTGCTTTATAAGTGTTTATAGCTCGGATCATATGTAACTCTCACTTCACACTTTGTGTCTGTGTAATTTATAACACTTACACATCTTCTTCACTGCACTATTTATCACTACTTTGAAGACATCGCAGGCCGGTCTCTTCCTATTTACAATTTAACAAGCGGTTGAGAAGGCCCTTTATTGCAATACAATCGGTCTCTCATTTGCTGGAGTTTAATCTATTAGTATTGTAAATGATAATTCCTTTTATTTATGTTTTGAAACCCAAAACATATATAAAAATCGTTGTCATTTACAATGCCAATAGCTCAAACTCGCGTGAATGCGAGGCCTATTGCATTGCAAATGCTTGTTGTATTTTGGTGTAAGTAGTTTTCGAGAGATTAAGGCTCAAAATGTAAGGATATATTAACAGTTAGACTCTAAATTAAAAAATAGATCATTCCAATTGAGTGAAATGGCTTTTTTCCCATCAGTTTCTGGTAGATACATAAGGCCCATTACATGGGCAAGCCCCAACTATACACAGTCAGGGCTCAGTGTGCATACTGTCCGTGGAGCTCACTTCCTCCAGACACGCAAGGACCATTAGGTGGGTGTTAGACCTGACATCCTTAGTGGTTTTTTACCCCTACCGTTTTTGCCTTTAGACCTCATGTTTTGCTGACTTCGTTTTTGCTGTTCTTAGGACTCTGCACACTTTACCACTGCTAAACAGTGCTTAAGTTCTTGTGCCTTTTCCCCAAAACATGATAACATATGCTTATACCTAATTGGCACATGCAGTTTACTTGTAAGTCCCAAGCAAAGTGGCACTACATGTGCCCAGGGCCTGTAAATTAAATGCTACTAGTAGACCTGCATTACTGATTGTGCCACCTACTTAAGCAGCACTTTAAACATGTCTCAGGCTTACCATTGCAGATCTTGTGTGTTCAGTTTAAACTGCCATTTCGACTGGGCAAAATAATTCTTTTGCCAGACCCAAAACCTTCATTTTTAAGAAAAAATATGTCATTCAACCTTTACAGGCCAGAAGGCAGGATGCAAGGTATTTAAAAGCAGGACATGCACCTTTGAGTTTTATATGCCCTAGTAATGAAAAACTCTTCAATTAGTTTTTCACTACTGCAAGGCCTTTATCTCCTATAGGATAAAATTGGAGTTGCCTTATCACATTTTAGAAGTATAATTTCCAAATGGAACGAAATGCCTAGTTCATGTTTGTTGTCTCTAGACTTTTAATTTAAAATCCTAATTTATGGTTAATTCAGATTTTAAATTACAATTTTGAAAATGCCTCTTTTAGAAAGTTGGCCTTTTCTTGCCTTAGCCATTTGGTGCCTGCATTTTGTCTCTGGGTCACTGTCGCGATCACGTGCCAGAGGCAAGGGAACAAGCTGTTTAACACTCTTCCCCTTACTTCTTCCAGCAAGAGAATGACTGAGTATGGAAGCACTGTGAGTGAGGGGCCACTAGAGGGCGAGCGAATCATTAGGCACTACATGTCCCAGAAGCCTAATGTGCGGTATACCGGAAATAGAATCCGGCGCTTCGGCCCACACAGAAACTACAAAGCCCCTCCTCATGCGAGGATCGGGGCTTGACAAACTTTCCCATAGCTTCCCGAGCTCCAGTCTGAGAAAGTCTTCCCCGCCGGAGTGGCGTGTTGTTAGGTTCCCGTTTCCAGGCTGTAATCTCCCATGGCCCTGTGCTCCCGTTTTGCACGCTGCCACCGCCGTGAATCTTCACGTCCCTGAGCCTCGGCCAGCAGAAGGTGTTCCCCGCCGGAGTGCCGAGTCTCAGGGTTTCCCGTTTCCAGGCTGCCTTCGTAAGGCAGAAAGAAACTTTGGTTTCCTACCCACGAGTTGCTGAGTCTTCTGGATGCCTCCCCAGTGATTGAACTGGGGCGCCTTTTGGTCTTCGTTGCAGGACACCAGAGCCATTCAGCGCGCGCTGATATTCAGGTATTTAGTTTTTGCTCCCACAGGATACTGCGCAGGAGCGCTTCCTCTGGATTCCGTCCCTTTACGGATAAGGAATTTTCCTTTCGCTGATTTTGGTTCTTTGGCAAAACATGTGGTGAAAGAAACTGCTTGTTTATTTTCTGTTGAGCTGGATTCCTGTTTGCACTTTTGAATCTGCGCTGCTGGTTTTCACCAAAAAGCAGGAACTGAGGCATCAGGATATATCCTTTCTATTGAAGGCCTCCTTTAACGGCATATTCTGACTACTGCAATGTGGAGCGTGTGAGTAAGACAGTTCTCTCCCTATGTTTGGTATGATTGGTTTCCTATTTGTTCTTGTCTGACCCCTGGCTTCTTGTCTCATTTCCCTATGCAGTTGCCTCCATGGGACCCCCAAGCTCCTGCTCTGAAGTTGCAAGTATAATAACCGCAGTAGGACCAGGAGGAATCAGTGGGCCCGCAGTGTTCATTATTTTATCCACTTCCCTTTTTCCCTGGGGCGCATATGTACATAGTAGTGTTTGCTTCACTCAGTGTGGGGTTGTGCCAAGAGGAGTAGGGGGGCCTTTCTGCTTACCATCGTTCCTGCTGACTATCTTCGAGGTTAGTAGCTACATCCTCTTATTTGCTACTGACACCGTGACAGTCATGTGAGTGGGTGTAGCTGACAGTTGAGCTTTGTGTATTCCTCCTAGCTGCCACACACAGTGGGAGATTAGGTGTGACTGGATGGGCCATCACTGGTGGGATAAGAGGGAGGAGCTGGGTACAGCCCTACTTACACTTGAATAGGCTGTGTCCTGTCTCCACGCAAAGCTCTGAGGTAATGTAACACTACTATAAAACCTTCAGATAGTCCAGATTACCTCCGCACATCTAGTCTGCAAACTTCCTCCCTGTACTCTCTCAGAGTCTACTCTTAGATCTCTTCATTGGCTTCCAATCAGAAAACGTGCTACTTGTGAGCTCCTATGCTTGGTGCACAAATCCCTATCAGGCAAGGGCCCTGCCTATCTCCTTAACAAACTTCACCAATATCTTCCCACAAGAAAGTTGAGATCAAAATCTCAGCATCTGCTCTGCACCGTCACATTTGCACATTCAAATACGGTAGTTAATCTTTCTCATATCTTCGCCCTCACCTATGGATTAAACTACCTCAGCACATTCGTGACTGCTCTGACTTTGCCCACTTGAAAAAACTCCATCAAACCTGCCTACTCTAATTTCTATAATCATTCAGTTCCCCCCTTACCTGTTATGCAACCCAGCACTGAGATACCCCTGAGGGGGGGTGATGTGCTGCACTTTATGAGGCTAATTTAACATAACATAACATTTGTGCAGAGTCATTCAGTGATTTGATATACACTACCCTCCCATATCTAAGACCAGTTCAAGTTTCAAATTCTTCCTACTTGGCCTTTTTGTATTTATCAATTAATTCCTACTCTACCTGACAGTTTGTGTCTGTGTCCCCACCTGCAAGAATGTAGCTTGACCGTGTCAACCTAAAAAGCTTCACTGTGGCTGAACTTAAGGAGTTTTGCCAGGAGAAGGAGCTGCCTGTTCAAACGGAGCACCAGTGTGGAAGGAGATCCAAAAGGACTTGAGGGCATGGGCAGAGGCCACCAGTCACCTACAGATGATAAGGAAGGAGAAGATGTTAAGGAAGGATCGGAGTGGAACCTTGGGATGCAGCCTGTTAAGGAGGGGGGTAACCAATTGCCAGGTTTGGAATTCCTCCCTATGCAATGAACAGTCTGTCGTCCAGGGGCCTGACCCCAAAGAAATGTGGAGTACAGAAGGGAGGTAAGGAAGCTCAAGCTAGAGCTGAAAATTAACGCTGGAGAAGGAGTGAAAAAACTGGCCATAAAGTCAAAGAAGGCTGAGACTGAGATGGTCTTGAAAAGGAGAAGACTGAAGCTGAGAGGGCCTTAGCTGAGGAAAAGCTACTGTTGGGGCATAAAAAACGCATGAGGGAGTTGGAGATAAATGCAAGGCAACCTACAGGACCCAACAGAAATATTGGCAGCATACCTGAAGTGCCCTCTGGAGACACGAGAGTCCATATTCCTAAAGGCCTGGTCCCTGACTTTGTTGTGAGAGATGATACTGACATTGCCTTACAGATGCGCAAGACCCCTGAGGAGGATTGGGGGCCTAGTCTGTGAAGACATAACCCCAGTGAGGGGAAGAACACCCTTGTGGCCCTAGAGAAGGGAGTTAGGATGAAGTATCCCCCCATGAAGGAAGCTCTTGTCAGGATGTACGGTCTCAATCTAGAGCAGGATAAGCATATGTTCAGGGACAACCAGAATGTGGCCCCAGCAGTCTCGGATGGATTTCATGAATTCCTTTTGAAAGGCACTGAATGGTTGGGTGAAAGGTAGTGAGGTGATGATTACAAAGAGCTGTATGAGAGGGCACATGTTCAGTAATTGTTTTGCAGAGCTGCTCCAACACTTGATTGATAGTAAGATCACTGACCCCAGGGAGCTTGCTAAGGAATAAGACTACTGGCTCAGCATCATAAGAAGGTATCTGGGGCAGATCACCCCAAGGGTATTCAGAAGAAAGAAAGGGAGACAAACATAAAAACAAGGATATCTCTGAAGGGCTCCAAGCTTGTTCCACGGATCAGGACTCCCATACACCGTCTGAGAAAAAGAGAGATGGTTCTCTGACAGCAATTCTTCAAATACGGCACCCCCCAAGTGCCAACAGGA
Source organism: Triturus cristatus (assembly GCF_964204655.1). Classification (NCBI taxonomy): domain Eukaryota; kingdom Metazoa; phylum Chordata; class Amphibia; order Caudata; family Salamandridae; genus Triturus; species Triturus cristatus. Next base: position 1,403,959,783 of record NC_140590.1, read on the forward strand.
AGTATACTTCAAGGACAATGCCAAGTGTCCCAAGGGGCAAGGCCTAACTCCCCATAGGATAACATTGGAGTTGCCTTATTAAATTTTTATAAAATTGGAAGAGATGCTCAGTTCATGTTTGGTGTCTCTGTAATCCAAATTTAAAATCCTAACTTATGGTGAAGTTGGATTCTAAATTACAATTCTGACAAATGCCTCTTTTAGAAAAGTTGGCATTTCCTTGCCTTAGCCATTTAGTGCCTGCAGCCTGTCTCTGGGTCACATGATTGGGTGTATCTGAGGGTTGAGCTTTGTGTATTCCTTCTAGACCTCCACATGCAATAGATATCTTAGGTATGCCTGGATGGGCCAGGGAGGGCAGAGCTGGGCACAACCCTACTTATACTTGAACAGGCTGTGTCCTGTCTCTATTCCAAGGGCTGCATACCCACTGTAGTTAGTTTGGAGCCTGGGCTACGAAGGTAGGATATCTGTGCAATTCAATGGCATGCCTCTAGGAACTTCTGCAAAAACAACAAGTTGGAATGCTTAAGTTAATCTCAGCCACTGTCAATCGCTCAGGCCGCATCCCCATCCAGTGTTTGTTGCCCACAATGCCACCTCAGTGTGGACCCAGACATTGCAAATCAGGTTTGACTCTACTCCTCATGGGAAAAGTGCAACCCAGACTGCCAGGCCTGGTCCCCCTGAGCAGAAACACAAGCAATCTAGGACCGGTTATGCCCTAGTTAGGGCTCCCCAGCCAGGTATAGCTTGGTTCCAGTAGCGCAGTGAGTATGGTGCCCATATCATTGCATACCCAGTGCACTTAGGGCAACAAATGCAAAAAGAACAAGGTGATGGATGGAATGCTTGAATTAATCATTTAAACAAGAGGAACAGGGAGCTTTTGATTAGGTCCTGCACACATACTCCCTCCTGTTGTAATTGAATACAAGGGTGTGCAGTTCCTGGGACAGGGGAAGGTGGTCAGGTCAGTGAAATAGCCTCCAACTGGAGTAAGTGCCCTCACACACCCCGAGAAGTGTCATGCTTCATCATCTGGGAGTGCTTCTCGTCGGGCCAGCGATGCAATGCCCAATGGGCACCCGCGTAGGAGCTCTTTAACTGAGTTCTTTTTTTTTATACCGCCGTTAGGTGAGTGAGGGTATATGCACTGTGATAAGTAGTGTAGTGGAGTCAAAGGGGGTGGTTAAAATAGGTTTAGTGATGCTGGGTATTACTAAACTTTATTGGTGGGGCTCACTAACCTAAATAAAATCAGAGTAGCTCAAGTGGGATGCAATGGTCCTATAGAGCATACGTGTTATGAAATTGCATGGCCAACATGTTTCTTGCCACATCCAGCCCCTAAGGGGTCTATTGGCAATTCATCAGGAATGAGAAAGAATTTTCTTTGTACCTTACACTACTGCATGACTGGTTCTTCGAGTAACCAGCCTTGCTATACTTCACAAGGTTTACATTTTCCTTGTTTCTTGAAAACAACCTGAAAGAAAGGGAAAGGGGGACAGAGCAACACATAGGACAGACACATAATTTGTGTTTATTAGAATTGGTAACAAGTTTGATTTATTTACCACATTGAAAAAGGTATATTTTAAACCGCACCCTTGTGTCAATCTGGTGGTAGGCGCTTGAGGTGCATAAGAAGCCCCTCCACAATATGCATCAATCTATATTTGAGGGTATATACTTAATGTTAAAAAGGCACTGCCAATACCTGAATGCCCGAGGGTCTCAGTGGTTTTTTATCTAGGATATGCTTTTATTTTACCAATTAAGTCTAAAAGTGCCCTTATTGTTGCATACAACCTCAAGTTTGACGATTTATCACATATTTTGCTGAAAGTTATTATTCCATCCGATCCTATAAACAATTATCAAGTAATTCACTCACCCAATTTCTGTTGGTCTAAGGTATACAGGAAGGTTTACAGAGCAAGTCGCCCACTCAAGACCTGGACCTGCTTGAATTAATCACTTGAAACCGCTCAGTCTGCCTCCCAATCCATCATGTGTTTGCCCAGCAGGCCAGAAACTTCTCCCCACTTCAAACTCACAACTGTGTATAAATACTGGATCTCAGACACCAACTCTTCAGTACACTTCTGAACCTGTGGATACTCTGCCAGGAAGAAGGACTGCTGTGCTACTGAAAGGACTTAAGACAAAATCCTAACTTAAGTCTGTCTTAAGTCTGTCTAAGTCTGTCTTAAGTCTGTCTTAAGTTTGTCTTAAGTCTGTCTTAAGTCTGTCTTAAGTCTGTCTTAAGTCTGTCTTAAGTTTGTCTTAAATCAAACTTAAGACAAAATCCTAACTTTACTACTACTAAATGCCTTCTGTGAATACCAAAAGTAGTAAGTTTAGGATTTTGTCTTAAGTTAGTTCTGTGAATCGGGCCCGAAGACTTGGTTCCCAGTTCCAAAGTTGGCAGCTCTGGCAGTAACAGTGCATACTCTTCCATCAGTGATGTAATTTGAGTTGTTATTAATTATGTCATCAAGGTTAACATTGAACTTATAATGAGTGATGTAATATGTGAGATCATAAGCAGTGCCTGGTGGGGGCGCAATTTATAGTTAGCTTAGTAAACAATAACTGGTGACTTTCAGAGTTTTATTTAAAGTTTGAAATTGAATTTTTAACTGACATTTTCATCTAACTATAATTTCACTTTAACTTTTGTGTTTTTCACAGAATTTCTAAGTGTTTTTTAGGTAGAGGTTATTTACCCAGCAGCCGGAAAACTAGTGAATTTTCTCAGCTATTTACTTGTCCACTGGTTAAATGAGAGAAATGATTAATGTCTACATGTCCCCACTAGTACAGATAGTTGCCCCTTTTGGAATCCAACTGGTCACCTACGCAGATGACACCCAGCTCATTGTGGCCCTGAATCAGGAAGAGCAGTCATCCACCAATCTCTGTTCATGTCTTAAAGAAGTTACCAGCTGGATGAGTTTCTCTCACCTTAAGCTTAATGGTGACAAAACCGAGCTCATGCTGCTGGGCAATCAAGCAAGCTTCAATCCCAGCAACTCATGGCCATCATGTATGGGGCCTGCACCATTACCCAAACAGGAAATAAAAAGCTTGGGCATATGGCTTGACCATGACCTCACTTTCAGAACCCAAGCAAGAAAAACGGCCGCCACTTGCTATGGTATGCTTCGCACCTTACGGAAAGTACTCCCTCTTCTGCCTGCCCATTCAAGAAAGCTTGGGGTTCAGGCACTCGTGCTTTCCAGGTTGGACTATGGCAATGCCCTTTATCTGGGCGCGCCTAGATCAGTCGTTTCCAAACTTCAGGTTGTCCAAAATTCAGCTGTCAGGCTACTCAAAGGCATTAATAACCGCTGCTCAGCCAAGCCTGCCCTGAAGACACTCCATTGGCTTCCAATACAAGAGAGAATACACTTTAAGACCCTTTGTATCACACACAAAATCCTTCATAATAAAGGCCCTCCTGTCATCAAAAACCTAATGAAACCTTATAAAGCCACCAGAAGTCTCCGCTCAGACCAACTTCATCTAGCGGAGGTCCCCAGAATCAGAAGGGCTCGGTCAGGAGGTCGACTTCTCTCCTACAACGCCTCGAGACTCTGGAATACCCTTCCTCTCTTCATTCGTAGGGAAGCCAACCAACTGTCATTCCGAAAACAACTCAAGACATGGCTATTTCCATAACTCCGCCGTCTCCTTGACTCGTATTCCGCAGCGCTGGGATGCCTCCGGGTAGCCATGCGCTATATAAGCATATTTTTCATTTCATTTCATTTCATTAACTCTATGCCGGCGGCCTTGAAAATAGCTCAGAAACGTCACTGTTTACTTGGCCTCTGGTTAAATAATGGAGACTCCGCACTGTTTTGCTGGGGGCTGCAAAAATAGCAGAAAAACGTCACTTTTTACCGAGCTGCTGGCCAAATGGTAGAGATTCTGTGTTGTCTGGCTGATGGCCATGCAAATAGCAAAACACTTCTCTATTTACCCAGCCGCTGGCTAAATAGTAGAGATTCTGCACTGTTCAGCTAGTGGTCATGCAAATAGCAAAAAAGGTTCACTGTTTACCTGATCGCTGGCTAAATAGAGGAGATTCTGCACTGTTTGGTCGATAGCCATGGGAATAGCAAAAAAAGTTCACAATTTACTTGCCGCAGGCTAAATAGAGATTGTGCACTGTTCAACCAGCAGCTGTGCAAATAACAAGACAAATTCACATGTTACTTGGCCACTGGCTAAATAGCAGAGATTTGTACTATTTGGCCAGAGGTCAAGCAAACAAGAAAACTTCACTAATTATACAGCTCCTGGAAAAACAGCAATCATGTACAATTAAGCCAGCAGCCATGCAAATAATAAAGAAACATAATGAATTATGTGGCTGCTGGGTATATAATAGAAATGATATATTATATGAACAGTAGCATCACAAGTAACAAATACATTTCAATATTTAGCCAGCAGCTGGCTACATAGCATGACATGATGTACTGTATTACCAGTGGCCTTAAAAATAACTTGAAAAAAATTGATTATTCACCTTGTGGCTGTACACAGTATGCACAACTTGGCCAGTTGCCAAGCAATAGTAGAGAAACTTCACTTTTTATGTGGCTGCTGTTTAAATAGCTTACATTTTGTTTTGTTATGCCCTATGTAGATTTCAGCAGGTACTTACATAATGTAGAACTACGCTCAAGGAGTGAACATAAATGGCATCCATCTCCTTATAAAAGTAGGGGCCCTGAAATATTATTTCATTTGCAAAATGGTCACAAATGCCACACATACGTTTTGCGAATGGAATAGTATTTTGAAAATAGACCTGTGTACTCTTCAATCAATTCACAAAATATTGAATCTCAGGGGTTTGCAGAACAACCTTCCTAGTTAATATTCATTAGGCAGGTGTGAATTTATAACCCTCTGTGATTGGCTGCAATCACAGAAATGGTGGCCTGCAAGGGACAGCACACCACCATCTCTATGTCTGCCTTCCAAAATGTAAAATGTTTTTTTAAAGAGGCCTGTGTTTCTTACCTCTTGAGATTGTAAACATGATTTTCAGGGGGAAAGGGTTCCACAGGAAACTCTGTCTCCTTTGCAATTTAGTTACCACCCCTACTCGGGGGTCATTTACTCATCAATGTTTTGTGACTTGGTTCCATGGAGGAAACTCTTTTCACGATCCCTCCTATTTGCAATTTGGAAACTATCACAAAAGTCCTTTTACTAGTCAAAAGAATTTTGCAACTCATAAAAAGGGTTTTGTACATAATGGTAAGCAGGTTTGTGATCTCAGACCATGTGATTTTGCGACTGTAGGCCCTTTAATGCTAAAACTGGCTTAGATGTGGGCACTAACTTATAGGTCTAACGGTCCCAAATGTTTGAATGTTTCCAAGTTTTTTTTTGCCACACCTGGCACAGAATGCCACTCCAGTACACCATGGGCCAAGACATAACAACCTGGGAGGCTCTTTATAGAGCTGTCTCGTGCTCCACAAATGCTCCTATTCCCTACATTTACTTGCAAAGGTGACTAATGATAAAGATGGCCTTTGCAAGACTAGTAAAAGCTGTTTACTCTTCTAAAACTACGTGTTCACTCTTACTCACCAAGCCATGGGACTGTACCAGGGGCAGATTAAGAATTACCAAAAGGCTGCATGTTATCAGAACACCTCTTTTTCTGCATGAAATCGGTGCATTCTGGAATTAATAATCCTGATTCAGTTACATTTAAAAAAAAGGCTAAAACTTAAAAACATTGATTTGTAAAAGCAAAAACCAGAACTGAAATGTTGTATCCCAGTGACATAGGGTTGTCCCAAATTTAAGGTGATTTTTATCAAAATAGAAACAAATTCCATGGGGTCTCTTATGAAGTGACCAACATAGCATAATTGAGAAGCTCAATTCCAATCTCATTAACGTAAGGAAGAAATTCTATAGGCCTGATTTAGAGTTTTAATGAAGGAGGTAACTTTGTTAAGGTGGCGGATGACAATACCTCAGCCATCCTGCGGGACCTCTGCCTGACAAATATTGAGTTTTCCGCTGGTCCAGTGGACAACTCTCTACATTGACAGGAATTGCTTTCCTGGTGGTTGCTGTCTATGCATAAAGTGCTTGAAGGACAGCACCATCAGACATGATAGCTGGCAAGAAAACGTAAAAAAGTTGTTGGGTTTTTTTAAAAGCAAACTCATAAAGCGGGGATTTGTTTTAAATAAAAAAAAACAAAAAACAAATGGTCCCACAAACTGGGAGTTTTCTCCAAGGGTGATGGGGTCATTATGTTTTCCTATCCCATACAGCCAGAGTTTACTTTAAATAAGGTAGATGGTAAGAAAGTCCGTCCTTCGACTGCCCTACTCTGTCGGGCTATCAGAGGAAGTATTCCGTCAAGAAACCACAAGCAAAGGAATGGGACTGTAATTAAATGAACTGAATGTCAATGGAATATGAATGCATTTTCACCATAAATCAGAGAAAGACATATTGGACTTAAAGAAACAGAAGAAAAGATACTCACAGAGATTTTTATTGACTGTATTAAAATAAATTGTAAGTATTAAGACACTGAAAAAGTAGAGACGTTTTGTTACCTCCATTTTTGTGACCAACAGATCAATCAATCAATCAATCATTGTATTTATAAAGCGCACTACTTACCCGTGAGGGTCTCAAGGCACTGAGGGGAGGGGGTGCTGCTACTGCTCGAAGAGCCAGGTCTTGAGGAGTCTTCTGAAGGTAAGCAGGTCTTGGATCTGCCGTAGGTGGGTGGGGAGGGTGTTCCAGGTCTTGGTGGCGAGGAAGGAGAAGGATCTGCCGCCGGCGGTCGTTCGTTGGATGCGGGGGACAGCGGCGAGGGCGAAGCTGGCAGACCGGAGCTGGCGGGTGGGGGTGTAGTCCAGCCTGCTGCTGACGAGGGCCTGGGTCACAGTTCTTCTTGTTTCAGTGTGGATCCACTTGTAGATCCTGCGGAGCATGCGGAGGGTGTTGTAGCAGGAGGAGGAGACGGCGTTGACCTGCTTTGAGATGGAGAGGGAGGAGTCGAGGATGATTTCCAGGTTGTGTGCATGGTCGGTGGGTGTTGGTGCTGTTCCTAGCGTGGTTGGCCACCAGGAGTTGTCCCAGGCTGAGGGGGTGAATCCGAGGATGAAGACCTCTGTCTTGTCCGAGTTCAGCTTCAGTCGGCTGCTCCTCATCCATACGGCGACGGGCTTCATTCCCTTGTGGAGGTTGGTTTTGGCGGTGTGCGGGTCCTTGGTGAGGGAGAGGATCAGCTGGGTGTCGTCGGCATAGGAGATGATGTTGAGATCGATTTGGCGGTAAGGGTGGGTGGAAATTGCCTAATCGCGTTACGCAAATCTTCACGAAAACGCTAAAAATTATCGTGAACGCGCGGAATTATCGCAAAGACGCAGAGGTTTTTGTCCCGCATGCTCGCGCTTGTTCGCGTTAGGTATTTCCTGTTCGGGAACGCGTATTGCGTGTTCGCGATGCTTTTTGCATGCTCGGGGGGAAAATATCTTGCGAACTTGCCCATGCGGTCGCAATTGGCGCGGCCATCTTGTTTTTCACTCTATGCTATGGTTCTGGGGCCTGCTTTTCAATCCTCCCTATATCTTTTCAATCCTTTGCTTCTGAAAACTTTTTTTGATCTTTTTTATTTATTATCTCTCTCTCTATTTTCCTGACTCTTTTTGTGTGTTTTTTAACTAATTTTTCACTCTTTTTCTATTACCTGCATTTTTCATTTCTTTTACTTACTTTTTTAATTTTTACATTTTCTTTTCCACCCCCGCCTACCCCAGAACCATGGCAAAGAGCCACAGAGGGCATCGCAGCCTGAGCTGCGACCGCCTTCCTTGCGGAAAGAGGCACCCACAAGGGGTGCTGGCATGGGCCTTATTTGGGGAGGTGGAGTTGGCTGCACTGTTTTTTTTTGTGCAGCGCCACCTCCCCTTAACCCTGGCAGCAGGCGGCAGGCTTGGGTCCGGGTACGGGCTCCGGGAGCATCGGCAGCGGTGGGGGAAGGTGCGCCGGGCAGTGTTTCGCTGCTCGGGTGTCCGGCGCAGCCAGAACCAGCTGACGCACCGGTGGTCCGATATCCTGGACCGGGAGCAGGACCTGCTGGACCTGCTAGGAGTGGAGGTCCCGGGTGGTGAGTAGCTATGTAATTATTGCTACTTTGTGTCTGTTCTTCTGCTCTGTCTTATATATTGCGAATATATTTTTTTCCGACCAGCTAGAATGCTGCTGCTTACATACATTACAGGTAATTTACGTTTAAAAGTCTTCTGTGATTGTTATGACACTGGTACTCTGCGCTACTAATCTTGTTATTTGCAACTTTGCGTTTGCGCTCATTTTGCATGAATATGTAAGAAAACTTAAGTTAGGTAATGCTAGAATGACTGTAGTCCTTCCTTTGTCCTGTCACGAAGAGATAGGGGTGGATTGATACTTAGGTTTAGTTACTTATTATAAGTTTGTAATTTTTTATTGGTCTGCGACGCCCCTCTATTACGTCCCGTGCTGCTGAGTGCTGCTACTGCTTACCCCAGTCCTTAGTAGAAACTTTTGTAGTTTGTTCAGTGAGTGCTAATAGGCTGAGCACTAGCAGAACATCTGCATCAACGAACCAACAATTTTGTGTATGCAAAAATACAGGCATATGTCCTCCATTTATGCATTTTTGAGGACTAAAAGAAGTGGAAATACTTACTTAATGTACAATTGGCAAGCCTGGAATAGGTGGGCTCGGTCAGGTGGTAGGTACTACTTAGGCTTAGCTAGTATTCTGTAATCACAATGGAACACTGGATTAGTGTAGATAAATAATAACTAGTCGGCCCGCGAATGCCCAGATACTACTTGTCGACCAGATTAGATAGGTCAATTTTATTGCAATTGTTGTTTACACAAATGTTTTTTTGACAGTCTTATAAAAATATTTTATTTGTTTCACAACAATCATCAATGTTTGTCTCTTCCTTTCTTATATCTTTCATGATCAGCACTCAGTGGCAAGAAGAAGGGGGCAGAGTCGGCGGGAGCAGTTACAGTCCAGGAGGACCAGAACGAGGGCTCTTCTGCTGGTCCCAGTAAGTCTTCCTGTTTTTAATATTAATTCTTATTCACTAACTTTTACTGCACCGTATTTTTTTACCGAACTATTGTTTCCGTTTCCTAATGCTATTTTTTACCAACAATTACCCTTCGATCTAGACTATCTGTTTCTAGATTCTTGTTATCCCTGCCTCTAACTGCCTCTGCTATGACTCTCTGTACTACTACTATTGGTCTGTCTGTAGCTAAGCATGCCCAGTTGGCCACTCTATATTTAAAAGGTTTTAAATAAAACTCAGATTCACCAGTAGCTCTAGCCATTGATGAGTCCAGTCCTTTGGGTTATCCTCTTGTACTCCTTCTATTCTTCTTAATCTTTGAGGCTTTATTAATCTTGATGCTTTTCGACAATTCCCACCAACAAAATGCCCAACCAGATTTTACTATTTTTATAGGATAGGGCATACTACTACTGTTGTAGGGATTTTACACATACAGAACATTGCAGTTGCACAAGAAAATAGAATGTTGGTGATGGGAGGTTGGACCTTCCTCACACTCACACCTCAGTCAGAACAGAACCCACCACAATCCCCTGCCCGACAAGTTATAATAGTGTTTTATTACTATTAGCTCTCCAAACCCCTCCCAATACCCAATGAGTATACAACCCAGAACATAACACTCTTGACCTCTCAATCGTGGTTTGCACAGTTTGCACACCCTTCCTTTCGCTCGCTCAGTCGTGTAAGTCCATCCACACCAAATACCACCGAGTCTATGTAAGTTCAAAAATTATTTTATTTGCAACTGACAAGCTATGTACGTTGTTCTATAATCAACAGCAAAATGCATACGATTAAAACTATAAATATTGTTGCACTTAGTTACACTTACAACAAGTACAAGTCCAAATAAGTGAACAGTGGTAGGAATAGGAATATAGTTTATATAAAATTATAAATGAGGATCTGAGCGAATTATGTGGACCCCTCACCTTAGAAGAAGCTAGTACTGGTTACATCATAAGCTCTGCAAAGCTCTGGTTCTTAGAATGGAATCTTCCGTCTGTTAGGAGAAAAATGGTGCGTGTTAGTATATTGCAAGCATTTCTCAGTCGTGGCAAAAAGTGTAGCATTTTGGATAAGCAATATGGACTAACACCAGAATTCCATAACAAAGTGGCTTGTTTTGATTGACCTTGTACGCAGCGCTTAGACAGTAGCAGTATCAGCTCATGTGGGCTCAAAGGCGTCACTCTTTATACAACAAGCTGTGAGGTAACGACGCGTGTGCTAAAATAAAAGACACAAAGGTAAAATGGTAGCATGCTCGGGCTAACTAAGCAAAGACTAGAATGACTCTAGGGACCATATAACTACTAGTGTCTACTCTACTACTACCTATTTGTACTAGTGATGTATGTTGTGTATGTATGTATTACTATTAACTCATTTTTCAATCTTGCTAGTGAAAAATAGGGGGAGGTGGATATGACACCTAAAAAATGTGTAATGTTTTTTCAAGGCGCACTACCAACCACCAGTGCCGGGACCAGCGGCAAAGCGGCTGCTGACGGAGGAGAGGAGGAGGCGGCAGTTGCAAGAGGAGCTGCAGGGGGTGAGCCAGCAGCAGTGGTGGGCAGTGGTAAGTTAGATACCTAATCCTTACTTATTGACATTACACTCACTGCAAGGGTGTACTGTATAATACTGTACAGTTGACTTACTAAGTAAGAGTCTAGAGGTTGTTGTGAACGGTTGAAGACACCCTTTACTTAGCATTAGTAAAAGCATTAGTGGCGGGAGTGTTGTTGAGTTACCAATGGCCTCTTCTATCTGATGATTTCAACTCAGCTGTGAAAGTTTTATGGAGAAGACTAAAAGTCAGATCAGATGACCTTGATGGATGGGTTGAATGAAAAGGGAAAGAAGAGTGGAAGGAAGAAGGACGGGCGAGATTTAAGATTTATGACTGGCAGAGAAGGATTTGTGGGCTGCATGCAGCATGCATACTGGTGGCTGATAGGAATCAGATGCATGGTTGGTTGAATGCCTGAAACTCCCACAAATGTTAAAGTCTAAGAAAGTGGGAGGATAGTACATTACATACCACAAATGTTATGTGCTTGCTAGTGCTACCGTGACACTATGTGTAGAAATATTTGTCTTACTGCTTTGCTAAGAGTATATTTTACAATAGTCTTGTTTTTTCTTCTTCATATATAACTACTCCTTCCAAGGGGAAACCTGACTGGAAGGAGTTGGCAGCCAAGGCCCGGCGTCGGAAACTGGAGGCAATACAGAACGAATATCGTCGGCTGGTGGTCCTGGAAGAGGAGACGGAGGAGGCGGCAGCAGCTGCAGCCTCCTCCAATGCCCCGGGCCACAGCCACCGCCCTCCAGTGGTACGGTGCCACCGTCTGGCAGCCGCCCGCCGCCGCCCCTCCATCAGTACTGCACCCCCCCTGTGGGTGCAACTGCCGCATATTGTAGCACCGTGTTGCCCACCTGGAGGAGCAAGTTCGTGTCCGCCTGAAAAAAAAAACGCCAAACTTAGACCCTGTTCTTATTGCCCCTTTTTTAATTATTCTTGGGGTGGGTGAGATCCAGGCGTTGGGTTTCCTCTTTCGGACAATTTGACATTTTCTTTACGGATATTGGTTGGGGTTAGGGAGAGGGTTGGGTCAGGTGTGGGATTTTTTATTACATAGTTTATTTTTGTTAGGGTATTAAATATTATATTTCTACTTAAGTTTACATACGATGTTGTTAATGTTTTCTGGGTGGGGTTACTGTTTTACATCACACTGTTTCCTTCTTTCCTTGCTGGTGCAGGGCCGCACACAGCCAGTGGTTGATTTTAATAATTGGATGACTTTGTAATACAGAAAAAGATAGATGCGGCACCCCTCACTGAGTGACTTGTCCTACTACTAGTACTGTCAGTCTCTTCTACTCTAGGCACTCTGCAACTGGACTCAAAGGGGTGTGTGAAATTGAATTAATGAAAACATGTCCATTATTAATTATGCCTCCCCAAACTTCTCTCTCTTACCTTTGCTTGATGTTGAACTTAGGCACAGCGATGGCTGCATGGTGATGATGGTTTTCTTTCCTAACATGCCATGGTTGAGGTGGTGGTAGTAGTAGACACTGGCAGCAGCAGTTGCCAAAAAAGAAAATGAGACAGTCAGTAGCCTGAGAGAGACTCTTCGAGGAGTAGTAGAATGAAGTACAGTACAGAGCAGAACTTACTGCCAAACAATAATATGCCCACATACAACAAAACATAATGGTGGTGGAGATAGCCTAGTAGTACACAGCAACTCTAATTGTGTCGAGTCACTTGACTAGGCCTACAGCACACTGACACAAGTGTAACTGTTAGTGCTGTGTAGGAGGATGACAATGAATGAAATCCATTAATCCAATCAATGCCATGAATTAATGCTGATGTATTAGCCGGTTCCTTTGGTAAAATAATTACCTCACAAATATACTGCTCAGGTGGGCAAGCAGAAGAAGATCCCCGCCCTGCCTTGAAAATGAAGTACTGTTGCTTTTCCCACATCCGCCCCAGCAAGCGTGTGATAAATTATTGATGTACATTTAATGTAGTCATACCTCAATAAGTCACACAGCCCGGGGGAAGAGGGTTAGGGTTTGTTGAATGGTTGGGAAGGGGGTTTTGGGGAAAGGTTTGAGAGAGAAAAACAGTATCCATGAACAAACATCAAATGACAGAATCTTTGTAGACTACCATATCCATATCAATATGTTAAGGGAGAAAAAAGAAATAAGGCATGCATGATGAGTGATGATAAGGAGAGACCCGGATTACATACAGTTTGTGTTCAGTGATACCTGGCTTACTTTTACACACAGCAAAGAACATTTTAAAATATCTGTAGGGATGAATTATAGACCGAGAGCAAACCTAATAATAATAGTAATAACAACAAAAACACACTGTTGTAATGATTGTAGACAAAAAAATGAATCAAATTATTTAAAAGATGAAAATTGATACTGTTACTGTGTTATCCGGGTCAAATGGTGAATTGAATCTCGGCATTCCTCTTGCTGTTCCTCCCTTCCATGGATGCTCTGTCCATCAATTTTGGGTGACGCCACTGCCTGCCTGGCAGATGTAGATTCATTGGTAAGGTAAGTGTGCATTGTTGTTTTCTTAAGTATAGCACAGGGTAAGGCCCGGCCTGTAATTGTAGATGCAAAAACAAAAGGGATATTGAGATTGAAACCAAGTTGAAAAAAATGGACAAGTTAATGTTTTAGTGCAACAAGAACACTTTCCGAGGCGGCATGGATGCATCATCTCTACTCTAGTCTGTTTCCAGCATTAACCTACAATACCAACAGGACAGAGCAGGCCCACGGTGACGGCACCCTTTGCACATTCTCCATTTAGCTTACATTTTTTGAAAGAGTTGGACAAAGCAACATAGCATTTTACAATTTACCGCAGTCATACACTTGACTCCACCGCTACACAGACATTTAGGTCTGCTGTGGTTGTTGTTTACTTGTTTACCTTATATGCCACTCATGAAATGGCTTGACTTATTCCATCAATCATCTCCGATCCGTGTACTGAGTGACTGTGAAGATACTATGTCACTGTGGTCATCATGATGGTGTTGTTCAACTCAGTCTGGGTGTACCGCGTGAGTCCCCTTCCTATATTCAAAATGCAATGTATCGGCCTGCAGTAGAAGTACAAATTTGGTATTAAAAAAACAAGAAGGGAAAGGGACTTGAGTTACTTTTAGTGTGTAGATTATTACATAAAGTACACAATGAAGTAACTTCATGCACAACAAACAACAACAAAATCACTCAGTCAGCATCCAATGCATGGCACCATTCAGTACCTGTTCCTTCTCATCTTCAGTTAATGGGCAGTCTCTCGCGGATCACAAAGGAGGATAGCTATAGTAGTCATCATCAATCATGTTCCACTTATTTAGGAGGGACTTGGAAATATTTTTTATTTTTTCTTCTATTTTGCATCATCCAATCATCATCATCTGACTTCTTGAGGGCAATGGATTTAGGGAGATTCAGGAGGATGGAGGAGCAGGATTTTGAGCAGTGTACTGTGAATGATATGCAGCCAGCCAAAACTTGTATATGGCAATAAAACAATTAGAAGACAGTGGTGATGGATTTGTTGTGATTCAAAGTTTCTAACCAGAAAGACAGATACACCAATTACAGAAAATAAGTGAGGAAGACATTAAGAATTGGAAGTACAAGCCTAATTGTCAGGGAAGTATAGCTCGTCCTCAAACTCTGGGGGGTCAACCAGAAGTAGGTAATCATTATCTAACACACCAGTTCCGTCACCTGAGCCACTGTCCTCATCTTCCTCCCTTGATTCATGTATTGTGTAATTGGGTGGTATAAAGTGCTGATTCATTTTGATCATTGTTAACCTCTCCACGTTTTTGGGTGAGAGACTGGTCCTTCTCACTGTTACAATGGAACCAGCAGCACTGAAAACATGTTCTGAAGAGACACTTGCGACAGGGCAATCCAGATAGTTTATCGCCAGCCTGCTGAGCACTGGCCATTGGGCCCTTTTCCCATACCAATACCTCAATGGGTTTTGATCAATGTACACCTCTGTTGGGTCGTCCAGATAGGCCTGAACCATCCGCTCAATGTTCAGGGGTGCAAAACATTTTTCGGGCTCTTTTCTTGCTGCATCAGCACTGGACTTACCAATGCCTTGCTGTAAATACCAATCCTGTAACGATTTTACTGGGCCTGAAGATACAGCTCTTGCTGTTGTAGATAGTGTTGGTGAGTGTTCTGAGACAAACGCACTGCACTCAGGCTCCCAAGTTGAACTTGACGCCGGATGCCCTGCTGCAGTACTTGTTGTGGATTTATCTAGCGGGCTTTTAATTAGCAGCTGTTCATTTTCCAACGTACTCGCTGACTCAGCTATCCACGTTTTGTACTGGGCAACATCCATTTCTGAAAAAGGAATTAATGTCTTCAGTGCCCATTTTGTCCATGGATCCAGAATTGTGGCACAAATGTAATGTTTTTGTGACAAAATCTTATTTTGCACCCTTGTATTGTCAGCTAAGCGACGAGCTAAGCTCTCCATCAACTCATAGGCTTCTTTTTTTTCCTCTACATCTTTGTATGCTTCTGACACCTCCTTCAGCTGATGCTCTAGCATTTGCAACAATGGGATAGCTTGGCCCATAGTACAGTCCTCCTTGCTGACTTCACGTGTGAAGACCTCGAAAGGAAGAAGCATCTCAGTCAGGCATTTAACTAGGCACCATTGGTCCATCTGAAGGCTCATGCCTTTCACAGTAGCATCCGCTCTTCGCATGACATATTCACTGATTGGCCTGTACTGCTCAAACAGACGGTCAAGCATGTAATAAGTTGAGTTCCAACGTGTTGCCACCTCCTGGACGAGTGCTTTGACTGGCATTCTATAGTCACGTTGAATGATCCTCAGCTGCTTCTGAGCTTTAAAAGAATGGCTGAAATTAGTGCATATTCTTCTGCAGATAGTCAATAAATTGCTGACTATGGCTTCTTTTTTCAGAAAGTCTTGTACAATAATGTTAATGCAGTGCGCCAAACACGAAACCCTGAAGTTGGAACCAAGCTCCATGGCCTTAAGTACATTACTGCCATTATCCGTGGAAACAAAACCAATCTTAAAAGCCCTCTTGGGCGCAGCCATTCAAAAACCTTGCTCTGAAACTCTTCCACTATGTTTACAGCAGTATGAGATTTCTCCATGGCGAACATGGATACAGTTGCATGTTTCCGAGTAGCTTTAAAAATCTCAGCTGGCTCAACAACACCTTCAGATAGCTTATCTCTAACACCCACAAATGAGACCCAGTGTGCAGTGATGCACATGTAATCAGTGGCTTGGCAACTGGTCCACATGTCTGTTGTTAGGTGGATATTGTGAACAGCACTCTGCTGCAAAGCTTATCCAACCAATTCCAGTACATCATGATGTAGTGCTGGAACAGCAACTCTTGCAAAATAGGACCGGCTGGGAACCTTCCATTTAGGGCAGATGGTTGACACAAATTCAAGGAAACCCATCCCTTCCACAAATGAAAAAGGGAGAAGGTCCAGCGCTAACATTTTACCCAGCTTCGCATTGTACAACTGTGCCGTTGGGGGGTTGCGTTGGTACTGCCCCTCCAACCTAAGCATGCTGTCAATGGTAGTCTGGATTATTTTCCTTTGTGGTGCAGTTTTCTTCAACCCAGTTAGGCTCAACGACGCACTTTGTTTCATAATCATTGCAGTACTACTTGGTCGCCTTGGTGTCTTTGCCTGACTCAGACTCTTACTGCAGTGCCACTGAGATGTTGCTGAGGAGGATGTGGCCGGTGCTACTACACTACTGGGGACAGGGCTAGAATTGTCTCCCTCTTGTTCACCTTCCACCGCGATAATATCGTCCCCTGATTCTTCATGCCCAACAACAATGGGTTGAGTTTTACTTTGTTCTAAGCGAAGTAGGTGAGCCTCCCACACAATAGTGTGGTGTATTTTGAGATGATTTGTTTGGCCTTGAAGAACCAGAACCTTTTGGACCTGGCGGCGCAGGGTACGCCCTCTGTCTCCGGAGTTCACCTGCTTCGCTACACAGAGACACGGGACACTCTGTCGGCGTTAGAAGATTGGATTTATTTAGCTGCAGCTAGTACAGTTATCCTAGAAGTACACAAAGTAGGTTCTCAGGAGACTGCCACTTCACTCTGTGGCGCATCAGATTAAATACTATACAATACACAATTATTAACGAGATACGCTCCCAAAGCATATAAGGAAAGAGCCAATAGGGAAAGTTGGAAAACAAAGTGGAACCAATAGGAAAGGTTCGAAAACAGAAATATCAGATGACTCGAAGAGACCTCTCCTCCAACTGTGTTTGTCATCCCACCCTCACGACGTATTTTGACACCGGGCTACAGAAAAAGGCAGAATAGACTTCGTTCGCCGTGCTGCCTGAGTGATGGCAACACAAAATGGCGGCGGGTCACAAAATGGCGGGTCGATTCGATCGTGATCGAAAATCGAAGTTCCTCAGACCCTCCTTTTGCCAGAACTCAGGCAAGATAGACTCATGTTAATCTGAGTCTACGTCAATAGCCATGAGGTCATCGAGTTGTTGCTGTAACATCATTCTTATGTTTTCCGTTACTTGTGGCTTGGGTTTTGGGATGTACATAGTAGCACAAAGATCACAGATAGCGGGACCACAGTGCATACAAAGGCAGCAAGAAAATCAATGCTTTCCAACCCCATTTGGACAGTAGTCCCCAAAACCATTCCGTTAAAGACCAATCTCCTTCGTCCTGATGAATAGACTCGGAGATTATGTGTAACTTGGAGATAGCTTGGTATACTGTCGGAGCGTCATTAGGAATGTAAATACAGCAACTAGACCCGATCAATTTACACACTCCACCACGATCGTCAAGAACAAAGTCTAAGGCAACTCGATTTTGCAAAGTCATTAGACGATCCGCCTGTAGTTCTGCCGTGATGTTACTTAAGGCTCCTACAGTGATGTCTATTGTAGTCTCTACGACATGGACCAGTTGCCTTATATTTCTGCTGTTAGCCATGGGACCCCAGAAGGGAAGAAAACCTTTAAGGAAATCTCCTCCCTCTTGTCCTGCTGTGTCCTTTGAATCAATAATCCCTCGGCCATATCGGGCTCGGTGATGGTTTGCGGAAGCAGTGTAAGTAGGGGGAAGAAGAAAGGCTATGTAACAAGTACCAGAGAAACCCGTTGGAAACCAAGTATAAGCTCTGTTGTAGCAGATGAAATAGGTGCCTTGAGAAGGCACTAAAGGAGGCGAGTTCTGAGAGGAATAAACGTACGTGTAGGAACAGTTACTCTTTTGTGTAGTGTCAGAAAAGCGATCGTTTATCTGTAAGCAGAAGTTGCCCTGATGTGGTATAGTCCAGATAGGTGATGACTGTCCCTTTCCAACCTTAGTAGACATGTATTGTGTGACGTTCCAATTAGTGTATGCCTTTCTTTCGTCGATGGAGATTTTGCTGTTCTCCATGATTTTAGCCATAACTACCATACCCTTAATCAAAGAACTATGACTAAAATCCGTATAATTAATTTGTGTACTAATAGATCGTCTGAATTTGCTTTGATAAGCGTTGGAGAAAATGACGAAGTAAGCCCAAGCAGAATCTTCATAAGAAAAAGGAAGGACGAGATATGGCATTCCTTTCTCTGTGGTATGTGACATAAGACCACATACCCAACAATCAGTTGTGTTAACCACTAATTGGTGCTGATGTAATAGCTGGATAAAAGAATTGTTATAATACTCGGTTCTTCTAACGAGTTCATGTGAAGGAAGAGTATGGAAGATGTGTGGAGAGGCAGTAGAAGAAGACAAAGAAGAAAAAGAAGAAGGGGAGGCATCTTTTGGCTGCAAAGCATAAATTACCCAACCAATAATTGCCAAAGCAATACATAATGGTATAGCAACACATAAAGTTATACTAAAACAACTGTACATTATTTTACAGGATGCTTTCTTCATTTCATCTCTTCTTTCTTTATTATTTAGTGTAGTTTCCATCTTTCTAGTGGATGCTCACGGCAATCTTCCTCAATCACTGAAGTCACGATGCTCTACCGTCCTATAACACTGAAGATCCTGCAGACCTATTGTCACTACTCAGGTTGTGACCTAGACTCCTACCGTGACCCTGCAACCGAAACAGAATACTACACAAGGGAGAAGAAAGTCTCAAATGTTCTTTGGTCTGGGCCTGAGATTGTAATGTTCCTTCCCCGGAACACTCTGATTTTGAAACAATGTTTGTGGTTCAGTCGTATCCAAGCGACGATGCGATGGAATTGCTTCCTGTAAAATGTCGTCGTCCTCTTTCTCAGACAGTGTCCCATTCAGGTGTGCATCGCTAAAAGGTATGAATCATGGAGTCTTTTCAATTTCACAGTTACCAACACCTCTGCGAACCCACTGATCAAAAGGCAAAGGCAGAGGCACTTTCTTGCAATGCACACCGTGAATCCAATTTTTCTTTCCTTCGACTTTAACTGCTGTCCTTGTGGTCAACAACACCACTCGAGGCTCCCGCCACCTGGGCTGCAGATTATTGGACCTCTGAAAATTCTTCACGCAGACCCAGTCACCTGGTCGGATGGAATGACCTGGGTCTGTGGAGGCCTCCGGCAGGGCACTCTGAACCTGTTGATGAAGAACACGCAATTTAGTTGTAAGGTCATGCAGATAGTCAATCAACATTGGATAGGGCAAGTCTGAGAATTTCTTAGGGCGAGGTATTCCCCATACGTTGGCTGGACGGCCAAATACCACTTCGTAAGGGCTAAGTCCCAAACGAGAGTGTACTGCAGTTCTGGTGGATAAAAGAGCTAGCGGCAAAGCATCGGGCCAATTGAGTCCTGTACTTGCTTGAACCTTTGCTAATTTCAACTTCAAGGTTCCATTGTAGCACTCTACTAAACCCGCTGACTGTGGGTGATTTGCCACGTGGAACTTTTGCTTGATGCCAAGACCTGCACAAACTTTCTGCATGACTTGGCCAACAAATTCGCTCCCATTGTCACTCCAGACAATGCGCGGCAAACCAAACCTGGGGAAGAACTCTTTTAGATGGATTTTAGCCATGGATAAAGCTGTGTTGTCTTTTAAAGGATATGCTTCTATCCATCTTGAAAAAGCACATACTACCACCAGAACATATTTGAGGTTGTTGCATCGCTCCATATGAATGTAATCGATTTGCAACACCTCAAATGGGTATGTCGGAGGAGCAAAGTGACCTGCTGGAGTTGAGGTTCCCTTTCCCGGGTTGTACATTAGACAAACAATACAGTGCATTACTACATTGTCTGTACATTTTGGGATGCCCTCATTCTGCCACACTGGAGCCAGAAGTTTACAAATGCCTTTTGCACTTAAGTGGGCTGGACCATGAGCCATAGTAACCACTGGGAGAACATAGGCATCTGGTAACAGCCAACGTTGATGTTCAGTTAGTTCCACCCAACAACCCATCTCATCTAACATTCCTGTACTTTCTTTCCACTTGCTTATCTCTCTCTCTGAAGCCTCTTTCTGAATCGCTTTTACGCTTTCCACTGTACTCTCACACATTCCTCTCTCTCTGACCCAATTTGCAGGACCAGCCACAAACATTCGACTCGTTGAATCTCTCGCTGTTTTCTTTGCTATCTTGTCTGCAAACGCATTTCCTCGTCCAACATCATCCGTAATTTTCTTGTGTGCGCTGCACTTCACTATCGCTATTTGGGTGGGTAAGGCAAGTAACTCAAGAAGATCAGTCACTAACTGACCATGCTGTATTTTGGTGCCATGTGAAGTGAAGAAACCCCTTTCACTCCAGAGATGCCCAAAATTGAACGCTACACCAAAAGCGTATTGGCTGTCAGTGTACACGTTCACTCTCTTCCCTTTTGATAATATACAAGCTCTCGTCAGTGCTATCAATTCTGCCACTTGCGCTGAATTGTGTCTAATGCGTGCAGTTTCTACAATAGTATGTAAGGTAGTTACAGCATAGGCTGAAACCGTATCTCCATTAGGCATCTTAAAACAAGAACCATCTACCCATAGAGTCCCATACGGATTCTCTAGCGGTGTGTCTCTCAGGTCAATTCTCCCTTTTGTCTCTTCCTCAGTACGGAAGAAACAATCATGCTGATCCTCAACACTCTCTTCATTTGGAAGGGGCAACAAAGTAGCTGGATTCAAAGTATTACATCGTTTGATATGTATGTGACTAGCCAAAAGCGTCAGCTCGTAACCAGTTAAACGTGCACTCGTGAGATGCTGTGTTTTTGTTCTGTTTAACAAAGTATCCACTGCATGCGGCACCATGACAATGAGAGTGTTATCCAACACCATTCCAGCAGACTGTCGGATAGAAATTGCTGCTGCTGCCGTTGCTTTGAGACAACTGGGCAATGCTTTAACTACAGGATCCAGTGTAGCCGAAAAATAGGCACATGGCCGCTGTTTGTCTCCAAATTGCTGCGCCAAAACTGACAATGCGCAACCTTCTCTCTCATGAACATAGAGCGTAAAAGGCTTAGTGTAATCTGGGGTGCCTAGTACAGGAGCAGAACAGAGAGCAGTACGTAACTTAGTGAAACTCTTTTGGCACTCATCAGTCCATGGAAGGGGCTGAGGCGTATCTTTTAAAGTGAGTGGCAACAAAGGTTTGGCTATTAGAGAGAAGTTAGGGATCCACTGTCTACAATAAGAAGTGATACCCAGAAAGGCACGTACTTCCCTCTGTGTGGATGGCACAGACATTCGTGCAATCGCCTGAATTCGTTCTGGTGTCAATCGTCGTCCCTCCTTTGATAGGAGATGACCCAAGTAGGTAACTTCTCGACAAACATACTGTAGTTGGGAAGGTGAAACCTTGTGATTCAGTTTAAACAAGTGGCGTAACAGTGCAACAGTTTAATCTTTGCAGATATCTTCTGAATCAGCGGCGACTAACAAGTCGTCCATGTATTGGATAAGAGCAGCACCAGATGGCAAATGAAAAGTATCAAGATGGCATTTTAAAGCTTGACTGTAAATGGAGGGACTTTCACAATAGCCTTGGGGTGCGCGCTTAAACCGGAAGCTTCGGCCTCCAAGAGAGAAACCAAAAATGTCCCTACTCTCTTCTGCAATGGGAATACTGAAGAAGGCATTCTTCAGATCAATAACAGAAAACCAAGTCCCGGTGGAAGGTATCATTGTCAACAAAGCAGTGATATCTGGAACCACAGGGAATTGTGGAATCACGATTTTGTTTACTTCTCGCAGATCAATAACAAAACGGTACACAGGAGGCTGAGAAGGATCAGTGCGTTTAAGAACAGGAAGAAAAGGACTATTGCATGTGTTACCTCTTGTTTCTTCAACCACACCCTTCCGAATCAGGTCATGAATGATTCCCAAAAGCTCTTTCTCACCTTCGACAGAAATTCTATACTGTGGGATGCGCGGTAATTCAACATTAGGCTTGAGAGTGACAACATAAGGCGGAATCTCAAAACAACCCACGTCGTTCGGACCCGTGGCCCAAAGTGCGGTTGGAAGAGAAAGTAATTCAGGAGGAAACTGATCTTTGGACAATTACATTGGGGAGGCCAATTTCTGTCCGAAAGTGAGATGTACGCCAGAAGGAGAACAATATATCGTTGCATGCATTCTTTTCAATAGGTCTAGACCGAACAGATTCTCACCGCAACCATTCGTTAACAGAAGTGGAGCTTCCAGAAGGAGGAAAACATGGCGGCCAGCTAGGGAGACTGGTCGGGAGTGCGGAGAGTGGCGTGCGGAACGAGCGAGTGAACCGTGCACGGCGGTGATTTAATTGTAGTGCCTTCCAGCGTTTTTTTTTTTTTTTTCAGTATCCGAATATAGCCAAAGCTAAAAAACATCGCTGTATGGCGAACGCTGTTGTCAAGCAAATCTCACCTGAGGAGCCGGCCCCGGAGGTAGCTGAGGCGGGGCTCGTTGAGAAGCCTCTCCCTGAGAGCTCAACGGGGGAATCGAGTACTGCAGCAAGCGGTGACGGACTAGCTGGAACAGCGACCGGGCGCTGGAGCCGCGCTGTGATCGAGCGAGGTAGAGGGAGGCGGGCGGTTTCCAGAATTCAGTTTTCTGCGGGAGGGGCACGCGGAAGGGGAGCTGCTAGTGAGCAAGCTTGGTTTTCTCTACTGTTTACAATGGCAATGGCAATGGCGATATACAAACAGCGAAGACTTCCAAGTCTCTCACTGGCAGTTTAGAAACTGAGGGAAGGGAGATAGGCACTCGCCCCAAATTGAAAACGAAAGCTTCCCAGAAAATAAATAAAGGTTATGCGCTTAGGAGTGTAGGTAAGGTAGAGGTAGGGGAAGGCGGGCTTACACAGTTAGCTAGTAAAATTTCCAGCACAGCTAAGAAACATATCAGGCAATCTTATAAATTAGGGACGCTAGGAAAGAAAATCACTATCAATCCTTCCCTGAATACATATTTTAAGCCGGTTCCTAAGACACTCGTACTTTCTGGGGGTAGGAGCTTGGTGGATTCTGCCGCCACTGGAAAATTCAGGGGTGAAATTGACCTTGTGGAATCCAAAAGTAGTTCAGAGGATTGGGCCGAATATCTGTCTCCTAACCGGTATAAACTTTTAGAGATGGAAACGGAAAATCAGGCTACGGGACTAGTAGGTAATTTGGATGCCCCAGTTGAGAGTTTGGGACAGTCTGACCCCCCGGTTGTGGTGGATAAATGTGGATTACAGGACAATACTTTGAAATCTGATGGCATGCTGGCTGAGGCCCACACAGACACGGTTGTAATTGCTTTATTAAAGAAGCTTGATCTAGATATGCATAAGGGTTTTGAAGAGTCCAAGGCAAAACAGGATGGAATTAGGGAGGCAGTCGGTCTGTTGGAAGCCAAATTTGATGATTTGAATCTCCGTACAGTTTCTCTTGAAAAGGAGGTAATGGTGATGCATGGTAGACTTGATGAAAATTGCGAGGAACTGGCGCAGGTTAAAATTAGAGAAAAAGCCTACGAGGAGCGCCTAGAAAGGTTGGAAAATATGCAGCGGAGAAATAATCTAAACATTTTGAGGCTTCCAGAAGGAAAGGAAGGGGATGATCTAAAGGGCTTTATTGTCCACTTATTAAAAACGGAGCTGCAATTGCAGGAAACGGAGGATGAAATCTCTCAAAATATACAGAGGATACATCGTGACCCTTTCAGATTGAACCCGTCTCGTTTGAAACCTAGGAAGATCTTGGTTAATTTTCTAACGTATGGGCTAAAAGAAAAAATTTTGGCAACCGCGCTAAAGAAGGGTCTTATAACTGTCGGTGAAGCTAGGATTGAAGTCAGGTCAGATCTTTCGGTAGTAACTGCGAATAGACAATGGGAGTTAGGCAAAAGGATTGAAGCTTTGAGAAAATTGGGAGCCACGGTTCAGTTAAAATTTCCGGCGTTTCTGAAAGTCATGTGGAACAACAAGATGCATATATTTAGAGCAGTGGAAGACGTGGATAGTTTTTTGGAACATTGTCAGGCTGGCGATTAGTCCGGAGGTCTACAAATATCAGCGCCGTCACAGATTATTTGAAGGTTATTGAAACAAGGTGAATGTTCCTATCACGACCACTTGATCTGACACTCAGCAGGCCTAGGATGGGCCTAAGGATATTAGTTGGGTTTTCCCGGGTGGGGGGTCTGGGGTTGGGGGGCAGGAAGCTGGGAGGGTTAGGGTTGGGGTTAGGGGTAGCGGGGGGTTGGGAGAGGGCATTAAAAATTAAAATAGTTCTCATGTGCTGCGCACGCATTCGGGTGGTGGTGGTGGTGATAGCAAACACGGGTGAAAATAACTATGGGTAGGACAGATCAAATTAATTGGATGTCATGGAATGTAAATGGCCTACGGGTTAGATCCAGGAGAGATAGGATTTTGAGTTATTTGAAAGATTCCCCAGCAAATATTATTATTCTCCAAGAGTCTCACTTAACTGAGGGTGAGAGTAAAAAATGTATTGGTGCACTTCGGTGGTTAGATTATGTGTTTTACACGCCACAGACATTTGTAACAAGAGGTATCTTATTGTTGGTCAGGAAGGGACTAGATTGCCAAATTGAAGATTGGAAAGCAGACATTAAGGGTAGGTGGCTTATAGTAAATATTAGGATTGCTGGCCTATTATACCATGTAATAGGGTATTATGGCCCAAATCAAGATGATGTTAGCCCATTAGATGAGTTAGCTACAGAGATGCTGAGTTTTACGGGTTTTGTAGTTTTTGCTGGAGATTTTAACACAGTATTAGATTCTAAGTTGGATCGATCGGAGAGTAGTAGAGCCCTTGTAAATAGTAAAATGGCAACTAAATTAAGAGGTTTGATGGAGCAATTTGGTCTGTGTGACGTATGGCGATTGAGGGCAGGTCAGAATGCTGGGTATACTTTTTTAATAAAAAATATCGCCATAAATCTAGAATCGATTACTTCTTAATTGATGTAAGATTATTGGGGAAAGTAAAAAAAAGTATGCATGTGGGGGCGCATCTATCCGACCATTCGGCAGTTATTTTGGAGCTTGTGACTGGAACCTGCGATTTTGAGTCTGTGTGGAGGTTGGATCGTACAGTGTTATGTGATCGGGAAGCTATACAGTCTCTTCAGCAGGAACTTGACACGTTTATAGAACAAAATTTGGGCACGACAAGTTTGGATATTGTATGGGAAACAACTAAAGCTTTTTTGCGAGGCAGATTAGGTGCTATTGGGGCTAGCAGAAGAAGAAAATATTTTTCTGAGGTTGAAAATTTGGAAATGGCAATTAGGCAGGGTGAAGAAGCTATTGTAAACTGTGAAACTGCACAAAAGGATGAGATTATTCAAAACTTGGTGGATTTGAAAGAGAAATTAATTTCCGTTTTTAATAGGCGGGTAAAAGAGAAATGGGAGGCTAGCAGATTAGCTCATTTTGAATACGGGGAGGGTACTAGTAAATTATTAGCCTGGAAAGCTAGGATTGACAGGCTTAGAAATATAATTAAAGAGGTCAAAGTAGAACGATCTGGCCTTATAGTCACGGATACTAAGGATATTGTGGATGCCTTTTTCAATTACTTTGCAGAGGTATATAGGGAAGATCTGATCCCTGATATGAAGTTGATAGAAGACTGGTTAATTGCTCTAAAACCCTTGTCTGATGACTTACAAAATATGCTGGATCATGAGATTGTTCAGGGGGAATTAGATTTGGTTCTCAAACAAGCTAAAAAGGGTAAGGCACCTGGCCCAGATGGTTTACCCGTGGAGGTGTATAAGATTCTATCTGGCAGTTTGTCACCATTATTATTAAAAGTATTTAATGGGGTTCTCTCAGGCAATGTAAAGCTTCCCGCCTCCTGGAATCAGGCCAATATAATTGTTATCTCCAAACCTGGGAAATCGCCAAGATATATGGATTCATACAGACCAATTTCACTTCTGAATAGTGATTATAAATTATATGCGAAGATTTTGGCAGACAGGTTGGCCAGGGTTATTCCCGGAATAGTCCATGAAGATCAAAAGGGGTTTATCAAGGGCAGATATCTTAAAGAATTAACATTTTCTTTAATTACAAGCATTGATATTGCTATTGGTAAGAAGCTCCCCATGGCGATTATTGCTCTAGATGCCGCTAAGGCTTTTGATCGTGTTAATTGGATTTATTTGAAGGCTGTGATTAGCCATCTTCGACTGGGGAAAAACTTTGGCCAATCTTTAATATCTCTCTATCAAGCTCCTACCTCAAGAGTGCTAGTTAATGGGGTCTTAACTAAAAGTATAAAGGTAATGAGGGGTACGAGGCAGGGCTGTCCTCTATCCCCTCTTTTGTTTGATTTATATATTGAACCTTTAGCTTGTAAAATTAGGGAGCTTGATAACATCCCACCCTTTAGATTTCAGGGTTGGAGCAGAAAGATCGGCCTCTATGCTGACGATATAGTTATTTTAACATCAGATTTGAATCAAGCTTTGATTGCAATAGGAACAATTACGAACAACTTTGGATTAGTTTCAGGATATTGTCTGAATGCAGATAAAACGGAAATTATGACTTGGAATCAAGCAACTGAGAATGTAATTTCAAAAAGACAGATTAGATATCTCGGGGTACAAATAACTCAGGACATCTCACAAATTGCTACAACCAACCTGGCTAAAACTAGGAAGGATATTTCGAGTTTAATGAAGGGCTGGAGTCATCTTCCTCTTACTATTTTTGGTCGAGTTAACTTGATTAAGATGATTGTGTTGCCAAAGTTAACTTTTTTGTTCGACTCTATCCC
Organism: Triturus cristatus; assembly: GCF_964204655.1. Classification (NCBI taxonomy): domain Eukaryota; kingdom Metazoa; phylum Chordata; class Amphibia; order Caudata; family Salamandridae; genus Triturus; species Triturus cristatus. The sequence continues at coordinate 1,403,986,798 of NC_140590.1, forward strand.
TCTCATGTTTGAGAAAAAGGGGTTGGCTAAGCTGCAAAGTGAGATAGGGTCCTTTATATGGTCTTCTAAGGGGTCTAGACTATCATGGAAAAAGATAAGGAGGAAACATATTAAGGGAGGTCTGGCAGCCCCGGATTTTCAAAATTACTCCTGGGCTTTTTTGCTTAAAAATTTTAGAATTCTCTTGGGGAGTCCAGGGAAATCAGCTACTGGGGAACTACTATCTATTTTGTTAAATATTGAAGGGGTCAAACATGTCAGGTTTATGTACAAATTTTCAGACCCAAAATTTTTCAAAAAAGTAAGATTGAAGATCTTAAGAGACTTGGCTATGCTCTGGTATCGGGTCAGAAGGGCTACAAAAATTCCTTACTTTAGTGCAAACGCACCAATTTGGGTAACACCGGGCGCCCCAAGCTGGACAGAGGACTTATTGGCAAAGTCTTTAAAGGCAGAAGGTCCCCAGAAATGGGGGGAATTATTCATGAATGGCATCCTGTTACCATGGTCTGAATGTAATCAATGTTGGGGTTCAAAGTTCTCCAAATTTAAATATTATCAGATTCAAAGCTGGGCTGTGGGGAAAAACCATCTTATTGGTCGCTATAACGATTTTGAGGAAAAACTAGCTTTGGAAGTTTGTTTTAAAAAAGAGGTGGCAACGTGGTACTGGGCTCTCATCGAGTTGGAAGATGGCCCGTTTCGACTTCCGGAAATTCTTTGGGGAGAGAGCTTGCCGAGGATCGCGACAGAAGATCAATGGCAAGTAACTATGTTGATGCTTTACAAGGTGGTGAAACCAGCAACCCTAAGAAGAAATCACCTGTTCACTCTCCACAGGGCATATTGGACTCCAAAGCGGTTGGCAAAATTTAAAGATGGTGGTAATGTAAGATGCCTTAAATGTAACAGCTTAAATGAGGATGACATACACATGTTTGTAACGTGTCCGGCGATCAAGATCTATTAGGACGCTGTAAGCAACTGTCTGTCAGTTATTCTAAAACAGAAGATTGAGGTAAGCCCTGAAAGTATTATTACAGGTAGACTGGATCTACAAGGTAAGGGCTTAGATGACAGAACGAAATTGGTGTTTTATGCTATACTGTTGGCCCGCAGGGAAATTTGTAAATTATGGGTCTCTCCCGATCCCCCTACTGACTTGATGTGGATTAGAGCTATGAGAGCTACTGGTAAACTCGACATGACAGTACCCCTAAAAAAGAAGCATAGATTTTGGTTGTTATTTTATGAATATTATGGGTGAGGGGATGGATTAGGACTTCGAAGAATTTTGTTTTATGTTGGAAAATGTGGTCCTATGATTAAGTCGCTGGTAATCTCTTGGGGCTGTTGCTTTGGAGAGTTTAGGTGAAAGGGTTATATCCTTTCCCTTCTGCTTTCTAGTGAGCAATGTTTCCTCAGATATGAGATGATTTACACCCTAGGGCGCTTTAAGGAAAGAATGGGTGGATGCGGCACATGAGGACAAAAAAAAAAAAAAAAAGAAGTGGAGCTTCCAAATCATAAGGACCAACCGAAATAGGCAAAGGGCAAGAAACCGGATTACGAACAGGGGCGCCAGAAAATTCTACAGAAACATTTGTTAAGCCAGACAAAGGTGCCCCAGGGAGTTTAGAATGAATGATAGAACTTCTCATTGCTCCAGTATCCAAAAGAAATGGCTCTGAAACACCCATTGTAGTGACGTTAACATAAGGACCATTCTGATCTATTGGGATTGGCACGACTCCCTTACTTTGTCCATGGCTGTCCTAGTTGGCATGAAGACTCTCATTCTCGCCTTCGACATAATGGTCTTCATTGTAATACTGAGTAGACCTCACAGCTTGCTGATCAAAGTAGTTCACGGAATTGGGAGAAGGAAGGACACGCTGTTCTTGAGTCAACATACCCTGACCTCTACCTCTGTTTGCCGACTGGAGGCCAGCACGACCTCGTGGAGCAGATAACGCTCCATTGCGCTGCAATAAAACCGGACAACTACTCTTAAAATGACCTTCCTCTCTACAATAGGCACATTGATTAGGACCTAACAAAGGTCGCGGAATGTATGGCTCAGGTTTTTGATACAACCTCTGAAACTGCGGAGGCTGCTGAATTTGAGGCTGAACATAACGTGGCGGATAGGCTTGTTGCAAGAGAACCTTCGTTTTTAATTCTTTCGTCTTTTTCTCTTGCTTTTCCTTTTCTTCCTTATCTCTATTCTCATAATATTGTGCAGTAGCCAATATCTGAGCAGAAGAAGAAACAGCCCATGAACTTTCTGAATCCTTTAATTTGTGTGACAGCTCATGAAGCAAATTGAATACTAATTTGTCCACGAATAATCGCTGTCCACCCTCGGTAGCCATGTCCTGACCACTGTGGTCGATAAATGTCTCCTCGAAACGAGTAAAGAAGTCAGAGACACTTTCATCTTTCTTTTGTTTGCATGCTGCTAGTTTATCCCAATTAACTCTCAGTGCAGGCATCATAGTTTTCATTAACGTGATGATTCTACCAGGAAGTTCCGAGATCAGAGCGTCAGGCTTTGCGCCACCCACTTGGTCTCTATCTGTATTAGTTATAACATCCCAAGTAGCACCTAATTCTTGTGCGTGATCCTCTCTACGAATCTTAGCCCATATTGTCTGTGGGACTACATTACCCATTAGCATATCAATATCTGCTAAATTCATAATGCAAGCATCGATTGTCTGCGATAATTCTTTGTAATAACCTGCAGGGTTTTTACGAGGATCTGGTAGAGTCTGCTTGAGAGCCAAAACTTCAGATCTCTTCCAAGGGACATGTACCCATATACGTTGGAAATGAGCAGGAATAGCTGCATTAGCACCTACAGCCGCAACTGCCTCCTTCCAAACTGGAGGAACCTCTCTCATAGGGTAATTTCTCGACGTCAGTCTAACCGACGGATCGGAATCAAGAAAAATCTGACAAAACAATAAGGATCTATAAGAGATAAGCATCCTTACAGCTTCCTCAACTTTAGAACCTACAATAAGTCCTTTTTCAAAATCCGCCTGAACATTCAACAGATCTTGTGAGATCCGACTCGAACTCACATCTTCCCATTCTTTAATGAGAATATCGCACATTACATTAAAAACATATCTCTGCATAGGCGCATTCCATTGCAAACAGGTAGGCATATTATCAAGCACACTATATTGTGGACCCTTCTTGATCCATCTTCGTGCAAGAGAGTCTAGCTTCTCTCGTTCTTCAAAATCTGGGAACTGACTACGAGATTGTCTTCGAGCAAAAGCCGGAGACACATTAAAAGCTCCAAAGAAAGGAGATAGAATACTAGTGACAGAGTCTGTGAGACGCTTACGCACAGACGGTGAATTAGACATTAGAACTGGAGACAGAGTATTAGGAGAACTGACAGGAGAAGAACTGGAAATTGCAGGAGGAGCAGAAGGCAAAGGAGAGCTAAGATCAGGAGATGAAGGCAAAGAAGTTGAGACTAATGGTAAAACCGGCAAGGGCGGTAATACTGGAGGAGGCAAATGCTGAAGAGCCGGAACCGGCGGAGGTACTACTGGCAGCTGAGCAGGCTGTAACAGCTGAGGTACATTGGCATTTTGCGCATAGGGCGGAGGCAACCTTAATAAGTGGGACATTAGGGGATCTTCTTCTATATCTTTCTTTTTGTCAGAAGGAGAAGCAGGCAACACCGGATAGCATTTATCTATCGCCATACGATGTTGTCTTTCCGAAATTTCAGTCGCGTTATCAATTTCATCATTTTTGAACTGTTGGGCAGCCTGTATAATTGTCATACCCTGTGCTTTCCTATCTCGTTTTGCTTGTTTAATTTCTTTCTGTTTGGCTTCCTTACGCCAAAGGCGGAAAGAGTCAAACATTGCCGGCCGGGCTTTTCATTTGAACAAAACTGCTTCTAAATTATCTAGTACATCAGGATCAAAACTGCAGTTTTCTGGCCATTTAAGAACACCATCTTTCTTCGTGTATCGAGTCCATGTCTCGTTAAAGGCAATGGGGCCGATACCATGTTTCGAATAGAGCTCATATGTGGGAGTTCCAACCGAAGGAATCGGACAAGAGTCCTCAAGTCGGGAGTCCCTATTACAACCAAGACAACAAATTCTTCCAAACTTAGTCAGACCAGGCATCTCAAGATCTTTCCTGTCTGTTCAAAAACTTCAAGGGAGTAAAACTCAGTTTACGCAGCACAAATGCACTTACCCTCGGCTTTATATTCTGCAAAACATAAATCTAAGTAACCTAAGGACATCAAACAAAGAACCAAATTGTGGGCGCGACCCACAAAGATACTTAACTAAGGACGTCTTCTTCCACCAACAGAGGCCCGTCTATCATCTCGCCTTACCATACATCATCAAAGGAATGGGCCAAAGCAGGGTGGCAGTCAGGGCAGCAGTCGTCAGTAGACGTCAGGAAGGAGTAACCGCGCTGCAAAAGACCTTCGGACCACTTTCGACATACAGGGGTCGCTTAGTGTGGCTCGCGAACCCTCCGGAATTTTCTTGCGGGGTTCCTCACAACCTTCGAGCAGAACCGGTACCACTGAAGCCGCCCCACGCTGGGCGCCAGTTGAAGAAACAGAACCTTTTGGACCTGGCGGCGCAGGGTACGCCCTCTGTCTCCGAAGTTCACCTGCTTCGCTACACAGAGACACGGGACACTCTGTCGGCGTTAGAAGATTGGATTTATTTAGCTGCAGCTAGTACAGTTACCCTAGAAGTACACAAAGTAGGTTCTCAGGAGACTGCCACTTCACTCTGTGGCGCATCAGATTAAATACTATACAATACACAATTATTAACGAGATACGCTCCCAAAGCATATAAGGAAAGAGCCAATAGGGAAAGTTGGAAAACAAAGTGGAACCAATAGGTAAGGTTCGAAAACAGAAATATCAGATGACTCGAAGAGACCTCTCCTCCAACTGTGTTTGTCATCCCACCCTCAGGCTAATACATTACAGATTCATAACTATCTCGCAGGTGGTGAGATACGTTTGTGTGTATTGGAGGACGGTCGTGAAACAAGAGAATGCTAGCAGGAGACAGTGAAGGCCAGTCGATAAGATAAAGTCAGGAAAGAATAGTGTGAGCCAACAGATAGTTGAAACAGGGATTAGAAAAAGCCAGACAGGGATTAGCGTACTCGGCTAGTTCTAACACCAGCTTTACAAATAAAGGCAGAGGACGTATTTTGACACCGGGCTACAGAAAAAGGCAGAATAGACTTCGTTCGCCGTGCTGCCTGAGTGATGGCAACACAAAATGGCGGCGGGTCACAAAATGGCGGGTCGATTCGATCGTGATCGAAAATCGAAGTTCCTCAGCCTCCGGTACGATAGTTTGTACCAAGCTTACCCCGCTGAACAGCCTGGCTACAAATTGAGCACATAGCAATGTTCTCCTCCTTACTGCTAATCGAAAAGAAGTCCCAAACTGGGGAGGAGAACTTTCTGGTGCTGCTGAATGTGCCACTTTCAATACCAGATGAACTGGTGGGTGTGCTTGGAATGTGACACTGCGACTTCTACCACTACCTACTGAGGTGGTCGTTGAGCTGGATGTAGGTCCCTGCCTTTCCTTTGCAAATGAAAATATGGAAGCTGGAGGTTGTGGTGGTGTTACCTGTGTTGATGGTATCCATGCTACATCCCTTGCAGCCATTTTGGATAGGGTAATAATGTTGGTCTCCATATCCTTTGGGCCGGGAGTGATGTCCGTGATGATTGGCTCGTCGTCATCATCATCTCACTCTTGTACATCTACCTCCATAACTCTAAGGCTTTCTGGAACCTTCCTTTTCACTAGCCTTGTCTTGTGGCATGCATCACTCTCAGACTGAGCTGGTGGTTTCCAAGTGGCATCAAGATCATCAGAAGCGGGGCTTGAAGAAGAAGATGATGGAATAACCCTCCTTTTCCTTGCTGGGGGTCTGGAAGACAATGGATCTTCTGAAACAATGGCTTGCCCCTCTTTGTCTGCAGGAAGCTCGATTTCCTGAAATGCCCCTACTTCAGGAGGAACAACTACTATTGTGGGCTGTTGTTGTGACGGTTGTTGCGGCTGCTGCGGTTCTTGCGGCTGCTGCGGTTCTCGTGGCTGCGCATGCTGCTGCTCTTCTTGCGGCTGCGCCTGCTGCTGCTGTTCTTGCGGCTGCGCCTGCTGCTGCTGTTCTTGCAGCTGCGCCTGCTGCTTCAGACTTATCTGCTGGGTTGCCGCATGCATTGATTGTGTACTACTTTGCGATACTGACATTTCAACATCGCAGCTCGTTAGTAGACTGGCTACCTCTGCGACACTCATGGGCTTGGGCCTAGGTTGGTGGGATTGGCCCGCTAGTGCGGATGTGCTGCTCCCAGCTTGGTTCCCGCCGGACAACGATGCTGCAGGCGTGTGTTTTTTGGTCCCAAAAAACACATTTGCCGGCACACCAGTCATGGTTAGTGCCTCTTGTTTTTTCTGTTCCTTCTTCTCACCGGCAACTTTCCAACTTTCTTTGTACTTTAGTACCTGGTACCTTTCTTTGGGCCCATTTTCTTCAGAGGTCAGACAGGACGCAGGTGCACAAGTTGCAGAGATGTCTGTGGTCACAGTTGGACGTGATGTGATCCTCAGCAGGAATTCTGTCTGGCAGTACAATGGATGATGTTGATAGTTACCTCCTCCTGTGTCTTTTTGTGCACCTAAAAGCAAATAAGCCAGGAGAAGAACATCAGTGAAATGTTGCATTTGTTGTTGTGGTGCAATTCCTACTAGTACAAACAAAAAAATAGAAGATATAGTGTAGCCATTTGTGAGACTTTGGCAACAAGGGCTATGGTATACTACTTACTGTGTACAGTATACACACACTACACTCTCAGGAAGGATAGGAAAGAATAAGAACTACCACAAAAATACAAATGTAATGGAAGGGAGCTGCTGCTGGCAAAGGGGATGGATGGAAGCAGTAAGCCAATAGGAAAACCATGCAGGCCCATATAAACTCCCACCAGAAAAGGCCACAAGCCACATGGACACTCACAAGCAACAAGCTGGAGGCCTGGCAATCAATGAACTGCCAAAAGGCATATAGAGAAGCCAGGCAAAAGATGCATGCTAAACCACACTGTTGTGCCTTTTTAATGCAATACAATGCAAAAACGAACATCCACAGGGGAAAACAAGGTCTGCAGGGTGCACACCAACACACCAGGCACACACAACAAAGGTATTTCTTTAACACACCCGCAAAACCAGAAATCCATGCCCTAAATGATGTTTAAATTCAACAGGACACACAGATAAACACTTGTTTAATACATTTGTGGTTACCTCCTCTGAGCCTACTGGATGAAGGCAGGCCTGTGGGCAGACAAGGCCACACAAGCTTGCAGGCCTAGGCTTCAAAATGGCCGCCAGCCACATGGCCAGGCCCACCCAACTACAAGAAAGAGAAGACAGACAATGCAGGCCTGTTGCAAAAAACACACTGCCTGTCTTCAAAATGGCCGCCAGCCTCATGGCCAGGCCCACAATAAGCAGCCTAGGCCACAAAGGAATACCATGCAGGCCTATATATATGGCAAAAGCTGCACACTAATAACTCCCACCAGAAAAGGCCCACAGCCACATGCACACTCGCAAATCACAAGCAACAAGCTGGAGGCCTGGCAATCAATGAACTGCCAAAAGGCCTATAAAGAAGCCAGGCAAAAGATGCATGCTAAACCGAAAATTTGGCGTGTTCGCGATCGCGACCTTCACCACACTTCCGCCGGATGTCGATGGCGCGTCCAAAATGACGTGTTCGCGATCTCATGGTCTTTGTCGCGGTAGAGATTGACGTATTTGCGACCTGACGCTCTCTCTCGCATTGGAAAATGACGGTGTATGATGGCGAGGAGAAAGACGTGATCGGGATCGCGAACTCTCACGGGATAACTCGACTGGCTATAAATATCTCGTGGCGCACGCGAACGGATTGGAAAACTCGTCGGCGAACGCAGGGATCCCGGTAAGGCGATCGCACGCGTGAGAACGCATTTTCAAAGCGCGAACATGAAAAAATTCTTCGCAACTCGGCAAATAGCAGAAATTTTGGCATTTTTGCGCTCTCCGCGGAACGCGAAAATGTCAAAATATCGCAATTCCGCGAGCGGAACGGAATTTGACGCTCACCCTTAGTTGGCGGGCGACGTGGGCGAGGGGGGCCATGTAGACGCTGAACAGCGTCAGGCTGAGGGAAGAGCCCTGGGGTCTGTCGCAGATGATGTCGGTGGCTTCTGAGCGGAAGGGGGGAGGCGGATGCTCTGAGTTCTCCCGGAGAGGAAGGATGTGGTCCAGTCCAGGGCCTTCTCTTGGATTCCGGCTTCTTGGAGGCATGTTTTTAGTGTGCGGTGGCAGACCGTGTAGAAAGCGGCTGATAGATCCAGGAGGATGAGGGCTGATGTCTCGCCGTTGTCTAGTTGAATCCTGATGTCGTCTGTGGAGGCGATGAGGGCTGTCTCGGTGCTGTGGTTTCTTCGGAACCCGGACTGGGATGGGTCTAGGATGTTGTTGCCCTCGAGGTAGCCGGTCAGTTGCATGTTGTCGACTTTCTCGATGACCTTCGCCGGGAACGGGAGCAGGGAGATGGGCCAGAAGTTCTTAAGGTCCTTGGGCTCCGCCTTGATCTTCTTGAGAAGGGCGTTGATCTCGGCGTGCTTCCAGCTTTCCGGAAATGTGGCTGTCTCGAGGGAGATGTTGATTACTTTCCGAAGTTGGGGTGCAATGGCTGCGTCTGCTTTGTTGAATATGTGGTGTGGACAGGGGTCTGACAGTGATCCTGAGTGGATGGAGTTCATGATCTTGCGTGTTTCGTTGTCGTTGACGTTGGTCCAGGAGGTCAGGCAGTTGATGCGGGTGGTGTTCGCCGGGGGGGGGGTCTGGCGCTGTCGGGGCAGTCGTGGTGTTGAAGCTGTCATGAATGTCAGCGATCTTGCGGTGAAAGAAGGTGGCCAATGAGTCGCACAGTTCTTGTGAGGGCGGGATGTCGTTGGCGTTGGCGCTGGGGTTGGAGAGTTCCTTGACGATGCTGAAGAGTTCTTTGCTGTCATGTGCGTTGTTGTCCAGGCGGGCTTTGAAGGACGATCTTTTGGCTGATCTGATGAGGTGGTGATGTCTGCGGGTGGCGTCCTTGTGGGCTGCGTAGCTGTCCGATGTTCGTTCGTGGAGCCATTTCTTCTCCAGTTTCCGGTATGTTCGTTTGGAGGTCTGGAGCTCTTTGGTGAACCAGGCGGCTTTCTTGCTGGTGCGGCTGTTGGATGGTTTCTTGAGCGGGCGAGGGTGTTGGCGCACTCGTTGATCCATTATCTGAAGTTGTAGGCGGCGGTGTCTGGGTCGGTGGGGTTGGTGGGCGGGTTCTGGACGAGGGTGTTGGCCAGCTGGTCTTCGGTGACTTTGCTCCAGCAGTGTCAGGACAGCTGTTGGGTGCGGTGGTGTGTGGTGGGCTTCTTGTGGGTGAAATGGATGCAGCGGTGATCGGTCCAGTGGAGTTCAGTGGTGTGGTCGAAGGAGACGTGGGTGCTTGTGGAGAAGATGGGGTCAAGTGTGTGGCCGGCGGCGTGGGTGGGTGCGGTGACCAGTTGTCTGAGGCCGAGGTTGGCGAGGTTGTCGATGAGGGTGGCAGACTTGGCGTTGTTGTTGTTCTCGAGGTGGATCTTTTCACAGTTCCACTTTAATACTCCTTTTATAGACAGGATCCACTATTATGATTTCAGAATTGATTTAGGTTGATATTCTTTCACATATCATTTTCTGGCTGTAGCTCAGACATAGCCTTTGTGCTATGAGATAGCTCTTACAGCAGTAACAATAGTACTGGCTTTAAGTAGACGTTTCCAAAACAGGAACACAATTTATCAAGAGATCTCAGCACCTGGCTATCACCAGCCTTCCTGAGCAGTCATCGGGCAGAGACAAAAGTGCAGCCCTGCTTAGAAATGTTGTCACCTTTAACAGGAGAAATCACTGACCTACCCATCACTCTTAGAATCTGCACTACATTGTCAAACAAGAAAAACTAATCAGCAGCCATTTGCTAAAAAAGGACGTCACAGAATTTTTGGGGTATCCTTTTCTACATTTTCCCTCACTTCAGTAGTGGGTCTCCCCTCCATCCACAGGTATGTAGCTATTACACACCCACTGTGTAGGTAAGCTATATCTACTCTCCATCATGTAATACAAAGTGCATCCCAGTGGTCCATGCACTTAAACTTTCACCACAGAAGGAGTCTTACTACTACACACTTGCTACATACCCACCTCACCTACATGCACATGGAATTTCAGTGCAAACAGCTAGGGGGTCACACAAAATCCATATTTGGGCTATCTGAGATGATCTATCTGGAGCTTCCACCCCTCCCTATTCTTTTATCAGAGCCTTCTTATGATCCTGGGCTCCCCTTTGCTAATTGCCAAAGTCCTTTGACCCTTTACCATTTTTCCTGACTTCAGCCATCTGAGTTTCTCAAACCCTTTCTGCCATCCTTCACAAAACATACTAATTTTCACCCATTCACCTTTAAACTCCTTTGCCAAGTTTCAGTCCTTTTGACCTCAGATCCACCCTCAGACTACTGTACCGGGATCAGGCAGTGGCTTCTGTCACTCAGATGTCAAAGTATAACAGTGCAGCTTTTTATTCACTTTGCATGCTCTGATTTTTCAGCAAATACTTGCCAATTCTATATGTAGACTGATAAAGTGAGGTTTCTAGGGGCTGGCAGCATAAAAAGTATGAATAAGAACCATTTACCAAAGGGATATCCTAATATATGTGGCCTAGATTCATATAGATGTCCTCATGTTACCGGTCTTCTGCCTTCTTCCAGGTCCTTTTTTTGTTTAGGAATTGGTCCTCCTAATTCTGTTCTAAATCCTCCTTTTCTAAGTTGTTTTGGTCCTTCTGATCCTCATCCTGGCCCTGCTCCAACAATTTCTAGTCACCCTGGTACTAGTTTCCTGAATATGGTGCTCCTGGTTGTAGTTCTTCCTGACCCTGATCGTCCTTGTCCCGCTCCTGGCTGATTCTTGTATTAGCCCTCAATGGGCCTCCTGATCTTATGCTACTAACCCTCACCCTGATCCTGCTGGCCTGCTGGGTCCTTATCAAACTAGCCCTGTTGTCCTGGTTCTCCTATGGCTGGCACTTCCTGGTTTGGTGCATTCTGATTCTCCTTGCCCTGGTCCTTGTGGTCCACCTGGTAATGTGTCCACTGGTCCTGGTTCTCCTTATTAGGTTCCTCTTGGGCTGGCCCTTGTCAAACGGGTCCTGGTCTGGTCCCATTGGCACTTGTGACTCTGGGTGTTCTGGTTCCCCTGAACCTCGCCAGCCTGATCCTAATACCCTAGTTCTTAGTCCTCCTACTCCACTTGGAAATACAGGTCCTTGTCCTCTTGGTTCTGACTTCTCTGGTCCTCCTAGCCCTGTTCCATGTCCTGCTTATTCTGATCCCTCTAATCCACCTAATCCTCCCTCATCTGGTCCCTGGTCTTAACAGCCCTATTTCACCTTCTCCTGCCCTGACCAATTTCTGGATCCTACTCCAACATGTCATGATACTCTTGGCCATGGTCCTCCTGCTCGTTGTCATCCTGGACTAACTTTTCCATGCTGCCCTGATTCTCCTTGCCCAGGTCATCCTGTTCTTAGCCACCCGGCTTAGTCATCATGCCTCCTGTCATCCTGGCCTTCCTAGTCCTGGTCCTCCTTATTGTGGTCCAACTGGTCCTCCTAGACATTAAGGTCCAGTCTCATTACTCTTCCTGGCTGCTCTGGTCCTCCTGATCTTCCTCATCTTGGTACTGCTACCTTCAGTTCCAGGTCTTTCTGCTCCACTTGGTACTCTTGGCCCTCTTCCTATGGTCATTGTCCTCCTGGTATGCTTAGGATTGTTCCTGGTCAACTTGGTGCTGATCCTTCTAATCCTCCTTGCTCTGTCATGGTCCTTCTGGGTTTTTTGGTACTGACCCCACTCATCGTCTATGCTTATTCTGTCCCACTGGTTCAGTTGGCCATAATCTGGTTTTCCTGGATCTGGTTCTCATCCTCCTAGCCATGGTCTACCTGCTCCTTGTCCTCATGAAATTACATAAAATCACCATGGTCATCCTTTATCATTAACTGGTCCTCCAGAGACTGGCCATCCTGTTGCTCATCTTCCTGGCTATCCTGTTCCTAACCCTGATCAATCTGGTCTTGATCCTCCTTAACCTGGTCCTCCTAGTCCTCGTACTCGAAGTCCTGATCCTCTTTGCTCTGTTCTTCCTGGCCAGCCAAGTCCTTTGTTTTCTGGTCCCTTTAAACCTTTCCTTCTGCCTCTGGTTTCCTGTGTCCCAGGTCTCAGCTACCTGGCCGTCCTTGCCAAGATCATGATATTCTTGTTTTTCATAGTACATCCCTATCGAGTTCTGTGTCCATTGTCCCTAATCCTCTCGGTCCTGCTGTCGCTTATAGTTTGGTTTCTCCTAGGCCTAGTTCTCTTGGACCTGACTCACCTGCCATCCTAACGACACAAAAACAATTAGAGGGGCCCCTTACACCAAAGGAGTAGGACACCAATAGACCATAGTCAAGAAAAGATCTCCTTTGGGCAATTCAGTACACCAAAATAGATACACTCATGCGAGCAAATATATCACCAGAACATAACACACACCACCATCAAGGGCCAAGTGTACACAGTTATAAAAATATTTTATTAAAATTAACCAAACATATGGTCAAAATACAGTGCATTATCATAGTTTTAAAATGAGTTAAAAACACTCAGACATATATTGCACAAAAAGAATATTAGGGAGAACCTGCAAGAAAAATAGTTTCTAATCATCAATCAAGGCCCATACATTAAATCAAGATCATTTGTTGATTATATATTTTTTGTGTACAAACAGCTTTGACAATAAACGTAACAAATGTCTCCACAATCTACAGAGTGCCTTTACACAGTTGCGTCAACGCTTTTCGGTGGGTATCACTGCTTTTAACACCACATTCCTGAGGACAGGAAATAAAATCTCCCACACGAAAATATGGATCTATACACAATCACAAAGACAAAACACATATACAAATTCAGTTAACCCTTGATAGATGTATACAATTACAATGTTTATATCCTGGTATTATTAATTGGCTATTCATTTTTATTAAATATTATTTATTGGTATTGATAATTAGTTTATTGTTAATTAATTATTAATTGCAAATTAATTTTTATTAATTGATTAATTGAAAATTAAATTAATTGTGTGAAATTTTTTGTGGAGTGTGTTGTGTGTTTATTGGGGAATAGGGTGGGTAGTATTTCATATTATTAAAGTAATTTTTAATTTTGATTTATTTACAGTTTTAATTTTATTTATTGGTAATTTATTAATAAATCATCATTTAATTACAATATTTATTTGATTTATAAGTATGTCATTTTTAACACCTACTCTATCCAACGCTTTCCCTACTGTTTCACTCTCTGGAGTGGGAATAGTAATTTGTACCCCTACTCTAGCCAACGCTTTCCCTACTGTTGCCTTCTCTGGAGTGGGAATAGTAATTTTTACCCCTACGCTATCCAACGCTTTCCCTACTGTTGCACTCTCTGGAGTGGGAATAGTTATTTTTACCCCAACGCTATCCAACGCTTTCCCTACTGTTGCACTCTCTGGAGTGGGAATAGTAATTTTTACCCCTACGCTATCCAACGCTTTCCCTACTGTTGCACTCTCTGGAGTGGGATTAGTAATTTATATCCCTACGCTATCCAACGCTTTCCCTACTGTTGCACACACTGGAGTGGGAATATTAATTTTTAACCCTACGCTATCCAACGCTTTCCTACTGTTGCACTCTCTGGAGTGGGAATAGTAAATTTTACCCCTACGCTATCCAACGCTTTCCCTACTGTTGAACGCACTGGAGTGAGAATAGTAAATGTTACCCCTACGCTATCCAACGCTTTCCCTACTGTTGCACTCTCTGGAGTGGGAATAGTAAATGTTACCCCTACGCTATCCAACGCTATCCCTACTGTTGTACTATGTGGAGTGAGTATATATATGAATTTATATGTATATGTTTAATTTATTTTAATATTGTATGTATTAGTTATTATTTTTAAACATGTTTTAATATTTTTAACTATGTTTATTTTAATTATATGTATTATTTACTTAATTTTACATTATTATTAAAACATTTTAAAAAAACGATATTTTTAACATCGATATTTTTGACAACAATATTTCCCCCCCGATATTTTTGTACTTACCATTATGTAGATAGGACTTCAATATTTTTGACATCGATATTTTTGTGGGTCATAATTCCTATGTACTCCTGCCCCTAGACCTTTAGATACTAGGCCTCCTGTTTTCACAGAATCCCAGTCCTGGACCTTTTCATCCTTCTCACCCTGCCTCTCTATCCTCGTGGTCCAGCTCCCCTGGTTTATTGAGTCCCTTGGTCCTTCTGATCCTGGTCCCCATGGTCCATGTAGTCCTGGTCTTTGTTCTGGTATTTCATTTTTGGATCCTCATGTATTGGGTCTTCTGATGATGGTTTCATTGGCCTTGGCTTCCCTAGCCCTTCTAGTCCCCTGGTCTCCGGCCCCATCCGAGTCCTAGTAGTCTTCTTGGTTTGCCTGTTCTACCTTGTTCTTCTCCATTTGACTGTGGTCCCCTCTATCATGGTCCTCCTCGTAATGGTCCTTCTGGTTCTGGTGCTAGTATTGATAAATATGATGTGGGTATACACCATGATATATGCATATATAATGATGCACTTTCATCTCCATTGCTGAATTCACCCGATATGACCTCGCCCTCAACCCCAAGTCAGAAATACGTGGTCAGGCAGGTCCTGCGACCTAGGCCTGAAGCAACTGATTGACAGATCACAGGGGGGGGACATGTAACCCTTAGACAAATGTGTGAACATGAAAACCCAGATCGATCTCACAGATAAACAGCGACACCACAATGGTCTCAGGAGATTGGCCCCAATAAAGCATGTTTGGCCGGATGGGCGCACGTTCCCAAAACACCATAAAGTCAGATACCACACTACGTTAGGAACACTCAGCCAATCAGAACACATTATGCACATCACGCGCTTCCATGTCGGACATCTGGATACGTTCCCCCCCTAGCTCCGCATTGTGTCCACGCTGGGTGCGAGAGCCACCTGCTCTTCTTACGAAAAGGCCAGAATTATGGCTCTATGATTAGGCTCAGATTCCTTTTCTAAAAAAAATTTACAAATTGCTTTATTACACTTTGCGATAATGCATAAAATCATGGACAAAACTAATGTACTTTGAGACAGCCATCAGACCCCCGACTCTGTTGCCTTCTCTCCTGGCCACTGCGACTAATTAAACTAACTGCTCACGTTTTGCCAAACACCTTTTGTCTTTCAAATTTTTTCAAGGTAAATTCATGATCGAGCAATATTTTAATGATCTAGCCAGTAGAGATTGGTTCTAGGAGCCCGACTGCAGCCGAAGGAACTGGGCCCCGCCAGTACAGATTCAAATCTGTGCAGCAAGAACCGTGAGCAGACGCAGCAATTGATTTGATGTTCTGCTGAATTCACGGGGCAGAGGTCCATCCTGAAGACACCGTCAGTGAGTTGGATACTACACCGGATCTTAGTCCCAGCATTTAGAGTATGGGAAACTAGGACAGCGATCACCTTTCTTGATAGTTAGCCCGCTAGGATAGGTGAGAGTTGTTTAGTCGGATGCAACGCTATGCATGAGCAGAGGGTATGCATAGGCTCTGGGTGTGATATAGAGGAGTTTTCTTAGGGCTATCTGTTTCTTAACACTGGTATTATCTTAAGAAACCACTGGGTGTGAGACAGCTTGAATGGATGACCCCTGGGAGTGACATAGGGTATAATTCTGACTTTGGGGGAAAATTTGGACCTTGGAGAGTAAGACGCAGCTTGTGCTTGGTCAAGTAGGGCCTGTAGTTGTCAAATCGCTCCTTCTTCTTCACGTAAATTGTTGCTATCTTTGTCCCCTGAGCTGATATTGACAGACAATCGGGCTCACTTAGTTCCGTGTACCACGCAGAGCCTCCCCTCGTCATTGAGTGGTATGCAATAGGAGCGGGCTAAGGTTTTGGACAAAGTCATCCTTTTTTTTTCTCTGTCACATTTTTCCCTTCAACTTTCATTGTGGTTTTCTATTTATGTGTTTTTCTTGATTTTGTGGTACTGATGAATTATTGCAACTGTGTTTCATGTTGAATGGTATGTCCAGTTAACAATTTTATATGCGTATGAAAAAGTCATAATTTGTTTACATTTTGCTATTCCACTGCTAAAAGTAATGTTCATAATGTTTTTGAGTTAACCAATGCACATTCTTACAGGTTGTTATTTTCCATTTGTGTTGTTTTAATGTATTGTGAAAGTTTGTTTGATTCATCCTTGTCCCAAGCTGAGCTCATAGTAAAAGTAGTTATTGCAGGTATAATCCCTTGTACGTATTTTCCCCAAGATCAGATTAGTATTTAAGTTTGTTTTAAAGACTTGTACCAGTAGAAGTGTATAAGCCTTATAAAAGTTCCCAACCTATCATGGAGTCACCTTTAAACCATAAGCAAACTAGGTTCCCAGCACAGACTAAAAAGATGGATAAATTCTGCCATGAATGGCACGCACACACGAAGATGCACGAGTTCCCCTGGTCAGAGTGGGGGACCTTTAACACCAACATAACACACAAGGCCACATATAAAAACAAGTACGTAGGGCAGAAGAAGGCTAATGGCCCGACCTACAATTCTACCTCAGAATCCGCAAGCAAGGCGTCCGCACCTCCCCCACCATACACAGGCACAGAGGTGCTCTCTCTAATTCCCACCCTCCCTGATGTTCCTGCACTGGGTTACACCAATCGGCCAGTCGAGGGTGTTCGAAGAGCCCTCCCCCAGGCAGCGAGACACTAGATCTAGGACAGGGAGGTTGTCAGATCAGCAAACACAGGCGATTCTGGCCTCATCCCAGTTCGGTGCTAGAATTCCCCAAAGTTCGACCCCCCCATCGCATATCGCATGCAACCCATCAAGCCCCAGCAGCAGGGGGACCATACACTCCAAACAGTCCAGTCTGGTGCTCTCAGGAACTAGGAGGTTCATAGCATTTCATGATAGTGACACCACCAGTGGCGTGGGAGGAAAAAGGTCCTAGGCCACAGACGTCTAACATTGAGGGGAGAGTCACAGGTTATACTCCCCCAGGGGATGCTCATGCAGCAGAAGAAACAACAGGAAGTAAGCTGGAGGACAAGTTCCTACCAAGGAGAATCACACGCAGCAGCAAGCAAACCAGGCAGCCTAGGTGGGAGTTAGAGGAGAAGTATGGGTTGAGATTGGAGAGAGAAAGAGCTCTCGTCTGGGAAGCACAGAAGGAGAGCATAGTGATGCACCCTCCACTGGAGGAGAGCCAAGCTAGGTACTGGGTTCTGTGAGATGAGGAGCCCGAACTAGAGCAGAAGAGAGGCCTCCACTGGAAACAGAAATGCCACCAGATCGTCAGCGTAAGTGAGGGGCTGATCAAGAAATAGGGAACAGGGTAGCCTAGCTCAAACACACTTAAGACATAGGAGAACCAGAATGGCACCTCTGCGTGTGCATGAGGAGAGCAGTGATGAGGATGTCTGCCACTCCCCCCAAACACGCGGGTCAAACAAGCTGACCCCTAAAGAGACAGTGTTGAGAGAAGAATTCAAGGTCTTCGCGCAACCATTCTGCCACGTGCTAGCCCTCTGGACCAAAAGAGAGGGCAAGTACAAAAGACCCTAGCCATGAGAGGGATCCTTCAAACCGAAGGAAATGGCAGTCACAGAAGATTGCATCCGGAATGCAGGGGGAGATCTCAGGCGGTACATCCCTTACATGCAGGAATACCTGAGAAGATGGGAGTGCTACGTTGGAGAAAAGCCAGTGGAGCTGCTCCAAGCCAAAAATGCCCGTTGTTACAGAAAGAGACATCAGGGACCATCTAGGCACGATGGGTCCCAATGGACAAAGAAGGGCTCAGGACCAAACGGCCACTATTGATGGATGGGGCGGAGAAATTGATCTCCTTCTTTGAGAAAAACACAGTGGAGATAAACCTAGCAATAGGTGATGTTAAGAGACTTCTCAGCAGCCTCATCGGAGAGCAGACCAACACGGTCTTTTCCCAAGCCAGCATCCCAACCGTCACTCTGACCAACACTGAGCATGACAGGACCGCATTCAATTCATTCAGACACCAGATCTGGAATGCCCTTGAAGGAATGTTCCCTGACTGCCCTCTGTGGAAACCATGAGGGAACGGTGGGGTCAAGAGACAGGACAGCCATGGACCGACATGGGCCCCCAGGTTGCATTCTTCTACAAAATCCTCAAAAAGGGGCTGCCCACCAAAATACAGAGTGGTCTAGATAGTGTAGTAGGATTTGACACCAAACCTTGGTGGGAGATCCAGGCCCACATATTACATCACTACAGGAAGAAACAAGAAAAGGACAGGGAGAATAGCCCTTGAGGGGACTGCTTGGGCCACAAGTCTGCTAGTAGCTGCAGTCTTGAAGGGAGCTCTGCTGCCGGATCCCAGAGGGTTTCCACCCAGTCCTAGTGGCAGAGGTCAGGGAGGCTGGCAGCAGCCAGACCTGAGAGAGTGCTACTACTGTCACCGAATGGGCCACATGGTCAACTGACGCCGCCTGAAGGCGTACCATGAGTAAAGATTGATAGGCCTGGCCCAGTTCTCGTAAAATCCCCATCCACAAAACCAAGCCCAGATCAAACTGAGCGTACAGCTCATTCAGCCACAAGGAAATCAGTCAGCAAACTAACTACACCACTGCAACGAGTGCCAGGTGGTTGGTCAAACAGAACGAACTGTAGCAGGCAGGAAGCCCTGCCCAGCAAGCTTCTGGGCCACAGCCGCAGCAGGCAGAGGTGACTGTCTGGGGAGGCAATGCCATCATGCAATCGCCCAATCTAAATATGCAGTAAATCTAAACCCCCATTATGACCCATTCACTTCACACCAACTCCAGGAAACTCACCACAACAATAAAGATCAGCAACACAGCATCATGAGAAAACTCAAACTTTTACTTGTGTTCAGGGAAAACTCAGGGTTGCTGTATGTTGAGTCGATTGAAAATCCATGCTAAAGCCGTCATTTGGGTGCCTGGAGGGGCCTAGGCCCCACTCTGCTGTTAGCCCCTGGGTCAAGGTTGGCTGACCAACCCCTGGGGAGGGCAGTTGACCAGAGAGCGGGGCAGCCCCGACCAGTTCATGAAATCAGGCAACCAGGTCCCTTCGCCCAAGTCCAATTAGGACAGGTTAATATGACTATTTAGTGAGGACCCCTTTTCTCAACATTTTGGCCTTCAGCAAATGGAGGCCCACTTTTCAGTTCCAAAATGAAGCGACACTCCGGTGCCGGAAGCTAGGTTTTCAGTGCACTTGGGATAATGGTGTCCCCCATAGAACTCCATAGTCCACGCACAAGCAGGCCACAATTTGGCACAAAGCTAGTAGGGAGATTCACCAGGGCAATCAGCCACCTCAGTTCATCACTTGCAGTACAACAAGTCCCAGCCAAACACCTGACTACTGTTGTAAGCACTATATTTTGCCTCCTCCTCTCCCCTAATGCTTCCAAGCATCCAAAGTCTGCTCAGGGGATCATGTCCCTCCAAAACTGCGACATTAGCGTGTCACTGGGTAAGAAGTTCCTGATCCCCGCCAAGGGTGGCAGACCCAAAGCATCCTGGATCCGAGGGAGAGAGGTGCGCCGGGAGGAGGTTCTGTAGATGACCTTTGCAGCCCCCACACCAGGTGACCAGGTGCACAGATACACTTATCAGTGCACCCAGCTTGTTGAAACAAATAACACACCACCTCACGGACATCATCCAAGAAATGAATGGAATGGAAGGCGCCCAATGACCTGCAGGAAGCAGCCCAAAGTAGCCAAAACCGAAGCTTCCAGAAACAGGGCCTGGTCAAGTCACCCAACTCCATTAGGGAAAACCATGTTACATCCATGCAGGGACCAGAGGGGCATACACATATCCTCAGGACATATTGCAATTACCCACTACCTCCCAAAATTGTGACACCCCCCCCCCCCTTCCTTTCATGGCACATCTTTAGGTCAAAAGGTACCATCCTCATCGACAAAAATGACAACGCTCATAAAATGATCGTTAGGTAAAAAAAGACAACCACAAAGATCTCCCCACTAAAACACTCACTTCCATTATGGTGAGGGGGAGGGCCAAATGACCCATAATATAAACCTCAGGCAACACATGCCTAACACTTACTGGTTGCTAAAATGACGCCCAAACTGGGGTCCCCATTCAATACCTCACCAAAAATTGCACACAATGGATGCACAGATAAGCCCCAAAAAGGGCAAGCACAGGAATTTCTGAGACCGAGTAATGATGCATGTCTCTCTCTAACAAGCAAACCTATAACTCACAGCTCTTATTCAACAGGTCTGCAATCAAGCTGCAAGTAAACCACCTTTACTGTGGCTCGCAACCTATTCAGTAGCAACCTCCGAGGTTGCAACAAACACGAGGGTTCAAGCCAACAAATACAACGGACTATTTTTTATGAACATTTTTTACAAACAGACTCTTTACACTGTACCAAGCAAAAAGACACCTTGGATGCCAGAAAGCTGCAAACGACCCTCCAGACACCATCCCTAGACCTGCAATGTTTAAAAAGTTATGTAATATTGCATCTTTGTACATCACCTGCTTAGCATAGGTGTGGCCACATCCATCGATAGCAAGAAATCTGCCTAGTCACATGGAGCCTACCTCAACATTACTACAGGGACCTCTTCCGCCTCACTTACACTGAATCAAACGCTAGAACTACACATGCACTACACTGCATACTCCTACACAACACATGGTACCAGTACATGACCGCTGTGGGAACCCAGACGTGAGTTAAGTCATGCTATGTCTGCTCACTGATACCCTATGCCTTGGGTGCAGACAGACTTTACTTATCCCAAGAAATAACCCCTGAGAAAGCAAAATGTCTCATCTACCTGTACCTATGTAGAATTAGTGCCAAAATACAACTCAGTAGAGTAGAAACCCATAGACTAGTGGTAAACATCACCTGGTATGAAACCAACCCCACAGTGTTACACCTTTTCCCTGAGGCTAGCAACATTCAAACCGAGCTAGACAGGATGCGCAGTCGGGGCTCCATTGAGAAGGACACTGTCCTCCTTCAAGATTTTCCAGAGAAGAGGTTTTTGGGGGTAGCAAGACCACTGCACCAAACATATCCACTCCCGCCTCTGTCTGTGGTCACAGGGTGGCCCTTTCCATATCTGGGTCAGTATTCTCTAGTAACAAATGGACCCCGACATTGAGTTCCAGTGCAGGGCCATTCACCTAATTGATACCAGGGAAAATGAATCCAGAAGGGAAGAGTTGAATGCCACTATAGATACCCCGTGTCAGAAATACTGGGACACTGAGATAGATAGGTACACTTGACTAGAAGAGAAGGGGCAACCCTAAATTGTATGGAATCTTACACTGTATTACTTGTATTTCAGAATGAATGATACTGCTCGGCACTAACGAAAATTGTGAAGCAATAATGCACTTACCAGGTATGTGTCGAGTTTGCCTATACCTAGCACGTTCCTGGATGGCGGGGTCTCTGCACTCTTGTAACCATACGTACCCTACCCTTGTCATCCCTGGAGAATATCTATCCAAGTTGTACCAACATCCGCTGCAGATTGGTTACTTTGGCTGAGCTTTGTTTAATTAAACCAACTGTTCCTGTTTTGCCAAACACCTCGTCTTTTAGATTTTTTAAAGGTAAATTCATATTCAACCAACACTGGTCTTCCTCATCCATGTGGCACTGGTCCAGATCCCCCTATTCCACATCCTGCTGGTCCTTCTCATGCTAGTTCCTCTACCGCTAGTCCTCTTTTTTCTTGCCTTGTTCCTCCTCATCTTTTTGTTCCTGGTCCCATCTGACATTGGTAACCCTGGTCCTCAAGCATTAGGTCTTACTCAACCTAGTTCTTTTTATCTTGGCCCTCGTGGCTCAGATAGTCCTAGCCTTCCTAGTGGTCCTCCTTGTGGCACTTATTCTCCTACTGGTCATCATCTTCCTCCTACAGGTCCAACTACTTCCTTTAAGGCCCAGAACATCCACAAATTCTTTAGTCAGGTACAGCCTCCAAGCTTCCCACTTAGATTTTTCCTCTTGGCTTCCATATTTCTTTTACTGAGACAGCACTGTCAAAGTCAGAAATGAGAGCTCAGTAGGGACATAACCTTGCCATTTGAGTACTGTTTAGCATTTTAAAAATCAAAACTACTGTTCCCAAATAGATTGTGTGGTTGACTAAAATGTCAGTGTGGCTGAATGGCCACTCATGACATGGGACCAATAAGCATCTATGCCTGAAACTAACTCTGCTGGGTAAATAGTATGAAAAGGTATGTTTATTCAGCAGGCACCTCAGCGAACTACCCTGATACAATCCTTACCTGACTCTTGCTTTCACTTCCCCATTCCACAGAAGTCCCATTACTGTGACTTACTTAATTTACCTCCTGCAATGTCCCAAAGCACTGTGTCCTGAGCACTAATTGTCCACAGTAAGTATCCTCTGTGACTCAGATACAACTTATCTGACTGCATTCCCTTTTAGATGCTACTTGTCGACCTGCTGCTGTGTTGCCAGGTTTGAAATACTAAGCAAGCACAATCCCCCCCTAAAAAGAAGCCTAAAGCTAGCAGAAGCACTTTCATAAAAAGCCAAAAAAGAGTTCCGCCCTCAAAAGTCATGAAAAGGAGGACCGTGAACATTAAAAAAACAATGTAATCACATGAGTGAATAAACCATTTATGTAACATGCCTTGCTTTAAAACCATACTCATTATTCTTTGCAGACAGCCAAATACTTCTAGACTGCAGAGCAAAATGTCAATGTGCCATATCCTGCAATTCCTAAAACAGAAGTTTGATACCCGCATTTCTTACTTGAACATTAAAATAACAAATATTTTTTATTCAAAATTGATTTTACTTTTTTCTCTGCTATAAGTAGCTGATCTTAATCCATGCACTTACCTTCGTACAAATGATGGTACAATTGTACATACACTTACTTTGGTAAGCTTCATACATGTTTAATCCCCATTACAAGATGACCACCACCCTACCATTGCCTGGAATCCTTTTTTACATTATTTATCTGGCTGCTAGTCAATTTGCACATCATCTCTACTATGTATCCTGTGGCAGGCTAAACAGCAGATATTATGTATTGTTTGGCAGCTGTCCTTGTAAATAGCCACTTCCTTTTTTTTTTAAAGGAAAAATAATATATATTTTCAAACAATAATACAACATTTTGAGGGTGTTATTTTGGACCCCATCCCACTGTAAGAGCATAACTAATGTATTGCTTATTTTCTTTCAGCATTTGCATCAAAAGGAATTGTTATGCTATGTGCATAGCATTTGCATGGTCTGGAAATGCTTTATAGTGCTGAGAAATTAAAGTAGTCCCGGGTGGACTTTGAAGCACTCATTTGTTTGCTTTTGAACCTTTCATTTTTATTTCGCCACTAAGTAATGTACAACAGGGCTGTGGTCCTATTTTTACCAAGGCCATAAATCTGAACCTTGACTTCATGGGCTTGGTAATGGACTCCAAGGGACGTGTTCAGCCGACAGGGGGGTTCACACTTCCTCTCAATCGCCGAAATGTGATTCCCTTAAAGAGCAGGATCTGCCTCGCCGTAATTAAGGGTTAATTTCACAGCTCGCTGCTTCATCTAGCATAATATCCATTCAGACTAATTAAATCTGTCTAATAACGTGAGCGCCTTTGTCTTTGTTCTTCCCGTTCTTTGTTTTACACCCTTCACATCTCATCTCCAGAACTACACGCCATCACACTCTGCTTGACAAGCAGAATCCATCCCTAAAATTAAAACATTCCTGACCTATCGGCGATGACAAGGCAGGCGAGCTTCACAGCGCCCGGGCCCAGGAAGGAGCTGACACATTTGTTTTTAATTTCAAAAGAGTGGAAAGTGAAGATCTGATCCCGTCAATCAGCCGCGGTGACAAGTTTAATCATGGCTGCCCTGCAAAAATCACGGCTAAATAGGAATTCAAATAGTGTATCACAAGGCCTCTTATAAAATGCTAATCACGGAGAAGTAATCAACTGACAATTTTCCTGATCGGTTTTCTAAAGAACTCACTCAAGGCTTTGCCGCCGGACCACAAAGACAGCCAGCACGAGGCAACCACCAGCCGCTACTTTACTTGTTCGGCCATTTTGTTGTCCTGAGAAGCCCTCTATTTCCCATTTTTGCTAAATTTCAAAGCAAAGATCTTCGCAAGGGGAGGAAGATACATGTCAAGTTTATTGGCCTAAAGATTTGTTGCCACAGCCAAGGCCCACTGAGTCTGCCAACGACAAAAGATGCATAATTTTTCGTTGGAAATACGTATCCCACCGTGGACGAAGCTAAAAAGGAAGTAAGGGTGGTAAATAATCTAGAGGCTGTTTTGCAACTATCCGATTTAACAGGTCTTATTACGGATAGCTGATAAGTGTAGCAGCTGATTAAACGGGGCTGCTATCAATCTCTTGTTTATTAAAATGATGTAGCCACCACGTTTTTATAGAGAATGTTCAAAAACATACAATGGCCTATTTTCAGAGTAAAAGATCATCTTGTGAGATATTATATATCTCAATAAGAACTATAAGTGTTAAAGTGATGAACAGAGTGCTATAATAATTACCAGTCAGTCGTGTTTTCTCTCAAGCCATTTCCCAGTTAATTTCTTGTTTGATCGCTGAGCTACGATAAGTAGGGACCAACTATTGTAAAATAATTTATATACCACTTGTGACATTTCTTGTGAGGCATAAAGTGTTTCCTGGATGACTGAGTAAATGCCTACTCTATTTCTTATGCATGGCTGTTATAGTGAATGGTTTTAGAACGGTGTATGTGACAAGGAATTTGGTGGCGTGCGAGGCTCACAGTTGTGCTACAAACTTCTTGTAATAAACTTGTCCCTGAGCTGTGAAGCACGACATGTAGTGGAAAGGTGTGAGAGACAGAGTTGCACTTACCTACCAAAATTATCTATCAACATTTTATCTTCTGGCAACTGGGTAAGGTATTCTGAGGAAGCAGGCTGAATCTCCCAAGAATTGTCATTGGTACTGATACAGTAGATATGTTATCATTCATCCGTTTATGACAATTTTACACAGAAATTTTACATGATAATTACCAAGTGTGTGTTGAGTTTCCATAAATCAAGAAACACACCAATGAAGTTCTGATTTAGATACTGCATTGTAAAAGCATGCAGAATGTAAGAAGTAGATTTCTGACGACACCTAACAGTCAATAAGCTGCTGTGAAATCTAACCAGCGGCGGCCAGCATGGCTCGTGGGTGGGGGACGGGGGGCGCGGGGGTGGTGAAGGGAGGTTGGGGGGTCATGGGTGGTGTCACACGGGGGGAAAACTGTTTTTAAAAGAACATTAACTTACCTTGAGGCCGGTCCCGCGTCGCTGCTCCTGCTCTCCTGTCTAGACTACAGGAACAGGAAGCAGGCAGCCAGGCTCTCTCTCCCCTAAGCCAATCACAATGTTGCAATGCAGCATTGTGATTGGTCTGAGTGTGGAAATATACCTTTTTAGGGGTACACTGGTGCAGGGTCACCCGTTTGTCCACAGCTTCAAAATCCAACAAAGTAGAGATCAGCACTGGAGTTGGGAATAAATAACAAGTTTATTACTCACTCATGAGTGGGACCACATCCACACAGCACTCTCAAGTGCTGCCTGAGGTAGTACATCGAAGACACGGAACACAGGCCTTATATTCAGCTTTTTCTGCACTGGTAAGCATGTGGATACAAATAGAAGGTACAGGCCTACACAGGAATAGTTACCTACAAACATGGGCAGATGGGAGATCACTTAGTCAGCAAAGTGGGAGGGGGAGCAGGAGTGCTATGGCAGCAGTAAATAATTGACAGTTGAGTCTGAGACCAGGTGTTCTGGCAGCCACAAACTCTTAGCATGCACATTGCTTTTAGCTGAGTCAAGAAGTCAACTAAAATAGACAGCACAGGCAGGGAAAAAGACGAGCAGCAAAGGATGGGAGAATTACAAAGCCAACAAAGTGGATGCCACAACCAAGATGGCTTCAGCTTATGCTAACAGAAATTAATTCAGATTTCCACAGACTACCTTTTTAGCATAAGCTAAGACATTTTTCTTATGCTTCTAAAGGGGTACGATAAATGGTATATATATCGATTAACATCATATTGCTGACTTCTCGGTCTATTGCTAAACGGGCATTTACATTTTGGTCATTTGTTTTAGATGGTAGACAAGTAGTACAAGTGGAAATACAGAGGGAACAAAGCATTGTCCCGCATTGAATACATAAACAACAAGAGAAGAGAATTGCTATAGTTATGAACAAGGCCGACAATATTTTCAATCCCCATACAGAAAATACGCTCCAGAACCATCCAGCCCAAGTACATGTTCCTGAATCTTGATGTATCTCAGTGACTAATGTATGCATTTTGGAAATAACCACATATACAAAAGGTGAATTGTCCGGTGTGAAGACACAACAGCTGGATCCGATGATACAGCATGCTCCAGTCTATATTATTCCCATGTGGTCCTTGTCTGGTCGACTACAGAGATATTGATTGCATGTTTTCCCCTACTACCAGCATGGTGATTGAACAATTGCAAATCTTCATGGTAGGTTGGGGGAGCTAAAAACACAGGTGGTAGAAGGAAGGCTATGTAACAGGTACCAGACCGGCCTGGATGTAGGAAGTAGTATGCCTTAGTTCCACTAACAAAATAAGTGTGACGTGATGCAGGAAGCTGCTTCAGACTTTCATAGACATCTGCAACACTGTAGTACAGTTACTGTGGTCCACTTGCACATCGCCTTTACTTTGTACACAAAGGGGCCAGTGGTCATGGCAACAGAGATAACAAGGGGTCCCTTTCCTTTAGACAACCTAGAATTTGGATACACATAGTTTGTTGCTGCACTTCCTTTACTATATTCTTCCATTTCTAAAGCAGCCCCTTTTGCTTATGGGTCCCCATCTTCGTTGGGGTAATAGACTTTGTTCATTATAGGCATACAGAAGTTTGAACCAAACTGGGCATGAGCCATTGTGAGCGAATGGCAGTGGTGACAACGGGATTCCTTTTATGTTCTGTTGAGGAGGAATCTTGCCACAAACCCAACAGTTAATAGCATTACTTAGCTGGTGTGTCTGATGCAACATTTGAAGAAATGAATTGTTTCTCAGATTTTGCCGGTATCCCTGTTTATGTTGCGGCAAATCAACATGATAATGCTCTTTTGCAGCAAGTGATGTAACAGTAATGTTAGGTAAGGAGGCTCCAGACATTACTTCCTCCACTACCCACATTACAGTAGCGATGATGGCAGCAGTCAAAGTCAGACCAAGGATACAGATTATACAGCCATTGCACATTGTCGCATCGCAGTGATCTCTTTCTTCTTAGACGATCTCATTTTAATCGGCAAACAACAAAATAGGTGATGCCCTGAGGTCCTGGCCGGCGTTGGTTTCTTCACTAATGTTGAGACGAGTAGTCACTAATAGGCTAACCTCCCTTTGTAGTCAGTCTTAAACCACCCAGGACAGTGGCTCAAACAGTCTCTTTCTGTGCTGAAATGTCTTTCATCCTGGATCGAAGCCGATATCTAGATGTACCAGAGATTTTGTGGTCCGGGAAGACTTCCTCAGGTCTTTCCAGTGACACAGCTTGTCCTTTCTTGGTAACCAGGATGTCGCGGTGATCTGTCAACACAGTTGGGCTCACGAGGGCATGCAGCATGGAATCGCCAGGCCGCAGATCGTGGCCTTCACCCTGAGACCTATCTGGAAGGGCTTCCCGTACCTGCTGATAGATAGAAGATAAGCTGTCAGTTAACTGGGACAAATAGTCGCTCATCAACACATGAGGTACATCATGTATAGGGCGAGGCTTAGGGATTGCCCAAATATTCTTGGGCCTGCCAAACACAACCTCGTATGGCATAAGGCCAGATCATGTATGTGGTATTGATCTGATAGAAAGTAGTGCTAGGGGCAGAGCATCAGGCCATTTCAAAGACGTGGAAGCCTGTATTTTAACCAATTTCAATTTCAGGGTGGAATTGTAACACTCCACCAAGCCTGCTGATTGTGGGTGAAAAGCGGCATGAAATTTCTGCTTAATCCCTAACGCCCTTCATGACATATTCGAAAACTTGTCCGATGGAATTAGGTCTGTTGTCCATTTGCAGTACCTCAAAAGGTGCAGTTGGTGTCGCAATCCCTCCTGTTGGAGTTTGCGTTCACTTTCCAGGATTATACTGGAGACGGACCAGACAAGACTGGACTATCTTTTTAGCAGTGCCAGTAATATCAGGATGATCCCAAACTTGCATAAGTTGTTTTGTTATTGAGGATGCATCAAAATGTGCCAGCCCATGTGCCATGTGAATCAGGGGATATAAGTAGGCTGTGGGTAACTTCCATTTGGTCATATCTTTAATCCTCCAACAGCCCTCATCATCCAGTGTTCGCTCCTTAGACCATTGATCTAGTTCACAAGCAGAGGCAGATTGTTGCATGTCCCGCACTTCCTGCCTGGCATCACGCCAAAGTTCAGCTTGTGACTTCACCACATACATGGAGGTGGTACTTCGCTGCATTATGGTCTCACGGGCTGTGTGATCCGCAAATGCATTTACCTGCTCCTATTTTATCAGTCACTTTCTTGTGTGCACTACATTTAACAATTGCTACTTTCTTAGGATAGGTTAGGGCAATAAGAAGATTATGCACTTATTCTCCATGCACTATCTGTGTCCCATGTGAGGTGAGGAAACCCCTTTCTTTCCATAAGCGACCAAAATGATATGCTACTTCGAAGGCTGTTGGTAAAAATATTGACAAGTAAGTCTGTACTAAGCTCATATACTCTTGTTAGTGAGTGTAGTCTGGAGTTCCTAACACTGGTGCAGAACAAAGAGCTTGGCATGAGTATTAGAAGGCATTTTGACATTCAGTAGTCCATGGGAAAGGCATTGGAGTCTCTTTAGTCAAAAAGGGCCAACAAAGGTTTAATATTGTGTGAAAAACTGCCTACAAAAAAAAAGGTGAGGCCAATCAGGTGATGCCAATCAGTGCACGAACATCCTTCTGAGTGCAGGGTACAGGAGTGTCTAGAATGGTCTGAATGCGGTTTGGTGTCAGTGCATGTCCCCCCTTAGACAGGAGGTGACCTAAATAGGTAACCTGCTGTCTACAAAATTGTAATTTCTTTCTAGAGACTTTGTGATGATGGGAGGCAAGAAATAGTAACAATGACAGTGTTCCTTCATCACACTATGTAAGGACGCCAGAGCGGCATCCTCATTGATAAGACAGGATCTCTCAACCATTGGATAATTTTTAGTTAAAATAACATGCACACCTTCTGGAAAACAACGTATTGTGGCACGAAAATATTTAAGCATATCAATACCCACAATATTGTCAGGTGAGGTAGGGGAAAGCAATAAATGGACATGCTGCAGTGAATTTGTCAAATCCGAATTCAAGTGACTGTGAAAGTGGGCTAGGTGTAGGTGTCCCATCGAATCCTATCGATGTTATCATTGTGCCAGACAGGGGAGCCCTAGGAACCAATTTTTTTAGACAGAGCACTACAGGTAGCCCCTGTATCAACCAGAAACTGATCAGTAGATCCCAAGACATTTGCGTCAACATAAGGACCCATTTGATCTACTGGCACCTCAACCGGTTCCTAACCCCATCCTAGGCATCCCCATGCCTAATCGGAATCTGCAAGGGCATCAGCAGAATAATCAGACACTTTATATTGATTTTTTTTATCAAAAGTATTAGAGTAATTTGGTCTTTGTTCAACTGCTTCAAAACTAGGGCAAGCTCCTGTACCCTCCCTGTTTCCTGAATTCCCTGGACATCCTCTCATACTTCCCCTTCCCCGCTTATACTTCTGACCCCGCAAAAGAGGGCACTCAGGACGCCAACACCCAGTCTCTTTACAATAAGCACACTGATCAGGGGACAAATTTGCTCAAGGGAGAGGGGGTACTTCAGGTGTACACACTGCACGTCCGCCTTTCCACCTCCCCTAAATGGTGGACCATATATTTGAGCCAACATAACTTGTATGTTTAAAGCTTTATCCTACTTATCCTCCCTGCCTTTTGCTTCCTGCTCCTGTCACTCATAATATTGGGACATAGCCAAGAAAGAAACTGGGGAAGACGTAGTCCAAGAACTCTCACTGGCCTTTAAATGACTAGCTGTTTCCGGCAACATATTAGTGACAAATTTATCGACAAACAAATGCTGACCAGTATCATTGGCCAATTACTGACCACTAAAATCATGGAATGTTTCCTCAAACCTTGAAAAGAAGTCAGAAACTAACTCATCCTTTTTCTGTTTACAGGACGCTAACATAGTCCAATCTATTTTCTTAGGGGGTATGAGAGTTTTTAACTTAGCCACAATAGCTTTAGGAAGATCTAATATCTCCTTCTGAGGTTTCTGCGCAGGCTCCCTTTCCGCATCTATTTGTTCTAAATATTGCCAGGTATCACCATATGTTACATTGTCATCTATTTTACGTATTGTTCTCCACATATCAGGGAGCAAAATAAGTCCAAAGACCATATCAATATCTGGCAAGGTCATCGTTCAGGAGCTAATGGCTCCTTCCGCCTCCTCATAGAAGGCGGCAGGATTTTTCCAGGGGTCGGGCAAAGCAGCTTGAAGAGCCATCACATCAGCTCTACTCCAAGGAGTATAAACCCAATATATAAAATATCCCTTTGGCTCTAATTCCTGGGAAATTTGTCTATAATCAAATATTATCTCCCAAACGAATCTTTCCACAAAGTAAAATTGCTCTGCACTGTTCCACTGTTAAACCATAGTTACAATGAGCGATGCCGCGTGAGGCTGGCGAACCTCCTCCCAACAGCGGCTTTTAATTTATTTTTTTCTGCTCTAGTCAAAGTAGAGTGAGTCTGTCGCTCATCTTGCTTATCTTTATCTTTTTCTTCTGAAGACAAACGCTCCTTATCAAAAACCTCATCCTCAGGGGCACTTGGAGTGGGGAATTTATACGGGGTGGGGGTTGATCTAAGAGGATACAGTCATACTGAGGTTTATTAAGTATGGGATAAATAGTGCGCCTAATAGGGTACTGCCCATTTACCTATAATCGATGTTCCCTGTCTTCTTTTTCAATTTTTTCTTTTTTTCTTGACTTTTTTTAAAATTCTAGCGCTTTTTGATATATTGTTTTTCGTTGTTCTTTTTCTGCTAGAGCTTCTGCACTTTTCACTCTCTCTCGTACTTCTTTCTCCCACATATGCACACAATCAAACATATCCTGTCTATTTTTTCTTTCAAATAAACACTACTCTGCATATTGAACCTTCTTAAAATCAAATTACCCATTCACAGGTCATTGTAGATCAGAATCTTTCTTTGTGTATTTGTTCCACAGTGTACTGTACATTATGGAAGGAATACCATATTTGACATATATGTCTTTATTAGGTGTCCTCTCTGGGGTAGCCGGCTGACTTTATTTTTTCAAGTTTACTTTGGTACCACCAGAGCAGCAACACCACCTACAGAGTGTGCTGAGAACAGGCATGCTCTACAAATATTAGTAAAATAGAACTATGTCAAACAAATATTTCAAAAAGAGATAAATCTCCACATTACCTGCCTTCAATTTTTGCAAAAACTGAATAACAAATTCAAGCAAAAAGCCCATGCTTAACAAATCAAGAGTGTCGCTTTAGCGACTTTACCAAACAAAAGTCTCCAACTCCCACCTGCTGATCTCTGGTCGACCTAATGGTCACAACAAAACTGCGTCAAAGAAAACCCCAGTTGAGACCCGCACCACCTGGAGGGTCCAATGGGGAAAACCGGAAAAGTCACGTCTGCCTGCAAAGACAAAGGTCTCCTCGTGCAGTGCGCTTCCTCAGTGAAATTCCAATACTCCGTCAAGACCACTCCTTCGGACGGCCGCGTCTCCAATGGGGACCCACGACAGGCGCCAACTGTGGAAATATACCTTTTTAGGGGTACACTGGTGCAGGGTCACCCTTTTGTCCATGGGTTCAAAAACCAACAAAGTAGAGATCAGCACTGGAGCTGGGAATAAATAATACGTTTATTAATCACTCATGAGTGGGACCACGTCCACACAGCACTCTCAAGTGCTGCCTGAGGTAGTACATTGAAGTCACAGAACACAGGCCTTATATACAGCTTTTACTGCACAGGTAAGCATGTGGATACAAATAGAAGGTACAGGCCTACACAGGAATAGTTCCCGACAAACATGGGCAGATACGAGATCACTTAGTCAGCAAAGTGGGAGAGGGAGCAGGAGTGCTTCTGGCAGCAGTAAATGATTGACAGTTGAGTCTGAGACCAGGTGTTCTGGCAGCTACAAACTCTTAGCATGCACATTGCTTTTAGCTGATCAGGAAGTGAACTAAAATAGACAGCACAGGTAGGGAAAAAGACGAGCTGCAGAGGATGGGAGAATTACAAAGTCAACAAAATGGATTCCACAACCAAGATGGCTTCAGCTTATGCTAACAAAA
This sequence comes from Triturus cristatus, assembly GCF_964204655.1. Lineage (NCBI taxonomy): Eukaryota > Metazoa > Chordata > Amphibia > Caudata > Salamandridae > Triturus > Triturus cristatus. The sequence continues at coordinate 1,404,019,661 of NC_140590.1, forward strand.
TATTTCAGATTTCCACATGAGCACCATGAGACGGCACTTAGGCAGGGGCTGGAGGGGTGGGCCTGTTCTCCATGCAGGCTGTAATGCAGCCTGCATGGAGAACAGGGAAGTGTGCATGACTGATTTGGGTGGCCTGAGAGGGCCAACCAAACAGTCATTGCACACTTAGGAGTGGGCAAACCACTCCTCCCCTGCCCTGCACTATGAGTAGAGCGTCCACGCCCACCCGCAGTGCAGCAGGACATGCCACGAAGCATAAAATGATAATAACTTAAAGTTATTATCATTTTATGTTTCTCTTCTTCACACTGCTTAAAAGAAGTGGGGCGACGCTCCTCCGCCATAGCGGAGGAGCCACCCCTGAATTTAACATTATATTGACATGTGTTCTTAGGCTTAGATAAACTTGGTAAATAAATAATAACACAGAAAATGTCCATGTAAGAATGAAATTGCTTCATTGTGTTAGAAAACAGTTAATAACACTAGAATGTGTAACATGAGCACTGACATTGACAAGGGGTTACACATGGTTATGTTATGACTTGCACTTCGTAAAAAGTTAATTTCTGATATGCCTTTGAAGTCTGTAGGACGTATTAACATATAACGTGCAAAGGAGACTTACAAAATATCCGTAAAATGATAGTGAGTATTATTTTTTTCTAATCAGTGCCTTATACTTACCTGAATTAATTGCAATTCATACTGAAATGATATTGATATGTATAATTGAAGAATTATTGTACTGTTCTATGTGATGTGAGATTCATATTTTAGCACAAAGTTATCGTGCATCGGCTTTATTACATAAAGGCCTCAAACTTTGCTTCCTTTGCTAGTATGAACTTTTGAACTGAATAATCTGAAGCCTATGCCAATCTTTCATAAAGTTTCCACTTGTCTTCTAAGACTCAATCTTCTTCTTTCACATTTGTAGCTTACTTGAATAAAACTTGCAACAAGGTGTTACGTCTTAGAGCACATGCTTGGGAACGGACTGACAAGGGATGAGAGTAGGAACTCGCCTACTTCCTAGAGGCTACAATCATTCAAATGCCTAAATTTCAGTGGTCCTAAGGAATTTGCACGCAGGGGCTGTAGACCCAGTGCCCAGTGCCTCCGGCACACCCAGAACACAGTACTCCCAGGACTCCAAGGATACAGAACACATGGGGCACTTAAGACCTGCTAAACTGGGGGGACCTAGAACCTTTTACATCTGGGGCACTCAAACCATAAACATGTGGGCAAGAGCATGGGGGCACTTAGAATTCAATACCCTTGGGTACTCGGAACCAGGTATCCCTTGGTCACTCTGGACTAGCTAAGCCAAGTGATGGCAGACTCATTATCCCTGGGCACATTATACCCTGTTGTCCCACACCAAGTGCAAATGACACAGTACCACTATTGCACTTAAAAAACAGCAACCCTAGGGATAAAGTGCTGAGTACCCCCAGGGCACCATGAACACGGTACACCTGGGGTGCCAAAGTACTTTGGGGTACCTAGGACACAGTACCTGGTACCCAAAGTGTAATTAGGACCAAGTAACCCCAGGGGATTAAGGACCATGTACCACCGGAACATAAAGGAGCTGGTACAGCTGGGCCACCAAAGATCTATTACCCCTGAATCAGTGCCCACGTGAGACCAAGGACCAGGTACCTCCTGGGGCAACCTATATTCAGTACTCTGAAGGATCTGCTGCCTAAGGCACTACGGACTCAGTCAATTTGTCAGCCAAGACAGAGACCAGAGATAGAAAACCAGTTGGACTGCAACCATCACACAACCCACTGAACAATATTTGAGTGAGATGTGTTTCAGGTAATGATCAAACCCATTAAACATTACAGGGATAGTCAGTGGAATCCCAAACCCTCTTTCATTTAATAATAACACACTCATGAACTCTAGAAAAAGAATTCATTTCAAATATTTATTTTAAAACCAGAACTCTATTCTAGCGCACATGATATAAATTGTAGCTACTATAAAGACAAAAAAAATGGCAGCAGCAAGACTTACTAAAAGTAAGGATAAACGGGAAAACTTCAACATAAATGTTGTATACATTTATAGCAATTCCACCCTCATTCTGCTACTTTTAGGCACTAAGTTATTTCAGCCACAGAAGAAAATAGAAAACCTAATTGTAGTTTCAAAGATGGTTCACACTCACATACCTGCCTAAAAAATAAGGGTTTGTGCTCATCTTATTAGCAGAGCCTGCGATTCTCATTGTATGAGGGCAGCTGCAATGATAAGCCCAGCAAGCGAAGGCTGAATGCTTAGCTCTATGTTAGTCTTCAATTAGAATGGGTGATACGATTCTGTATGACCCGTCCACCTGGCACGAAGGTTCCTCTCAAACCTCTCACTTCTTGTGCTCAGCTTTTATAAAACTATTTTATTATTGTTAAAACTCTCAGATTAAATAATAAACATAGAGTGAACTCATGCTTTATACTTATTGTCATTCTGCAAGACTGTGTTTCTTTGAACAATAACAATAAACAAGACACCTAGTTATCAACCTTATAGAATCTCGTCGGAAATCAGAATAATGGATGTAAAACAGAAGTCAGCTTCTAGATAAAATGGAGCAAATACATTCAAGCAATCTTGATTATAACCTTACATAGACTTATAACATAAACTAAATGTGCATTCTATGTTGCTCACACATGTTCACTTTGTATTGATTAGCACATATAAATCAAAAAGGGGAATGCGTAGAACATAAAAGATATATTAGTGACAGTACCAGGTGCTGGGAGTGCCAGGCTTACTGAGTTCTTGGTGCCTTAGGGGTTCTGGGTTCCTAGTACTCTGTGGGTATCAGGTCCTTGGTCCATCAGGGGATCTGGTTCCTTAGAGCTAATTATACTTTACTATTGAGCCACTCCGCAGAAGGACTACAGTGATCTCTGGTGATACTCTCACTGTATTGTTCAGAAAACAAACTAGAAGTCAATCATGCCAAAACAAAAATCATGGCATGTGGAGTCAGAAACAAACGTGAAGCCAAATTCAGTTTCTTGATGAACAAGGTGGCTCTGGAACAAGTGAAAAGACTCAAATATCTGGAGATTAACTTTAACCAGTGTGGTTCCCATTTTACACACCTGTCCAGTGTAAAGGACACTGCTCTATAGATGACAGTGAGCATTAAAAAGCTGGCCTCCAATATGAGCGGTCCTGATTTAAAGGACATTTGCAAAGTATTCAACGCTAAATTTATGCCAACATTTAAGTATGGCTAACCGATGGGGCGTGGCTTAGTGCGCAGCCGAGATGGTGGCTTTGTTTTGAGCTCCGCCGGACCTCCGGTGTGGACGCCCTCATTACTTTGATGCTTCGGTGATTTTTCATCATCATTTGACAAATTTCGACAGCGGTACAGCGAGGGAGCATTGTGTCAGCTCGCTGGTGTCACGGACGGCTTCTTTACCACAACGAAGCCCAACGATATTTTTCCTTACCGGCAGTAATTCAAAATGGCAGTCGGCAAGTCCGAATGCTCGTTTTGAGGAAAGAGGAGGTCCTGAGTCGTCGTTTCATACTTGGCACCAGTCTGACAAGGTTCTTGAGGTTGATGTCATGGTGAAGGCAAGACATTTGATGAACCTTGTGAGGTGGAATATCTGCTTCATGGCAGTTTCGCAGGTATGTTTCCCTGTTAGGCTCTCTCTTACTGAGCATTTAAATTAACGTCTGCTGCAATGGTTCCGTCAAGACATGAAGAGTTTGTTTTTCCTTCCTGTTGGAGCCCTTTATGTCTGAAATGTGTTGTCCATCAAGTCCTGTACTTTCTACTATGCAGGTCTTTACAAAATGGTGCCTGCTGACAGGAAAGTTTCTCCTTGAATGAAAATTCCTATGTTAATTTTCATTCTTCTCTACGACGACCATCTGCCACTTGACAAATTGCTGTTTTTTCTAATTTTGGTGCCATTTTCCCTTTGCTGTCTGTAATGTTATATCTGAGTGGTGTGGAGAAATAGGTGCTTGTGGGCAGTGAGTTCCCTCAATGGCGGAAGGCATGGGAGTCACTTCTAAGGACAGAGATTCCAAAGGTCATTTTAAAAAGTCTAAACAAACCTCCCCTATCCCGGAGTCTCCAACTAAAGGAAGTTCAGATTCTGCCTCAGCGCTAGATGCCATATTACTTAAACTATCCACTGTTCAGGACATAGTTCAAAGCACCAAAACTAATACTGATCTACTTCAGATGGAAGTGGCAGCAATTCGCAGTGATTTTAAGAATCTCTTGCTACGTGTGTCTCAGGCGGAAACACGAATAAGTAATGTTGAAGACTTTACAAATACACAATCTAGGCAAATACAGAGTTTGGAACGTTCCATGGCATCTTTGAGAAGGGACCTTACCGAACCGGAGGATCGTAATAGATGAAGTAAACTGCGCATTTTTTGTTTGCCAGAAGACAGTGAGAAGTCTGTTCCTTCGGTGATCGATTTTTTGCTCACTTGGATCCCAAATACTCTGAATATCTCGTTTCACAAAGAGTTTGAGATAGAGTAAGCTCACAGAGTTCCAACCTTTAAACCGAAAACAATGTCTTCTCCTAGACCTGTGATTTTTAAACCGTTACGAAATCAACACACTGAACAGATTCTGGCACAAATGCGGAAGATTAAAACGATTCAATGGGAAGGATACAGGATCTCAATATCGCAAGACTTTGCCAGGGACACTGTCATTCGTCGGAAGGGCTTGCTAAATCTACGTAGACGACTCATAGATATGAACATTCCATTTTCTTTTGCTGGCCCTTCTGATGTTAGAATAACTTTTAAAGGTCATCCACAGATCTTCTATGAGCCTGCAGATCTCTCTACTTTTTTGGAAAACCATTCAGAGTCGCAGATGGAATACAAGTCTCTTGCTGGTCCTTCTCCTGGCACCTCTCATTCTTAACCTCTTTCAGTGCCGGTTAGGTTGGTTTCATATGTCCTGTGCCTTACCACTAGTATGTGGTCAATATTGTGCTGTTGGTTCTTGTTGTGATGATCACTATGAATTATCAAGACTATGAGCGCTATAATGTTTATTCTTTTTTCACTAACTTTTTCTTTACAGGTTTTATGGTTTAACTTATCTATATGCTGGAGCCATGACAACTTTGCTATTTTTCTTGTATCTTCCTCTTGTGTAATTGTCTCTTTTTTTTTTTTGTTTCATATTCTATTCCATTTTATTTTGATGAATTTTTGCTGGTGGGTAATGCTAAAATGTTGATTTCCTTTGAGCTCTTCTTTCTTTCGTTCTCTTGTTATGATATTTGTTATATATCTTTCCTTACTCTTTTTAGGTCTCTTGTATATTCTTTTCCCGTTTTGCTTAAACGTTTTTGCTCATTCTATTCCTGCTATTTTACTGGTATTTTGCTGGTGTTTACTCTTTTTTCGTGTATTTAGGATTCATTTGTATCTTCCTCTTTTATTCTTTCTCCTATATTTATTTGCATTTTGTTTGTACATTCTTATAATATGAGTATATTCATACAATTCCTTTATCCTTCATGTATTTATGACATGTTTGGTATTTTAGGTAGATTATGTTATTTATTTCTTTTTGGTATATATATTTATCTTTGCTCTCTGAAATGATAAAATGTTAGATACCCATCAGATTTGTTTTATTTTATTATTCAAGATTTATTTCTTACTCATTGCTTCTAATTAATTTTCTTTTTATAGATTTTAGTATTTTTTCACAGTTGTTATCAATTTATATATTGTTGGACATAGTAGTGGGTTATGAATTATAATGTATTATATTGCCATTTATAATACCTTATGTTAATATTTACTGCATCTCTTATGATCATTTACCATGCCTTAGTCTATTATTCATAGTATGTATTACTCTTTTGTCTTTTGATGCCTTATCTTAGTATTTCCTTAGGCTGTTATTCACAATATATAAGATTGGTATTCATGATACCTTAATTTAATGTTGCCTTAGACGACTATCTTTAATAGCTTTTATTGCTATTTATGATGCCTTACCTTAATATTACCTTAGGCTGTTTCTATATTATCTTTTATTGTTCTTTCCGATGCCTTAATTTAATATTGCCTTAATCTGTTCTTTCTAATATTTATTACTGGTATTTATGATGCTTTAAGCGAATATTACCATAGCCTATTATTTATAATATTTATTGTGGTTACTTATGATACCTTAATCGATTACTACCTTAACTTGTTATATTTAATATTTATTATTGTTATTTATGAAGCATAATTTGAACTTTTGCCATAACCTGTTATTTATATATCTCTTATTGGTATCCATATCACCTGATTATACTACTTCTACTCTTAGATTTAGTAGCTTCTGGAATATTTATTCTCTGAGCCTATTAGAATGTTGTTTATGGAGGATTCATATGCATTTTAGTTCTATCGTTTAATGACAATTTATTTCTTCCCGAGCGGTCTGCACTGGTAGTGTTGGCCTCTGTGGTTGTGCCTCCATGTTTTTTCTCCCCATGCAATTTGTCTATTACAGATATCCCCTGGTAGGGTTTTTATTTTTAAATGCTTCTCTTTTCTTTGGAGCATCTTTTCTCTTTCTTCTTTCTTCTCTCTTCTTCCATTCCTACCTTTTTTCCCTTGGGGACTCCTGCTGCGGTTCATTTTTTATGTTTTTCCTGTTGTTTATTTATTCCTGTATCTGCTATCCTTTTGCATAGTCTTCCCTTTCTCTGTTACCAGATGTTCTTATTTGTTTGGTGTCAGGTTTACTTATGTCTGGCCTAAACATAATCTCTCTTAACGTTCGTGGATTGATTCATCCTGTTAAGAGGACCAAGATCCTAGTGTAGTGAAGGTAGTGATTTAGATGCATACATTGCTATGTTAGCATAAGCGCGTTAGCTTTTAGAAAGCCATCTTGACACTTTTGCTGCTTTTGCACACGACACTGCTGAGACATGTTATTATTTGAGAACTGCTTGCTCGCCTTATCTTCACATGAGAACTGTCTGTTGTTCACATCCCTAGATGTGCACTGTGACCTTTGTCTAAACATTGCGTGTAAAAAACAATCTGAGCTGCCAGACAATATATGTTTTTGAGTTCAGGTTGATTGGCCCACTCTCTAGTCATAATATGCACAGAGCTGCAAATACCTGAATGTCGAGAGCCTGTAATATTACAGTTTGCATGCGTTAGAAACACATTCTGGAGAAGAACATTTCCAGGCGCAGAGCAAAGCTGATCCTGTGATGTGATTCACCGAAAGCTGATCTTTACGGTATGGGGTTCCCCATTTAAGCCTAGAGACCTACTATTAGTATAATAATACTAGCCTACTACCGTAGGGAAGGTGGCTGTATTCCACTGTCATTTGTAATATGATTTCTCCCTTCATTTTCTATGGTATTGTAACAATGCTGATGGTTTTAATTATAATCATTTGTCTGCTTATGTTAGCCAAAGTTCTGCATCTTAGGACACGTAGTTTATAAAATAAACCTTTTAAACTTTACCGTGTCTCTGATTACTTTGTTGTGGATTGATATGAGAATAATAACGAACAGGTATTTCCGATTCCCACCATTCCTGAGAGTACTCTAAGTTGCTTGTTATGGGTTGTCTATACATTGGGACCTCAGAGAGAATACAGATAACGAATGGGACACTGATGATGGTCGCATAGGGGTTCTGGGTACTGAGGTGAGTTTTTTGGTACACCACAATTCACCTGGTCCTGGTTTCCTGTGCATAGTTCTGTGCATGAGCAGAATCCCTGCAACATGGCACACCTAACGTTTGGTCTTTTGATTTGAAACACCTTAGTAGTGTTTATATTTGTCCACAACACCCTCACTCTTGTTTCCGGATAACAGGAGTGACGGATTTCACCTACCTGTTAGTAACCTAATAGGTTCTTACAAGCTTGTTAATTAAAAAGGTGTTTTATATTTCTGAACCCTTGTGCTACTGTAAAATCCATTGTTGTTCTTCTCTGTGTCCTTATGGCGGTCGAAATTGCAGTGCATAGTCGTACTCCTTTGCGGCGTCATTTGACGCAGTATGGGGTACCAGACGATGGGATGGACGTAATTTTTGTGGTGAGTGCGGACGCGTCTCACCCTTACGAGTTGTTTTACTCATGGGTAACGCTGCCGGAAGTGAATGCGAATGATAAGACGTTTCACTCGTATACTCACACACGGGTCCCAGCAAATTATACGCCATACAGGATGCTGGAGATTCCCCTTTCAGCCTGGCAGCATAGCATTTGGTTTAATGGCACCCTTCCCCATGCGGTTGCACCGGCTAGACTTGGCCCTTTGTCGATTCCAGGGGCCACATGGCCGGTGCTGGCCGAATTTACGCCTCACCCCCGCTATTTGACTATTGCGGTGGATGAATTGCATACACTCCATACAGCCCTCATTACAGTATACAGGGCTTTGGTGCAATACGTTTCGCGCAAAGTGCAGGTGGGGGCACCTGCTGTTGCGGGACTACCAGCTGGTCACCCTGCGGTTGTTATTAGCCCAGTCATAGTTAATTCTGTAATGGGCAAGCGCCCCCAGAATAAGGACGATTTGCCTTATTGGCTTGCCGTGAAATTTGACCAACTGGAAGCGGTGTTTCCACACTCTACTTCTGTGGAGAAACACAGAATCCTCACCATTAGTTTGCCGAAAGGCTTAGTCCCAGAAGTGTCCGATTGTGAAAACTGGGGTAAGGTTTTTGCCGCGGTCTACTCGAAATGCTTTGGCACTCTGTCTATGGCTGTGCTTCCGTCATTAAACGTGTTCAAGATAACCACGGTCCGGAGGCGGCTGAAGAGTCGGGAATGCGACTTGTCGGAGTATTCGACGTAGTTGCCTCTCGTCCTTGATAATCTCAAGGGAGATGCGGTACAATTCCAAATGGCTAACGGCTTAGCCCGCGTCGATGAACTCGATAAGCCGAAAGAGTTGCCTAAAATTATTGCGGAGGCTTATAGAACAATTGGCCGCAGTAGTTTAGGGGTTAAACCAACTATAGTCATTCCTGACCTGATACAACAAACTAAGGTGAGCTCGTCTGTTAAAGACGATCGTCCAACTTCTCCAAAGCAAAATTTGCGACAAAAGAAACAGGGAAAGCAGCAACAGAAACAGGGGTCTCGTCCTGCGTCTCCCGTACAGCCGACTAGTGAACGCACATACGATTTGCGCGATCGCACTAGTATTAGGTCACCTGATAGATTTCAGGTTACTGAACAACGCTCTCCTCGTTGTTCACAGGAAACATCGGCCTCACAGTCCGGTGGCGGAGAACGTGGCAAAGGTCGGGGTGCCCAACAAGGACGTGAGCGACCCCGTCAGGCTGACAGTAAAGGCAAGCAAGACGAGTTTGCACGTCAACGTCCCCCGTTTCAGAAGAAGAAGGTTGATGCTCTAACAGTGAGGTATGCCACAGATAGTGCGGACGCAGCTTCGGAACCTGACATGGGCCCTAACGCTGCTCGACAGCGCGGCGGAGGTTATAGTAGTGCGGCAAGCACTACGTCCATTTCTGGAGGCGACAGGAACTGACACGTTCATTACTGTAGAAACTGCAGACACTAGAGTGGCTCCCCCTGACAGACTATTTGACATAGTCCTCTTAATTGAAGGTGACATACAACGCACAATACAAGGGATTTTTTGGGATAATCTGACCTCTTCCTATGACATTCTCTTGGCAGAGGCAGACTGGCCCCGACTTTCATTTTAGATGCTCCCAGAGGGGAGGAGGTAATCTTCCCGTCCTTTGTGCATACAGTGCCAAAGGAGCATGCTGAAAGGTTTGCCGAAGAGTGGGCTCAGGTGCTGGCACCGGCTTTATATCGTACCTTACGGTCTATGCCTCAACCACAACCCCAATATCCCTTGCGCCGCGAAGCTAGATCTCACGTCGCGGAAATCCTTGAGCAATTGGAATATCAGGGTGATATTGAAACATGTGTGTCACCAATGAATAATCCTTTATTCACTGTAACAAAGCCTGATGGGTCGTACCGCCTAGTTTTGGATTACCGGCACCTAAATTCTCATTGCCGGACGTGGGCGGTACAGAATACCCACAGTTCTGCCCTCGTTGATAGTCTTGTGCGTAAAAGGTTTAAAACCACACTTGACATATCCAATGGCTTTTACAGCCATAACCTGTCCTCTAATAGTAGTCAGTGGACAGCGTTTACTTCTGGCTGCAAGCAAAAACAATTTAAAAGATTGGCCATGGACTATAAAAACAGCCCTGGCATCTTTGTCGCACGTGCAGTCTCTCTGTTAGAGAGCATTGACCCAGATGCGTACTCTTATGTTGATGATATCTATCTCACAGACGACGAGTTGTGGCCGCATCTGTGTCACGTTGATCGCATTATTGTTATGTTTGCAGACTTCGGTTACAAACTCAACTTTGCGAAGTCTTACATTGCAGAGTATACAGTGTTGTTTTTGGGCTACGAGTTCAACAATAAGGGTCGAGGGTTAGCTCCTCACTTTCTGGAGAAGTGCGTATGTTTGCGTGCTCCAACAACACTGAAAAAATTACAATCTTTACTGGGCTTTCTGAATTTCGGTCGTACGTACATTCCCGATTATGCCCAGCGAATCAAGCAACTAACTTTTTCCAAATCGAGCTGGCTTCCAGAACATTCAGCTATTTTGCAGTCATTGCAGGCTGATCTTCTTGCTTCAAAATACTTACTGACACGTGATAACCACACAAACCTGGTAATAAGAATTGTGCCAGGCGCAGTGGATTTCACGTACTTAACGTTCAATGAGGGCGACGTCCCCATTGCAATAAAATCACACCTGTACACTTCGGCTGAACTGCGCTTTTCCTCTGTCGAAAAAGTTTTGACTGCAGTGCAGATGGCGATTCTTAAAGAACAAACGCTGTCGCAAGGAAAACGCATGTTGGTGGTCACACCGTATCCTGCCCTAGAGGCAGTGACGAAAGCCAGTGTACCCAATTCAAAAGCTTTGCATCCACGTTAGATACAATGGGCCACTTCTCTGACATCGCCAGATGTCACTTATATCTTTAATGCCTCATTACAGATGCAGGAGTACTTGCAATATGAATTTGTTCATTCGGTTCCTGTGTCTTTGCGCCCACTCGAAGATTACCATTGTGTCATTTATACTGACGGTTCGGCGCAACCGGCGACAGAATCGAAGCACGCCTATTCAGCAGCTTGCGCAATTGTGGCAGGTAAATGGTGAATTCCAGTCTGATGTCATGCATATGCAGTCATTAGGTAATTGTACCGCACAGTTAGCGGAGCTCCGTGCTCTGGTGCTTGCACTGGAGTTTGCTGATCCTCGAGTCACTACTCTTATAGTAAGTGACTCGTTTTGCTGTGTTCAGTCCTTCAACGACAATCTATTCTTTTGGTCTCAAAATGAATATCGTGATTCCAAAGGTAGCACAATTAAGCATAAAATGCTTAGGGTTCGAGTGGCAGAACTTAAAGAACATCTGCCTCTCGTGAATGTAATTCACACTCTTGGGCACCAGCGAGCTGGTGTCCACGCTGTCGGTAACAGCTTAGCTGATGAAGCAGCGAAAACAGCAGTGGCGACATATTTAGTAGCAGCAGTTACAAGATCCAGAAGTAAGATCGATGATAACATCTTGGCAGCTGTTGCTGCTACAGAGAAGGGAAGTAATTAACCGAGGGGTTTCCCTTCTCGTTGCCATTATCTCTTAAGTCCTGATAAAGTCCCATTAGTGAGAATTAACGACGTTGGTGACAGATTGATTCCCAACGCGGACTGCAGACCATCGCTGATATCAGCAGCTCACGAGGGTATGGCCCACTCTCTAGTCATAATATGCACACAGCTGCAAATACCTGAATGTCAAGAGCCTTTAATATTACAGTTTGCATGCGTTAGAAACACATTCTGGAGAAGAACATTTCCAGGCGCAGAGCAAAGCTGATCCTGTGATGTGATTCCCCTAAAGCTGATCTTTACGGTATGGGGTTCCCCATTTAAGCCTAGAGACCTTCTATTAGTATAATAATATTAGTATAATAATACTAGCCTACTAGCGAAGGGAAGGTGGCTCTATTCCGCTGTAATTTGTAATATGATTTCTCCCTTCATTTTCTATGGTATTGTAACAATGCTGACGGTTTTAATTATAATCATTTGTCTGCTTATGTTAGCCAAAGTACTGCATCTTAGGAAACGTAGTTTATAAAATAAACCTTTTAAACTTTACAGTGTCTCTGATTACTTTGTTGTGGATTGATATGAGAATAATAACGAACAGTTATTTCCAATTCCCACCATTCCTGAGAGTACTCTAAGTCACTTGTTCTGGGTTGTCTATACATTGGGACCTCCGAGAGAATACAGATAACGAATGGGACACTGATGCTGGTCGGATAGGGGTTCTGGGTACTGAGGTGAGTTTTTGGTATAACACAATTCACTGAGGTTCTGGTTTCCTGCGCATAGTTCTGTGCATGAGCAGAGTCCCTGCAACACTAGACTACGGCAAAAGCTTATCTAGTGATATTGTTCTTCTTCAGGAGTCTAAGATTGCCTTTAAGGAAGCTTTGCTCTTGCGGAAGGAGTGGGTTCTGGATGTTGTTGGTTCTGAAACCACTGGTAAAACGAACGGGGTTGCAACCATGATTTCCAAGAATTCTGGCATGTCTATTGTTACTGCTGAACATGATACGGATGGTAGATGGCTGCTCTCTCACTTGTCCAATGGCTCAGATGATTTATACGTTATGAATATTTATGCCCCCAATAGTGATGATCAACTCTTTTGGCGTTCAATAAATAAAAAACTCTCTGAAATCCCTCTAAATGCTAGAACAATTGTTGGCGGTGATTTTAATTTGCCTTTGGATCCTATTTTAGATAGGCATTCTGCCTTTAAATTTCGCCCTCCTAGGTCATATAAACAAATGCTCAATATGTGCTCCTCTCATCAGCTTACTGACGTTTGGAGGTTACAGAATCCTACGGTAGTGATTTCACGTTTTTCTCTTCTCCACATTCTAGTTTATCGTGCATTGATTATCTTCTAGTTGATTCTGCTTTTTTAAAACACACGAGTAATACGACCATTCACCCAATAGTTGTTTCCGATCACGCAGCTGTCTCATTTACTCTCCTCTATCTGGCGGATAAACAAGCTCCTAGTCCATGGTGTCTTAATACAGAGATTTTAGATGACAAAGATGAAGTCCAAGACCTTTTGGTCGAGATTGACAGTTTTTTCAATGATAACGAGTCTTCAGTGAACTCCCCAATTGTTCTTTGGGATGCATTTAAATGCACGATACCCATTTTTTGGGTTATCAAAAAAATGTCAAAACGGAATGCCGATATCAGAGGGTCGCTGCAATCTTTGGGGGATGAGATCAAAAGTAAAGAGAAATTATATAGAAGTTCTAATGATAAGTCTCTCTTGCAGGACATTAAAAACTTGAAATACTCCTATAACTCCATTGTCACTAAGAGAGCTCATATTGGTGTACTGGCTCAAAAATCTAGACACCTGTTGCTTCAAAATAGAGCAGGTAAGATTTTGGCTGCCACTTTAAAGCATCAAAATGTAAACGTTAAATCCACTCAGATTTCCTATATTAATGACAGTAATGGTGCTAGGAAATTCCATACTCAAGACATTTTGCAAGTCTTTCGGGATTTATATGAAAAACTTTACACCCCCAAGGATCAATGTGACCTATCTATATGTCAACAATTCTTGTCCTCGGTCCCTACACATACTATTTCGCAGTCAGAGATGACTGCTCGGGGGCATCCTATTGATTCTGAAGAGATAATTCAAGCCATTCGGACGACTCGGTCGGGGAAGGCTCCTGGACCTGATGGTTACCCTATTGCTTTTTACAAGACTTTCTCATCCTCAATAATAAAATATCTCAAGAGAGTTTTTGACAACTTTGTAATGACAGGCAAAGTCTCGGGATCGGCTGCTGAGGCTACTATTGTCATGATTCCGAAAGAAGGGAAAGATTATTCTGACCTTAAAAACTTTTGTCCAATTTCACTTCTAAATATGGAAGCTAAGATCTATGCTAAAATCCTGGCTAAGCGTTTGGAGGGTCATATCCCTAGTCTTATCCATGGGTCTCAGACTGGCTTTGTTAAAGGGAGACTTGCTAGACATAATATCCGAACCTTCTGTCATAATCAATCAATCAATCATGTAATTTGTAAAGCGCACTACATACCCGTAAGGGTTTCAAGGCACTGGGGGTGGAGGAGGGGGGGTGCTGCTGCTACTGTTCGAAGAGCCAGGTCTTGAGTTGTCTCCTGAAGGTCAGCAGGTCTTCAGTTTGTCGTAGGTAGAGGGGGAGGGTGTTCCAGGTCCTGGCGGCGCGGTAGGAGAAGGACCTGCCTCCGGAGGTTGTTCTACGGTCATATATTGGAGAAAGCGAAGTTATCTGCTTTCCCATCGGCTGCAATTGCTCTTGATGCCGAAAAGGCTTTTGATAAAGTTTCTTGGCCCTTTTTAAAAGCAGTGCTCCAATCTCATAAATTAGGTGATTCTTTTATCAACATGGTAATGTCCTTATATGCGAAACCTAAAGCTAAAATCAGAGTCAATGGGGCTACGTCCTCCTTTTTTAACCTACGCCAGGGTACTAGACAGGGGTGCCCGTTATCACCCCTTCTTTTTCAATCAATCAATCAATCAATCAATCAATCAATCAATCAGTTAATTTGCAATGCGCACTACTTACCCGCAAGGGTTTCAAGGCGCTGGGGGGGGCTGCTGCTACTGGTCGAAAAGCCAGGTCTTGAGTTGTCTCCTGAAGGTCAGTAGGTCTTCGGTTTGTCGTAGGTAGAGGGGGAGGGTGTTCCATGTCTTGGCAGCACGGTGGGAGAAGGATCTTGAAGGAGATCCTTCTGTCGACGGGGAGCCAGTGTAGGTTCCTCAGGTGGGGGTTGATGTGGTCGCGGCGAGGGACGTCGAGGATCAGGCGTGCAGAGGCGTTCTGGATTCTTTGTAGTCTGTTGATGAGCTTGGACGAGGCTCTGGCGTAGAGGGCGTTTCCGTAGTCGAGTCTGCTGCAGACTAGGGCCTGGGTGACTGTTTTCCTCGTGTTTGTCGGGATCCATCTGTAGATCTTGCGGACTCCCAGGTTGCGTGCGTGGTCGGTAGGGGCCGGGGGGGGTCCCCAGTGATGCGGGCCACCAGGAGTCGTCCCATGATGAGGGGTTGGGCCCGAGGATGAGGATCTCCGTCTTGTCTGAGTTCAGCTTAAGTCGGCTTTCCTTCATCCAGGCGGCGATGGCATTCATTCCCTGGTGGAGGTTGTATTTGGCGGTGAGAGAGTCCTTGGTGAGGGAGAGGATCAGCTGCGTGTCGTCGGCGTAAGAGATTATGTTGAGGTTGTGCTGTCGGGCGATGCATGCTAGTGGTGCCATGTAGACGTTGAACAGCGTCTATAGATCCACTCCTTCGGTTACTCAATCTGACTGAGAATATCAAAGGCTTCCATTTTGGTCCGCATATAATTAAAACAGCTGCGTATGCAGATAATGTTCTCATCTTTTCTGAGGACATTGCTACTGCCATTCCTGCTATCTCTAATACCATTAAAGAGTTTTCACAAGTTTCAGGATATACTCTGAACAGAGATAAGACGGAAATGTTCCCTCTTAATGCGTTGTGCTTTTCTCCTCACATGGGTGAGGCTGGCTTTAAATGGCAGTCGACTCGAATTAAATACTTGGGAATTTGGTTTTGTAATAACCTTTTAGATACTGTTTCTTATAATAAATCTCATATACTAGCTAAGGTTAAAGATCTCTTATCCTCCTGGTCTCCGAAATACATCTCCTGGTTGGGACGACTTCAAATTCTTAAGATGATGATAACCCCAATTATTAACTTTTTATCCTTCATGCCTGTGAAACTCTCCTCATCCTTTTTCCGGGAGATTGATCTACTTACGTCAAAATTTTTATGGAGTGATAAGCGTGCTAGAATTGCATATAAACATCTTAGAAAACCAGCTGTTTTGGGTGGATGCAATCTTCCAGATTGGATCTTGTATCAAATTGCCTTTTTATCATCTCAGGGTGCTCTTTGGTTTTTATTGGATTCTCTCCATACCCCCCCCCATGGCTATATATTGAACATGAGCTGTGTTCACCTTTACTTTTTAACTGCTTCTAATCTGGTGCTACCCCATTCAAGCTGTATTATTTCAGACACTATTAGTGCTCTAAAATATATTGATAAAAAAGTTTCCAAACCCATTCATAAATCGAGATGGTCTTCATTATGGTATAATCCTAAAATTGGTACTGATATTGATCCTGTTACGTTGGGTTCCTGGGCTAATAGAGGTCTGACGTTGGTCAAACATCTTTATGATTCCAATCATGATCCTCTTCCCTTTTCTTCTTTAGCCAGCACATATAATCTTAATATTATGGATTTTTATTACTTGTTAAAAAAAAGGTTGCTTTTTCTAGAATTGCCCTTTGTAAAGACTCGACTACTATTTCACTTTTGTCTATGGGGTCTCGTTCAGGTCATACTGCATCGAAGATATACAAATTTTTATCTGCGCCACCTCCCTCTCAGGCTACTATTACAAAAGATAATTGGTCCCATCATTTTGATAGCGAGATTTTCAAACATATCTCACAAGAGTCATGGCAATTAATTGGGAAGGTTTCATTACAGAATAAGATTGCTCCTTCTCTTATGCAATCTAAATTCTTCTCTATGAATCTCATGGATTGGACCCCTGCTCGCCTACATAAGATGAAGCTAAGAGATAATGATCTTTGTTGGAATTGCCATTTGGTCTCGGGCACTCACCAACATATGTTTTTTTAATGCTTGTAACTATATTCCTTTTGGGATTTGATTCAGAAACATCTATCACTAATCTTTGATACTCCAGTGGTGCTCTCGTTACATACGATTTTATTGTGTCCGTGGGTGGCATGCACTCCTCTCCCCTTGGATGATACTGATATGCAATTGTTAGATCTCCTCATATCCATTGCTGTTAAAGTTATTTTATCCGAGTGGAAATCCTTTAATCTCCGGTCTTATCATATCTGGTGGGCCTGGGTATCGTTTCTTCGTGGGCTCATACTTCTGTTGAAGAGAAATATTGTACTCCTTCCATCTCCAATACTATTTGGAGGTCTTTAGATAAGTATATGAAACAGTCCTCTCATGGGTTGGTAGTCCAATATCCTTTTGTCTCTACTTCCTAATCTTTTTTTCCCACTGCAGCGGGTGCCCCCATTTATCAGTTATCATTAACTTATTTATCTCTCTATTTATTTATCTTACCAGTTATCTATCATTTAATTGTATTTATCTATATATCGTCTCCTCTCTCTCTCCTCTTCTCCTTTCCCTGTTCTTCCTTCTTCCTATCCTATCTTTCTCTCTTCTTCTTCTTCTCCTTCTGATATTTTATGGACTATGTGCGATACAGCTAAGTTTTTGTTTTCATTCTAATATGGAATACTTTTTATATTGTATACTTTGATTTGGTATTATTTGTGATTTCGTTATTTTTCTGACATGGATTCTATATTAATGTTTATATTCTCCTAATTTTTTTAAATTACTTATTGATTAATTTTCCCTGATGTATTGCATTTCATTATAATTGTATGAACTTTTACTTTTTATTAATAATAAAGATATTAAACAAAAAAAAAAAAAGTATGGCTAACCGATTTTTAAAGATCACATGTCTTCCTGGGTGCACAAAGTGCAGACAAGATGTTATAGACGTCTGTTCAGTCTTCCAGACGATGCACCATCTTCACAGATATGGCTGGACTTTGGTCTTTATAAACAATCTAATATGCTGAAGGCCCGGTTTATGAGATACTAAATGAAGCTGATAGCCGCACACCCAGGGTCCTTGAAAGAAAACATAAGGGAAAGTATCATAGACAAAAACATTATGTGGGAATCTTACTTGAGGGAGACAATGGAAGCTCTTGAGGCAATGAATATCCTTAAACTAAATTTCACCACAAAGCCTACTGCAAGATTACTGGTGAAAACAGTGAATATACAATCTGGAATTGAGGACAAACAAGAGCTTTCTTGAAAAGCCCACAACAGTATACGTGAGACTCTGTACCAAGATCCAGGGAAAGCATCATATCTAGCCAGCCCCATATAAATGGCTGTTAAAAAAGATCTCTTGAGGCTTAGATGTGGTTTAATTACCCTGAAAGGCCACAAATTTGGTCGTTTAACAGTGGCAGCCATGTTGGAAACTTAAAACAATGGTACTATACATACAATACAGTTGCAAGATGGACAAATGCTTTTATGCTTTAATTTACTTTTTTATTGGAAGCATATACTGTCATGTTTGGGCAAAGACAGAGTTTCCTTTTTCTATTTTTATTATTTTCATTTATTTTGCATGGAACGATTTGACGGTGGTGTAAAAAAACAGAACCGCTATTTACTCTTTCTTTAAATTTAAATTTAATGACGCCGTACCATCGACTAAGTGTTGTATATGAAATAGACCATACATCTCTTAAATAATATGCAAGAATCAGGGTCGACACCATGAAAAAGGTGCGTAGAGTTCTATTTATTTTCTTAACTAGAAGAATTATGTACACAATATTTGAAATTGCTTTGAATTTAGGTTTTCAGAATCTAGGTTGTGGCAGTACAATCACTCCTTTGTTATTTACCCTTCAGAAACAGACATCGTTCTATACGAGTGTCTTACTTGCTAATATTTTGTTACTTTCCATTAATATCTCCTAGGCTTTTGACAGTTGGCTACCTGTTCAGTCCTGAAAAATAACAACTGAAATTTTAGGTGAATATGCCAGTTGACTTTGCAGGGTCTGCTGCAGCATTAAAAGGGCTTAATTCTTTGATATGTGTCATCTCATGATCATAAGCTTTTTGATACACCAGTTGCTTATACCTTAGCGCAGCAATTTTTTAGGCTAACTATGACTCATAATATCCCTACATTGTATACTAAGTGACTTTGGCATTCTAGTACGCAAGCATTCACCACCCCCTTTACTCTTACAGTTTCTGCCTTTCCCATTGACTCATCTGTTAGTGTCGTTGGACAATACCTGTGTATTCTGCTTTATTTGGGGACCTGATGGTTCAACTGTGATTCACCTGTTACAGGGTCCATTTCTCACCACACAGCCGCACATCAATGCTAGGGTTTGGCTTTATTGTATAAGGTCAGTAATTTGGGTGCCTAGTACCACTCTCCCCCCCAGCCTTCAGCTCTTTCTCTAAATCATCTCCTTTCAAACTCCCCCCTCACCCTCCCACTCTCCAGCAGCAGTCCGTGCAGGTAAGAGCGGTGAGGCCGGGTTGGGGGGGGTATGATTTTGACAGACGACCACAAGTGAAAATTAAGTATTTTTCTAATGAAACTCTTTTCAAACTTTACCAATCACTCCTTTCAGCCTGCACCATCCAAATATTCAGTGATGACATTGCAGACTACTCTGCAGCTCTGGATAGCACCATAATGTTCCTTGAGAGACGGCATACACATCAGTCACATAGACAGATCCCAGTAAAAATTTAAAAAACAAAACATAAGACTCAATAATATGATTCAGTATCATAACTGATCCCTCATTATTTGTGGATCAGATAATTCCGACACCTGAGCAAATCCATGTTTGAACAGGGGATGGAATTATAAGTTTACCACACCGAAAATTAACACAATGGAGAAAGTCTGCAATCATGCAATTCTTTCCAGGTAAATATCAGTAGGTGAAAATTGCCAATATATACCGGTGTAAATGCCTGGTAAATACCCAGCCATATGATGTTTGGATCCAAAAGCACTAAAATGTGCATCTGATCCCCAGTTTGAAGGCCCAAACTTGTAACTGGAGGTAATTATCTCACTTGATGGATTCCTAAACTGGCTTATGGATTATTGAAATAATTATCTCCCCTCCCTCCCTGCCCCTCCCTTCCGGAGCACTCATTAGCAGGGCCTTAGTCTAAAGCAAAAATAAGCAACACACCTTCTACAGACTTCCTCCACGTCTGCCAAACACTTCTGAAATAGGCACATCGTTCATGTACACCGTTCAAGGGTTACAAGTGAATGGTATTAATATTTTTTCAGACATCAAACGCAAACATTAGAAGATCTGAAGAATAGTATTGAAGTTTTTTTTTTAATTTAACATAAATATGTGAGGAGAAAAAATACTGAATTGGAGACTAAATTGAATCTTACTGCTGTTTCTGTTAACATTCAGTAAACACGGTAGCTAATTGAAGTAGAATTCTGAGTAAAGGCTTATTATAATGGTGCCCCTGAAAGTTAATAATTCAGCCTCTGTTTTTGTAAAACCTAGCAGATATTAGTTAAAGGCAATAAAGTTAGGAGTGGAGATGGTGTAGATTTCAGTTTACATACAAGAAATACTCCCATCCTTAAATGACAGGAAGACATGGCTTGTCCAAAAGAATAAACCGAAGAAAACCATTAAAAGAGTAAACAAACAGAATTTTTTTTAAAGAATTGGTATATATTTTGACGTTGGGGCTTTTTTAGAGTTTGGTGGATAGCTACCAAAGGTTGACAATTAATTTATGTTCTCTCAAAACCAAATCCATAAAGGCCAACAAAGAAAGAGAAGAGGCAGATAATAAAAGGGCATGTGTATACAGTGGCGACTACTCCACTAAGGCAGAGGAGCGTCACCCAACAGGAAAAGAAATTAACACCACGTTATTATCATTTTATTTTTCAGAAGGCTCTGTAGGTGTGGGGCGGGGCTGCTCACAGAGCAGGGGGAGGAGTGGTGAGCAATTTGTAAGTGTGCATGATGGTTTGGCCGGCTGTCATGAGCCAGCCAAACAGTCATGCTCACTTAGCATGTTCTCCACCAGGCTGTAATGCACAGTCTGGGTGGAGAACATGCACAGGCACCAACTGCCTGTCTGAGCGCTGAACCACGGCGCGCAGACCAATCACGACGCTGCTGTCATGGGGGCAGCAGCATCGTGATTGGCTAGGGGAGCCTGCTTCCTGCTGGATCGGAGAGGACGGACAAGAAGCGGTGGCCGGCAGCGCAGGTAAGAGAAATTTAAATTTGTTCTCAAGCCCCAGGCACCAGCACCACCCCACCTCTACTGCCCCGTCTCAGCTGCTACTGTGTGTATAAGTAGATGCCACATCTATTAAACTGAGGCAATTCCAGAAGCTGATATAGGTGGGGACGGTGGTTGTGGGGGGGTCGTTGGTGAAAAACCAGACAAGAGATGATTTGTCTGGTAAAGCGTGAGCCTCACAAGGTTTCACCATGAAGATTTATGTTGAGCAGGTATCTTCTGTGTGGCATTGAGTATCCTGTGCCTGAAGCAGTAGAGATGGATTGTGCTTTGGGCCTGATTTTCATGCTGCCCATCCATGAGGTCAGAAGGTAGAACCCTTAAGAACCAGTTGGTAAGAATATAATTGATTACTAAAGATGTGTTAAATAGATTTGCATCCGAAATTAAGATTAAGTTAGGCCCAGATTTGCTAGTTTGTTTCACATGGTGCAGAGGTTTGTGTGTGCTGCCTGGCACTGGATTTGTACTGTAAGCACACCCCTTTAGTACCCACACCTATGCCTAAAGAAACGCAGAAGAATACGATGGATATGTGATGTGCACTGCAGCACACATGCAGTATGTTTTTATTTTTTTATTTTTAGCATGAACAAGTTTCCCCTTGTTTATGCCTGCCTCTAGCAGCTGTTGGTATTTGACACAAAGTCCAGTATGTTTTTTTTATAATAAATCTGCCTTTGAATCAAAACCTATGAGTATTTCTTCTGATCTGCCCAGTAATGCCTTTTTGTGGCAAAAGAATGCATAGCAGCAGAAAGCGGGTTTTTGAGCTAAGAAAAGGGCACCCTTTTCAGTGTAAAACACCTTTTGTTCTAGATAGTAAATACTACTTGAGACTTGGTGTTGGTTTGCATCATTTTGCACAAGCGCAAAGCCTTAGTAAATCTAGGCCTGAGAAACAACACAAAGATGACATATTGATGATTTTTTGCGCTGGATGAAGGCACAGGGTGCTCTGTCCTGCATGTTAAGAGGTAGAAGCAAGTTGAGCTATTATCTAACATTGCATTGGACAGATTTAGGGCCTCAAAATTGGCTTCAGGAGCTTGTATAATAGCAAGGGGCGTGTGCATATCAATAAATAAAAAAAGCGGTACAAATTAAAATGCGCAGCACTGCAAGTAGACGTTCATAGTTGACAATATGTGATGACTAATTGGAACACAATATATGTAAGATCTTTAAAGATAGCAAGGATGCCCATGCATTACATGGGTACCTAAAGGCAATTCTTTCAGCTGCCTGGGATCTCTCCTTGCAGTGTTGACCATGAATCTGAACCCACGTCCGTGCATGCGCAAGCCCACAATCAACCTCATGATAGACACCAATGCAGTCAACATGAGTAAAGGAAATAAACACATAACCCAACAAAATGCAGAATTTCCTACTTTGCACATAAAGAGAAACAACAAATGCACATATATAAATAAAGAAGAAAGCATAATATAATAACTGTTGTAATGCTGGGAAATCGGAGCAGGAGTACACGGCCTGATGAACAAACATTTCCGATAGCCACTTACAAACTGGTTTGCGAAGTACGAAGACTCTGTAAATTAGTGATTCTTAACTTTGCACACCACGCCAAATATTTTGTGATTTTTTTTTTTTTGTAACTGAAAATGCCGAATCACTAAATGCAATTTCCAAGTAGAGTCGTTATTTTGATGTACAAAGCATTCGCATTTTAGGAAGTTCACTAAAACAATCAAATGATCCTTTATTTGTATACCCCACTCTATCACTCCTAGAGGTATCCAGGCGGTGAGGGTGCTGTGTCTTTTTTGAAATGCTAGGTCTTTAGTTTCTTTCAGAAGTTCGCCAGGTGGAGGAGCAGGTTGTTCCAAGACTTGGTGGTGATGTAGGAGAAAGAGCAGCCCTCACTGTGGCTGCCTTGGATGTGGGGGGTGAGTGCGAGGGCGGTTGAGGCAGAGCACAGTTGTCTTGCATGGCTGTGCAAGTTCAGTCGGAGGTTGATGTAGGATGGTCCTTAGTCATACAGGGCTTTGTATGCGTGCATCAGGATCTTGACTGGCATCTCTTCTGGATGGGAAGCCAGTGGAGGTTTCTGAAGTGGGGTTTTTGTGGCTCTATTTGGGGAGGTACAAGATGAGTCCAACTGCAGTGTTCTGGAGTTTAAGGAGGATCTGGGTGGAAAATCTGGCATAAAGGGTGTCGCCGTAGTCGAGGCGACTGGTAACAAGGGCCTGCGTGACGGTCTTTCTGGTGTTGATTGGGATCCAACAGAAAATTTTGCTGAGCATGCGAAGGGTGTAGAAGCAGGAGGAGGTGACTGCGTTGACTTGTCTTTTCATGGTCAGTTGATTGTTCAGGATGATGCCCAGGTTGCGTGCATGGTCTATTGATGTCGGTGTTGGTACAAGCTCTGCTGGTCTAGCAGCTGTGTTCCCATAGAGAGGTGTTCTTTCCGAAGATCAGTACTTCTGTTTTGTCGAAGTTGAGTTTGAGGCAGTTATTTCTCATCCAATTGGCTACACTGGTCATGGTGCTGCAGAAGTTGGTTTTGGTGCTGGCGAGGTCCTCGGTGAGTGAGAGGATAAGTTGCATGTCATCTGTGTAGGAGATTATGATGAATCTGTGGCATCTGCTGATGTCTGCCAGGGGTGTCATGTAGATGTTGAACATGGTGCAGCTGAGGGATGATCCATGGGATCAGCATATATGATGTCCTTGGGTGCGGAGCTGAAAGGGGGGAGGCAGGGGGAAGGCAGATGCTCTGTGTGCATTCTGTGAGGAAAGATGCAATCCAATTGAAAGCGCTTTGCTGTATGTCGATGTTGTAGGTTCTGTCAATGAGGATGTGGTTGCAGAGGGTGTTAAACATAGCAGAGAGGTCAAGGCGGATCAGGGCCACAGTTTCTCTGTGGTCAAGGAGAATTCTGATGTCATCTGTGGCGGCGCTCAGCACAGTCTCAGTGCTGTGGTTGGCCCAGAATCCTGATTGTGGGGTATCGAGTAGATGGTTTTGTTCCAGGCAATCAGTGAGTTGTTGGTTGATGGCCTTCTCAAGTACTTTGGCTGGGTAGAGGAGCAGGGAGATTAGTCGGTAACAATGAGTTTGGCACGTGCAAAATACCATGCATGTGAAACAGTGAGTAACCAGGTGCAAAGTGTAGAAGGGGTCTCAAAATGTCTTGCAATCTTTCCTTTCCTTGCAGTGGCTGCACACTACAATGTATTGAGGAGGATGCAAATTCTAAGAGCTCAACAAAGGGGTGGAGGAGGAGAGAAAGGATATTCAGGCAGAGGGCGGCAATGTTTGAACAATCTGATGAGAAGGTTTATGCCACACAGCGGTTTACCAAATAGGTTATTTTGAGTTTAATTAATGAGCTGACCCTGCATTAAGCAGGCCTACCCAAAGCAGTACCTAATCATATTCCAGTTTTGTGTAGTTCACACCTACTTTCTTCTGGTAGCTGTCAACACACTGTGGCTGAAGCAAGAGGAATTTCACAAAGTACATCACATAGGGTTTTCCATAATTTTAAGTCACTGTTGGCTCGAACAAATTCCTGTTACAGCTGCAGAGTTGGAAACAACCAAAATCCAATTCTATGTAGTAACATACTTTCCATAAGCGATTGGCTGTGTAGATGGTACACATATTTTAATTTGCCCACTTCTAACCCAGACCATGTGTGTCGTAACCTTAACAGCCAACATTCTTTGAACAAACAAGTGGTATGTAATACAAAATGTTTGATGACAGACCTAATTACATGATACCCTGACACTCATGCCTCATTTAGACACTGTGGACTGTATGAGCGGCTATCCAAAGAAGATTCTGGAGACAGCTAGGGATTAGGTAATTACTATGCACATGTCTATTTGTGTCCTTAAAATTCATAATATATAAACACATAAGCAGCTGTGTTATTTTTAGGCGACTGTGAATGTTCCTTAAATCCTTAGATTATGACTTCATACTTACAGCCTACAAGCCCTAGACAAAGGAGGTACAATGCTGCCCACAGACAAACTAGAAGCATAATAGAGAGAACACTTGGCAAGGGCAGATATTTACATAACAGTGGGACTGTTCTTGTGTACGACCTTAAATGTGTTGCTCCACAACCTAGCAATGCTGAAAAGTCAATTCATTGACCAAGCAAGCGAGGAATCTGCTGAGGACAATGCTAAAATTCACCCCTGTTTCCACCTTCAGAAATTGATGCTGCAAGAGCTGCTGAAGTACTTGCATGAGGGATGATGTCACAGACAGCTATTTTTATGGTACTAGCAACACATTTGGATAATATAAGGCAAACATAACACCAAATGTTCAAAGTAATGATCATTATTTTTTCTGTTCTGTTTCATATTCTTTTTTCCAATGGACAGTAACACAATTGATTTTGTTTTTTTTACCAGCAAAATATTGTTTCCATTTAAACACACAAAATAAATCATAACATCTTGATGTTGTAACGCAGGTTATCATAGCTTTATTTACTGTTTACATATTTGATGTTCAATACTTGATTGCAGATTATAATGCAGGGTTGCCATTCCTTGTCCTTCCTCACTCTGGCTTCTATTGCTTCAGATGCTCCTAGATGTAGCAAACTCACTAACTGACTTACTGCTCACTCTCGCGCCCTCTTTAGTTTCCCCAACAGACCTTTGGTTGCCTATTTACTACATTTGCAGTATACATTACCTAAACTCTATTTGTAATAATAATAGGTAATTTGTAGAGCACCTGGTTGCACCATCTG
Organism: Triturus cristatus; assembly: GCF_964204655.1. NCBI lineage: Eukaryota > Metazoa > Chordata > Amphibia > Caudata > Salamandridae > Triturus > Triturus cristatus. Next base: position 1,404,045,583 of record NC_140590.1, read on the forward strand.
GAGTTTCCCTGCGCTAGGAATTCGTTCTCCAGTACAGAACCTCTATAGCACACTCAGCAGGCTATTAAATTGCCTAAAAAATACAGGTATTAAGTTTCTTACGAAAGGCTGGTTCTGTGCATTCCTGTCGCAGAACCAGAGGCATGGTTTTCTACATTATGAGAGCTAGAGAGTTATAAGAACACTCTCCCATAAGTTCTATTTTCACAATAGGAATCACGGTGAGCGAGGCCCCTGCTGACCTAAGACTTCTGCTGGGTCGATAAGGCTTCACCAGAAAATAGAGCAATCGAGGTCCTTTTCTGTTCAAAATGTTATGGTAAAAGCACATCGCTTTAAAGGACGCTATCTTGCTCACAGGAAGCCAATGTAGCTCAGCAAGAGCTGGTCCCGTGGACAAATGCCCCGGGAAATTGAGCAGTATACATGCTGCCATATTCTGCACCCTCTGGAGCTTTCTTAATCTACCTTGTGAGGCTCTGAGATATAACACATTACAATAGTCCAGTCTGGACATGACCTGTGCCTGGAGAATTGCATTTCTGGTAGTTTCAGGAGTAGGCCCATGGTCTTGATCAATGTTTTTGAAATTCCTAAACATTTTCCTGATAGGTTTGAGATCTGGTTGTCAAATGATAGATTAGTGTCAAACCAGTTGCAGAGGTTCTTCACTTTTGGCTCAGGAACCGGTATTGGTCCGAGTACGTCTGGCCACCAACCAATGCACCAGATAGATGGTTTCTTTCCTAGCATGGGAACCTTTGTTTTTCCGGCATGAAGTTTGAGGCAGCTGTAATCCATCCTCTCTGCTAGCGAAACCAGACAAGACCTAATCCAAGCCGCAGAGGCTCCCTTATCCGAGACAAGGTGATAATAAGCTGTGCATCATCAGCAGACAACATGATGTGAAAGCCAAAATGCACAATGATATTGATCCAGCTGTAATTTCACTGTAATTTCTCAATGCGAAACCTCATTTACCTCTAATTTACCGCTGTAAAGGTACTGGACCCTTGCCACTGTATATTACCTTCAGGAGACTTTACATAAACATGAAAAATCAAACATGCAATTAATATTTAAGCCAATAAAGAGAGTTGTGAGTATTTTAAGGGTTTTATTTTCTAGTTAAAAGTTGAAGTTCTCTGACCCTTTATTCATTAGTCAAATATCAATCAGGTTACAGAATTGAAAATAGGAAAAATAGAATTAATACAAACATATTATAGGTTGCATACAGGAGGAAAAACCCCTAATTCTATGTCAGCCAGATCTCTTTAAAGAGTTTCAGGAAAAATATAATTCAAGAGTGAGTTTTGCAAGGCTAATCAATAATTAATAATTGGCAAAAAATCTCCCATAAAGAGGAATAAATGCATAAGACAAATAAATCTTTTCAAAACTAGTTAGTTAGTCAAAGCAAAAATTTAGAGTTTTCGCATTTAAATCTAAATGTTTTCTATCAGCTGCACTCTCTGCCCTGGTCTGTTCATCTGCATCTCTGTTGGTCTGTTCATCTGCATCTCTGTGCTTCACAGAGAGAGACAGCCCTCCCTTCACAAGACCACAGAGGAATGTGATCTGCTTTGCCAAAAATATGACATGCAAGGACACTCGTAAAAAAGTATGAGCAAAGGCTGCCACCTCCCTCTGTCTCTTCTTGGACGTAATCTCATCCCAGGCTGCACCCGCGACGTTCACGTGCCTAACCCATATGATGTCTGGCCTCATCTGCTCCCTCTCCTCTCTCTCCTCCTATCTCTTCTAGTCCTAAATGTGCAACATTAAGGCAGAAAAATGTATCAGTCCATTTCTTCTTTCCTTTCACATCCCACAACCACTGGTACACCGGCATGATAACAAGAATTTACAGTTCTGTGGAAATGTGGATTTTCCTGGTCAGTTATGTCCCCTATCTTGGACCCCAACGGTTCTATATGCATGTTACAAGTACATGTATGTTCCCTCCAGTTCCAGTTTCTAAGACGCAAACATATGTGTGTCTACCGTCAAACATGTTCTCTGTCAGATCCGCCATCAATGGGCTGGATATTCGATTCCTAAGTATAAAAGGCCACCGACTTTATATGGCCAAGTTACTCCATTTTTACAGTTCAGGCGAGTAGGCCCGATTCTGTCCTCAAAGCCTTTCCCTGCTCTCTGTCTCTGACAGCTTCAGCTTGAGCTCGCATCTGTATCCATGAACTTTGTCCTACTCCCTGTGCAGCTAACGGTGCCTGCCTCGGCTAGTTTTCGCCTGTCTGCCAAGAAGTTGTATTTCACCTTCGAATTATCTATTTTGCTCTTCAGCCGATGCATTCTTGCCTAGTAGTTTAAGTAAACATTCCTCCAGTTACCAAGCAAAAGGCCAGGCTTCTCTGTCTTCATGCAAGTGATTCATAGCCCTGTTGCTATGGAAAGTTTTCTGCCCCTCGCATCTCATATAGACACTTAGACGCTTGTACACGCACACAGTCAGTATAGAATAGATTCTGTCCGAGAGTCTCCTCCTTGTGGATAACATAGTTCTTTAAACATAGGATGTTAGATATGATTTGGGATTAGGATGACTTGACCCCAGACTTCTCGTCTCCACATGTAGAGCTAAATGTCAAGTCCCCTTCACCCCCTAGTTACACGTCAATTACACGTCATGCTGCTGCGCGCGCATCTATGCCAAGTATTATCTTATAGATCCACCTATGTCTGATAATTCTAACCAATCATGTTTCTTTTATTCCTTATTACGCCTAGTTTCGATTATGTCACTGTTACGTCATTTTTCTTATCAAATGTTACGCCTTCTACATTCGTTTCATTGTAATGCACTTATTATAAAAATGTATGTCTGTTAATAAGTTTTTGTACTTCACTTCCTGAACCCTCGTGGTGACGGAACCTGAAGGCCGCCACTCGAGTCGGCCATTTTGAATGGAATAAAGCCCATTAGAAAACCTCTTATACCACGGATTCTGCCTCTTGTTATTTTGAGCTATTTTACTTTATTTTAAGACTCCGTACGAAATTCAGTCAGGTAATATTTATTTTATTTACCACATAATGGCGCCCGAACAGGGACACTTTCTCATCTCACGCGCCGGCGGTGCGTTGCAGGCCCGGTCTCCTGCCACAGCTGGACGGACCATAAACGCGTACCAGCAGGATTTCCTGTAAGCTCCCTCCGGTCAAGCGGGGGCGACTGAGGCTGCGATCAACCCAGACGAGGCGGTGAGAAGTGCGAAGTATCCCGACCAGAGCCTAGCTGAGAGAGCAAGATCCGAGGTATACAGAGGCCCACCAGGTTTTCCGAAATTCCGACGTCCAGAGGGTCCGATGTCCGCAGTTATCGAGTCCTGTCCATTCTCTGAGGCCTTCCGTTTCAAGGAGCTACTCGGTGAGTACCATCGCCGGGGAGGCATGTTGACGTGCACATAGGTTGTGCCGGTCAAGACGGGTTTGGGTACACAAATCCGGTCTGCACTGTTTAGCAGTGTATATGTACTGTTTAGCAGTATATCAAGTATTCCGAAGTATTCAGTTATTGTCAAGAATTCAGCGTGGTGATTAGTTAAGCAGACTGTCATCATTGTCGACCATTATTAAATGTTTAATGTTTAATGTTTAAAGTATTCAGAAAATGTCTTGCATATTGTGGTATGAATGACTGTTCATTGTTCACTGTTCATTATTGTGTTTCTCGTATTAAGTAAGTTCAAGAGTAAGTATCAGATCAGTTGTTAATATGCCGCTCTTCTCGAAGTTAAGACAGATTACCACCAGAAAAGGGGTGCTTGAAGAAGCAGTTCCTATTCCTCCTAGAGACACTCCAGGACATTTCATGTACCATAAACATGGCATAGATGCCATATTGTTTCTTGATCTATGGGTAGATTATACCAAGGGATTACCGGAAAGTCAAAGGTGGCCCATAGCGGGAACCTGGGATGCAGAGTGCATCATGAAAGTGGAGGAAGAGTTATGGAAAAGAAAGGTCAGACAGTCACAGAAAGACGCTATCGAGTTATGGCGTAAAGAATCTCATAGACGAACAGAAAAAGCACGTAGACAAGAAGAGAGGAGTAAAGAAAGTTCAAATAAAGTTCAAGAAAATCTATTAATTGAGGAAGGTATCCGAGTGAAATCAGAACAAGTAAATAGACAAAGTAATGCTCTTATGAATGGTATGTATCCCCTTCTAGCCGAAGGATTACCTAAGGCTGCTCCAGAGATACCAAAAGACTTGCCACCCCCATTATTTCCAATTAAGGTACATCCAAAAGGGCGTCCCAGAACCGCAGAAGACGTTTTCCTTTCCTCATATCTAGATGATGCAGCCCCCGAGTATGCTAACGCCACACCACATAGACCGTCTGGCGGAGGGGTTCAACGTCAGGATCAGGTATCTGTCCCCGTGCAACAGCAAGTCCCGACGCAAGTTTCGGCAAGCACATCTGTTTCCGCATCTGTTTCCGCAGTCGACTCTACAGGGGTATCGACGCCCATAGTTGCTGTGTCACGTTCAACGAACCCTTTCACACCCGACGCCCCAGATGGGGCCACGGGAGGTGCTAGCAGTACTTTTACACCACCTAGAATAAATAAACTTGTCTTTCAAGAGTCAGCACATTCACGTACACCTAAGTTCGTAAGTGAACGTGCGCTTAAGGAACTCCTTGTAAATTGTAGATATGACCCGGTGGTTGGTAAAGAGGATGAAATGGTCCTGGCATCATTACGTATTAGGCGAGCCGCAGAGTATTTAGCAAGGTTACCAGGGATGACTACGCATCTGGATAACATATATCATTTTGTTCAAACAGGACGAGATCCAGGATGTATTAACAGAGCTATGGAATTCCAGAAAGTAGAAATACAGGGGGAACTGTTACGTTTCCTCATAAACTGTGTGATCAGAAATCAAGATCGTCCGGGGGTAGACATGAACGTAATGCTTACTCTTACAAGATGGAGTCAGAATATATCAGAAGGGAGACACGATAAGCAAAATTGTATAATAGCCATGTGCCGAAAAATCCGTAAAGAAATAGAACGTATTCATGCAGAAAGATTGGGAACAGACGAGTTTGAGCAAGATGAAGTGTCCGAATCAGGGGACTCTGCAAGACAGTCAGAGACCATAGCCTATGTAGGCAGAGGAAGATCCTGTGAAAATACTAGATGTTTTTCTGATCCCATACATTCTGTATGTCCAAATAATAGCAGAACGTATCCAACGCCTGTAATAAATCTGAAGTCTCCTGAACATTCGTTTCAAGCCGCAGATAAAATACTACGAGAACGAAGGGGTTACCACCTCCTCGATTCCATGGATGAGCAAGAATTAGCCAGATCAGCCGTTCACTGGATCGTTAGTCCTGAAAAATATGGTGATGAGACCGTAGCACACACGTTTCTCAATCTCAGTACAGATGAACAACGTTTAGCTGGAATCTATATGATTCAGCAACTCCTCATATTATATAAGAGCCAACATGCTGACCCTGGTCCTTTACCTGATATATTAACGGAACTACTTACGTACAGATGGAGAGGTTCTAGTAACAAGCTAATTAAAGAGATATTAGTGTCACGTAAGCAGTACGTCCTTTTTGTAAATCCAGATTCTCTCTCCCTGCCCCCCAGAGAAAGAGCACCGTACTACATGGATAGACAAAATCCTTTACGGGAAGTGCACCCAATAAAAGGCGAAGACAATGAGTTTCACCGTGTATTTGTTTACACACCCATATCAAAAATGGAATTATTAGAAATGAAGAAAGTAGTACCTAGCCATGATAAAGACCCAGCGGGTTTCCACCGAGAAATTAAAGACATGTTACTGATGGGAGAGTACACCTTTCCTGATATTATGACGATATTAAAGGTGCTTTTGCCTGCTGGCATTTATGAAAAACTGAAAGAAAAAGAGTGGGAAGTGGGAGACCAAAAGATAGACTGGACAGCATTAGCAGAGGAAGAAAGGGGCCGAACTGCAGGTTCGGGGCTCGGGGATAAAGTTAAACTATTACCAGGTTTACTAGTACAGGTACTGCCACGTTTATTAACTACAAAAAAGGAAGATTGGGGTGCAATCACAGCCTGCAAACAAAAGCAAGATGAAGACACAAGCGATTATTATGCTCGATTTGAAAAATGTTTTGGTATAAATAGTGGTATAAAAGCAAGTAGTGACTCATATCCACATTTATTTGTGACAAAATTAGTGGAAAATGCATTACCTCCAGTAAAGAATAGAATATTGAAATTCGAGAGTACCTGGCAAAGTAACACTCCGTCGCAAATGCTACAAATGTTACAGTATCATCACAATAGAATTAGGGATGAACAAGAACACGAGCATAGACGCATGAAGGATACAAAAATGAAAATGCTAGTTTCTCAGACAGTACCAGCAGATGGTCACAAAAAGAGTGTGACACATTCTGGTGATTCTGCAGTTCCTGTAAAAGGAACCTGCAATTACTGTAAACAACTGGGCCATCATGTACACGATTGTCCAGTCCTGAAACGTAATATAGCTACAGGCATTACAAAGGAGAGACCACGATTAGTTAGACAAGATCAGAATGAACAAGGAGCTATGCTGCATGGACAGTCCGTGCCAGTTCAGCAACAGTCCATGCCAGCCTCACAGCAACCCATACAGTTTGTGCCAGCTGCACCACCGTTGCCTGCTACTGCCACACAAACCACAACACAACAAATGTATCAGACTGCACAGTATGAATACCCTGAGTATCAGCGTTACGCATGAACCAGCCTAGAGAGGGAAGTTGACTTACCGCTTATCGAGATTCCGGTAGATCAAGAAGGACCTTATGTACATAGTGAATTATTAGGTCAAGATAGAAAATTCTTACTCGATACAGGGGCAAGTCGAACAACCATAAAACGTAGTGAAGTTCCAGGGGCACCCCTCTCAGGCTCTCAAAATGTTTCCCTTGGTTTTTCGGGAAAACCTATTGTTAATGAAGTATCAAAGCCTCTACCACTTACGATAGGACCTTTGACACGAACTACAGATTTATTGCTTACTAAATCATGCCCAGAAAATCTGTTAGGAATTAAAACTCTGAAAGCACTAGGAGCCATAATATGTTGTTCTCCGGAAGGAGTAAGGTTGTTTTTACGTGATTTTAAAGGTCACTATGTGTCTAGAGACATGGATCCCCGACTACAGACTTTACCAGTACATCTATGGGCACAAGGCCCTACGGATGTTGGCTGCATGAACATTACACCCTATCGAGTCACACTGAAAGCAGGAGTGGTACTACCACGAATGCGACAATACAAGTTACCGCATGATGCTGTAGTGGCTTTGCTGAAAATCATTGATGAGCTAATTGCCCAGGGAGTAGTTGTAGAAACAGACTCCAATGTATGTAATTCACCGATAATTCCGATTCTTAAACGAACTGATCCTACTGCTCCACCAGTGTACCGATTGGTTATTGATTTGCGTGAACTAAACAAGTGTATTGTACCACAATTCCCTGTGGTCCCTGATATATCATCGTTATTGACAGCAATTGATTCCGAAGCAACATTCTTTACTGTAATTGATCTCAAGAATGCCTTTTTCAGCGTCCCAATAGATCCGGAAAGCCAATACTTGTTCGGATTCAGTTTAAATGGGCGCAGCTTTAAATTCTCACGCGCTCCCCAAGGATTTACAGAAAGCCCCAGCATCTACAGCCAAGCACTGAAACGAGAACTTGACAGTATCCACATGCCAGTCAATACAGCACTGCTTCAATATGTCGATGATCTGCTGATCACCGCGAGAAGCGAGCCAGAATGTGAAAAAGCTTCTCTGACAGTTTTACATTTCCTAGCCGACAAGGGGCACAAGGTGTCCCCTTCTAAGCTGCAATTCTGTGTTCAGCGAGTTATTTATCTTGGTCACTCGCTGTCCAAGGAGGGAAGGCAGCTTACACCAGATCGCATCCAGTTAATTGCTAACATGTCAATACCCCAGACACAAAAGGAGGTGCGGGCTTTTATAGGCCTCACTTCATATTGTAGACAGTGGATCCCTCAGTACGCATTTCTAGCAAAACCACTCATTCAGTTAACCACACAGGAGGCAGCCACATCGACTGTTCTCCCTTGGACTCAGGAACATACACAAGCTTTTGAAAGCCTAAAGAAAGCTTTATGTCAAGCACCTGTTTTAGCAACACCATGTTATAGCAAACATTTTACACTCTTTGTTACAGAACGCGAAGGTACTGCCTTATCAGTACTCACTCAGGATCAAGCAGGATCACGCAAGCCATGTGCTTATTTTTCCAGTACATTAGATCCCGTAGCTCAGGCTTTGCCTGCATGCCTGAAATCAGTGGCAGCGACAGCTTTAGCAATTAGACAAAGCGATGCCATAGTATTAGGACACCCATTGACAGTACAAGTACCACATGCAGTAGAGGTTCTTGTGAACCGAACACAAACACAACACTTGACCATAGCAAGACTTACTGGTTATGAACTGACATTGTTTCAACCACACATAGAGATCCGACGGTGTAATACATTGAATCCTGCTACACTATTACCTGTAATTGGAACAGACCCACTAGCTCATGATTGTGTTGAAATCATTGAAATAAAGACGAAACCTAGACAAGACTTGACAGACGTTCCATTGCTAGATCCAGACCTGACGTTATATGTAGATGGTTCGTGTATGAGGACAAGTACAGGAAATTTAGTTGCCGCATATGCAGTCACAACAGACACTGAAGTTATTGAGACAAATTGTATAGATACTTTGTCAGCCCAAGCAGCAGAACTTGTTGCTCTAACACAAGCCTGTATTCAAGCCGCGGACAAGAAAGTCAACATATATACTGATTCACGTTATGCATTTGGAGTCGTACATGACTTCGGAGTGCTTTGGCGGGAGAGGGGTTATTTAACTTCTCATGGAACACATATTCAACACGGGTCCCTCATTCATGCTCTGTTAGACGCGATTCATTTACCGACTGCAATATCAATTATGAAATGTAAAGCACACACGAAGGTTACTGATATCATTTCTCAAGGCAATGATTTAGCTGACAGAACAGCCAAACAGACTGCTCAGAATCGCACATCCGACATGACAAAGCCAATAGTTCAGACACCAACACAGTGTATGACAATTAAGGATCCCACACTTGATGTAATTGACATACAGACACATGCCACAGCAGAAGAAATAAAGAAGTGGACTGAACTAGGAGGGATCCAGACAGATCAAGGATGGATGACGAAAGAGAAATCTGTATGGTTTCTCCCTGATTCCATGGTTCAAGCCATTATAGCTACAGTTCACAGTCCAGCACATTTAGGAGAGAAGGCTATGCTAGACAGCATTCAGCACATTTGGTTCAATAAACATTTACGAGCAGCAGCTAAACAAAAAGTTCGTACCTGTATGATATGTTGTCAGTTTAATCCAGGAAAGAGTGTTCCCGTAGAGCAGGGTGGATTTCAGCCTCCTGACCATCCTTTTGAAGTCCTCCAGATGGATTATATTCAGATGGAACGTTGTCGAGGATTCAAATATGTCCTCGTAGTTGTCTGCGCTCTCTCCCGTTGGACAGAGGCGTATCCCGTATCAGATTACACTGCCCCGACTACTGCCAAGCAGCTAGTTCGAGAATTCTTCCCACGGTACGGTTTACCACGTGTTGTATATTCAGATAACGGCCAGCCTTTCTCATCCGAATTAATGAAACATGTCTCACTTTTGTTGGGATATCAGTGGAAATTCCACTGTGTCCGACACCCCGAGGCAGCAGGTCTCGTGGAACGACATAATCAACTTTTAAAAATCAGATTGTCCAAAATATGTCAGGAAAAAGGTGTGGACTGGATAGTAGCCTTACCAGTTGCGCTATTCTACATGAGAATGGTAGCACACTCTCGAACAGGGCTATCCCCGTATGAGGTGATCTTTGGTAGACCACCGAATATGTGGGGGACGCCTATACCCCGTAAAATAACTGATGTTGACTGTAATATGCTGACAGATTACCTGGCTTCCCTGATGTCTGCACTACAATCTTCTCGTTCACAGGTGGTCGCAGCTTTTCCTGACAACACTGAGGTGAAACCCCATGACGTGGTCCCCGGGGACTTTGTCCTGGTTCGGAATTTTGATAGGAAAAGCCAATTGGATCCTAGGTGGAAGTTGCCTAAGCAGGTCCTGCTGACGACCAGAACAGCTGTGAAGATCGAAGGACGGAAAGGATGGGTGCATTCCACCCATATAAAAAAATTTCATGGACTACCTTCAGATATAGACACTGTGCCCTGCACTCCCTCACAGACTGATTCAAAACTTCCTTTTGTTGAACAAAATGACTCTCAGTGCTATAAACAGAAACTCAGGTCCAGATCTAAACTGTCGGACGATTTGATTGTTTAAGTCCTCTCCAAGGTGAAGCGGTTGAATCTGTCCCGACATGTATCCCTTAGGTCTGAATGATGCAGAGTCCAGAATCATAATGAAACGACATGCTTATTGTAAATTACTGCGTAACCACTGTATTGTGACATTATTAATTTTGTTTTTATTGAGTATTTTAGTAATTATTACGAGTATGATTTTGCACATATATCATCCTGTTTCTAAACGTGTTTTCAATATAACTGATGAACATTCTTTTAGTGACCTACCGCCACATGAGTTGTCCTATAGACTTGCGCTGCGCAATAACACATTCATTAGTATGTTACATCATTCCCATCAGACTAGTAATGCGACAAATTGTTGGGTGTGTGGCCGACTCCCTCCCTATCAGAATAACAAAGGAGTTCTGCCTTTCTTTCCACATCCGTTTACACGCAATGGCTCCTGTGGAGCATGGTTTAGTTTATTAAATTCCATAGACCCAGACACAGCAGTTTATCAACAACATTGGATATGGGGAAATCTAAATCTAGTTTTATTCAAAGTCTGTCACCCTAATAAGGAGGGTCACCCCAGTAGAACAGGAACTGATTTAGAAAATGAAGTGTATAAATTAGGTAATTTTACGCCTAATCTTATGATTTTGAATGTCAAATCCGAAGTTGAACTAATTCTGCCCACTATGTCAGTATTTCCAGTAAAGGGTGAATTATGTGTGAGAAAAGTTGGTTCCATACATATGGGCCATAGCCAATGCGTTACTACAGTAGAATATAGTGATCAAGGCAAATCTTCATTTAGAGCTTCTCGCCATTCTTACTTTATATGTGGTCAGACGGCATATATGCGTCTGCCTCTAGATTGGGATGGTACCTGTTACATAGCATTCCTTTTGCCACCTGTTTTCCTAGCTCCTCCTGATTATTATCGAAATGTTCATTTAGTACACAATAGAGAGCGAAGAGATCTCCCAGTTGTCGATTATACTGAGACGGCATGGGACAAGTATGTAGATTTCAATAAAGGTATCTTTCCCTATATAGGTACAATATCAAATAGTAAGCTGATACGCAGACTCACCAAGACTCTTGAAGCTGTAGTAAACGAGACTATAGCCGCCCTAGGCAATCTGACAGAGGAACAATCAGTGATGAGAATTGTTGTTCTCCAGAATCGTCTTGTCCTTGACGTCATCCTGGCCGATAGGGGCGGAGCTTGCAGGGTCATCGGATCCAGCTGCTGCATTTTCATACCAGAAAATTCGCCATCTGTATATAAAGCTATAACACGCCTTCATAAGATTGTAAGCCAGATACACGAGAATCCAGGCACTTGGACGTGGTCCGGGTGGTTTTGGAGTGTGATATCAGCCTGGGGATGGAGAGTTCTATCCTTCCTAGGTATTGGCCTTCTTATGCTTTTCAGTTGTTGCATATGTTTGCAATGTGGACCAGCGATTTGTGGTCTGTGTGCCACATCGTGTATTCCACATCAAGGTTTTCGCTCAAGATCCCGGAAGAAGAAGGAAGAAGAAATGATGCTCCATGAGCAAATCGATGGAATGATGAAGATTGATGTCTCGTGAAGGGCAAGAAGGGGACAAGGAGGGAATGTGGAAATGTGGATTTTCCTGGTCAGTTATGTCCCCTATCTTGGACCCCAACGGTTCTATATGCATGTTACAAGTACATGTATGTTCCCTCCAGTTCCAGTTTCTAAGACGCAAACATATGTGTGTCTACCGTCAAACATGTTCTCTGTCAGATCCGCCATCAATGGGCTGGATATTCGATTCCTAAGTATAAAAGGCCACCGACTTTATATGGCCAAGTTACTCCATTTTTACAGTTCAGGCGAGTAGGCCCGATTCTGTCCTCAAAGCCTTTCCCTGCTCTCTGTCTCTGACAGCTTCAGCTTGAGCTCGCATCTGTATCCATGAACTTTGTCCTACTCCCTGTGCAGCTAACGGTGCCTGCCTCGGCTAGTTTTCGCCTGTCTGCCAAGAAGTTGTATTTCACCTTCGAATTATCTATTTTGCTCTTCAGCCGATGCATTCTTGCCTAGTAGTTTAAGTAAACATTCCTCCAGTTACCAAGCAAAAGGCCAGGCTTCTCTGTCTTCATGCAAGTGATTCATAGCCCTGTTGCTATGGAAAGTTTTCTGCCCCTCGCATCTCATATAGACACTTAGACGCTTGTACACGCACACAGTCAGTATAGAATAGATTCTGTCCGAGAGTCTCCTCCTTGTGGATAACATAGTTCTTTAAACATAGGATGTTAGATATGATTTGGGATTAGGATGACTTGACCCCAGACTTCTCGTCTCCACATGTAGAGCTAAATGTCAAGTCCCCTTCACCCCCTAGTTACACGTCAATTACACGTCATGCTGCTGCGCGCGCATCTATGCCAAGTATTATCTTATAGATCCACCTATGTCTGATAATTCTAACCAATCATGTTTCTTTTATTCCTTATTACGCCTAGTTTCGATTATGTCACTGTTACGTCATTTTTCTTATCAAATGTTACGCCTTCTACATTCGTTTCATTGTAATGCACTTATTATAAAAATGTATGTCTGTTAATAAGTTTTTGTACTTCACTTCCTGAACCCTCGTGGTGACGGAACCTGAAGGCCGCCACTCGAGTCGGCCATTTTGAATGGAATAAAGCCCATTAGAAAACCTCTTATACCACGGATTCTGCCTCTTGTTATTTTGAGCTATTTTACTTTATTTTAAGACTCCGTACGAAATTCAGTCAGGTAATATTTATTTTATTTACCACAGTTCACTGAGGCCTTGACCCATTGTGTCTTCACTTGATGCACTCAGCAGTATGTAGTTGGTTCTGCGCATGCGTTTCTCATTCAGCACAATTCTCAGCCATGCTGGATTCCCAGGCAGCCATTTTATGGTAGGCCAAAAACAAAACAAACACAAAAAAAAGTATTCATTTATTAAATAAAATCCATTATGTTTACCTTTCCCCATACTATTCCCCTGTATTATTTATTACCTAGCAAGAGCTATTAATTAAAAGCAGCTTTTCTATTATTTGTGCACAACATACAAAAATGTGCAATGTACAACATAGCATAAAACATGCACCAGTGCAAACTTTCAAAGCGCAAACAGTTAATACATCCACATGCTCTAATGTTTTAGAGAGCTTTTCATGCAAAATGCTTTTGCCCCATGTGTAGTCTTGGTTGTTTAATTAATACACATTATAAAAAGATGTGTTATGAACTGAATATGCATTGTCTAAATATGCAACAAAGCCAGAGTCTCTTGAGACGGGAACAGGGAGTGTACATTATAAGGGAAAGGAGCTGGGAGGAGAGAACACATTCCGTTTTATCTTCAAAGCTAAAAAGTAAAACTGCAATCTCGAGTTTCTCTACACTGCAAAAACACATGTTAATTCAGCACAAGCATTTCAGAGTGTAAGCATTTTGACCAGGCCTCATTTTTTTTGTCTTTAACTTTGCAAGCACCAAACCTGCCCCTTTTAAAAAGCCTTTGACTAGGCCTCATTTAATTTTTCATGTGCCATGTCTTTTGCTTGCACCAAAATCTGCGTGCCATTTTTAAATGCAGTCTGTCTGAAACAAAAAACAGAGCAATGCTTAATATTGAGAAATCTAGCTCTATCAATATCTGCTAGGGGGCGCATGTAAGGATTGAACAAAGTAGGGCTCCATTCAGAGCCCTGTGGCAACCACTGTCTCGGAGAAAAAACCTCAGATGAGAAAGGTTGTTGAACCTGAAAGGTACGGTTCTGTAGGAAAGAAGCTAGCCATCACAGAGCTGTCACAGACACCAAATTTCCTAACCGTTCAAGCAAAAGGCCATGGGATAAGGTGTCGAGAGCTCAATCAATCAATCATTGGCATTTATAAAGCGCGCTACTCACCCGTAAGGGTCTCAAGGCGCTGGGGGGGGAGGGGTTTTTGCTCGTACAGCCAGGTCTTGAGCTGCCTTCTGAAGGAGAGGTGGTCCTGTGTTAAGCGGAGATGGCTGAGGAGAGAGTTCCAGGTCTTCGCTGCGAGGTAGGAAAAAGATTTGCCTCCGGCGGTGGCTTTGCGGATGCGGGGGACGGCTGCCAGGGCTTGTCCGGTCGATCGCAGGGTGCGGGTGGGTATGTAGAAGGAGACGCGGTGGTTGATGAGTTTGGGTCCTTGGTTGTGAAGGGCTTTGTGTGCGTGGGTGAGGAGTCTGAACGTGATTCTCTTGCTGACTGGGGGCCAGTGAAGCTTTTCCAGGTGTCTGGAGATGTGGTGGTGGCTCGGGACGTCCAGGATGAGGCGTGCGGCGGCGTTCTGGATTCGTTGGAGTTTCTTCTGTAGTTTGATCGTGGTGCCAGCGTAGAGGGTGTTGCTGTAGTCCCGGCGGCTGGTGACGAGGGCGTGGGGGACGGTCTTCCTTGTGTCGGTGGGGATCCAGTGGAAGATCTTGCGGAGCATGCGAAGGGTGTTGAAGCATTCCGATGTGACTGCGTTGACTTGTCTGGTCATGGAGAGGGAGGAGTCCAGGATGAAGCCCAGGTTGCGGGCGTGGTCGGTGGGTAGGGAAGTGCTGCCTAGGGCGGGGGGCCACCAGGAGTCGTCCCATGCGGTGGGAGTAGGGCCTAGGATGAGGACTTCCGTCTTGTCGGAGTTGAGTTTAAGCCGGCTGTACGTCGTCCAGTCCGCTACTTCCTTCATTCCTTCGTGTAGTCTGGTTCTAGTAGAGGAAGGGTCGTTGGTGAGGGAGAGGATGAGTTGAGTGTCATCTGCGTAGGAGATGAGGTTGAGTCCGTGTTTGCGTGCAATGTTTGCCAGGGGCGTCATGTAGATGTTGAAGAGGGTAGGGCTGAGGGAGGATCCTTGTGGGACGCCGCAGATGACCTTGGTCGCTGTTGACCTGAAGGGGGGGGAGGTGGACTCTCTGAGTTCTTCCGGCGAGTAACGAGATGATCCAGTCCAAGGCCTTGCCTCGGATGGCGGCGTTGTTGAGGCGCTGTATCAGGGTGCGGTGGCATACCGTGTCGAAGGCTGCGGAGAGGTCAAGGAGTATGAGGGCCACGGTCTCTCCCTTGTCGGTCAGGGATCTGATATCGTCCGTGGCTGCGATGAGGGCGGTCTCGGTGCTGTGGTTGGCCCTGAAACCGAATTGCGAGGGGTCGAGTGATTCGTTGGTTTCGAGGAAGGTAGTCAGTTGAGTGTTGACGGTTTTCTCAATAACCTTTGCTGGGAACGGGAGGAGAGAGATGGGTCGGAAGTTCTTGAGGTCTGTGGGGGTCTGCTGTCGGCTTCTTGAGGAGGGCGTTGAGTTCGGCGTGTTTCCAGCTCTCGGGGAAGGTGGCGGTGGTGAAGGATGTGTTGATGACGTCTCGGAGATGGGAGGCGATGATGTTGTCGGCTTTGTTGAAGATGTGGTGGGGGCATGGGTCGGCGGGTGATCCTGAGTGGATGGAGTTCATCGTGCGGATGGTTTCCTCGGTGGTGATCGGGTTCCAGGCGTGGATGGTGGTGCTGTGGGGGGTGGGTTCTGGTGGTGGGTTCGCGTTTGCTGTGGTGAAGCTGTTGTAGATGTCGGTGATTTTGTGGTGGAAGAAGGCTGCGAGGTAGTCGCAGAGGTCTTGTGAGGGGGTGATGGCGTTGTTTTCGGCGTCGGGGTTGGAGAGTTCTCTGACGATGCCGAAAAGTTCTTTGCTGTTGTGGGAGTTGTTGTCAGGTCTGTCTTTGAAGGAAGATTTTCTTGCGGCGCGGAGGAGTTGGTGGTGTTTCTGGGTGGCGTTTTTGAGGGCTGACATGTTCTTGTCGGTCTGGTCGAGGCGCCAGGTTTTCTCGAAGGTGCGGCATCGTTTTTTGGAGTCCTTAAGGGTGGAGTTAAAGCAGGAGCTTCTTTTGTGGTTGGCTCCGTTCGCTCGGGTCTTCAGGGGAGCCAGGATGTTAGCGCAGTCGGAGATCCAGCTCGTGAGGTTGTTGGCTGCTTCGTTGGGGTCTGAGGTGCTGGTGGGCGGGTTCTGTGAGTTGGTCGGTGGTGATTCGGTTCCATTGTCTTCTCGGTGGTGTGGTTGAAGGAGATGAAGAAAGCTGCACTTTAAATCCAGCATTTATCAATGAAGCAGTTTTGCCCCTGTCAACAATATGTCTAAGAGATTCAAAGGCTAACAGCATCGCCGACTCCATGCTGTACTGCGGGCGAAAACCCAATTGGGTCTCTTGCAGTAGATCATCAGCCTCAATAAAACTCATCAGCTGTTTATTTATGTATTTCTCATCCACTTTGGAGAAAAACAGGAGCAGGGAGATGGGCTTAAAGTTTTCCGGCTTTGCAGGGTTCAGTGCAGGTTTTTCAGGAGTGGCACAATAGTAGTATGTTTCCACCTCGGGCGACCTGATCAAGCACAAAAGAATTATGAAGCAGGTCTCACAGTCCAGGCAGAATCGCCTCCATCCCTTGTTTCAGAATCATGGGTGAGGCGGGGTCACCTCGGGAGCCTGATTTCCTCTCAGGCAACAAAGCATGCAGCTCTTCTGTGGTTAAGATACTAAAGCTAGAGAGTTATTCCTTGGTACTGGATGGTTTAAACCAAGTTTCGAGAGGTAGAGCGTCTCTGACTGCCTTCGGGAAAGTTGCATAAATATTTAAAACTTTAACAGAGAAGAATTGGGCAATCAAACTGCAACCCTCCACTGATGAGGCAATAGATACAGAGACACGATCCAAGGAGGATAGTGATTTCACGATGGAGAATAGCTCCCAAGGGGAGTTGTGAGCTAGTTCGATCTTATTAGCATAACAATGACTGCACATGATTCTGATCTGTGTATGATATTCCTTCGGTGCCTTAAAAATAATTAGCTTTAGCCAAAGCACCGTAATTTCTGCACCAAGGATGCTCTAAGTGTTTGAAGGTTCTAAGTTCTACAATGGCCTTTCCCACATCACCGCTGTGCTAAACAAATTAAATCTGCATGCTTGCTGTTCATCTAAACTTTGTTGATGTCACTGTAGCCACCCTCTCCACAGAACGTCCAAATGTTTTCAGCAGAGTCTTCTGGGGCATTTGTACAAGCCCCTATCGCCACTGGAGCGTTACTTTTTGTGACGTTCTCGTGGCGATAGGGGCCCGGCCTTATGTACAAGGCAGCGTTAAGCCACTTAACGTGGCTTAACTCTGCCTTGTACATAAGGCACCCTTTCACGCAATGTTTAGCGAGAAAGGGGCGTGCAGTGGGTGTTGTGGTGGGCATTCCACCGCAACACCCATTCATTTTGACGCTGCTCCCTATGTACAAGGGTGGTGTACATAGGAGGCAGCACCAAAATTAAGACCAGGAAAAACCTGGTCTTAAGTTGGCGAAACGAGGAGAAATGCATTATTTCTCCTCGTTTCTGCTTTTTCCGTGTGTGCTGCCTTGTGCAGCACACATGCAAAAAGAAAAATGCCATGCTTTGTTTATGTACAGGAATGTGTCACTTCCGGTACAGAAACAAACCATTTAAAAAAATGCCATTGTGTAATTTTCATGTGTGCTGCATGAAGCTACAAAATGGCATTTTAGGATTGTTTATATGCAGGAAGGGACACCTTCCTACACATAACCAATCCCCCCTGCACATAGACACCCTTTAACTCTGGTACAAGGGTGCCTGCATAGGCGCTAAGTTGTTAAACTTAGCACCATCGCAGAGGAAACGCAAGGCTGTACCACATTCTTGAAAATATGGTGCAGCCTTGCGTTTCTGAAGTGGGGGAGCATGTCGTTAAGCTAACGACACGCTCCGCCACTTCTATTGTACATATCCCCCCCTGTGTCTTTGTGGGTGCCTGTGTGATGCTGAATCTTGAGGCAATCGTGTGGCCAGATCTTTACTAGCCACAGTAAAGTCATCAAAGTCTGTTTTTATAATCACATTGCTTTCCAACATGGCTCTGTCTGATCACCTACTACTTCTACTTAAATCAGATGCTCTTCTGTGTTTTTAGCATTGGTTGCTTCAATACATGAAATTATGCAGGAGTAGGTAATGAGTGACAGGCATTTTGCATTATATTCCTTTCAGTCTGCTTTACAGGTATTTTTGCCTGTTCATCTTCAGTTTGACATGATTTCTCACCCACATCCTCAGTTTCAGGTTGTGTGTTATTAGTAGGTTTAACTGAAGTAAGTGAATAAAAGTTGTTTACTGATGATGGTTATTCGTTTGTAAATAAGTAACATCAAACGACTACAACGCATCCAAAATGCCTCGGCGCGACTGATCCTCGACGTACCACGACAAGGCCACATCACCCCCCACTTGAGAAACCTGCACTGGCTCCCCGTCAACAAGAGGATATCCTTCAAGCTCCCCATCCACTCACACAAAGCACTCCACAAGAGTGGCCCAGCCTACCTCAACAGACGGCTCTCCTTCTACATCCCCAACCGCTAGCTACGCTCCGCCGACCTCTCACTCGCCACCGTCCCGCACATCCGAAGAACAACCACCGGCGGGAGATCCTTCTCCCACCTCTCTGCCAAGACATGGAACACCCTCCCACTGAGCCTACGACAGACCCAAGACCTGCTGACCTTCAGGAGGATCCTCAAGACCGGGCTGTTCGATCAGTAGTGGCCCCCCCAGCGCCTTGAGACCCCCGCGGGTATGTAGTGCGCTTTACAAATGATTGATTGATTGATTGATTGATACTAATTGTTTTTTGTTTATTTACAGGAATATTATATACGCATTTCTTCAATGATGTACCTTTTTTATAATGACTAAAACGATCAAATGTAAATGAGCATTTGGTTTCCTTTTTACTCTTTAAATTACATTACCTACAATGCATTGTATACAACCTTAAAAAAAGCTGAAATGATTTTTTTAAATAATTTTGTTTAAACATTATATCAATCATGTAAAAGTGTGCATTTATTTAATAAAATATTTTCAAAAATATTAGTTAGGATATGTTAAAAGGCTTTACATTTATAAATGCAAACAGTATATTGCTAACCTTGATGATCTGATGCAGGGACAGAAGGCTTTTGGCTCCAAGGTGGATTCTAACATCTCTTCCATGGGGGGGAGGGGGGCTGTAGTTCTTTACTGTGGCCTTCTCCAGTGACCGAGGCCACATTCCCTCTACTTGCTATCTTCTCCTTAACAAGGGAGTGGAGGTTTGATGTGTACATTTTCTTCCGATCTTGTTGTCACTACTACAGCATTTATTTATTTGCTGTACTCTGGTCCTTACCTTTTTTTGACAGACTCTGGAACAGACATGGAAGCAATTCCAGATTGGCCGTCATGCTCATCCAAATACTCCCACTCAAGAATCTCCAGATGAGTATCAGCACATTTTCTTCTGTGCTTTCACCCCCCTTTCTCCTGTGGCTCCCTGCTTGCCATCTTGAAAAGAGAAATCCTTAGACTGGGAGGCAAACTCTTTCTGCGCTCTGCAACTGTAGGTATGTACAACTTCTTAACAGGGTGTGGTCCTAAATAGCTTACTGTGGAAGATTTGTAAATTACGATTCATACTGATTTGCAATTTATTAAATCAGTATTTCAAAATACCCAATTGTACTGAATCACTATTTCTATAAAGTAAGCATACGTAAATCAACGTTAGCATATCCTAAATTGTGATTCAGTATGAATAGCAATTTAGGAATCAGAAGATGTGTATTTCGTACATCAGAACCACAGACTGGAAACCCCAGCCTTAAAAGTAATCAGGGGAAGCATTTAAAAAGTCTCAAAATAATAATATTAGTCACCAATATGGTCTATATTACATCACCTTGAAGATTTTGAGTCAGAAGTACCAAGACTTCATTAACTTTAAGAAAAAAAAATTATTAGATTTTTTATTGATAACCAAACCAGAGACATATCGTTCTTGCAGCAATATACACAACGTCATACACAGTATGGTAATGCTAGTATCTTGCATCATACAGTTTCAACATCATCACCCTGGGAGTCACGTCCATAATGGTTCAGATCAGTGCTGTACAAGCCCAATTTCCAGTACTAGTCTTTAGGCAGTTAAGGGGATGCCACTAGTCAAAGTGCTTCTCCCAGTCCAAAAACGGGGAACATATCTTGAGATCAGCTCTCCAGAGCTACGCTTCAAAGCTCTCAACTCGATTGGTCCCATTTGCCTTGGCAGCTAGATAGGTTTGGTGTAGTCCCCAGAAGTTCTTAGGCCGATTGCGCGGGGGGGGGGGGGTAATAATTTCCTATAATATTCTGTTTGTGTGCTGCAATACATCATGTCGTTTGTCCAGCTCGTTATAGTGGGGGTCGGGCCCCAGAAACAGCAGATCGCAACCCTACACCTAGCCATTAGGAGTCCCATGTCTACCAGTTGTCTATTCACCTTAGGTAAATGTTTGGAGTAGCCCAGTAGAGCGAGCATAGGGTCAGGCTCAAGTATGGCTTCCGTGATCTCCCCCAAAGTCTTAAATATCAACGTCCAAAAGGTCGCAATCCCAGGGCATGACCAGGCGGGATGAAAAAAATCTGCTGTGTCAGCACCACAACGCTCGCACGCTGCAGAGTCACGCAAACCGTACCTGCAGAGCCTCTCTGGGGTATAATATACCCTATTTAGGAATTTGAAATGTATCAACCTATGACGCCCATTTAATGAAATACGCTTTGTGCTCTCACAGCAATACTTCCAAGATGTGTCATCAATCACCCGGTCGAGGTCTGCCTGCCACGCTAACCTAGCCTTAGTGTAATGGTTAACTCGGTATCCCTGTGCTGTATTATAAATCCTGGAGACGATTCGTACTGGCGAATCAGCCTTGATACCATATGTGAGTGGAGCAACCTCTGGTGGCTCATCTAACCCACTGCCCAGGAGTTCCTTCAATGAGTGCCTCATCCAGTGGAAGTGGAATTGGGTCAATGGTGTAGCAGTCTGTCCTTCCTGGACGGCCTCTTCCCATGTTATCGTTTTACCCTCAGCAAACATATCTCCTATTGTGTGAATATTTATAGTGTTTAAGGCCCTAATCACCCCTTTTTCCCTGCACGGAGGCAACCAGTCCAACGGAGTCCTAGGGGAGTATGGAATGACGCTTGCTTGTAATTTCAGAAGGTGGTGCCAGGTGTGTATTGTCGCATTAATGGAGTCAAGGATGCCAGTCCTGCGATCAGGAGGTTTAAACAGAAGTGCTGGTAATGGGTATGGAGCCGCCACCACATTCTCAATCTGGAAATGCGGAGTGTCGGTGGGGCCAAGCATCCAGTAATGCGCATGAGCTCCCTGCGCTGCCCTATAGTACAATTCTAGATCCGGAGCTCCCAGTCCACCCAAGCTGTATGGGAGAGTTAGGATGTCCCACTTAACTCGAGCATGTTTCCCAGCCCAGGCTAACTGCACCATCAGGGTTGTCAACAACCGAAAGAAGGACCTCGGAAGGACCATGGGAATATTTGTGAATAAAAATAGGAAACGTGGAAGGACTACCATTTTCATGACCGACACCCTACCTGTTAATGAAAGGGGTAAGCATATTCATCTGTCCACGTCGTCTTCCAGTTTGGACACATCTTTCACCTAATTTTCTTTGAATACCACTTCCAAGTCAGTGTGCACTCTAATGCCCAAATATCGGACTGGCAAAGTCGCCCAGCTCAATGGGTATTCCGGCGTAAACTGAGCCGTATCTGAAGTCAGCGGGAAAATTAGCGATTTATTCCAATTAACCTTGAGGCCTGACCTACCTCCAAAGAGAATCACTTTGCGCAGTACTGGCAAGATATTTTGGTCAGGGTCTCTAACATATAATAATGTATCATATGCATATGTTGATATAATCAATTTATAGTTCGGAAAGCGAATACCCCTATGGCTGTGATATTCTCGCAATGCACAGGCAAGAGGTTCCGCAACTAGGGCATATAGCAATGGGGGGAGTGGGCACCCCTGCCGTGTGCCTCTAGTAATGCGCATAGGATCGGTAACCAAGTCACCAATCTTGATCCTGGCTGTAGGGGAGTTGTAGAGCACTCCCACCATTTGCTAAAAGACACCACCTAGCCCCATTCTCGTCAACACCTGGGTCATGAACCACGACTCCACGGAGTCAAACGCCTTCTCCATGTCGAGGAAGACTGCCACCGCCTGAGTGTCCTGCCGAGTATGTCATTTAGCCCTAAACACAGTCCTCAAGTTGTAAGTAAGGTTTCTACCAGGGACAAAGCCAGCTTGCTCTGGTGATATCAGCAGTGGCAATGGAGGAGACAATCTGGTCGCTAAGACCTTGGCACAAATTTTGGTGTCCACATTGAGGAGTGACAACGGGCGATAAGAGACGCATTCGATCGGGGGTTTGTCAGGTTTGAGTATTGCAACAATTAGCGCTTCCCGCATTGAGGGTGGCATATTGCCCGTTTCAATGATTTCCTCGAACAGTGTCTGTATGTGCGGAACTAATAAGTCCCTGAACTCCTTAAATAAGGAAACAGCGAGATCATCCACGCCAGGGGCGCTGCTGGATTTCATCCCGGCGAGAGCTGAAGCTATTTCCTCTACTTCTAGTGGGCACATAAGGTATTCTCTATGTTCGTTCATCAGCCAGGGCAATTTACTATGAGTGAGGTTGTCTAATATAGCTTCGTCATCCCTCCAGCCTTCAGAGCTATATAGTGACGCGTAATATGGCTTAAATCGGTTGGCTATGTCCAGTGGGTCAATTAGGGGCTCCCCATCTGCATCATTAATGACCGCCACACTAGCCTTCTCCCTCTGCTTTTTAAGCAGCAAGGCCAGGACCGACCCTAGATGGTGTCCTTCTCCGTATATGCGAGCTTCTGCATATTTGCCTAAGTGCTTTAGTTCTGCATCAGCCGTAGAGTGGTACTCTCGCAGCGTCCAATGCAATTCTTGTGTGATACTTTCATCCGCCACTGTTAGTAATTGCTGCTCTAGGGTTGTTAAGGCGACCTCTATGTCCGATAAACGCTTTCGAAGGGTGCGGAGGACACCGGAATGCCTAGTCAATGTGATCCCTCGGATGTAAACATTAAAAAGGTGCCCCACACCATGGAAAAAGAGTCTACTGGCCCACTGTTAGTCCCGAAAAAGGTTTAAATGGCTTCAGCCAGTTCAGCTTTAAAAACAGGGTAGAGTAAAGAATACGGAAGGAATCGCTAAGTAAAAGGGGGTATAAGTTTGTACAGGGTGTTCATGACAATCTGTACTGGGGCATGATCCGAGAGAGTGCGAGGCAGTACCACACAGTCACTGATCTGCATAAACATATCTCTGGAAATAAACAGATAGTCGATCCTAGTGTGGAGGTCATAATACACTGAATAGTGTGTGAAACCACCCGGACCCTGCGAGCCTGTACGCCATACGTCACATAGATCTAGTTGGGTGGCAGCAGCCTAGCCATGGCAGTTGGGCATTGTGTCAGACCATCTGACCTGTCTAAGCTTGGATCTAGCACACAGTTAAATTCACGCCCCCAGAGTTGGGGACTCGTGCCATAACAAGTCATTCTATCTAATAAGTTTCCAAAAATGTCGGGTTATCATAATTAGGGCCATAGATGTTAACTAGAACTCGCCCAAACCCCCTCCCACTGCAATGCGATATCGCGAAGCGCCCTTCGGGATCAGTCTCCAGTGCCTCCAACTTAAATTCCTATCTGGGATTCACCCAAGTAATTACCCCCGGGCATGAGATCTAAACCCTGCAGCATGCGTGTTACCCCGCAGTCTCCTGTGCTGCAGCAATGCACTATGTAGGGGCAAGTGTGACTCCTGGAAGAAAGCAATGTCGATACCGTGCCTGGTAAGATATGCCAGCACTTTCCGTAATTTCCTATGGTCATTAAGACAAGTACGTTCCGAGTTAAAAATTTTATCTTACAAGTTTGTGATTGCATCTAGGACGTTAGTAGTGATCGAGGTGCATTGCGCGCAACGACATCTGTGTAACCATGTGATACTTTGTGACTACATGCTAAGGTGTGCTGTGATATCAACATATATGAAAACAAGTGATTTTGGCCTCAGTACCTTTCCTCCCCACACCCACGGCATGCATACCCCAACTGCGTCCGCACAAAACAATTCCCCCCAAAACCACCGCATCATTAGAAAAATAACATTACTAGGTTCCATAAGATAATCAAAAATAGGCAAATCGCCTGTGTGTGGTTCACACTCATGGACGGATGTAACCTGCTCCACACTCCAACCCACTCCCATAATGCCAAATGGTGCTTACGACTGTCGTCAAGAATTATCAAAGTTATCTGACTACCAATACCATGTCTTCTCCAGGGTACAATAACGACAACATTCCAAAATAACATACTAATTGCCCTTTCCCTCATAGCTTCCTTAGCGACTACTATGACTGTTAACAATGCACATTAAGTATCGTCTATGTCTCTATCATTCAGAGTTCGTGGGGCATACAGTATAAACATGTCATTACAGGTATATACAATTCCTGTCATGGATACGAAAAGTCTTATCTGTGAGTAAGAGTGCTCCGATTTCAGTCTTGTTCCTCAAGGCTGCACCCCGCTGCTCCCTCTCGATCTGGCGATTCCGCAGTGCGAGCCGAGTCCCCGGACCACTCCTTTAGTGCTTTCTGCAGTTGTTTTGGGTCCATAAATATCCGGGATTGGCTCTGTCTATTTACCCGCAGATGCGCCGGGTACAGCATGGCGTAGTCCAAGTTCTGTTCACGCAGTGATCTCTTCAGAGGTGAGAACTGTCTGCGAGCTTCTTGTACTCGGAGCGTGAAATCGGGATACAAGGAAATAGTTGAGCCCTGGTAGTGTAGAGTTTGCTTCTCCCTCACTGCTTTTAACTCCGCATCACTGTAATTGAGCAGTTTGGCGATGATCAGCCTAGGGGGGGCTCCTGGCGAAGGTCTCAGTCCCTACGAGCGGTACGCTCGCTCAACCACGAACATTGAGGAGAACTTTTCCCTACTGAGTAATGACACTAGCAACTCTTTGACAAACAGCTCCATGTTCCCCACATTGGTGGATTCCGGAAGTCCTGTGATGCGTATGATTCTGCACCAGGACCTCGCTTCCAGGTCTTCATCCTTATCCAGTAGGGACTGCAAGAGTTTCCCCATCTGCTTTTGATTGGTATCCAATTCTGTCTGTGCCTCCTCGACCTCCGTGCCTCTGCGCTCAGCCATGTCTAGCCTCTCCGCATTCTTGTCCAAGCGCTCTGTCATTGGGTCCATACGCAGTGCTAAAGAATCGATCTTACCATCAATTGTGGACAAGCTTTTCTGTAGACTCTTCTGCATTGCATCCAGCATAGTTCTGATATCTCCCTCCTCCGGCCCATCCAATTGTGAATCCGTGTTCCTAGTAGGGGTCAGATCCCTTAATCTGGACTTCCTTTGCTCAAAGTTCAGCTTCAGCTGCATTTTGTCTACTTTACCCATAGTGCAATCCTGGGTATATCAGCACAAGAGTGTCGCAGCAAGGGACTAGGCGAGCCGCAAAGTCTGACAAACTCCACCAAATAGCTGGTAATCCCCTGAAGACCCAAAGGTGCTGAGTGCGTCAAGGCAGCCTGCAATACAATTCCCAGGGGAGCAGCGTGTATATGAGGGGAGATCTGCAGCCGCAATCCCTGTAAGCCAGCCGTAGTTGTCTATGGGGGCCCTGGCATGTAGAGTTCTGCTGTGGGTATCTCCTGGAATGCAAAAGGTGTTCCGAGGGGACCAAGATACGTGGCTGGAAAGGTGTCAGCCCACCGGCTGTCCCGGGGCCCAGGAATCAGTAGTGCTTGCGTAATCCAGCACCAGGCAGGCGTGTAGTGAGTAGCAAAATAGAGGCCCAGCAGTCCCCCAAGTCCCAGCTGCATCTATACGGCTGAGAGGTGCACCATGTCTGCCTTCCTCAATGCTTGTAGCATGGGTGTACACTGCCTGGCCCCTATTATCGCAGCGCTGAAAACCACGAGTGTGGCCCAAAGACTACACCAGCCCCGTGCTCCTGCACAGCCCCGCTCTGGCTGCAGGTCCCGCTGTACCGTGTAGGGAGAGCTGGGGCCCCCGGGGTGTTTCTGAACTCACCGCTTGTGAGCCAACAAGCGTGCAGCAGGCTCCATCCTCCAGTAACCTTCAATTACACCAGCACCACAGTGTCGGAAGGCCAAGGCCACACCCACAACGTGCCCAGTGCCCGCAGTTCGACTCACTGCCTGGAATGCTGGGAATTCGGGCACCCACTCCTTGTATTAACGCCCTGGACTGCCAGTAGCGCCGCTCGCACAGCAACCCCCAGCGCTGACTGGAATCTTTAAGCCCGTACAGTTGGCGTTTCTCCTACGCAGTGCCACCGGTCGCAGCCAGACCAAGCCAGGCCTCCGCACCAGTCCGCAGTAATGACACTCGCAGCCGTTCCCAGTGCTGCAAAATTAGCAGATTGTGTTGTCGAAGCCTCCGCATTCAGCAATCCATCGGTTAGGCGCACATTTGGTAGTGCAGATTTAGGATAATGTACGGATAGCTAGACGACTCGGTGGAGCTCACAATCTAAGCCGCCATCTCGGAGTTAGGCAAGCTCCGACCCCCAAGAATTCATTAACTTTCTAAGTGATCTACACATCAGTACAACCCTTTTTACAGAGGAAAACAATTAATCTATATGACTTTCTACTGTGTGAATGCCAGATTGACCTATGGCAAACCTTACTCTTCACAATCTAACTGCTAAATAAAATGTTCCCCTTGTGGTGATGGAGCGGGTAGTTCAACATTTTGTATACTCCCCCATTTCTGCATGTTTATATTAATCCGAATAATCTATTAATTGTAATATTATTAATCTGTTTGCAGTGATATCTAATCAACCCTATTAATGAAAGAAATACATGTGGGATTTGCATTTGCATGGCTAAACTAATTTGTATACTAATATATGTACGCATATTAATGCTAGAAAATTAGAATACTGCATGATATATGTTGCTTTTGTGATGTAATTGTAAGTCGCACCAGATGGCATAGTTGGGTGAATATAAACGCTTTCAATTTTGCTATTATGCTAGATAATTACATACACATAGGGGAATTAGTGAGGGTTTAACATTTTATTAGCTATTTCAATGTTTTAATTAAGTTTTGTGTTTGTTTTGCTTAAGTTGACCGATTGGGCCTTCGTAAAGATGGCTGACTTTTGACTTGACGGCCCTACTCACAGTTCCACGAGGTTTCGGGTGAAGTGCGCCTGCGCCACCACAAGCAATAGTGGCCTCGTTCTGACCCCATGCAAGATGTACCCAGCAAGGTCGTACTGGGAGAGTTGCCAAGACTATTAAACAAAGGACTGTCTTTAAAACCGGAACCAGCAAGTGTGATGACCTAACCAAATAGACTATGTGAGAACTTCACCGAACGACCCCAAACCCACCAATCAGGACTGTAGAAAACTCATTTTTGTTACATTTTGACATTAAAATCATTATAAAAGATGGTAGAATAGTTGAGTTGACAGTCTCGCTGATATTTCCCTGACGTTATGCTGACGGAGAGGACGGTGACACTGTTGGACAGCTGTTTCCCTGAATCTTTGACAGACTGAATTGCTGCCTGATTTTTGATGAATTAAAGACTTTCACGACTTGATTGACTTAGAGGACGACTAATAGCCAGATTAGGTAAATATGATGTTCTGTGTTTTGGTTAATGATCTATTAAATTGTGCAATTAATTAGATAAACGAAGTTTTGATTAATAAACAAATGTGTTGGGTTGTTTATTGAAGAGATTAGTTTAAGATTGAATAGAAAATAAAATAATTGAGTTATCAATTATCCAAATACAACTAACTGATTCATCGACTAAATGGAGGGAATATCTCGGGGTTCAGAGTTTAATAAAGGTATTCAATGTATGTTTATGTAAATTAGGGGGCAGATTTATGAGGCCCGTTGTGCCATCGGGACGTCACTTTTTGTGACGTTCCGTGGCGCAGAAGCCTGCGTGATATTTATCAGGCAGCACTGAGCCACTTTTTTTGGCTTAATGCTGCCTCATAAATATCAGTCCCTTTAACACAGTGTTCTGCGTTAAAGGGGCGTGCAATGGGTGTTGCAGGGGGCGTTCCCAGCAACATCCATGGCCTTTTGACACTGCCCCAGATTTACGAGAAATCGTAAATCTGAGGCAGCCCCAAAAGCTTATGCCTCCCCAGGGGAGGCGTAAGGGAGGCGCAACGGGGAGAAATATCTTTATTTCTCCTCGTTTTTCCTTTTTCTGTGTGTGCTGCATTCTGCAGCACCCATACAAAGAGGAAAAACCTCTTGTGATTATTTTTGTACAGAAAGGTTTCCCTTCCTGTACAAAAATATTCATCCCCGCAACGCAGGCACCCTTGCACCATGGTGCAGAGGTGCCTGCGTTGGCGCAGGTAGCCCATTGTGCGCCGGCGCAGGGGAAAAGGACAGGAATGCGCCGCATTTCATAGATACGGCACATCCCTGCCCTTTTCTTTTGCCGTAGGGAAGCGCAGCAGGAAGGCCTGCTGCGCTTCCCTACGGCAAAACCTCATAAATCTGCCCCTAGGTTCTTTAGGTGAAAATGTATTCCTTTCATGTCAGCGTTTGGAACACTCATCGCTCCCGTAAGAGCAGATCAATGAAGTGTGAGTGTTGGTGTTATGGGCCCCACCAATTAATGCATTGAGTGAATGTGATAGTATGATATTTGGTCTGTGACGAAGGGAGGATTTGACATTCCACGCTGCATCAGTGGCAAACGACCCTTATGGCGATGGAGGCACGAAACATGTCGACCTTTGACCAACGACACCCCGGCAAAATATGCCACAAGGGTAACATTTTATTTAGCAGTTAGATTCTGCTAAGGGTACATCGGTTTTACACTGGCTGCATGATGACCCTTTTTTATCTCCCACATTATTGCACGCACTATCTCTACCCTCCACAGAGGACCCACTCCCCACACACCCGAACGCATCATCCGGCAGTCCTCAAAAGACCTCCGATAAAGTGACCCTTCGGGGGGCCCATAGGGAATTGCAGCACCGGCCCTACGAGGAGCACTGCCCGATGATGAAGCATAACATCCGACGGGGTGTGTGAGGGCAACAGAGGACAAAGAGTGGTCTTCCATTAGCAGAGTGGGTCCTTCAACTAGGATTTCCTTTAACTCTTCTCCCTTTTCTTCTTTTTGGGCATGGGTGACTTTTTGCGCCTGGCCACAGGAACAGTGTCCTTTATGGGATTACGTGTTGTTATAGGGAGCATGGACACTGGACCTTTTTTAGCTCTCTGGTCCCCCGTTCTCCTTTTGGGATATAGATCCATTTTGTGATGCCAGGGCTGTAGAAAGTCCTACCGGGTTAGACCAGTGTGAACATGTCTCTCCCTCTAGAAGGGTGGAATGCTACCCCCGCTGCCAGAACTGGGGGGGGGGGTAGTATTCCAAAGCGTTTGACACCAAACACGACATGTTTCCGTGCAGCCATCCCAAAGTTAGCATTTACCGCGAGGTTATAATGCACTTAAGAGTATTTGGTCAGGCTGCATCACAAAATGCATCAGAGGAGGTACTCCAAACGCTGCAGAGGGGCTCTGCTCATGCAGGGGCACCCTCTCACATAAAAACCAAGCACTCTGCCTTCAGGATTGTTAAGGCCTGCCATAGGAGTGACTTATAGGTTTTATATCTGTGTGCAATGGTAGTGATATAGGTAGCCTATACCACTGTAAGGGGTGCAAGCACACCCTTACCCAGGCTGCAGTAGCAGACCTGTGGTGCCATTTTGGAGTACTTCCCAGGGGTGGCATAATACATGCTTCAGCCCCTGGTAGGCCTCTGAGGTACCTATGCCCTAGGTACATAGTATACCATATACTGGGGGCTTAGAAGGCACTCCAGAATCCAAATAAATATGTACCTAATGTACATGCAAACCATTTTAGAGAGGAAGCAGCTAGGCTGTGGTCCTGATTAGCAGGGCCACAGCCAAACTAAGGTCGAAAAACAGTGAAACACCAGCAAAAAGTGGGGGTACCCATGTGAAGCAGATCCTACTCTCCTACACACAAAACGCAGGGACATTAAACTAACCTTGACCAGTTGAGTCTTCATGTTCTAAGTGGAAATACTTAGAGAGTCCATCTGCATTAGCATGGTTACTGCCAGGTCTATGTTCCACTGTAAAATCCATCCCCTGTAGGGAAATGAACCACCTAAGCAGCCTGGGATTTTCACCCTTCATTTGTTTTAGCCATGAGAGGGGCTTATGGTCTGTCTGAACAAGGAAGTGAGTACCAAACAAGTATGGCCTCAACTTCTTCAGAGCCCAAACCAGAGCAAAGGCCTCCCTCTCAATGGCTGACCAACGTTTCTCTCTAGGGGTCAGCCTTCTGCTTATGAAAGCTACTGGCTGATCCTGATCTTTTTCATTCAATTGTGACAGTCCAGCCCCTACCCCCAATTCAGATGCATCTGTTTGGACAATGAACTTCTTGGAGTAGTAAGGACTCTGCAGAATGGGAGCAGTGCACATGGCCTGTTTCAGGTCATCAAATGCCTTTTGACAGCTAGCTTTCCACTGAACGTTTTTGGGCATCTTTTTAGAAGTTAAGTCATTCAGTGTTGTCACTATTGATCCATACCCCTTGACAAATCTCCTATAGTACCCAGTCAGGCCTAAGAAGGCTCTCACCTGAGTCTGGGTAGTGGGAGCAACCCAGTCCATTATGGTCTGGATTTTGCTCTGTAATGGTTGAATCTGGCCTCCACCTACCGGGTGGTCCATGTACACAACCTGACTCTGCCCTATCTGGCACTTAGTAGCCTTGATAGTTAGGCCTTCTTTTTGGAGGGCTTCCAAAACATTCCTCAGGTGGACCAGGCGATCCTCCCAGGTGGAGCTAAAGACAGCAATATCATCTAGATATGCGGCACTAAAGTCTTCCAGGCCTGTAAGGACTTGATTCACCAACCTTTGGAAAGTGGCAGGTGCATTCCTCAAACCAAAGGGCATTACCACAAATTGATAGTGCCCACTAGAGGTAAAAAAATGCTTGCTGTCTTTGGCTTTGCATCATCAGCTAGTCTGATCTGCCAGTAGCCAGCTGTCAGGTCAAATGTGCTTAGAAACTTGGCTGAGGCCAAAGTATCTATCAGCTCATCTGCCCTGGGGATGGGGTGGACATCAGTCCTAGTGACTGCATTGAGACCCCTGTAGTTTACACAAAACCTAATTTCTATCTTGCCATCTGTGGTGTGAGGTTTAGGTACCATGATGACTACTGGACTAGCCCAAGGGCTAACTGAGGGTTCAATCACACCCAAATCCAACATCTTTTGGACTTCTGTCCTTATACAGTCCCTGACATGGTCAGGTTGCCTGTAGATCTTATTCTTCACAGGTAGACTGTCCCCAGTGTCCACTTCATGAGTGCACCAGATGGTCTGACTTAGAGTCAGGGAAAACATATGTCTAAACTGGCTGAGAAGGTTTCTGCAGTCAGTTTGCTGCTGGGCAGTGAGGCTGCCTGCCAAGGCTGCACCATCAACTGACCCAACATCAGGGTTCTGAGAAAGCAAGTCAGGGAGTGGGTCACTCTCTTCCTCCTGTACTTCATCAGTAGCCAGGAGCACGCCCATGTCTGCACTGTCAACATATGCTTTAAGTCTGTTGACATGCAGTACCCTGTGGGGACCCCTAGGGGTTCCAAGGTCTACCAAGTAGGTAACCTCCCCTTTCTGTTCAACAATTGTATGGGGGCCACTCAATTTGTCCTGGAGGGCTACTGGAGCCACAGGATCCAACACCCACACTTTCTGTCCTGGCTGGTAAACAGTCAGTACAGCCTTTTGGTCATGCCAGGCTTTTTGCAGTTCCAGGCTAGCCTCAAGGTTTTTGTTTGACTTTTTCATGTATTCAGCCATCCTGGAGCGGAGACCAAGTACATAGTTCACTATGTCTTGCTTTGGGGGCCTGAGAGGTAACTCCCATCCTTCCTTCACCAAACACAATGGATCCCTGACAGGGTGACCAAACAAAAGTTCAAATGGGCTGTAACCAACCCCCTTTTGAGGCACCTCCCTGTATGCAAATTAAAGGCAGGGCAAGGGTAGGTCCCATTTTCGCCTAAGCTTCTCTGGGAGTCCTTTAATCATGCCCTTTAAGGTTTTGTTGAACCTTTCAACTAAACCATTGCATTGTGGGTGATAGGGTGTGGTGAACTTGTAGTTCACTCCTCACTCCTTCCACGTAGCAGTCAAGTAAATAGACATAAAGTTTGCACCCCTGTCAGATACTACCTCCTTAGGAAAGCCTACTCTTGAGAACACACTCAAGAGAGCTCTTGAATCCACAGGTGCTGTAGTGCTCCTTAGGGGAATTGCCTCTGGGTACCTGGTGGCATGATCCACCACCACCAGTATAAATCTGTGCCCAGATGCTGTTTGGGGATCCATGGGACCAACAATGTCAATCCCTACCCTTTCAAAGGGCACCCCCACCACAGGAAGTGGTATCAGGGGGGCCTTTGTAGTGCCACCTGCTTTGCCACTGGCTTGGCAGGTTACACAGGAGCGACACAACTCCTTAGTGTCTTCAGACATGTGGGGCCAGTGAAAGCGAGGGACAATTCTGTCCCAAGTCTTGCTTTGGTCCAGGTGTCCTGCTAGGGGAATATCATGGGCCAGTGTCACTAGGAAGCCCCTAAACTTCAGAGGTATAACCAACCTCCTGGATGCACCAAGTTTGTTTGGGGTCTCTACTCTCTGAGTAAAGGAGTCCATCATCCCAATAAACTTTATGGGTGCCTCTAGCATTCCCAGCAGCCTCATCAGCAGCTTGCTTTCTGAGGGGTTCAAGAGAGGGGCAGGTTTTCTGCTCCTGGCTCAGATCAGACCTGGAAGGGCCCCCTGTCCACAAGAACTCAAACTGGTCAGGGTCAAGCTCCTCTGGGACAGTTTCTTCTTCAGGCTCAAGATCATCTCCCTGAGGAGACTGATCTGCCTTCTGAGTCAGGCGGGAAGGCTCTGCCTTAACCCCACTGCTCCTCCTCTTGTGAGGCACCTGGTCCATTCTTCCAGAATCCAGGGCCTGTCCAGCTTTAGACATTTTGGCCTGTGACCTAGTCACAGCAAAGACATGCGCAGGGATCCCTAACATTTCTGCATGTGTCCTGAGTCTCTAGATTATTGCCAAGCAAGCACTGTACTGGTAGGTCTGCACTTACCACAACCTTCTTAAGGCCAGTTACCCCTCCCGAGGAGAAGTTAACAACTGCCAGAGAATGGTCTGTTCTGACATTGCTAGCATTGGTCACTTGGTACATTTCACCAAGTATAATCTGCCCAGGATCCACAAGATCTTTTGTCACCATTGTGACACTTGCTCCCGTGTCCCTGAATGCCCAAGCTTCTACTCCATTTATCAAAGGCTGTTGTCTGTATTTGCCCAGATTACTGGGACTCACACAGGGGGACATATCCATGCCCCCATCACAGACAAGCACAGCCTGAGTTGGAACCCTGACTAGGCCAGAGTTCATCTCAGAACCCAGGGTCAACCCTACTACGCCCTTATTCTGAACATTGCCACCACCTATTGTAGCTGTACTAGGGGGAACAGTTGCCTTAGGGGAAATGGTGGCTGGAGTAGATTCTTTGGACTTGGTGCAGTCACTGATCCAGTGAGTTTTCTGTTTACAGATTTTGCACCAAGGTTTCTTTTGGCCTTTACCCTTACTTGACTGTGACTCCCCATTAGAAGAAGATTTTTGGGGCCCTTGCGAAGACTTCTGGTCTTTACCCTTGTCCCCACCCTTGTCAGAGTTCTTAGGATCCTGCTTCTTTGGGTCACCACCTTGGTTCTGTACCTTCTGCCTCACCCTGGTTCTGACCCATTTGTCTGCCTTCTTTCCCAATTCTTGGGGAGAGGTCAGATCAGAGTCTACCAGATACTGGTGCAACAGCTGATTTTGACAGTTATTAAGAATGTGCTCCCTCATTATCAGATTGTACAATCCTATGAAGTCACACAGTTTACAGCCCAGTAACCAACTTTCCAGAGCCTTAGCAGCACAGTCAACAAAGTCAACCCAGTTTTGATTTTGTGCTTTTTGGGTATCTCTGAACTTTAACCTGTATTGTTCAGTGGTTAGGCCAAACCCATCTATTAGTGCACTTTTCAAGACCTGGTAATCATCAGCATCCTCTTCTCTTACAGTGAGGAGCTCATCTCTACCTTTGTCTGCAAAGGAGAGCCATAAGATTGCTGCCCACTGACCTTGAGAGACCTTCTGTACTTTACAGGCCCTCTCCAAGGCAGTTATCCATTTGTGGATGTCATCCCCACTCTGGTAGGGAGGGACAATCTTACTTTGGTTTCTATGGTCATAAGACCTCTCCCTATCTCTAGGGAAATTGCTGCCACCAAGGGACTCTAGTCCCTCCTTTTTACTAGCCTGTAGAGCTCTTGGGCTTCCCTATCTAAGTCCATCTGCTGCTTTCTGAGGTTGAATTTATCTTGCTCATACCTCAACAGTTTCTCTCTCCTCTCCTGGGAGGTTTCCCTCCCTCTGTGAGAAGAGACAGAGGTCCCTATAGAGGAGTGAGACTGGACAGATCCCCTTGAGAGAGATCTATCCCTTCTAGCCCTACTTTCAACTCTTTCTGGAGGAATAAAGGAGGGAGCATTGTTGTCATCCTCCTCATCCTCATCCAAGAGAGCAGGGTTCACCAGATTCTGATCATTGTCATCAGTCTGGTCAGCATTAGAGGTAGGGTCAGGGGAATTTCTACCCCTAGGTCCATCCTCACCTGCTGTCCCACCCACACTACCTACCCCATCAGGCCCTATAGGCCCTGAGATATCACCCAGCTTAAGTATCTTTATGAGATGCTGGGTGGTTGGGCTTTTGCCTGTCTTCAGCTTCCTAATGGAACATAAGGCCCTTAGCTGTGGAGAGATCCTCATATTTATAGGGGAGAAGCCCACTGGCTTCTGGCAGGGACCCACTGGTTCCTGGCTGATTAGACATTACTAATGTGGTGTGGTGTATTGCACTACCTACACTAGTGTGGCCTACTAAACTCTCTTGAGTTGTAGAAAGGGTGTGCTATCCCTTAACACACAACTCTAACTTCAGTAGAACTTACTGTAGCTAAACTTGATATTATATGTACCTAAGATACCTTTAGTGGTTTTCAGTTGATCAATTCAATTGAGATTATCTGGTAAAACAATGGCAAGCTGGAATCCCACCGCTGCCACCAATGTGAGAAGTTGGCCTGATATAGGCTGTCCACTAGTTCTAGTGGGCACCTTGTATCAGTCCAAACAACCCCTTATGGTGAATTGGTTAAAGACAACCTTTATTGAAAGCTAGTGGTAGCTATGGAGAGCAGCCTTCAGGCTAAGTCTTGAAGGAATGTAAAGCAGCTTGTTTTACCAGTCTATAATCTCTTGAATGATCAAATGAAAGGACAACCACACCATGTATATGTTTAAAATATATGTATTTAAGATAAAACACACCCCTCTAGTCTCTTTATGGGACTGGAGTTCGAAGTACTTAATTTACAAGTTAGCAATCAACAGTAATAGCACAAATACACGTTTGGGTCCTAGGGGCGTACCAAACCATATACCAAAAAAGTGGTATAAGAACCACGACTGAACTAGACACAAGGCCTAGAGCCTGTAGAATCGCTGGGACCCCAAGAAACCACCCAAGGTAGTGACACAGGGGACCCACGGGGACTGTGTGCAGTGTGTAAACACAACCGTGGGTTCCCGTTAGCTTCTATGGACCACACCCTTTTGGACTTAAGAAGTTCTAGGGTTAGCACCCACGGGAGCACCGGAGTACTCGTGTTACCTCACCCAGGGAAGCCAGGTGCCTAGGTGTCTTTTGGTGTCAGTTCGCATCGTCGATTTCAATGGAAGCTGGCGAAGAACTGCTGCTGCCGTGAAGAGGAGAAGTGTCCGAAGAGATCCAAGCCAGGATCTAGGATGTAAGGAACCTGAAAGCAGAGGGAACAGTCTGGGTCACTTGCCAGTGACCGAGGACAGGATGGACCAATACTCACAGATGTCGGGTGCTTCAGGTGAGTTGATAGGTGTCTTCACTCTTCAGCCACGAGGTCCAGGAGGCATCGGCGAAGTCCACGAGCCGGATTTGAGCTGTACCACAAATTCTGTCGAGTGCTGCGGTGTCGGCGACCAGATTGGACCCAACAAGCCTTGGCAACGGCAAGTCTCGTGGAAAGAGAAGAAGGACGTCGGTGCAGACCAGCAAGGTCTGAGGGACTCACCCCGCAAGAGTAAGTCAGGGAACGTCTGGAGCAACCACAGAAGCCCAAGCAGAAGAGGAGTTGCCTTCGTGGGGACCCCCTAGCCAACGGGCTAGCGGTCGCGAAGGAGCCTTGAGCGGTCACACTGGAACCCAGCCCACGGATCACTCGTGGAGTGGAGGCCAGAGATCTTCAGTGCAGTCAGTGCTCAAGGCTGGAGCTACTGGGAGCCCAAAGCAGAACTTCAAGGATGAACAGGAAGTTGATGTACCAGCAATAGTACACGGTGCCCAGGGGTCACGGTTTCTCATCACCCACGATAGCCACGGGCCTCAGCTTTGCTGTGGACTCAGGGTAGCCTCGGGGAAGTCAGAAAATCCACCTCTGGTGATGCAGAGACTTCAGCATCCAACGGGAGCTTCGGAAATGCAGACCAGACAGTTGCTTCTTTGGTGCCTGCCAAGCAGGGGAGTCACTCCTTGACTCCAAGGGAGATTTCTTCAGTCTTTTAGTCAGGATAGAACGTCAAAGGTCCAGGATATATATTGCAGAGTTTCGTCCAGGGTAATCTAAAGTCGCAAGGATTGGGTTCCCATACTTATACTAAGTTTGGGGGTTGGACATACTCTAGGGACCCACCTATGGGAGGGTTGGGAAAGAGGGGTGGTCACACCCATTTCCTTTGTCCAGTTTTGCACTAGAGCAGGGGCAGGTAGCCCCTGCAACTGGTTTGAACTGGACTATGCACAGGGAAACCAAGTGTGCCCCCAGTGCAGGACTTCAAAGCACCAGAGAGTGCTCCCGCCCAGCCACAATACACATCTGCCTGTCTGGGAAGGTGGTTACACCTCCCTGGGACAGAAAACCTATTGTTCAGGCGTCCCCTGCCGGAGTTTCAGTCAGCAGCAGGAGGCCAGACCCGTGTCTGTGGCAGAGGTATCCATTTTGTGATGCCAGGGCTGTAGAAAGTCCTGCCGGGTTAGACCAGTGTGAACATGTCTCTCCCTCTAGAAGGGTGGAATGCTACCCCTGCCGCCAGAACTGGTGGGGGGGGGGTAGTATCCCAAAGCCTTTGACACCAAACACAACATGTTTCCGTGCAGCCATCCCAAAGTTAGCATTTACCGCGAGGTTATAATGCACTTAAGAGTATATGGTCAGGCTGCACCACAAACAGCATCAGAGGAGGCACTCCGAATGCTGCAGAGGGGCTCTGCTCATGCAGGGGCACCCTCTTACATAAAAACCAAGCACTCTGCCTTCAGGATTGTTAAGGCCTGCCATAGGAGTGACTTAAAGGTTTTATATGTGTGTGCAACGGTAGTGATATAGGTAGCCTATACCACTGTAAGGGGTGCAAGCACACCCTTACCCAGGCTGCAGTAGCAGACCTGTGGTGCCATTTTGGAGTGCTTCCCAGGGGTGGCATAATACATGCTTCAGC
The DNA here is from genome assembly GCF_964204655.1 of Triturus cristatus. NCBI lineage: Eukaryota > Metazoa > Chordata > Amphibia > Caudata > Salamandridae > Triturus > Triturus cristatus. The sequence continues at coordinate 1,404,083,747 of NC_140590.1, forward strand.
CCCTGGTAGGCCTCTGAGGTACCTATGCCCTAGGTACATAGTATACCATATACTAGGGGCTTAGAAGGCACTCCAGAATCCAATTAGATATGTACCTAATGTACATGCAAACCATTTTAGAGAGAAAGCAGCTAGGCTGTGGTCCTGATTAACAGGGCCACAGCCAGACTAAGGTCCAAAAACAGTGAAACACCAGCAAAAAGTGGGGTACCCATGTGAAGCAGATCCTACTCTCCTTCAAAGAGGTCTCAGGGAAGCAGTGGGTACTGGACCCCAACTGTAACAAATTGAGGGGCATATGTACAAGAACTTCCACTAACTAGCATTAGCGATAGTTAGCAGCAGTTTTCCTAACGCGGCCACTCGACGAAAATTATCGCCCCGTTAGCGATGTATATACAGTACGTCGCTACATGGCGATAGTTTCAGGTAGCGTGAACGTGAAACAAATTCGGATGTTAGCGGTCAAAAAATGAAGAAGGACCATTAGTGGCAAATAAAGTCACATTAGTCAGCCCAATGTGACTATTTTTGCCTCTAGAGGCAAAAATAGCCTATTGGTCTACCTCCAAAGAAAAATGGGAAAAAAACCAATGGAATGCAGATAGGAGTAGCCAGGGCCCAGTGCAGCACAGATCAACAACCCCCCCAAGCTCACCAACAGCCAGGATGACCAGCCAGAGTCCAAGGGGAAGAGCAAATTCAGGGCTACATCTATTAAAAGAGGCGCAGCGCTGTGCAAAACCAGTGATGCATCACTTTTCAACTTTTCATTGCGCATTCCTTGCAACACCATGGCATCCATAATCTTGAAAGCGCGGACAGTTACCAGGGCCCAGAGGCCTCGCTGGGCAGCATCTGGGACCCGGAGTGGGATGCGGAGGTGCTGTGGAGTCGCTGAACCGTGGCAGTAGCCATTAAGGCATGGAGATCGTCCTTAACTGGTGATGAAGTCTGCTAGGTCGCATCGAGACACGTTGCTGAGCTGTGTGAGAAGATCGTCTTGCGCCCCTTGGAGCTGTGAACAGTAGAGATGCTCCTGCGCACCAACGTAGGGAGGTCTGCATTGCATACTACGATCCACCACTACACAGGGGTGCATGAAGGAGATTACCAATGGTGGGTGGCGCCTTTGTGCATCACAGGCCAGATGATGTTGCGCTGGCTCTACGCTGTGGAGGGTGAGGCCCCTGAGCTGTGTCGAACTTGAATGGCGGGAGCGCTGCAACTTCAAGTCTAAGGGGGCCCTGTTGCATCACCTGCATTGGGAGGTTACCCAGCGGACTTGGAGGTGACTGCTGTACCCAGGGTTTTGAAATACCACCTGGCTGAGGCTCCTACTGGCCGGGTCACAGATCTGGAGAGAGTGCTGCGGATTGCGCCATGGTTACAATGTCCAGGTGAGGAGAAGGTGGGTCGCATAGCGGAGGAGGCCCAGTGGCGGCTCATCTGCTATGGCAGACGAGCGTTGCCCCACTGCTTTCAAGCAGTGCAAGAAGAGGAAAATAATAAGATGATGATAACTTTCTGATGTACTAATGCTATGTTTCCTTTGCTGGTGGGAGGTGTGGGTGGGGTTGCTCTACTCACGAGCAGGGCAGGGGTGGATTGGTATGCCCACTCAAGTGTGCAATGACTGTTAGATTGGCCCTCTCAGGCAACCCAAAGCAGTCATGCGCACTTCCCTGTTTGCAATGCAGGCTGCATTACAGCCTGCATGGAGGACATGCCCACTCCTCTAGCCCCTGGCTGAACGCCTTGTCACGGCACTCAAGAACAATCACAACGCCGCATTGCAGCATTGTGATTGGCTTAGGGGAGAGAGCCTGGATGCCTGCTTCTTGTTCCTGGAAGCAAACTCAGGAGAGCAGGAGCACATAAAACGCGGGTCCCGACTTCAAGGTAAGAATTATTTGAAAAAATATTTACAACCCCCACTCACCCTCGCGTCCCCGTCCCCTCCAGTGACCTTTCCCACATCCCAGCAGTCCAGTCCCCCCGCAGCACTATTCAATGGCGGCCGCTGTGCGGCCATGCGCAGCAGGCGTACCACTGGTGTGCCAAAGGCAAGCCATAGACAAGCCCATCTGCATTCGTCCGCCCTGGGACTGTGCCCAACACAAAAAAGCCCTTCCTCTCCGACACTCTACCGCTATGACACCAGCAAACTCCTCGCCATCAACCCTAGAAAGCAACACCACCTGCCATCTAGCAACACTGTAGAATTCTCTTGAACCCTGCACTTGTCGAAACTACAAACGCACCTTCTGCCACATCAGGACACCTTTGCCTCCTGCAGCCCAGCCGGCTAACAGCACACCCGACCGGCTCAACTGCATCCTCCTCAACGTGTGGTCCCCCCACAAACACGTAACTGAAATCTGGGACCTCCTCAACGCCACCTCTTCAGACATCGTCTTCTTCACGGAAACCTGGACCAACTTCTGCTACGGACTGGACATCGCCATCGCCATCGCCATCGCCATCGCCATACCTGACGGCTACTAAATCTCCCGCAAGGACCACCACGATTGTCCAGGAGGAGGCATTGCCGTCATCTATAAAAGCACACTCCGACTGACCACGCACTCTAATGACCCAAGGGTGACCATGGAACACCTCCACTTCCAGATCTGGACTGCCTCAATGCCATACTCTGCGGCATCCTCCTCTAAAGGCCCCCCGGGCCATGGACCCCCAATCACCGATGCCATTGTAGACCCCATTGCACCCCAAGCTCCCCCATCCATCGACTACATCCTATTCAGAGACCTAAAGTTCCACCTAGACAACCCCAGTGACCAGAACACCACCCCTCTCCTGAAGAACCTCGCCAACATCGGACTCAAGCAGCTAGTCACCGCACCAACCCACATAGCTGGACACACGCTCAAGCATATCTTCTTCGCCAGCGGGAACTTCAACTACAGCCACACCACCGGACTCTCCTGTACGACTATCATTGTATACATCACGTCTTCACCATGCCCACCGTCCACCACCACCATCATCGCTCCCCCTCGAAGCTGGATCAAGGCCACCAAAGAACTTCTCATCAACTCCCTTAACACCGCCACTCTGCCAAAGCTTACAGATGACAACACCGCAGCGCGCAGCCTCCACCGATGGATCTCCAACTGAGGGATAACACCCTGACACCCCTCAAGAAAAGACCAGGCAAACAACACTCCAAGAAGGCCAACTGGTTCACTCCTGCCCTCCACTAGTCCAGACGCCCTGCAGACGTCTCGAGAAGTGATGGAGCCACAACATCAATCAACTCCGCAACACAGTCACCCTTGCACCATGGCGCAAGGGTGCCTGCGTTGGCGAATGGCACCAATTGTGCGCCAAGGTAGGGGAAAAATACAGGGGCACTTATTTATGATCCCCTTCTGACAGTTTCACCCGGCCAGTGTGTCATTTTCTTGACGTACTTGCAGCATGATTCTTGGACTACTTTGCACCATATTTGCAAAGTGAAGCATCTAGGCATATGCGTGACCTTGTGAAACCCTGAGCTACATTATACCTGCATCAGGTATGATGTATACCGGGTGGGCGTTCCCCCGCAACAAAGCCTCATAGGAGTGGCACAGTGAAATTCATCAGATGTCACTGCGATATTTCTAGTACGCCACTGCAACAGTACCTTACGCCTGCCTAATGGCCGGCGTAAGGGTGACACAGTGCCACAAGAATAGGCTGGGCCCATGCATAGCTGGAGTTGCGCCATGCTTGTGACACAACTGCAGCAATGCGTGACTTTAGCTCTGACAGATACGTCAGGATTCCAGATGTATCTTTCATTAATTGCGACATGGAGCACTGTACAATGCATACAGCGCATCTATAGTGTCGCAAGAAGGGCGTATTGAACAGTGTTGCAATGCTGTTTTGTCGCAGTGATGCAACACTTTTCATGAATGAATTATTGATGGTGCGCATTCCTGCCCTGTAGTTTTGTCGCAGGGCAGCGCAGCAACATTCCTTGCAGTGCTGTCCAGCACCAAAACCTTCTGAAATGAGGCCCCAAGTGTTTGCACCAATTTTAAGACCAGCTATTATGTGGTCTTAAAAAACTGCCTCTAACTGCAGTTCGAGGCAGCTTTTTTGGTTTTGTACCATACAAGGAAGTGGGGTTAGCGGCAGTTTTTCCACTCATTTCCGTTAACTCCCGCTAACAGAAGGACGATCTTAAAAATGCACATTTTTGCCAGAAAACTGCCACCAACTGAGGTTAGCTACAACTTGTAAATAAGACGATAAAAAAATAGCCACCGTTACATCAAAAAATTGAGGCTACGACGGCGTTAAGTCCTTGTACATATGCTCCTGAGTCTTTCACCACTGGTGTCTTGGGGCCTTATACTGTAGGCCAGCCACATGGGCTTTTTCGTGGTTGGCTGGTGGCAACAAATCAGAGCAGTCTGAGCCTTATTTGGAGGAGGTTTGTGGGGTAGACGCTATTTATTCAGTCAAGCAACAAACAACACTTAATAAATCCCTATCTAGCCTTTGCTTTGCTTTAGTAAAAGAAAAGGTACTTCATTATATATACTAATAAAAAAGTATTCAGATTGGCAGCTAGAAATGCCTCCTGTGACACCCTCTGAAGAGCCTCACACCCAACAAGAGGCCCACTTATGAAAGGCCCCACAGGTCTAGTACCACTAAATGTACCCTAGAGCCCCATAACTGAAGCACTTATAACAGTCTGCGCCCCAGCAAGACTGGAACCCTAAAACTACAATACCCTCCATATGAACTAAGAATAAAATGAGGAGAACATTTATTAAAAGTAAGGCCTACTGGCTTTGTCAGGGTGTCAACACAGTAAGTGAAAACAAAACATACTGTGAAACACAATATTAATCTTTACTAAAAAGCTTAAGGATAGTACCGCCTTTTAATGCCCTAAACCAATAAATGCACTGATTTAATGTCAACAATGTTGATATCAATGACATTTTGAACATTCCACACACCAGTGAAACAGCTTTTCTTCTATCTCTAACCTAACTACAAATCATCCGTCATAGGACTTAGTGCCAAATATTTGAGCAAGACCTTTTAAATAAAAGTCACAACTCCATGAATGCTTAAAAACAATGCCTCGCCTGGAAAAACTTTTATTTGACACCAGAAGATTTAGGTGTACAAAACATAAATTAAATGGGGGCATCTTGGAACCTGATATTCTATTGGCAGTTCAAAGAGTTGTTACAAATGTGATGGTGCCCCTGTCTCTCTTAGGGCACTACTTTAAGACAATATGCTAACTATTTTAGCAGCCCCAGTGCCACCTGTGGTGAGATGTTTGCCCGCAGGGGATTCCTTTTAAGCTGTCAAGAGCACCACAATTTTTCCATTTCCATTTTCTTTTTTTTAAGAAGCAACTGCACTCCATGGTGCGTTCTTTGTCTCTTTCTCTGGTGCATTGGGCCATTCATCATCTCCATATTTGGGGCTGCAGGGAAATCAAACAGCCCTTATATTTCTAGCAGATACGCCAGCTCTATTGTGATTCTGGTGCAACTTGGGTGAGCCATCTCTCTGTTTGTTTACTGCTAGCTGGCTACAGTGACGATCTGAGGAAACTGGTGGTCCCACTCACTCCATTGCTGTCAATACATATATGGGGAGGGGGAATTGAGGTGGTTACCCTAAGAGGCACTAAGGTTTCCCCTGGGACAGTGGACCTCCCTGGAACTGCTTCAGTCTGAATGGGTTCTGCCTGCCTCAGCAACTTGATCCCCCAGTACCTAGCTTCTCTCTGGGAATCTGGAGCATATAGTGTGATGGTGCTTCATGCTCGATGGCCCCTATCTACAACCCCAGCTCCTGCTTTACTCATGTAGACTCTCCTCTCCACATGCCCCTGCCTACAGGGTAATTAAGAGTTGCCACTTAATATGAAAGGATTTTACAGTGGCCCTGGGAATTCTACTCATGAGCGACCTAGTAAAAACTTAATCTCTCTAGTCCACAATGAGCTTTTTGGATGGGATTTATTTTCCTGAACTACTGTTATTGCACTACACTACTAGGAGAATTCAATTAAAGCCTCTCAGACTCTAATATTTCAGCAATGTCTGCATGAAGGTGTGATTTCTAGCTGTCTCTCTCTCCCATTCGGGGCTGCCCTCCCACCACTGTATCTCCTGGCAGCAAGACCAACATAGTTTTTGTTCATCTGTAGCACCTAGCTCCCTCTTCTCAACAACAGGGAGCTGTACAAGGCCCGGAACGTGCTCTTCTGTCTGGGTTTCGGCTAAGCTCCTTGGGCTGAGGTCTTTCAATAGCTGCACCCTGTGGCATCAAGGCAAGTTACTCAGTCAGAATTGGGTTACCATTTTATGTAGATCCAAATAATGATGTAGGAATGATGAGGAACCCACAAGTCTACTTTACCTACTGATAAAGCAGAATATGTCCAAGACTATGGCTGATACTGACTGTGAAGAAGGGGGAAAGGGAAAGGGGTATGAAAGATAGTCAACAAGAGATGTTATCAGCTTGACTCATCAATTGGAGGCTCTCCTGGGTATTCTGCAATATTGTAAGAGTGACAGAATCATGGTGAGACTGCTCCTGTTCCAATGACCTATGCACTGTTGTTAAAGCTCCACAGCCTGATGCACTGAACGAAAACAAAGTTTACTCAAGATTTGTAAATAGAACTGTGAAGGCCCAAGAGACAGTTGTTACAGCACAACTTAAAATGCAAGCCAGAGTTCCAGTATGTAGGTGCAAGATACAGTTCAATAATGCAAGATTAGTATCACAATCCAAATAAATAAATGCAACTCTACCTACCTAATCACTGATGTGAGGCCTGTGAAGACAGGGCTCGAAAATGTCAAAGGTTCCAAAGATGCAAGTACATTCTTTGAATAGTTTCCAGGATGCAAGGCAATTCTTGAAAGTGGTGCTGAGGAAGATCCAAGATGTTCCACAAACAGAAAACATATGAGAAGATGAATTCAACACCTAGTTCAAAGATTGTCTTACCTGGAGAGACTGGAACATTGATGAAGAGCAGAACCCAAGCCCCAAGCACTGGCACACAAGCAGGCAGCCGCAGACAAACAGAGGGTTCCTGTCATCAAAAGGTTGGGAAGCCAGGCACTTGGCAATACCCTCAAAGTACCTCTAATAGACTACAGGAACCTCAGATACTGCAGTAGTTTCTTAAATCCTGGGTTTCTCAAATCTTATGCTATTTCCTTGAATCCTTCAGTGGTTCCTTGAATCCTGCTCTAGCATGCCACTCAAATGGGCATACTTGTAAATTTAAATGTATTTATGTAGTGCTTATGACCCCTGACAAAGCATTGAAGTGCGTTTCCCAGCGAATAGCACACTAATCTGGAATCCACGTTTAATAGTTAGTAGGTAAGTACAAATATATTATTTATATATATTTTTAGTTTTCTGTCTTGTGCATTAGTTTTGTTAGTTGTGGGCTCTTGATTTCATGCGTATTTAGTAGAGTTTGGAGTAGGGATAGAATTATAGGAGTGGATTTGAAAAGGGGGAGTTTGGAGTTGGGATAGAATTGTAAGAATGAAATTGAAAAAGGGAAGCAGTATGTTTTTTTGTAAGTAGTGCTAATGCATGCTTGTTAGTTTGGTGGCATGGCTAAAAAGGAGGGCTAAAAGTTTTTGAAGGATGTTTGGAAATTCATAGTAGTTTGAAAGGTTTGGGATGAGACAGAGGGAGGAGGTATGGGAAGGATGGAAGGGATTTTGTTTTTTGTTTTAAAAGCAAAATGTAAATAATTTACACTTCCATTTATATATATCACGCATGATTCTCGGTAAAGTTATGTCCACTTTTATCTTTTGGTGCATTTTTGTATGGCTTCAAATAACTGTAATTAACTTATATATACATAAATATACCACATGGCACTTATTGTAGTTATTAGTAGTAGGCATAACCCTCTATACATGCACCTACATGCACATCGAAATAGTAATTTTAACATGGCCTGATATACACGTCTCTTTTGGTGTAATATGTAATTTTCCCCTTATATAAATGTATCTACTCATAACAGAAAGCATAGTTCAATGTATAATGATGTGCACTTGTATAACAACAGCTCTTTTATATACTGTGAGAAATATGGTTTGTCATGTCTGTCTACTACTGTGGTTAGTTCTTGAGTTGTGATTATAGAAGTCATGTGGGGAGCCAGCCCTTTTACTAATCTTCTGAAATGGAGACAGTTGTCTGTTGATCCTATGTCTGAGGGTAGGGAATTCCATAGTTTGTCTGCTTGATCTGAGAAAGACGTTCCACCCATGGTGTTTTTCTTGTATGTAGGAATTGTGAGCTGGGGAGCCATTCTTGAATGTAGGTTTCTAGTGTCTTTCCTTCAAAACTAAAAAGACGCTTCCTTTAAATGGGGCCCCCTCTTTGTTTCTGTGAAGGAGGGCATATACATGATTGTCACTAATAGTGAGTTAATTAACCCATGCAGATTCCTTACCCAACATCTTCATATCATTGGAGAATGCTCATCCCTTCAAATGGGACTATTGTCTGAAGGAAGCTTTGATCTACCTGCTGACCAACATAGTAATTAACTTGACTCAGCATGGTTGATCAAAGCCCGAATCTCATAAGGTAAATGCTGCTAAACCCAAAGTAGATTAGGCAGCCAAAATATGGTCAAATTCATTTTGTATTTGCACTTGGAACCTTTTCAACATTAATCTTATTCGCGTACAGTGTGGATACAGTAAAGCACTACAAACATATAGTGAAGTACCATAGGCTCACATTAATGGACTTCAGACTCACACCATAGTCACAAAGAAAAGAGGACATTTCTTTTTGAAACCGCAATTTAATTATACCACCTGCACAAGGTCATTACCAAATTATTCAAGGTCCTATATGTGACAGTCTACCAGTATGCAGAAGCCGCGATGACCTCAGCAATAGTCTCACTCACTTAGCCTACACATGTTGCACAGTTGTTCATATGAACCAAGTATAAATCCTCTCACCCCTGGCTGCACAGCTGCACACCACATTTTAAAGGTTGGGCACTGGTGATTAACACTCAAGTCCATTATACTTAGGATTTTACAGAATGAGTATCAATTGATGAGACTCACTCCCTTTAGAGATCAAAAAAGCATGGGATCAAAAATCAAAAAAATCAAGAAGGGATTTGAGTGATTCAGAACAGACTCTTTCACACTTCCTTTCCTTGGTTCCAAAAATTTCAAAAGACTATCCTCAAACTAGTGGTCCTAAAGTTTCATACTATCAAGCTGCTTTCACTAATAACCACAACATCAAAAATAAGTTAGTGGGAGCCATTTTGTTGTTCCAGTCCAAGGCATTTAATCTTAGACTCGATCAATCATTAGAAAGTCTTGTCAAGTTGCTGTACATCCCATGGTGGTGGTTGGAGACAGGGGTATATGCACCGGAGGGGCAGGCGGGCAACTAATTTGCATGCATACAGTCAAGGTGACTGGCACAAATTACAAAATGAAGTCACTTCCCGTGCCTGCTGCACGTCTGACGTCCTACTTGGTCCCTCATCTGTTAGCTCCTCGGGCTGCAGCCTCCAGGAAATTCCACTGACCAATCCTGGTGCCACTCTCACCAGCATGGGAGCAGCACCAGGATTGGAAGTAGCATCCTATCTGGATGCTCCTTCAGGCCATTTAGGCCTGTTCTTGGTCTCCACCAAGCGGTCTAAGACAGCTGAGTCTAAACTACAAATTTACTATCTTGAGACCTGGGGGCTAGCATGACATACTGGTCACATGGTAACAATGAACCCTAAGTGCAGCTCCAATGTCACATGTGTCACATCTTTGATTCTTCTGATGCTTGAGGATTTTTAATCTTTCTCTGACTCAGCTTCTAATGAGATTCCAGGCTTTATTCTCACTACTTGGCCAAGTTAATTACCCTGCTGGCCAGCTGGAAAATCAACGGCCTCCCAACACTGTAGAACTATTTCGCAGAAATTAGGCCTGATCAGAGAAGATGAGAGGGTGGGGATAGAAGATGCATTTGAGAATTACCTTTCACACTGCACCTGGACTGTCAAGGGTTAATTTTACAGAAACAAAGGAGGACTGCTACACCCCTAGAGTCAAAAACAGGAGGGGCTCCCCTTTGAAGTTTTGGAGGGCAGGAAACAGCTATCTGGCAGGGTTTCATGCTCTCTGAGAGGTCTTTACACAGATCACTTCATTTTGAAATGTCCCAAATTGCAGAGCAAGAGGGTTGGGGCAGAGGTGGAGTGACGATGAGTCATCTTAGTATTGGTGAGAGGTGCCTTCCTTCTAGAGCTTTCCACCCCCACTTAAATTCCCCTGTACAAGGGAAAGACATCTGAAAACAGCCTGGACCTGGGGGAAGCAATGCCGGAAGAATGCCAAGCTGGAAGAGAAATGGTACCTGACCCCTGCTGCAAGCATGGGTCGAAACACGTCTGACTGTAGTTGGTTCCTACAGACTAAGATTTGTTTCTCCAGGGTCCCTGTTGCTGGCTCCCTCTGGGGGACAGTAGAGGGATAGACCAGCTGGAGGGGTTCTCCAGCACCCACTGGGAAGAGCCAGAACACTAGGCCCAAGAGGAGCAGGCCCATGAGGTGTGTGTGCTTCCTCGTACCAGCATCATCATTTTGTGGTCTCCCGCATCGGACCCAGAGAGCCAGTGCATTAGCTGGAAGACAAAGTAGAGTGGAGCCAGTGGCAGAGCTTATTGCGGGGAGCCAACAGGGACCATGGGGGCTGTGTGACTCCCCTCACCAATGTGGGCAAAGTTTTTTTAAATAAAAGCTGCAGCGTGAAGCTACATGTTATAAAAATGAAAAAGGGAAGCATTGCTGAGGCACACAGCCACTAATTAAATATGCACAGCTTCCAGCCAAAGTAGTGCCCCAGAATCCTCACTGAAGCGCAAAGATATTTGTATTTTCAGTTTCAGTGTTGCCCCAGAGAGGGCAAGAGCCCAAACAATGCTTCACCAAGTGTTTTGGGAGGGTCAGAAGTGTAGCAGTGTATAGAAGTATGCCTCAAAAGGGTTTAGGAATGTCGGGGCATATTATCAAGCGGCAGCGATAATTATCGCTGGCCGCTCTTAGTGAGAAATTATTTATCGCCAGCTATCGCTAGCAATTATCGCCATGCTATCGCTGTATCAACAACTCATAGTGTAATGGCGATAATTTTCCTGCGATAGCGGTGTTTTGCATTTAACATCGCTGGTTTTTCAGCGATGTTCCATGGAAAACGGTGATGACCTTGCTGATACGACCCTGTGGTTGTATCAGCATAATCCACCCCCAATGGTAAGTATTCCTAAATCTGCTTTTTTGCAGACGTTAGTTTTTGGCGAAAACCGCGGTTTTCGCCAAAAACTAACATCTGCAACAATGCGTGGGCCTCCTTGTAAATATCGCTATGTGCACATCAGCGATAATTTACAAGGAGTACTCCCCAGTGACCCCCCACTTTGCATCTCATTAGAGAGGCAAAGCGAGGCTTTGTGAAAACGGGTGCTAACATGCGCTAATGCATGTTAGCTTCCCCTTGTAGATAGGGCGATGTAATTTTCGCCGCTTTTTTGGCTTTTAAAGCCAAAAAAGCGGCAAAATGGCCCTTGATAATATGCCCAGTTGCCGGAAGTTTCCAAGGGTGGTTTATGAATGACCCTAGAAGAAATGTTACCCTGTTTTCAATCCACATTCCAGTCTATCATTATTTTGCATCCATGCCACCTCAGTTTGGATCCAACCAATAGAGAATCAGTCTTGACCCCATTTTGACTCAGAGAGTAGCTTGTATTGAGAGAAACCTTGAGAACCTATTGAGTATGTAAATATATCATTGCCCTTTAACCTGATTAGACAGTACTCTTGAGCACTGTGTGTAGGGTTTAGAGTGTATGCCTCTTTAGTTTAGACGAGAGCTTAATGGAGCATAGCAGAGTAGGAGATTTTAGAGTGCGGTCATTGAGAGAGTACTGAATTTCCTTTGTTCTTTCGCTTTGAGGTGACCTTATGCTGGTTTGTCCTCTGCTTGTTAGGATCTGATCTAATTTGATTGGTTATTTATTTAAGCATATGCATTCTGATCATAAAATGATGCTAACCTGATTTCTGCAAAACATTAACTTTTAATAAACCTTCATGGTTTGATACTAAATATTTCTTTGTCTTTCTCATGTAGTCTAATGTGCTTCACATATTATTGAATGTATTGATTTGTTGACCAGGATCAGATGTGGATCCCCAAAATCCTTAGGGGCTTAACACCGCTCCTGGTCCAACCAGGTGAGTGTTTTATGGTTATCAAATGTATATAAAGTAAACCGCTAACCGCAGCTTTTGACGTTCAGAACGCGATCTCCATTGGCTACACCCCTACCTTCTGCGGAAATACCCATTAAGGTAAGTGACAAGCCGGGCCATGTTTAGAGGAGAAGGAGATGTAGAGTTATGGTAGCACCATAAATAATGACATTAACGGAGAAGAAATAGGATCATTTGAGGAGCAGGGATAGGGGGATAGAATGCTCTGGGGTTTCAAAGGAGAAAAACATGGGTTGGGTGTAGCAAGTGAAGTGGTTAAAAGAAGAGCTTCCAGGTGCTTACACATTATTCTCCCGTACAATTTATGTGGTTGGCAAGCAGACTTGACTCTGTCACATTGGAAGTTAATTATACAAGTTAGCAATTAATTGTTTGTCTGTTTGTTTATTTATTTATTGCAGTAAAAAAGCACGCCTTTTTAAAGTTACTTCAGAACTTTTAGTTCCAGTATGGTTTCTGCAAGTGCTTTGTGTTGATGTGCTCAGGCCTAAAACTGGGCATAGGGGAAGTTGTGTAATGATGTGAAATGGCTAATAAATTATGCTAAAAATAAAGTGATGCGTTATTACGCAAAATGATGGTCCCGCATTTGACGCTTTTTTCTGTTTGAAATGTTTCATCCTGTCTATTTTGGACACCAAGTTACATTTTATCCTAAAAATGTAGGGCAAATTTGCATATGACAGGAACAACAGCCACTCACATTCTGTATTTCTGTATTATTTTATTTCTCCTTCAAGAGGACGTCTACCTGGATGAAATCTAAATTTCATGAAGTTGCGTAAAAGCGAATCTAGGGCATTTCGCGTACCAATCGTAAAGTGAAATTGTGGAAATTACACAAGATTGCGCACACGAAATTTCGGCAGGGCTTTCTTGAAACCACTTCTTGACCAAGGTATCCCATGATGCTCTGTGCATATGAACCAGATAAAGTAGCCTATTTTGTGCTCAAGCAGTTGCACCATGCAACGTGCTCTGTGCACACTCAACTGCTCAGCAAATTCACTGCATACGAGAAAAACATTTTAAATAATATTAGTTTTAAAGAACAGACTATGGGCACGCTAAATAAAAAAGGTAATAAAAGACACGCAGGAATGCAAGGTTATCAGCAATTCTGAATATGTTTTGCAATACTTTTTTTCTGGATGAGTCTGCAGAATGTATTCCGAAGTTGTCTTTAGTTATAGCCTTAAAAGTGGCATATTGGGGGAAGCAATTCCCTATGGCATGGAACATATTGCAGCTGAGCCTCATTTGTCTTTCTCGTGCAAAGGATTAACTTTCTGATCTAAGACATTCTATTTTGAGGTCATTTTTCAGAAAATGAGCAATGTTTTTTTTAGCATGTCATGCTGTTACCCTGTGGACCAGGTAGGCAGAGGTTATCTGCAGTTCAGCTGTCTTCAGTGTGCAATGTATATGAGTAACAGGGGACAAGTCAAGTTCTGATACTAGTGGGGTTTGTAAACTCTTTAACGCGCCAGAGGACGATTCACACAGTCAATGCACAAATTGTCAAGTCACGGCGTGTACCACTTAAGTTCACACAATGGCTTAAAACCACACAGGGACCAATTTGCAGCCCCTTATAATGGACGCTAATTAATTTTCATTAGTATAAATTACAAATTCTGCACAAGAAACTAAATGCGTGAGATTCGAATATTTGTAAAAGAAAAAAAAAGAAATGCGCCTAGACACACCAATTTGCATGTGTGTAGCACAGTATGTGCCAAGTGTGTGGACTTCAAGACCCTGTTTAGAGGGCAGACAGGAGCTACTAGTCCCAAACTACGAGGGTGTACGTTATTTGCCACTGTTGTCCTGGGGGTCTAATCTGGTATTGCTCTGCAAACTGGGCCAAGTACAACCCTTTACGCAGTTGACTCCCAGGTTAGTGCGATCAAGCAGCCCAAGGCTACTCAAGGATTAGTGCGAGGGGTAAAATCTCAAAACTCAACAGTCTACCAGCAGACGTAAGTGCGTTGTTTAGCCCAGTGCTTCTCTTTGTAGAACAAAAAAAGTTGTTACTACAGAAAACGTAACAGGATTCCGATGCAAGACTGAAAATGCAACTTCGATTCAAAATATGACCCACCTACTGTGGCGCCTCCACCCTCGCCCTGTTCTTGGGCTCAGTATTGTGTCTGTAGGGCTTCAAATCAAGTCATGGGTATAGATAATGCACAGGTGCAGTTCACTACGTTTTCACTCGTTCAGAGCAGTTTGTAGCTCAATTCAAGAATTTGTTCCCGAAATTATAGGACAATAAAGCAATACATCATTGTAATCAACTCGCACTGTTTTTTCATAATAAAGTCATGTCTATCCATCGTGAGCTTGAGTTGGGTTCCTCTCCTCATGACAATTTCATCTTTCCCACCACTCAACTTTCTGACCAGGTCATAACTGCTCCCCCTGACTTCACATCTGATGGATCTTGTCAAGTTAAGGCCTGGTTCCCAATTGACTTAATTTCTTTGAAAAACCTACTGGGAAACATTAAGTCTGGCTCCTCACTTGATCCCCTCCCCCCACCTAAGCTCAGATGCCTGGAGGAGCCGGCCCTTGAGGTGATTGCCAAGCTTCTTAATTCCTGTCTAAAACTGGGCCAGTTGCCTCGTAATTGGAAGCATGCTCTTGTGCTTCCATTGTTGAGAAAGACTGGCTTAGATCCCCTTTGCTGGTCAAATTACAGGCCTATATCTCTCCTCTCCATTTTTTCCAAAATATTGGAAAAACACATTAACTCTCAACTCTCTGTACATGTGACAAAACATAAGCTGTTTCATCCATCACAGTCTGGCTTTCGCCCTGGTCACAGTACCGAATCCGCTCTGTTGGGGGTCACGGAGAACCTTAGGCAGCAGCTTGACTGTGGGGGCACAGCAGTGCTCATCCTACTGGATTTGAGCGCTGCCTTTGACATAGTCTCCCGTTCTATTTTGGTGGATCACCTTGAAAGCTCTGGCATTGTAGGTGTAGCCTTGGAGTGGCTGATTTTGTTTATAAAGGATCGCTCTTTTCAAGTTTTTTTGTCACACTGCTAAATGTGGTCCCGTGGCCTTAACATCTGGAGTTCCGCAGAGTTCAATCTTGAGTCCTCTGCTTTTCAATCTCTACGTTCGCCCTTTGGCAGACATTGCAGAAAAATCTGGTTGACCATCTTTTCATATGCTGACGATAAACAGATTATTTTCTCTTTATCGCCGGCTCAACACCAGGATCCTTCCTTACTTAAACTTGGTCTGCGTAACATCTCCTTGTGGATGACCAGTAATGCTTTAAGGCTGAATGATTCTAAGACTGAGGTTCTCATCCTGGGGAACAATCCTGAGCTTCGGGAGCCAGCCATTGGCCTGTCTCTTCGGGATCTTTGTCTACCCCGGTTCCTAAGGTTAAGAACCTGGATTTTTCCATCGATAGCAAGCTCTCCCTCGCTGCTCAGATCTCGGGAGTCACCTCAGCCTGCTTTGAGGTCCTCAAGTGGTTCAAGAAAATTCTTTGGCTAGTTCCACGGCTGCTCAGAGAACTGTCCTGCAGGCCTTGGTGATCTCCAGACTTGATTATGGTAATGTACTGTATCTGGGTGAGGACAAGACCTCTGTACACCATCTACAGCTCATTCAGAATGCGGCAGCCCGCCTTCTTTTTAGGTTTCCTCTGCACGACTCTGCTTCCCCTCTGCTCCATCAACTCTAAGGGCTCAGGGTTAGTAAGTGTATTAAGTTTAAGGCCCTCTGCTACATGTTTAGAGCTCAGCACGGCCTGGTCCCCGTGTACATACTCAATCTTGTCAAACCTTATCGACCCTCTCGCAACCTAACATTGGCCAATCTTTCTCTTTTCTCAATCCCCAGAGTATGGCTGACTCGCATGGGAGGCCGCTTGTTTTCCTTTTTGGGACCAAAATTGTGGAATTCCCTTCTGCTAGATTGCGGGAATTGTCAGTCTCTCCTCGCTTTCCGAAAAGAGCTAAAGACCTTTCTTTTGAGTCAGGCCTAATGCCAACTGTGCTCCATTCTCGCTTGTCCCGCTTTCCGCACCGGGAAACCCTGTTGGGTAGCTGCGTGCTGTATAAATCCTTCACATAAAATAAATATTCACTGCTTCCTCTACACAATGTTGTCTGTATATCTACTTGAATCTCTTTTGAGAAACCCTGTTACCTGCTCGCTCTGCTGCAGTCAACCTGCGCTATTTGGCACTCATCGTTCTGGCACTGTGAACCTCACCTCCACTGACACAGGACCAAGGCACCGGTTCTTTTTAGGACTGAAGCCACAGCGTAGGTGCAGCCTGACAGGGCTGCTAGGTGGGTGCACGTCCAGGTAGATGAGGCCTCAAGACAAAGATCTGAAGGGTTCTGGTTGCAGAGTTGCAGCCTCCACACCAGTTTTACAGGTGTGTTGAATGTCTTTGGGCCACTCCGACCATCAGGCCTGTTTTACACCGGGGTTCAGCCAGTTGTTTAATGAAACCCGAGGGGGCCCTCCTGCAAAGTGCTTGGGTGGGGCCCTCCTACAAAGTGCACAGGTGGGGCCCAACCGGGCCCACCCGCCATGGCCTACCACCTACTACTTTTCCTGAGGAGGCTGCCTAGAGTTGGGGACCCCCCCCACGCGGGCTGCAAGGGTTTATGTTAAGCCACTGAGTTCAGCTAGTTGCAGCCTCCGTGACAGAATCATACAAGGGTAGTGTTTCATCGGACTTCTGTGACTACTAGGCCAGGATCAGTGCCCAACTCGGCGGTGATGTCAGCTCCTACTTTGCATTTACTAATGATGACTTATGACCGTATTTGATGTTCTGCAAACCTGGCAGAGAATTCAACAATTAGGGAGGAGATCTCCTTGTGTTAAAGTATAGGGAAATTAATAAACATTTATTCAAGTTTTCAAAACATAATTACACTTTTTATGTGTTAATGTTTGGTGTGAAATAGTTTTCTACATGTATTTTAAATGTAGAATATATATTTTTTAAATGTTACTTTACTGTTAAGTACATTTTACTTTAAATACATTTATGAATATTAAATTAAAAGCATTTTATACCTTCAAATGTTTACATGTATTTATTGTGTATCAGAAGTTACTAAAAGCTACCAACAAAAATTCATTTAAAAAAAAAAAAAAAAAAAAATTAAATTAGCATTTAATTGCAAATTGTAAAAATGTTACTAAATAGATATGCTTGTGTGTGTGTGTATATATATATATATATATATAAAAATGCAATATAAATTATCTACTGGCGGTCGCCAGTAGATAGTTATAGTTAGGACCGTGTTTCCATAGGAAATCTCAAAATTCTATTTTGAATAACTTTGGCGCCGGTTGACGAATCCTCGCGAAATTTTCAAAACTAATGGGGCGCTCCGCTCAGCTCCTACCCTGAAAGTCTCGGGGGGATTTGTCAAGCGGGGGCCGAGAAAAAAGGGGGGTCCCAAAACGCGTTTTCCCCATGCATTTTCCCATAGGACTTTTAGTCGAAGGTACAGCCCGAACGGCTGAACAGAATTACTTGAAATTAGGCACAGAGGTAGTCCTCAGGTCAGGAATGTGCCTTTTGCATATATGGAGTCAATCTGTTCAGTAGTTCCTGAGAAAATTGCAGTTAAAGTACATAAATATCTATAGCCGCGCACCGTGCGCGCACCGTGCGCGCACCCTAACGTGCGCGAGCATAATTCTGATTGGTGGTTACATGTCAGTCAACGTTCGAATCGGTCGAAATCAGGAAGTGTCGGCCGCCATTTTGTTTGTTTTGAGTGCGAGAGTGAAAAAGGAAGGTGGCGAACGTGAAAAGGGGGCAGGGTAGAGAGTTCCTGACCCCCTAGCCTTTGTCAGGGGGTCCCTGAAGGACCCCGAAGGCAGAAAAAACATTGAATTTTTTTTCTAAAAATCATGGGGTGCGCGCACGGTGCGTGCACGGTGCGCGCACGGTGAAAAACCCAAAACATTTTTTAATACGTAGTTTATTGTAAAATAAATATATAAAAAATATAATAATAAATACATAACTTAGCATTTAAAAAACCGTACAAATTCACTGAAAAAACCATGGGTTTCACACACGTTATAGTTAGGAATTAGCATTTAAAAAACCTTGTAAATTCACTTAAAAAACCATAGGTTTCACACATGTTATAGTTAGGTGGACATTTCACTCGTAAAAAACCAATGAAATTCCCCTGTTATAGTTAGTTCAGATAACTATAACTCGCGCGACCGCCACTCTATCAAAAGGATGATGTCATCAGTGATGTCATGAGTGATGCCACTGACCATGTCATGAGTGATGTAATATGTGACGTCATGAGCAGTGGATTGCGAGTTATAGTTATCTGAACTAACTATAACGGGGGAATTTCATTGTTTTTTTACGAGTGAAATGTCCACCTAACTATAAAATGTATGTATATATATATATATATATATATATATATATATAATTTATATTGCATTTTTAACATTCAAATAATTCTGTCTATATTTTTAACTAATTTAATTTAGTCAAATTATTTTAACATTATTTCCTATGGGGTTATATTTTGAGTCCCTACCTCCAATATTTTCCATTGTAGGGTGCCGTTTTACTAGTAGTGCTGGATTTATTACGGCTCTGAGATGGAGTATATTCACTGTTTTGGGTACTTAGTTGCTCTAACAACTGTAAAAGTGCATTTTGTAAATAGTAACTGGCTTACTCTTTTGTGGCTAGGTGGATTTCCCTCCCTAAACCTCTATCTAGCTCTTCTTTAACCCAACCTTCCTCCTCTCTAAACTCTTCCCATTTAGTTATAAAACTTTCTGATGTATCAGCCACTCTTCACTATCTCACTGTACTTACATTTGTGGAAATCTCCGAAGTCAGGTTGGAGATCTATGCACATAAAAGATAGGAGAGGCAGAGTCATAGACCTTAGCATATAAGTTTCTCAATAGCATTTTTTGGTAAGTTAGTAGTACTATTGTAGAACTGCAAAAAGAACAGATGATGGGCAAAATGATGAATCAATCAAACATTCACCCCCAGTCCCCTGTCCAGATACAAGCATCATAGGACAGGTTTCACCGCACATCAGCCAGGATAGCTTTAATCTGGTTGCGCAGCGAGCACGGGACACACGTCTGGGCATACCCTTCCCACTTAGGGCAACAAATGCAAAAAGAACAGATGATTGATGGAATGCCGAAACAATTAAACATTCACCCCCAGTCACAGATCTGGGTTAAATCCATCGTTTTGTTTGCACACCACACCATTCCAGTTTAGACCCAGCCATATGCAAATACATCTTGACCCTGTTCCCCATGGGAACAGTCCATCCCAAACTGCCAGGCCAGATCCTCCCTGGACCAGAAACAAGCTATTGTAGGACTACTAAATGCACTACAAAATGCAATTTGTCAATAGCTCCCATAGATTAGAGGGTTACAAAACCGAAAACCCTGCAGTTGTGAGTCCAATGCAACAAACACATTATTATTCTGGATCTCCGCTTCTGCTGATGGATCTGATATACAAGGCTCAGCAGGAGATTCCAGAACATTACTTTGCAGGTCAGGTCAATGAGGAACAGTAACAGAGACTGCTAAATAAATTAGAAGTGGCTAAGAGAGGGTGCCCATCCACTAGGCCTGTGTTACCTCAGTTCCAAGAACACACTTTTCAGTCAATATAATAGACATAACTGATTTGTAGACAGTTTACAAACTACGTGTAGTTACACAATAATTAATTTTTAATCGATTATTAACATGTGAAATAACATATTGTTGGGAACTAAGTGGAAGATTTGTTTTTTACTGCACAGAATACCAGGGTATTCATTGGCATAACAAGCGTGTAATGGGCCCCAAGGCAAGCAAGAAAAATGGTTCCTTCTCCTGGTTTGGTAGTAAAAGATATGTATAATATATATAATTGATGTGTAGTGAGGCCATCATTTCCGTGCGTTCCGGTGCCGACCACTGCACCTGCTGCACTCCTAATAGTCACACCTCTTGGATACTAGATAACCACAATTAACTTGGGACACAGTGCTCTGGGTTTCAGTAACAATATGTCCCTCATTTTGAAGATGGTTGAAACTCAGATTTGGGCACAGATGTGCGTTTGTGCTTCAATCTGAAACACAACTTGTGCACAAAGTTCACACCACGGTGTGGCGGCCCTCATTGTTTTCACCGTTGAGTCAGGCTTGGGGGTCAAACAAGTGTTTGCTATAGAATAGTGAGTCCATGGCCCTTGATGTGAGTAGGCTGTTAATTGCAATGGGAGAGGTAACAGGAGTTACCAGCTCCATTTGAATTATGAGGCATACTGCAACACCGCAGATCTTTTTTGCATCACTCTGAGATTTCTGGCTGCTCAAAGAAGCTAAAAACCCTGGGTGAAATTCAGTAGAGAAATGATACATATCTGGGGGAATCGGATCCTGACTTACCAGTTTTCCTGGTAATTTCTCATTTTGAATGGGACCTTTAGGATCTCATTGGTAATCTCCAGGAAACTCCCTCTCCTCACAGAGTTATCTGTATCTGTGGTTTTGGTAACTCAGCAGGGCCGAGTTACAAAGAGTGATATAAAGTCACCCAGAATGGGTCCCAAATGGTAAGCATATGCCACATATACCTCATGATTTTCTGGCACAAGTAAAGCCTGGTAAAGCCTAGCAGCACCAAATGATGCCTGGATACCCTCACAGAATTACGTCTGAGGTTTGCACCATGACCATAGTCTGACTCACACATTGCTGGTGATGCCAGGGTTGCACATATGCACTTCCATAAGTAAGTTGACTGCAAGTTCATTTTCTTGCAGAGTATGACCTAAACTTCTGAGGGAAGGTTTTCTTTATTTTATTCCATGATTACATGTGCAAGGCAATCACACAAAATTCTGCTCCATACTTTGTCTGGACCGACTTGTTTCGGCGATTGCCTTCTACTGGGTCTCATGTATACATTTACCAATAACATAAAATCTAATTTAAAAACAAACATTATATTATAAATTAAAACACTAAACTATTTAAAAATGTTTAAACTTTAATTTCTTGCTCCAGTCAGTGCAACAGTAGGGAAAGTGTTGGATAGCTGAGGGGTAAAAATTGCTGTTCCAACTCCAATGAGTGCAGCAGTAGGGAAAGTGTAGGATAGCGGAGGGGTAAAATCTACTATTCCCATTCCAGTGAGTGCAACAGTAGGGAAAGTGTTGGATAGCAGAGGGTTCAAATTTACTATTCCTACTCCAGCCGATGCAACAATAGGGAAAGTGTTGGATAGCGGAGTGATAAAAATGACTATTACCACTCCAGTCAGTGCAGCAGTAGGGAAAGTGTTTGATTGGGGAGGGGTAAAATATCTATTCCCGCTCCAAAAATTGTAACAGTAGGGAAAGTGTTAGATAGCAGAGGGGTAAAAATTACTATTCCCACTCCAATGAGAGCAACAGTAGGGAAAGTGTTGGATAGTGGCGGGATAGAAATTACTATTCCCACTCCAGTGAGTGCAACAATAGGGAAAATGTTGGATAGCGGAGGGGTAAAAATTATTATTTCCACTCCAGTGAGTGTAACAGTAGGAAAAGTGTTGGATAGCGGACAGATACACGTGTCTGTACCCACTCCAATGAGTGAAACAATAGGCTAAGTATTGGATAGCGGAGGGGTAAAAATTATTATTCCAACTCCAATAAGTGCAACAGTAGGGAAAATGTTGAATAGCGGAGGGGGAAAATTTACTATTCCCACTCCCATAACTGCAACAGTAGGGAAAGTGTTGGATAGCAGAGGGGTAAAAAGTACTAGTATAGGTGCATCAGTAAGGAGAGTGTTGAATAGCGGAGGGGTAAAAATTACTATTCCTACTTCAATGAGTGCAACAATAGGGAAAGTGTTGGATAGTGCTGGGATAAAAATTACTATTCCCACTCCAATGAGTGCAACAATAGGGAAAGTGTTGGATAGCAGAGGGGTAAAAATGACTATTTCCACTCCAGTGAGTGTATCAGTAGGGAAAGTGTTGGATAGCGAATGGCTAAAAATGACTGTTCCCACTCCAATGAGTGCAGCAGTAGGAAAAATGTTGGATGGCAGAGGGGTAAAATTTACTATTCCCACTCCAGTGAGTGCAACAGTGGGAAAGTGTTGGATAGCAGAGGGGTAAAATTTACTATTCCCACTCCAGGCGGTGCAACAGTAGGGAAAGTATTAGATAGCAGAGGGGTTAAAATGATTGTTCCCTCTCTAGCGAGTACAACAGTAGGGAAAGTGTTGGATAGTGGCGGGATAAAATGAACTATTCCCACTCCAATCAGTGCAACAGTAGAGAAAGTGCTGGGTTACGGAGGGGTGACAATTAATATTATCACTCCAGTCAGTTCAAAATTAAAAACAAACAAAATATGAACAACAAAAATTACATATGACAAATACCTACAAATATTATATTAAATAAAATAAACATAATTGTCAAACAAATACATATTTTTAATTAGTGATTATTTAGAAACAAAAACATTAATTATTACATAAATGTACTTTTTTTATTTCCTACTCTATAACACCACACGATTCACAACCCACATAATTATTTACCAATTAAAGAAATATTATTAATTAGTAAACAAATCAAAATTCATAAAAATTAATTAACTTCCCACACTTTTCCCCTATAATCCCCACAACCTACAGCTAAAATAAAACTGTAAAAAATTAGTTACAAAATTAAATTTATTTTCAATTGTAAAACTAATAGTATTTACAAACTAATTATAAAGTAAGTAAAATTAATTTTCTCTCCACCCTTCACCCCTATAAAAGTAAAACCCACACACAAAATATAAACAATTAGCCTAATTAAATATCAATAATTAATTATTAATAATGATCAATGAATTATTAATTTATTAAACTTAAATTATTTCCCACCCTTAACGCCTACAAACCCCATAGCCCTCACCTAAAATTAATTACCCTATTTCCACATTAAGGCCCCCATTAGGATGGCGGGCGAACTCCAGTTCGCCCGCCACCCTAGCAGTGCTGTGACCGGCCGCCAGTGGTGCGGCGGTCCCACACTGCCAATTAGGATGCGCCCGACACCCTGGCGGTCGCATCCCACATATTCAACATTGTGGTGGGCAGTGCTGTAAGCAGCACCCGCCACAATCTTGAGAATGCATGTTGTGCATTGGCATGCACAACTTGATAGATACTGCGCGGTGCCTGCCACCTTGTGAATGCCAATGTAGGGGGGTACCATGGCTACCCCCAAGTGCAGCCCCCCACCCTCCCGCCCCCGGGGGCCTGCAACGGGCCCTCAAAGTCAACACTGCATGCCTTTCCATGGCAGAATCTCCACCATAGAAAGGCATTCCACCACCATCATCATAATATGGATGGCGATGCCTGCAAGGCACGGCCACCATATTATGGGCCTTTTCCTCCCAGCAGGCAATCGTGATGATTGCCTACCGGTGGAAAAGCGGCAGACGGTCTTTCCATCCGCCGCGGTACCCCCGCCATGCTAATGTGGCAGGGGTAAATTGCCGTCCAGCGGGGTGTTTTGGCGGTTGGATCCCCACCGCCGGTCCCCTTAATGTTCAAGTAATTAATTATTATTAATTAACAACTAATTATTGATTTATTAAACATAATTTACTTCCCACCCTTAACCCTTATAAACCCCACAACCATACCTAAAATTAATTACACAATTTCCATAATTAATTACCAATTAATCAATTAATATTAATTAACAACCAATTAATAATTAATTGCAAATAAATTACTTCCCTTAATTAACACTATAAAATATCAATTAAATAAATAATAATAATACATACAAAATAATAATTTATTATAAATAAATTACTTCTCACCGTATTCCCCTATAAACCCACAACCCGCTACGGAACTGAAAATCACAAAATTTTATTAAAATGAAGTTGATAACTACGAAAAACGTAACACATTTATTAAAAAACATAAACAATGCTTATTCAAAAAAACATACATCACACACATTTAAAATATAAACTAAAATACATAACACTAATTAAAAAATCTATATTTTAAACAACTATATTTTTTAAAGCGATATTAATGACTTCTATATTTTTTAAACAATATTTCCTACCTTAAAATCGATCTTCTTGACCACGATATTCTTGCCGTCGAGGGTTCTCTGTCATGATATTTCCAAGTCAATATTTGTGTAAATCAACGTTTCCAACTCGATATTCTGTCTGAATACCCAATAGGAGCACACCCGATCAGCTTAAATCCTAGCACTTTCCCTATCTAACCGAAATCATTCCTGGGTACCTCTAAAACACAGACCAGAGCTATCACCAAAAACAGCTGTGAGACAATATTTTGCACACTCACTAAGGTCTCAGTAACTAGTGACAATTGTTAATAGTAGCGCTAGAACTCCAGGGAACCCATTGGTTCTAAGTATTCCATGACAACCTCTGCTCCAAACAGGATTGGACCCATAGGGGCCTCAATCTAGCCTGAGTTGGGGGCAACACACCCAAGTGAATTTATCAAAGATGTCAAAATCAAATTCTCAACACATCTACATGTCACAGCATAATTTTATTATTCTAATTGTCTCTTATTCTTTCCATGAGCTTAAGACAGGACATGCTTGGAGTCCTTCAAACAAGCAATCTGCAGAAGTAGTAGCCCCAGATTGAGACAACTCTGATGCCCTCAGTTGATGGCAATAATATTTTTGCTAATGCTTCACTTTGAAAAAAATTTGGCACTCCTTTTCATTCCCTATCCCTTCGACGACTTATGGATTCAGAATTCATCTCAAAGTTTATCATGTTCTTTGTATAAACATTTATATTTTTTGTATCAGAGAGTAAAAATATATTGATTGAAGGCACCCTATAAAAACTGTTAATTCATGGTAATCCCAACGCCATCCATCAAATGCCCCATTTCCTCACCTGAATCCCCTCCTTTCACCTATGCCATCTCTTTAATGCAATGCACTACTAATCAACACTTAGGCCCTCATGACAATGGCGGGAGGACCGCCACCGACAGGCTGTCGCCCGCCATCCACTGCCATTTTTGACAGGTTCCCCAAAATAATGCAGGTGGTTCAAATTATTTGCTGTTTATATAATAGTTGGCCGTGACTCCTAAAGTGTTGGTGAAGTAACCAACATAGGCTTTTTTTTAAATAATTTTCAGTAGTCAGATTTGGACCAGGCAGAGTTGGGTTGTAGTTGTTACATAGTAGAGTAGCAAGACTGATGTCTGCTTTTGGTCAATTGCACTGTTAATAAGAAAGAGGGCATGCACATCTCAAGGTTATTTAGGAGACATTTAGCATAAATATTTCTTTAGGCGCTCTCACCTTGATATATTAAAGGGTACGACGTTGAATTCTATATACTTATGTGAGATTTTTGCTCTCAGACATTCCACGTGCGATTGACCATGAAAGGTGATTAAGGTGAGTACTGGAGTTTAAATAATAGCAGAAAAGCCCTGAATCTGGACAAACAGATTTTTGCACACTAGGGGCCCCATTACGATGTCGGACAGGCCGAACCCGATGGCCTGTTGGTGGTGGTCCGTCCGACATCTCGTGCCGCAGTCTGAGGGCCCTATAGAGGAGGGCCAGGGGGCCATGCTAGGGGCCCCCAAAGTCACTTACTGCTTGCCTTTCTTTGCAGACAGACCGCCCTGAAAGAACAGGTGGAAAGTGATATCGTAATGCCGACGACAGAGCCAAGGATTGATCTGCTGTCATTTTGGGATTACAATTGCTCTCGCGGAATTCCCTCCAACCGCCAAAATCATAATTTGTCAGTCAGATGGAAAAGTATGATGTCTGGCGAAAGTGTAAAGTATGTGTATATTTGTAATTCAATGTATTGTATGGATGGGTGTGAATTTTCTTTTGTTACAGGTTTTTATCTACAAACAAATTCGATAGGAAATTGGAGTTTACAATTTGTTTTAAAAATAAATCAATTTTTGTTTATTATAAACCAATTGGTTTTACTCAGATTTTCTTTTGTATTCAGGTTTCCTGCTGCAGTTCTTTTTGTAAAACACCTTTTCCGTTTTTTTGTTGAACGTATACACTTTGGATTATTGAGAGGGATTTCGCAAGGATTGTTTATATTTTTGCCTTTTTGGGTGGGAGCTTTTTGGATTTGTTTTCTTCTTTTTTTATTGGATAATTATTTGTTACATAGAGACAGAGAAAGATCTGCAACTACAAAATGGTACATTTATATTGATTTTTTGTTGTGGGTGGGAAATGGTATATATTGTTCATGTTGTGTTTATTTTATCATTATGTTGAGTTGTTTGGATTATGTGTTGTATTTATTTAATTTGACGTATTAAATTTGTTTATAAGTTGGTTAGATGCTTAGTAATTTTATTTTGTAATTATTATGCATATTTCCAGTATGTCAGTGTATATTGTATGGTTGTATATAATTATTTCACTGATCTAATAAAATAATCATGTAATTATTGTAAAAAGAAATGGTTTATATGCATAGAGTATGTTGTAGTTTGTGAGATTTTTGTTAGGTTTATATGTGTTTTAAAGGATGGCTATGACTTTTAAGCATTCAAGTCCTTTATTATTTAAAAAGATTAAGAATTTGCATTGTAGTATTTTGTAGTATATTTTAGTTTGTTTGTTAAGTTTAGGGCCAATTTGAGTAACAGAGTGTTCTATTCTTAGTTCTTGGTATCTCAGTTCCCTTTTTTTGCTTCAATAAATTTGTGTAATGTAGGTTGAATTCTGCCTAGTGATTGGAAGGCATTGTGCCTTTCTTTCACTGCATTGTTTGTTTTGGCAGGGGTTTGATGAAATGGTTTTAATTTTATTGGGGTGCTTTCGTAGACATTCCACTATGGTATTTGGAATTTACTGTGGCGGCTGTGTCCTGACCGATGCAGCCTGCCCACCCATGTGTCTTCAAAATAATCCATTAGGGGACAAAGGGTACCATTACGATGGCGGGCAGACAAAGTCCGCCCCCCACAGTAACGGTATGTGGGACCGTCTGCCAGGGGAGCGGCGATCCCGCACCTGCAATTAGAATGCCTCCACCACCGTGGCGGTGGCATACCCCATTCCCAACATTGTGGCGGGCGGTGCTCACAGCACCGCCCGCCACAATGCTGGGAATGCACATTGTGCATTGGCACGCACAAGGTGACAGGCACCGTACGGTGCCTGCCACCTTGTCCATGCCAATGTAGGGGGTACCGCAGGCACCCCCCAAGTGCACCCCCACCCCCCCAACACTCAGGGCCCCCACAAGTAGAAACGGAATGCCTTTCTGCTGCCATGGAAAGGCTCATCTCCACCCTAATCATAATATGGATGGTGGTATCTTGCAGACACCGCCACCAAGTTATTCCCTTTTTCCACTCGGTCGACG
Source organism: Triturus cristatus (assembly GCF_964204655.1). Taxonomy (NCBI): domain Eukaryota; kingdom Metazoa; phylum Chordata; class Amphibia; order Caudata; family Salamandridae; genus Triturus; species Triturus cristatus. Next base: position 1,404,111,565 of record NC_140590.1, read on the forward strand.
AGTCCGCCGCTGACCCCCCAGTCATACTAATATGGTGGGGCGTAATTCAGGCAAGGAAGGCGGGCGGATCGCCCCCGCCGCACCAGCTGTGGCTACCGCCGGCCTGGCAGGGGCGATCCGCCCTTCATCCTAATGGGCCCTAAAGTTTGTCTTTATTTTGTTGGTAGAAAGGACTTTCCATTAGTGAGTTATAGTGGTTGACTACCTCTGTGACAGGGATGTAAGATAGTGTTATAATCTTTTTAATTTTGAAGGCAAACTGGCTGATGGTGGAATATTCTGCGGCTAGGGTATTATTATTATGATGGCGATCGGGTGAGAGTCTGACTTCCAAATATGATCAGACTGCCTGCACATGCCGTTTTCTATTGTGGCTTGGGCAGCAGCCCGGAAAAGGGCCACAGCACAAGCCACAATAGAAATAGGCATGTTCTAAACATCCATGCACCGTGTGGCAGGCACCATGAGGTCAGACCGCCACATCCAGGCTGATGGAAACTGACATCGTAATCCCAACGGCGGTGCCTGAGAAGACACCACCCATATTGTAGGGATTGTGGTCCAACGGCTGCCCTGACAGGCTCCTTGGGCCTGTCAGAAAAGTAGCAGTCTGTCCCTATGACCGGTACCTCCGACCACCAGTTCATAATATGGCGATCGGAACGCTTTTATGGATGGTGGTGGGACCACCACCGGTGGGCGGTCGGTGGGGGTCTCACCACCATCGAAATGAGGCCCTAAGTGTATATTTTATTCAGGTGTTGCCGTGTACTCGGATTAAAGTAGTAGTAACAGCCTTGTATGGCTCTGTGGGGGTAAATGTTTTAAATTGTAGGAATAATAGCTTGTTCAAAGTCTATGATTAGTCTATGATATATGAGGGTAGCAGTTATTTGTTTGTTGTTTGATATTATTTAGGAGTACAGAATAGGTACTGCTTTGTTTATTTTGGAGTAAAACATATATGAAAGGGATTTTGGTTTTTGGGATTCACCATGTGTGGAGTATAATTGAATTAATAGTTTAGGGCACATTTTAAAGGTTCCGTCCATTATCCAGGTTTCGCATTGAGTACGTTTCATTAAGTTGCTTGCAGTAGAAAAGATTAGGATTTGTTTTTCATTAGATTGTCAAGTAAAAGGAAGGTTTCTTCACTACGTGCAGTTGTCAAATGGTCTAGTATTTGTATGGCTTGGTATCTTCTAGAACCAGGTGGGGTATCACTGGTGGCTCTAATCGTGTGCGCAATCAGTAATTTTAAAGTGGGGATAGATGGCAGTTGTCCTGTATGTGTTCACGAACTTTGGGTAGTATGTATTTAAGTATTTTGCCTGTGGGTTCCTGAGAACTAGTGCTTGCTTCTCTTATATCGTATATCCTATACATTTTGTCTAGCTCCAATTTCTGTTACATTTGGGGGATGGTTATGTTCTTTTATATTAATTACAACATTTTCTTTTCTAGTTGTCCTTTCATAACATATATTAGAGTAATATTTAGTACATTTCCAGTTAATAGTTTCTGTCTATGCACTTTCTTGGCTGTAGGGGTAGCCCATCTAACTTAATGAAATCAAATGAAAGAGCATTTATAGAGCGCGCAGCTACTCAGAAAGAGGGTCCTGGTGCAGAAAAGACTCTATCAGATCCATTTCTGCCCCGAAGGGCGGAAGAACGGAAGTTAGTTACGGAAAAGCCAGGTTTTAAGCATTTTCCTAAAGACAGTTACGTTGGACACTTTCTTGAGAGTCAAAGGTAGAAGGTTCCAGGCACAGGCTACATGTAACCGAAAGGAGCGGCCGCTGAAATGGGCATGGTATATCTTGGGTACGGATGCCAGGCTCAACGTGGGGGACCTCAGGGTTCTTGACGACACATAGTGAGTAACTCTTCTTCTGAAATACTCCGCCCTGTTTCCCTGAATGACCTTAAATCAGAGTACCAGGGCCTTAAATTATCCTTTTTTTTACAGGAAGCCAGTGCAAGGTCTTGAGGTGAGGAGAGGTATAAGTCCTGGGCTTGAGCAAGAGGACCGCTCTAGCGGCTGCATTCTGGACCACCTGTAAGCAGTTGAGCAAATATTCAGGGAGGCCTAGATACAGGACATTGACCTAGTGCAGTCTTGAGATGATCAATGCCTGGATTACGGTCTTCCTATGTTCAAGAGGCGAGAGGGGGAGAAATTTTCTAAGCATTCGTAGAAGCCCAAAAGAGGAGCCTGCTATAGACTGGACCTGAGATCTCATCGAGAGGGTTCTGTCCATCAGGACGCCTAGATTTTTGACAGTGCTTAGTGCGGAGGGAGGAGGTGACATATCCGATGGCCATCAGAGTTTCCACTCATCTGAGGATGGGGAGCCAAAGAAGATGACCTCAGATTTCTCTGGATTACATTGTAACTGGTTCTTCTGCAACCATACAAACACCTTTGAGAGACAGGAGTTGATCTTCTCACCTTCATAGTCAGCTTCCTTGTCACAGGCAAACAGGAGTTGCGTGTTGTCCGCTTAAGAGATCAATTTAGCACCACACACTTCTGCCAGTGGCGCCACGGAGGACATATATAGGTTGAACAGAGTGGGACTCAGTATCGAGCCCTTTGGAACTCCCACTTTTAGGCTGGGGATAGGGGCCACGAAGGGGGGGTCCAGACTTCCTGGCATCTATCCTCAAGGAAGGAGGAGAACCAATTCAGAACAATGTCGCCTATTCCACAGTCCTGTAGCCTGTTCAGGAGTCTTGAGTGCGGCACGGTATCAAAGGCCGCAGAGAGGTCTAATAAAATCAGAATGGCTTTCCCCCCCTGATCCAGCTTCTCCTTAATCAGCTCAGAGACTTTGAGTAGGGCAGTCTCCGTACTATAGTTGGTTCTGAAACTCTGGTGTAGGAGATGATTTTTTTTTGTGTAGTCAGAGTTCACTGAATTGACATATTTCTCTAGGGCCTTAGAGAAAAACAGTGATAGTGAGATAGCTCTGTAATTTGCTGACACTGAGGGGTCAGCAGAGGGCTTCTTAAGTAACAGGAGAATTTTAGCACGTTTCCAAATGCCAGGCACGTGGCCGGCAGTAAGGGAGGAGTTAAGTACCTTATTTGCCACAGGGTTAACAGACATGGACACAGAGGCCAACAGTTTAGCTGGGCAGGGGTGAGAGGGGAACCCTGACTTCAGACTCTTGATGATATCCAAGGATACCTCAGGTTGAAGCAGAGGAAACTGTACAAGAGTCAGGCCGTTGATAGAGGCTGTTTGTGCCGCCGGGCTGAATTGTTGGCACGGTCAAGACCCACAGGGGACCCCCTCAAGAAGGAGTCCTGAATGGTCGTGATTTTGTCGTGAAAGAAAGAAGTAAGGTGGTTAGTCCATTCGGAAGAGAGGAGTAAAGCCCTGGCAACAGATGACGGGGTGGAGAAGTCTTTCACGATTTTAAAGATCTCCTTGCCTTTGTTGCAGGACGTCTCCATTTTAGCTTTTTGATAGCTTCTTTTAGGATCCAAGATTTTAGTATAATGGTCCTTCAAGGCCTGTTTGTACTCAAGTTTATTGTCAGAATTAAATTTTTTACGCCACTTCCTTTCAAGGCGTTTGCAGGTGTTTTTGCTCAGTCTCAGTACCTCATTAAACCAAGGAGCCGAAAGACTGGCTTTCTTGGGGGTATGAGTGGGCATAGGGGCAAGCGTATAGGTGCAGTGCTGCACCCAAGTCTCGATATGGAGAGCACCTCTTGCAAGTTTGCCAGATAGCAGAGGAGTGGATGTTTCCAGCGCCTCACTCAAAGCAGAAGGAGTGACCCGATGGAAAAGTCTTTGACTGTTTATCAATTTTGTGGCAGGGTCTGACGGTCCCTTACAGATCTGGAGACCCTGAAACTAATAAGGTAGTGATCCGACAACACTAAAGTAAGGGGCGGATCCACCTCGAGCTCTGAATTGGAGAAAATGTGGTCAAGGGTGTGGCCCTTATTGTGCGTAGGGTGGGAAACATAAGGGAGCAGGTTAAGAACAGCAAGGGGCTTTGTCAGGGAGATGACATCAGGCTCAGTGGGTTTGTCCAGATGGATATTGAGGTCACCCAAGACCAGAAAGTGGCTATATCTGAGGACTATATCTGCTTTCTTTTCTGTGAAGTGATACATTTGGCACTTTTTGTCATTGTATGTGTAAGTAGTTTTATAATACAAAAATATGTTATAGTTGAACTTTTGTATGGTACTTATCTATACGATTTATTTTGTTACTTACTTGTATGTTTTGTGGAGATGTTTTGCACGGCGTTATAGCTTTTCTTTTAAGTTTGTTTTACCATGAGCAGGTGTTTATTTTCTGTTGAAAGAGGAAAAAAATAGAATGAATTAACCTCTTCTATGCCCATGACGAGATAGTCTCGTCATGGAGCGCGGTTGCGCTGTGCCCATGACGAGACTATCTCGTCATGGACCCCGCCCGCTAATACAACGCCCGGCACAGGAGGGGGAAAGGGCGGGGCACTGAAGGGGTTAAAATGGTATAGTTATTGCTAGTTTGTTGTGGTTTAGGAAGTTAGGCTTTTTTTGGCAGCTGTTCGGATAATTTCCTAATTTATTAATTTTGTTTACCTACTTTTTTTTATTTTGCTGCTGCTCTGTTATTGTTGATATTTTCTGACAGCTTGCTGATTTTGAAGTTTTTCTTTTAGATAGTCTATGAAAAACAATTGAGTTATAGAGTGTGTCACTATTTAATTACTAATATTTTTTAATCTAGTTATAGTTACTTTATAGTTTAAGTATAAGTATTACTTACTTGAATATTTAGCTGTAGAGATTTATATTTTATTTTATAGTTGTTTGTTGAGAGAATCCGGCAGAGTTTCCTACTTTTGCAGTGTTTGTCATTTTTGGAGTGTTTATTTGCTTTAATTAGTATGACTTTTATATAGTTCAGATAATTGTCTGTCATTTTATTGGCTAAAGTTGTTTATAGTGTTATTTCATTGGCTGGTTTAGTTTATTTTAAAATTATGTTACCAGTTGAGCCTTTGTTTGTTGAACGCTAATTCATGTTTCATTTATATAGCATAATTTAGAGTTGTTTTAAATGAATGTAAAGGTATTTATTTGTATATCTTACAATTTTTTGGGTGTATTAATGTTTAGTTAATGATAATGTTTTTGATGTATTTATTGTATGTTAATCAGTTGTACTTTTTTGAGTGAATGTTTAATTTTTTGCTGGTGTAATTTATTTAAATTGAATTATAGATGTTATTAATAAGTGTAGGGTTTATTGGAAGTAAATGGTTTATGTTAAAATTGATACTTTGTTGTTTATTTTGTGAATGTATTAGTGATTTTGACGATAATTTGGTAGTTGATATTGTGGTAATCGATATTTGTGGCATGCCATATGTTTATTTATAGGTGATGAAATTTGTGATTCTGATATTTTTGGCATCAATATTTGTGAAAATAATTGTTTTAGCAACAATATTTGTGTGCTTGTTATTAGTTTTTTTTGTTATGTATATGGAGGCGATATTTTTGTTCTCGATTTTACATTTCTGATATTTGTGTGTTTCGATATTTGTTGGATCGATATTATATCAGCGATATGGCAATGGGGTGGCAGTGGGTCCAGCCAGCTCAGAGCTAGTAGTAGAAGCTTTTGCCCTCTCTTTAGAGATCAGGGAACCCCAGAGAAACCCTGCTGATATTTTGTGCCGCAGAATGCAGTATGGGGCTCCTAATTACATTACACTCCCAGGTACCATGGTGATCCTTGGAATTATCTTCTCTAGGGTACACAAGTGCCCCGGAACAAAAGTGGGATCACAAGGATTACATTACTGGTATCACATGCATTGTGTTCGTAAGGTTTCACATTGCTTGGGGGTGCACTCCAGGGAAGGATTTCTGTAGTGGGGCCCTGGGGCTCATGCATGGCAACGCACATATTTCATGTCTTACACTAGTGTATTGTAAATAAGAATTTATTTAGCAGTATATTGTATGGTTGTATATAATTATTTCACTGATCTAATAAAATAATCATGTAATTATTGTAAAAAGAAATGGTTTATATGCATAGAGTATGTTGTAGTTTGTGAGATTTTTGTTAGGTTTATATGTGTTTTAAAGGATGGCTATGACTTTTAAGCATTCAAGTCCTTTATTATTTAAAAAGATTAAGAATTTGCATTGTAGTATTTTGTAGTATATTTTAGTTTGTTTGTTAAGTTTAGGGCCAATTTGAGTAACAGAGTGTTCTATTCTTAGTTCTTGGTATCTCAGTTCCCTTTTTTTGCTTCAATAAATTTGTGTAATGTAGGTTGAATTCTGCCTAGTGATTGGAAGGCATTGTGCCTTTCTTTCACTGCATTGTTTGTTTTGGCAGGGGTTTGATGAAATGGTTTTAATTTTATTGGGGTGCTTTCGTAGACATTCCACTATGGTATTTGGAATTTACTGTGGCGGCTGTGTCCTGACCGATGCAGCCTGCCCACCCATGTGTCTTCAAAATAATCCATTAGGGGACAAAGGGTACCATTACGATGGCGGGCAGACAAAGTCCGCCCCCCACAGTAACGGTATGTGGGACCGTCTGCCAGGGGAGCGGCGATCCCGCACTTGCAATTAGAATGCCTCCACCACCGTGGCGGTGGCATACCCCATTCCCAACATTGTGGCGGGCGGTGCTCACAGCACCGCCCGCCACAATGCTGGGAATGCACATTGTGCATTGCACGCACAAGGTGACAGGCACCGTACGGTGCCTGCCACCTTGTCCATGCCAATGTAGGGGGTACCGCAGGCACCCCCCAAGTGCACCCCCACCCCCCCAACACTCAGGGCCCCCACAAGTAGAAACGGAATGCCTTTCTGCTGCCATGGAAAGGCTCATCTCCACCCTAATCATAATATGGATGGTGGTATCTTGCAGACACCGCCACCAAGTTATTCCCTTTTTCCACTCGGTCGACGAGTCCGCCGCTGACCCCCCAGTCATACTAATATGGTGGGGCGTAATTCAGGCAGGGAAGGCGGGCGGATCGCCCCCGCCGCACCAGCTGTGGCTACCGCCGGCCTGGCAGGGGCGATCCGCCCTTCATCCTAATGGGCCCTAAAGTTTGTCTTTATTTTGTTGGTAGAAAGGACTTTCCATTAGTGAGTTATAGTGGTTGACTACCTCTGTGACAGGGATGTAAGATAGTGTTATAATCTTTTTAATTTTGAAGGCAAACTGGCTGATGGTGGAATATTCTGCGGCTAGGGTATTATTATTATGATGGCGATCGGGTGAGAGTCTGACTTCCAAATATGATCAGACTGCCTGCACATGCCGTTTTCTATTGTGGCTTGGGCAGCAGCCCGGAAAAGGGCCACAGCACAAGCCACAATAGAAATAGGCATGTTCTAAACATCCATGCACCGTGTGGCAGGCACCATGAGGTCAGACCGCCACATCCAGGCTGATGGAAACTGACATCGTAATCCCAACGGCGGTGCCTGAGAAGACACCACCCATATTGTAGGGATTGTGGTCCAACGGCTGCCCTGACAGGCTCCTTGGGCCTGTCAGAAAAGTAGCAGTCTGTCCCTATGACCGGTACCTCCGACCACCAGTTCATAATATGGCGATCGGAACGCTTTTATGGATGGTGGTGGGACCACCACCGGTGGGCGGTCGGTGGGGGTCTCACCACCATCGAAATGAGGCCCTAAGTGTATATTTTATTCAGGTGTTGCCGTATACTCGGATTAAAGTAGTAGTAACAGCCTTGTATGGCTCTGTGGGGGTAAATGTTTTAAATTGTAGGAATAATAGCTTGTTCAAAGTCTATGATTAGTCTATGATATATGAGGGTAGCAGTTATTTGTTTGTTGTTTGATATTATTTAGGAGTACAGAATAGGTACTGCTTTGTTTATTTTGGAGTAAAACATATATGAAAGGGATTTTGGTTTTTGGGATTCACCATGTGTGGAGTATAATTGAATTAATAGTTTAGGGCACATTTTAAAGGTTCCGTCCATTATCCAGGTTTCGCATTGAGTACGTTTCATTAAGTTGCTTGCAGTAGAAAAGATTAGGATTTGTTTTTCATTAGATTGTCAAGTAAAAGGAAGGTTTCTTCACTACGTGCAGTTGTCAAATGGTCTAGTATTTGTATGGCTTGGTATCTTCTAGAACCAGGTGGGGTATCACTGGTGGCTCTAATCGTGTGCGCAATCAGTAATTTTAAAGTGGGGATAGATGGCAGTTGTCCTGTATGTGTTCACGAACTTTGGGTAGTATGTATTTAAGTATTTTGCCTGTGGGTTCCTGAGAACTAGTGCTTGCTTCTCTTATAGCGTATATCCTATACATTTTGTCTAGCTCCAATTTCTGTTACATTTGGGGGATGGTTATGTTCTTTTATATTAATTACAACATTTTCTTTTCTAGTTGTCCTTTCATAACATATATTAGAGTAATATTTAGTACATTTCCAGTTAATAGTTTCTGTCTATGCACTTTCTTGGCTGTAGGGGTAGCCCATCTAACTTAATGAAATCAAATGAAAGAGCATTTATAGAGCGCGCAGCTACTCAGAAAGAGGGTCCTGGTGCAGAAAAGACTCTATCAGATCCATTTCTGCCCCGAAGGGCGGAAGAACGGAAGTTAGTTACGGAAAAGCCAGGTTTTAAGCATTTTCCTAAAGACAGTTACGTTGGACACTTTCTTGAGAGTCAAAGGTAGAAGGTTCCAGGCACGGGCTACATGTAACCGAAAGGAGCGGCCGCTGAAACGGGCATGGTATATCTTGGGTACGGATGCCAGGCTCAACGTGGGGGACCTCAGGGTTCTTGACGACACATAGTGTAAATAAGAATTTATTTAGCATGATCGTGCACATTTTACAACTCAGAGCATACTGTTTTTGCAAGTTATGCAAGTAAGTTATGCATGCATAATGTGGACTCTAAGAAACAATGATGTGTTTGTGTGTATTAGTGGAAATATTAGGGACTTTTCTTCCAACCACATTCTCTTGCCAGTTATCCAGGGACTAAGCCTATCTGGTCTGGCAGGGTCTGATTAAGGTAATATCCTGCCAATACAATTACAACTCAATCCCACAAAATGGTGACTATCAATGCAGACACAGTTCGACTGGACAGAAATCTACATGGTATTCCAATTGTCATGGGAATTAACACAAACATTTACCACATTCTTTGAGTAGCAATTCTGCTCAACCTGTAATCCAACTGGCCCTGCGTCTAAGACTTCTGTGGGTGGTCAACCCACAATGCCCATGGCCTTTACCAGTGCATTGTGGGGTAGGCTGTAATGCTTAGCTGCAATCCTTCACCTTCATTGCACAACCTTTCCCATGAAGCATGTAAACACTGCCAGGCGCAAGAGTAAAAAATAATCATGACCTCCTTGTCCCAAATATGCTGGCACCACCATCACAATGACTTGATGGTCCAGAACCTCAGTTGTGCCATTACCTATAAATGGGATGGGGGAGGTACCAGTTTGGTGCATTTGATTCTGCCAATTTGCCCTATCAGACTTTAGATGAATTAACAACATATTGCATATCTTTTTAAGATCCCCTATCTTGAATTGTAAACTGTCTCCTATTGTGACACATATAAAATACAAATGAAGGTTACTATAATGTACTGCAAAAGATATTTTTAATTGGAAGCGGTGCCCAAATAAGGTATAATTTGTCTGTTCATGTCATATAATTTACACAACTCTACTACATAATTCTGTCTCCCACACCAGCATAATTCCTGTGGCTCTACAAATGTTGAATAAATATGTATATAAAAGCTAGGATTAATCGGAGGTCCCACATCCTTAGTGCACGCACCATTTGTACATATGATTTTAGGTCATTCATCATGACATTAACAGGAAAAAGTATTTAAACAACTTTAGATCCACTTCTAGTTACTCTGTAAAGCACCCCAATAAAAAAAATCTCTTTCATCAAACCCCAGATGTGTCCTACTTGTAAAACCACATTTCTTCATAGACACATTTGCTGTGTGGCAAATAATGTGGCAGTCTGTTGGTTTAATCGTACAATTTGTGATCCTTTGTGATTAGATGATGAGCTTTTGGACCTCCATATAGTTTGGTTATTCTTAAGTTATTTCTCATCACAATGATCTTTCTGTGGCCATATCGTTAATGGTAAATCATACGGCTGTTCACTACCGAAAATGCTGCATTTTGATTGACTTTTAGCTGGTTGATATCTACCAAGGAGATTACTACCTTGCATCTGACACAAGCCTCATCACAATTTCAACCCACATATCACTATGCTTTTTGCCCATAGCAGCTACCTGTGAAGAATGCAGACCTCTAATTGATTACTAGCATTCACTTAGCTCACACAGTGTGCCTGCACTGGGAGACATGATGCTGGAGATGGTGGATTTAGAATCATTCCCTTTCTCGGGCAGAAGGCAGATGCTTCTTATCTCTGCTTTTACAAGTTCCAGAAGAACTATAATTTATTGTTCTGAATCTTTCAAAATTCGTGTGGTCTATGGCAGCTTTCACTCTTCCTTTCGCTACCTTTTAAAGATATTTTGTGATTATTAACCTTGAATGACTGTTATTAAATTATATACACAACGTTTTAGACCATGAATATATATTTTCAAAAGTGCTCTATGATTTCCTTATATTTGAGTCATAATAAGAATTATTTTGTACCCAGTGCACATTCATGCAGATAAATGCTGCTACTGACAAGAGGAAGCAGGAAAAAATAAGAAGAAATATCAAATGTACATACAACAACTGATATGGAGGAACTCACTACTCATTGGAGGGCAAACCTATTAATTTTAAATAGCATCTTAAAACTCTAGCAATTTATTCCTGAAGATTTAACTGGGATATCAAAACAACATTGATGTTTACAAAAATGTTACTAAATATCGGAATAAACCCATGTGAAAAGTGCTTGGTGGACTTATGTAGGGATCTCTCTCATTAGCTATTTTTAGCACCTTACAAATATATTACTCTAGAAATAACCTAAAGCCCATTTTCCCCATCACTCTTTTTTAAATCACACAGTTAGGTGATTTCATGACAAAATATCAAAAATAAACATATTGTGATACACAAATATTGCAAAACAATATCGGGAAACAAAATATTTTGTTCACATTCTTCATATGTAAATGACAAAAACATCAAGATAAAAATATAATGGACGAGAATATCATCAAAAAATCAGGAGTATATACCACATTTTCTATGTATAGAATTATATATAATGTATTTAGAAATTTAAGTTTAAAATACTAATATAACTAGAAATACATAAAAATAATATTTACAAAATATAAAATGCAATATAAATGTATAATGTAACCATTTTTTTAAGAAAACCCAATTAATAAAAATAAATTACATTAAAATTATTATCACTAAAGTCTATAAGAAAAAAAGTAGTACATGTATATTTATTGTAAAACTGTATAGCAAAATATATAAAAAATAAAATAAAAATGAATAACTCATAAGATTAAAATTGAGCATAAACATTACTAATTTAATTTTATAAATACTATAAAAAAAAATAAAGACAATTAAAGGCACCTAAAGAAATTCTAATAATGCTAACTAAGAAACAGTAAGAAAAGTGTTGGACTTTGAAGGAGTCAGATTTATTATTCTTACTTCAATCTCCGAAACTGTATAGAAGTGTTGGATTTTGAAACTGTATAGAAGTGTTGGATTTTGGAGGTGGCACAATTACTATTTCCACTCCAACATAAGCAACAGTAGGGAAAGGGTTGCACTTTGTAGGGTCAAATTTAATAGTAGCACTCCAACATAAGCAAAACCATAGATAGTGTTAGACTTTAGTGTGGCCAAGCTTACTATTCCCACTCCAAAGTAAGCAAAATTGGAGAAAGTGTTCATATTTGAATAGATCATATAACGTATCCCCCCTCTCATCTGCGTAAAAATAGGGGAAATGTTGGATTTAGATGGGTCAAATTAACTATTACCACTCCAACACAGGCAAAAGCAGAGATAGTGTTAGACTTTGGAGCAGTCAGATTTGTTGTTCCAATTCCAACATAAGCAAAACTAGGGAAAGTGTTGGACTTTGGAGGGGGCCAAAATCACTATTCCCATTCCAATCTAAGCATAGTGGGGAAAGTGTAAGACTTTGAAGAGGTCAGATTTACTTTTCTTACACCTATGTAAGATAACTTTGGGAGAGTCAATAGGGCCATATTTACTACTGCCACTCCAATCTAAGCAAAAATAGTGGATGTGTTGGATTTAAGCGGGGTCAGATTTACCATTTCCACTCTAAGGTAAGCAACAGCAACAGAAGGGAACATGTGGACTTTGGAGGGGGTCAGATTTCCTATTACCACTCCACCCCACTCGTAAGAAAATGTAGGGGAAATCTTTGACTTTGAAGGGGTCAGATTTACTAGTTTCACTTCATGTTTAGGAAAAGTAGTGAATGTGCTGGAGTTTGGAGGGGTCAGATTTACTATTCCCACTCAAATCAAAGCAAAAGCAGGAGAGTGTTAGTTTTTGGTGAGGTTAGATATATTATCCCAAGTACACCGTAAGCAAACATTTCCAATTCAATGTGAGCAACAGTAGGGAAAGTGTTGGACTTTGGAGGAGTCAGATTTGCCATTCCTACTCCAATCTAAGCAACAGAAAGGGAAATCCTGGTTTTGCAGGGGGCAAATATACTATCACCACACCAACATAAGCAAAAGTAGAGAAAGTGTTAGACTTTGGAGCAGTGAGATTTACTATTCTAACTCCATCATCAGCAAAGTAGGGAAAGTGTTGGACATTAGAGGGTTTCGATTTATTATTCCCACTCCAATGTGAGCACCAGCAGGGAAAGAATTGAACTTTGGAGATGTCAGATTTACTATTCCCTAACATATGCAAAAATAAGGAAATTGTTGGACTTTGGAGGGTCAGGTTTACAATTTACAATTCAATCTGAGTAACAGCAGGGAGTGTGTTGTACTTTGAAGGAGTCTGATTTATCATCCCCTCTCAAATCACCTAACTGTAGACAAAGTGTTGGACATTGGAGGGGTCACATTTACTATCACCACTCAAAATTGGCAAAAGTAGAGAATATTTTTGATTTTGGAGAGGGCAAATTTACAATTCCAACATTTAAATATAGTCCGCAAAAATTAAAACATATGAAAAATAAAAACTGATTTAAAAAAAGTATAATAAATATAAATAAGATGATAAAAATGAATACAATTTAAAAAATGAAAAAATACAAAGGTGCCGATTCCGATCCGGTATAAAAAATTACCGTACGGCTCGTATCCGTATTTTTGTACGTACGAGTCGCACAAGTACCGTACAAACGGCCAAGTACGATTCGTACGTGAAAAACATCTACGAGTAGCGTCGGGAATAGTCTAGGAGAGTGGGTCGGAAATTTTTTACGTCCGAATATCTTCGGGAAAAGTATACGAGAGTGAGCCGGACATTTTTACGTGCAAATCGTAAAGCACAAGTCCGAGCGCGCAAGTACGATCCCGACCGTCCGTCCGAATACACAATCGCACGGAAAATGGCCCGTACGGAGCTAACGCAGTAGCACACCTGTACACGGGTAAACCCATGCCCGTGTACGAGCCGCACAGCCCCCCCACCCCCAAATCTGTCAGCACCGTACACCACCCTGTCTGCACTGTACCCCAGCCCCGCAACTGTACGCGCCTTCCCCCCATGTACGCACATCACCCCCGCATGTACGCGCCGTACCTCCACATGTACGCACCGTACCCCAGGGCCACACGTGTACGCACCGTACCCCCACCGCATGTACGCACTGTACCCCCAGCCCCCCACCGCATGTTCGCACCGTACCCCAGCACCGCATGTACGCTCCGTACCCCAGCACCGCATGTACACACCATACCCCCTGCCCCCCCACCACATGTACGCACTGTACCCCCTGCCCCCCCACCGCATGTACGCACTGTACCCCCTGCCCCCACTGCATGTACACACCGTACCCCACCACCCCATGTACGCACCGTACCCCAGCACCGCATGTACGCACCGTACCCCAGCACCGCATGTACGCACCGAACCCCCTGCCCCCCACCGCATATACGCACCGCACCCCCATGTATGCGCCGTCCCCCCCTGTACACGCCGTACCTCCGCATGTATGCGCCGTACCCCAGGGACGCACGTGTACGCACCGTACCCCCACCGCATGTACGCGCCACACTCCAACACCGTACCCCAGCACCCTCACCCAGCATCGCGTATGTACAGATCGTACCTACGCGAAAAAGACTCATACAGAACCAGGACACTGTAAAACAGCACAAGGAGGGTCAATTCGACTCGCACAACACCACAAAACACGTCTACAAGACAAAATACATCTCAATGACTGACCTGGCACATCTAAACAGGCAAACAGAGGCCCCAAATCACAACCACCTCTTATAACACACCCACCAAAATTCAAACACAACCACACCCAAAATTTGACCAATAAAAAGGGCCCACACACACAACCCATGAGCCTTTGCAACAGACCCACTGCTGCCAGACCCCACAGAGAAACAACTCCACATTACTCATACCTTCACTACACCTTCACTCACACACCTTCACACAACCTCCTCCACAAACATCCCCCTCTTCACATTCACACACACACACTCACATTCACACCCACACACCCACAACCATCCACACCCACACCCCACACCATGCCCACAGACAAGAATCCAAAGTTCACAACGGCGGAGCTGGACCTCCTTGTCAACGAAGTCATCAGAGTCGAGCCACAGCTGTTTGGAACATTGGTCAGACAGACCAGCATATCTGAAAAATCTGCCATGTGGCAGAGGATTGTCAATAAGGTGAATGCTGTTGCGCCCATCCGAAGGACCAGGCCAGGTGGTACGATCTGCGCCGGGCGGTCAAGAGGAAAATGAATTAAGAATACGCCCAGAGTAACATCACTGGAGGTGGGCCTCCCCGCAGACCCGTACACTACCATCCCTGGGAGGAGAAGGTGATGGCCCTGCTACCGCCGGTGGGAGTACACGGAGTTGAAGGAGTCGCAGAGCCTGGTGAGTACACAAACACCTTACGTAACATGGGGGCAATGGGGTCCACACCACATATATACCAAATGCACACAACTTCCCCCAAGCACTCACCGCACACAACCACACTCAAAAACCACGCTCATGCCACTAACGTCTCCATGCACCCTTCACAAATCAAGGCAAGGCCATGTCCAAGGCTACAACAACCACAAACACAAGACTGGATGTCCGGGAGGCTGGGAGGGTGGGCCCCACACAACACATTGTGGAAATGAGACGCAGACAACAATGCCCTCAGCCCATATGGCATAGGTACATACCCATGCACAATGCACAGGGACTGGCAAACTACTGACAAGGTAGCTGACACTGGGCCCTGCTGTATGCAGCACAAGGCCCTCCTGGGACCACTGTACACTCAAACACCAACTCCACAAGCACAGGTATCTAGCACAGGAACTCACACTCACTGTCATGCCGGCATACACCATGAGGGGACAGACACATCACCTGGGAGACCCAATGAAACTCACACTACACACAACAGCACGCCCGGTCACACCCCCCCCCCCTATCACAAGCACACACCCCCGGGCAGGCAACAGTTTTACAGACTCCCACAATGGACATGTGACACAACAAGACCAATCCAGAGCCAAATAAGCATCAGAGCCAACAATCTACAGGTCAAACACTCAGGAGAACATCCCAATCTGTCCCCCGCAACATACCCATCCCCAAGTGGACATTGAGAGGAATGCTAGGGTCATCCAACTACCTGGAGGAACTGTGTCAACTTGAATATGTATGAAACATAGATGTAGCATGAAACACCATTAACATTGTCTCTCTCTCACACACAGGGCAACGTTGTTGATCTCCCCCAACACTGGGGGGAAGAATCACAGTCCCAGGCTCCGCGTGAAGATGATCCCACCAGCAGCGACGACTCTCACCACTCCGTGGATGACCCCGACCAACCTGGACCCTCTGGTGCCCAAGCCCCTGCAGCACCTGCGTCAGGTACATCTGTGCCAACCACCACCCCCATTCCTGCCACATCCCAGGACACACCCAGGAGCCCTGCTCACACTGAACAACAGAGCCAGTCTGACCAGGAGGGACAAGGTTCTCCGGGCACCCAGGAGGAGGCAGGCAACCCTGCAAATGCCATCCCTCAGGGGTCCCGTAGACCTGATGTGCCCAGAAGGGCAGGCCAGCCTCAAGTGGGCAGGGGTGGTGGGAGTGGAGGCAGGCGGAGGCGCGAACCTGACCAGCCAGCTCAGGACACTGGTATGTCACACATACGCAACATCCTGGACTCATACCGGCGTGACACCAGAGGCATCAACCAGTCGTGTCAAGACTGTCCGAGATGCAGGGGACCCTCGATGAGATTAAGAACCTGCAGGTCGAGCATCATGCCAGTCATCAACAACACCAAGGAAGGATGGAGGCAAGACTGGCTGAGCTCCTGGCGGTGCACAGGGACGTGAGCCAATCACTCCGTCAGACCGCCCAAAGCATCGGCAACCCTCCCTGTGCCACCAGGCGTAGACCTGCACCAGACACAGGGAGGGAGGAGGAGTAGGAGGATTCGTCTGACGGAGCATCCCAAGCATCGTCAAGGCCTGCATCTGAGGGTCCCCGGAGGAAGGTGGGTCATCCACGGAAAAGACCGTGAGAGTCAGCGGAGCATCCACATCTCCCAGGTCACCTGGCCTGGCACCTGGCCCTCTGGCGCAACAGCAGCACCTCATCCAATGACATTCTCTGCCACATGGACTTGCTGGACACAGTCTGACCAATGATGACCAACACTGTGCTCTGGACTCTGATGACTCCAACTGACAAGGATGCCATCTCCCCCTGTGAACTTTGGATTCTATGCACCCGGTAGAGCACCTTAGCACATTTACCAAAAGACTCACCCCACCAAAAAAAAAATCTTATTTTCTTCTCATGAGATGTTGCTGTCATTTGGCATTATTCAACGACATATGTGTGTGGAAATGTCTAACTATGCCTGAGTGTTGAACTAACTCCAGCCATCCATACCCTGGGATCAGAGTCTGGTACAGGACACACATGGGTCACAAGGTATCATACAGTGTAGGCATGGAGC
Source organism: Triturus cristatus (assembly GCF_964204655.1). Classification (NCBI taxonomy): domain Eukaryota; kingdom Metazoa; phylum Chordata; class Amphibia; order Caudata; family Salamandridae; genus Triturus; species Triturus cristatus. The sequence continues at coordinate 1,404,128,786 of NC_140590.1, forward strand.
ACAACATTCACCTGTGATGGGGGGCTTGCTAAACTGTGCGGAGAGACCTATTTGGGAGATTATCATCAAGGCGTAGAGGTCATGGCGCATGTGGAGGTTCCCGGGGAGGGAGTCCCAGGTATGTGTGGCCAGGTGGGAGAACATTGTCCTGTATGCTGGAGTACGGTGGATGTGAAGAACGGTGGCCAGGGCAAGGTTGGATGCACGGAGATGGCCCAACGGGATCTAGGATCTAGGATGACAGACGTACAAGGTTGGTGTGGGGTCGGGTTTGTGGACTGCCTCCTGAGTGTGGGTGGGGAGTGTGGAGGTCAGCCTGCAGCAGACAGTGATCCATTGCAGCTATCTATGGTGGACGGTGAGGTGGCTGGGGCGCAGGGTGTTGAAGCTGAGGTGTGCAGATGCCCCCTGGAAGTGGACCAGTTTCCTGGGAGCTTGGATGTACTTGCTCCGTAGAGGACAGGGCAGTATTTGAGACGGATGTTGTCATGGACCTGGGGGATGGTCTGTCTTTACTTGGAGTGGATCTATCTGTGGATCATGTGCATAATGCAGAGGGCATTGCAGCATGAGGTACAGATGCTGTGGACTAGCATGGCATATGTGAGCGAGCAAAACATGATGCACACCATCTTGTGTGTGTGGCCACTGGGTGCTTGTGCAGGGCTCTTGCGGGTGGGACACAGGCACTTGACCCAGCTGGAAGGGGACAATCCTCAGATGCTCACCTCAGCCCTGTCCAAGTCCAGCCTCAGGTGGCTCGTGTTCAGCCATTCATCAATGGATCTCATGCATAATTGAATGATGGAACTGCCAATGTCTGTGTCTTTGTTGAGGGTGAGGAGCACCTGCCTGTCAATGGCATATGAGCTGATGATGAGGTGCTGTGCACATGTGATGGTGGAGAGGGGGGTCCTGGACACTCTGTAGATTGACATGCTGAGAGATGATACCTGTGCCATGTCCCAGACGATGACACCATACTACATGCTGAAGCCTTGAGTCCCACTCCCATGCCCTTGCTGGGGTACAGAGCCTGTGGGGAGTATTAGGGACATGACCTTGTTGGTGTGACAGGGCCTGGAAGGCGGGGCAGCGCAGTGTAGGCAGTTGGAGTTGCACACTCAGCATGCAAATGTTTCGTGTGTGTGCCCAGGGTATGTCTGACAGCAGGCGTTAGATGTGCGGATGGACATAGCTCGAAGTGTGGCTGATACATCAGACTGTAGTGTGATGTGGGTTATGCAAGGACAGGATGGTGGTGCAATGTGCACCTTGCATGTGCTGATGGTTCAGCCTTTGGTACCGGGTGGCGGCAACAGTGGCATAGACAAGCTGCGGACAGCCAAATGAATGGGTGGAGGGAGGAAGTGAGAAGCATCTTGGAGGCGTGTCTGTTGCTAAATCTGGATACTCCGTGGGCCCTTGCTGCAGGGGCCGCAGCAGCAGGCGGCATCTCCTTGCAAAATGACAGAATTTGCACACAAAGATGAGGATGTCAGAAGGACAACTGCAACAGGCGCGTGTGGAAAGTAAGGAGTGTCCATTGTCACATGGCACACCCAGAAGAGACAATGCATGCACAATCACCAAAGAAGCATGACACCGGATCATGAAACTGAAGGCCGACCTGCGCACAGGAGACACACCCTCAGCAGCTGTTGATGGCCCATGTGTGGACCAACATGCCAAAATACATACACGACCATGTACTTCATGCCCAATAGGGAGCCTAATCCATGAGCTACTGCATGCATGTTGATAAACTACACATGGACTCCTATGCATAATCTTCCACAACTATGCCAGATATGCCACATGCAAAGTGGCAAGAGACCTGCATTGACAGAGATGAGGCACCTTGGAGTGTGACAAACACCTTTATTACACAGCCTCACACTAATGCAAATGCATCCATTGGAACAGACTCACATGTCATTTGGCTGACCATGTGTGACCTACACTAGACACCCCCTTCAACACACAGATGTGGTAAATCCTACTGATCTGGCACACAAGTGAAGGGGTTGAGCCTAACACCCCTTGCTGCACACGGAGAGTCTGAAATTCCCCATTGAGCCTCATATGGGGATGTCCCACACTATGTCCACCATTAGCATCCCGTATGTGCCTGAGGGACGTTATACACACATTGATGCCTTCATCAGAATCCACAAACCATGACAGATGACTGTCAGGAAGGGTGACTATCAATTCATGGGAGCCATGCAACACGTCATGTGGCCCATGGTGAGTCAACATGTATGCATGGTAACACTACATGCACAGGAGCAGTTCCCACATATCACAAACACGTACCACCAACAAAATGCCTTGCTGCACTCCTTACCCAAAATTACTTTTCACCATGTCTGTGCATGTAACTCCGATCCAGCACACATTGCAATACTCATGAGGAATAGCAGGAGGGCAATGATGACATGAGCCGGCGACAGCCGCAAGAACCTGGGGAGGACAGACACACAACAAGTCAGCAAAGAGCTAGTAATCCGCAGACATGTACATGTACTCTACAGGAATGATGTTGTCACCATGCCCTTAAAATATTTAGTGTCCCAGCTAAAATGTGTGGACTGACATCATCACTTGAATGACACATCAGAACACACCTCTAAGTCACTTAGCACACAGTCAGCTCGACACACACATTGCAACACATGCCACACAAGGCTCAAAGCGTGCACACTCAGACACAGGGACTCACCATCATGAGAAGAAGTTGCGGATAAGCTGACTCCGGATGTCCTCATCCTCATCCTCATCCTCACTTGCCCCGTGCCCGAGCTGCCCGAGCCCTTCATCCTCCACGGGTGGATGATCCTGCTCATCCGGATCAAGGATGAGTGGCACGGCCTTCTCCACTGCCATGTTGTGCAGCATGCAGCACACAATGAAGATTTTGCAGACCTTCACCGGGGCATATGGGAGGGCACCGCCGGTCTTGTGGAGGCACCGGAATCTGCTCTTCAGGAGTCCAAACGTCCTCTCAATCACGTGCCTCGTCTGCCCATGGGTGTCGTTGTACCGGTGTTCTGCGGCTGTTCTGGGGTTGTGGAGAGGTGTCATCAGCCATGGCATGTTGGGATAGCCAGAGTCCCCTACATGGAAACATCATGTGAAGAAGTGGGTCAGGAGATGCCGTAAGATACAAAGATAGCACTGAACACAGGACCAACAGAGTATACCCACCAACAAGACATGCTCGTTCCCCGTGCAGCTGCAGCATCATTTCTGGCACCCTGCTACGCCTCATGATGTATGCATCGTGTGCGGACCCTGGAAAACGGGCACAGACATGGGAAATCAGCATGTTAGCAAGACACACCACAAGGGCATTAATGGAGTGGTAATGTTCTCTGTTTCTATAGGCTACCTCCTGTGCCTGTGGTGGTACCAAAGCCACATGTGTCCCATCAATGGCCCCAATTACATGAGGCATCCCTCCCAGGGCATAGAACTCACCCTTGACACCTGTCAACTGCTCACGAGTGGGGAAATGGATGAAGTCATCCAGGTGCACCAACATGGCTTCTATAACATCATGCAGGACATGGCTGAACATTGTCTGGGACATACCACCGATATCAGCTATGGTCAAATGAAACGTGCCGGTGGCAAAAAAATGTAGGGCTGCCATCACCTTCATCTTGGGGGTCAGAGCTGTAGGATACCTGTGTTGTGGTTGGAGGTGTGGTTCAAGCCGGCGGGTCAAGTCCTCTATCAACTCTTGGGAGAAGCGGTATCTGCGTATGCAGTCATGTTCACGCATGGCATCCAGGTCTGGCATTCGTCTGGGGAGAGGCGGTGCCCTGCAGAGATTTGGAAGGAATAACGAAGAGTGAGTACATTACCACACCAATTTTACTGAGGTGAGCACATGTTCAACAGCTAATACACATCTGCTTAATACAGAGTCTGTGCTGTGCAATACATCCAGGACATGCAGGCCAGCCAGGTAATACTCCTACGAAGAGCCAGCCACAATAGTTGCATGGCAATGTTGACGTGACATGCCATTAAAATTGCTGTGGGCTAGTGTAAGTGAAAAGCCAGACACATTACATGAGTGACAGACATCCACATATCAGGATTTGAAGGATGTCATCTCATACAGACAGCTGGCGGGAGTCTAGACACACAGGTCACATGTAATCTTGAAAAGGACAGATAACACACATTTCCATGAAGGGGTACATGTCAAAAACTGATGACACAGACATTGAGAGAACGCAGATATTGCCTCATGTCAGGAAGACATATTCGAACCATCATGACACTTGTAACGTGTGAGTCCACATGTGGCATGGTGTGCGTATATGTGTGTCATGCACATATGCACACAGACACATGTTGGATGCTGCAACAGCAGATGGATTTGACGGAACACCAACGGAAAGCTCATGGGAACACGACACACACTTGACATAGTCACATTGTGGCACGCTGGGAGTCACATGTCAGGTGTAATTATCCGTGTACCTGGCATCAGGGGACAGTTGCGGGTGTTGCTGACTGTGGCATACCAGTGATGCAGTGCTTGACACGTGTGTCGTACATGCACACATGTGCAATGTGTGAATGGGAAGTGTGCCACGTAGTGCCCTATCACACATGACATGTGTAAACAGCTCATCACACATCTATTGTGCCACAACATGAGGAGACATGTGCCACATCACTGCCTGACACACCTAGGCCCTGCACATGAAGGACTGCACTGACAATGACTTGATGTACAGCCTTGTGCGAGTCTGACGCCTCCATTCCTTTCGTGTGCACCTCCTATCACCAGTGTAAGCTGTGAAAGGCAGTACACACGCTCTAAGGGCGTGTGTAGGGCCCGTACTCACGCGTGTACGGCCCGTACACGCGTGAGTACGTGCCTATCACTATAGTTGGGGGTACTGTAGGTCCTAGTGATACGGGCCGCACTCACGCGTGTACGGCCCATACACGCGTGAGTATGTGCCTATCACTATAGTTGGGATTACCGTAGGTCCTAGTGATACGGGCCGTACTCACGCGTGTACGCCCCGTACACTCGTGAGTACGTGCCTATCACTATAGTTGGGGGTACCGTAGGTCCTAGTGATACGGTCCGTACACGCGTGAGTACGGCCCGTATCACTAGGACCTACGGTAACCCCAACTATAGTGATAGGCACGTACTCACGCGTGTACGGCCGTACACGCGTGAGTATGGCCTGTATCACTAGGACCTACGGTACCCCCAACTATAGTGATAGGCACGTACTCACGCGTGTACGGGCCATACACGCGTGAGTACGGCCCGTATCACTAGGACCTATGGTAATCCCAACTATAGTGATAGGCACGTACTCACATGTGTACGGGCCATACACACGTGAGTACGGCCCGTATCACTAGGACCTACGGTACCCCCAACTATAGTGATAGGCACGTATTCACGCGTGTATGGGCCGTACACGCGTGAGTACGGCCGGTATCACTAGGACCTACGGTAATCCCAACTATAGTGATAGGCACATACTCACGCGTGTACGGGCCGTACACGCGTGAGTACGGCCCGTATCACTAGGACCTACGGTAATCCCAGCTATAGTGATAGGCACATACTCACGCGTGTACGGGCCGTACATGCGTGAGTACGGCCCATATCACTGTGACCTATGGTACCCCCAACTATAGTGATGGGCACGTACTCACGCGTGTACAGCCCGTACACGCGTGAGTACGGTCCGTATCACTGTAGTGATGGTGCCCTAGGGGTACGTGTGAAACGCGCCGTACCTGTGTGGGGATTTAAGAATTACAATGGGGACACATGAGGGACAAGTATTAGGGCCTAAATGCATGCTGGTTGTCATGGATACCGAGTTTCACATTCAAAATTTAACATCATGTTGTCTGGAAAAAGCAGTTGGCCACATTTACCATTGTTGCAAAGTGGTTGTTGACTTGACATGATGCTGCAAAATCGAAAGATGCAAAGGCTGTCACTGGTGTATGTTTAAAGGGATTGGAGGAAACGTAGGATGCAAATGAGTCTGGCCAATCACTCTGTACTCCTGTAAATGAAATAGGCCAGCAAGGCAGATATAAGGCAGCCAGAACCCATGAGAGGGCACTTGCCTTTACAACATGTCAGTCGATACCACTGCTGCTGTATTGTCTCCCTCTGGCACCATGTCAAGGACTGTGGAGAGGGCCCAGCCTTTCACCCAGGAGGAGAACCAGGCCCTGCTGGATGTGATCCTCCCACAGTACCCCATGCTGTATGGTCGACCAGGGGAGCAGGTGAGTGCTGACTCCACTACCTTTGCCTGTGCACCTTTCTTGTGTCTGTCACTTCTGGCATTGTGGCCAGGTGTGACAGACATGCAATGTTGGTTCGAGTGGGTCCCAGGGGGGGGGGTGTCTTATGTCTCTCATGCAGGGCTTGATGTAGTTCATGTGTGCACTCCTCACTTGCATTGTGCTTACTGTGACATTCACTGCATAGTGCATGGCACATTCCGCCAGCCTAATCCTCTTGGGCATTCTTGTTCTATTGTCCTGCGGTGATTCAGTGGTCACGCAGGTGTGACAGGTGACTGCACCCACAGATGTGTGTGAGAGTTGAGTGGAGCTGTGGTGAGAGTGTCCAAATGATGTGTACGCCCCCTGGACATTGATGTGTGTGAATGTTTCTTGTCATGTGGGTGAGTGTCTATGTGGAGTGTTGCACCACAGCTGCATGGAGGAGGCAACTGCTCAATCCATCTGATGTGTGAAGTAAGCCGTGCTGTGTGTCTGACTTGCTGAGCTAGACCCACACCTGTGACCCCCCCTGGCAAGTAGCACATGTGCAGAGTGAGGTGGCAATGGCAGGTGATTGATGTGTGCCAGTGTGTGTCTGTGTACTCTGCTGAGATTTTGTCAGTGGCCTGGGGCATGTGACTGATTTTCGGTGCTGTCCATCAGCCTTGTGTTGCTTGGGATGCATAGTGTGTGCCATGATCAGGGATTGTTTAGCATGCCTCATGCCACCTGTGCACTTACTATGCCATGTTGTACATTGGTGCGCCCACAGTGGAAAAAGTCCCTATGACTAAGGTGCTATTACTTGCCAGCATACTATGCCCTGTTCAACAAATCAAAGATGTTCAAATGTGTATCTCTGTGACATGGTGCATGTGTAGTGATGTTGTCTCACTTTGTCATACACACAGGTATCCCCCTACCACAAGGGGAAGATCTGGAAGGATGCCGTGAAGGCCGTGCAATCGGTGGAGGGTCTGCCACAAGTGAGGAAGAGATGGCAGGACATCCGGTGCTGGACCCGGAGTATCGCGCGGGTCATGCTGAAGGAGGAGGCTCCTCGCAAGCATGGGGGCACCGGCGCCTGACCCACCAGATGCGGCGTGTCCTGGCGGTGGTCTTCCCTGACCTGGATGGGCGGATACAGGAGTTACAGCAGCAGGAAGGAGGTAGGTACATGTGTGTTTGATGTGTGTCACCAGCTTTTGGATCTGCTCAGTCGCCTGCATACACTGCCAGGCTATATATGTGCAGTGCATATCCTGTTCCCCAAAGTCAACCTGTGCTGTTCTTCCTCCCTTCCCCTCCTTGACATGTGTTACCTGGTCTGTGTGCCATAACTATTGCACGTGGTCATCTAGGCTGCCAGTTTATCAAGGTGCACACAGCTTTCAGCATCATGTGTGGGGGTGGTCTGCCTGTGCCCTGTCCTGTTCGGTCATTTGGGGGTGCTTAATTGTTGGCACTGATGCGGAGTCTCTACATAGGAGTGTGAGGGTTCAAATGAACAGACTTGCAGCATGCATTACCAATGTTGTGGCCTCAGACATGATGTGCATGAGTGGGACATATGCATAGTGCCGCAACGGTTGCTCCTGTAACAGTCAGCTCATTCCAGGACCATGGAGCAGTGTGCACACTACAGTTCCCTGACACAGCCTGCCCTCCTACTCATGTGTGTCATCCAACACTGTGCACATTCACTGTGGGTACATCATGGCTCTGCCTCTGTGGCATTGTTCCCTGGCCTAGGTAGTAGTTTTCACATGTGTGATACATTTGCCCACTGGACAGGGATACACCAGTTTGCTTGTGCATACTCACACTGGGCAGTGCCTGGGTGGCTATTCACAACAATCTGTTGATGTTTGTTTGTGACCAATATGTTTTGCCAGCCCTACAAGGTGATGTCGTGTTAATGAAGCTAGTTTTCAAGCACAGTTATTGTAACCCTGAATAAGAGGTTTAACTTCTTGATCGGTATCAGTCACATTGAATCAGGTATGAGTGGGTGTGTGCGGGAGGGGCGTACATGTTCAACCCTGATGTTTCATTGCCAGTTCTGACTTGTGTGCGATGATTCGCAGTACAGAAAGTCATCGTGCCGTGCCCCTGTGATGTTGGCCAGTGCTTAATGTTCGTGCTTTGTAGTCTGGGTCCGTTTTTGACAATAATGTATTCTGCTTGTACATTTTTTGCACCTGTGTGTGGTTCAGATGCTACACAGTTGTGACTTTGTGTGCTGACATCTGTGGGTACATTCTGGCTTGCCATGAGGGTGTCCCCACAGTACAGCTAGGCTTTTTTACAAAACAATTGCAGGCCCATTAGCTTATTCGTTGTCCTGGCTGTGGACATGTGTGCCACTCCAGATGACAGTCAGTAGGTCATATGTGTAGACAACTGTGTAATCAGGTGACGGATAGCTATGTGACAAATGACATTATTCAAGTTGTTACTCAGAGAAATTGTCCCTTGGCATTCACTACACCTGTCAACATCTCTCAATGTTTCCTATGCTTGACCTTGTTGTTGTGTTGTGAAGGACAATAATGTGCCTGCATGACAGATGTCTCCCAAGGAAGTGCACAAGACACCACCTTTACACTTTCCTGGGAGCCGCTGGCACATTTTAAAGTAAGGCACAGTTTGAAAAAAACTTGTTTGGAGTTCATACATATCCATGTTCCCACAGTGTGGTTGCATTTGGGTTAGTCCTTGGTTTTTGCCGATACCAACTTATGAGTGTCAAGTCATCCAGAACACCGTGGTGCCATGTATATGTAATTACTGATACCCCATTTCTGGCTAACAGTGGCTTATTTGAATGAGTCTGGCAGCTCAGACAATGACTGTGTACATGTAGTTTGGTGTGCACCTGCTTGTGTGACTTCTGTTATACAGACACATGTGTGTTCTGTTCACAAGGTGGCACATTCACACATTCGAGACATGTCCATTGTGTAAAGGGTTGTGATTCTCCAGGAATCACAATGTATTCCTTTGGGGTTTCCTAAGTACTCACAGGTCTCAGAGTGTGGGGACACCTTCTGCTTTGGCATGTGGTATTTGGCCTTGGGTGCGACATTACTGTTGGGTTCACAGTGAAGAAGAGGTGGCATGCCTTCATAATCTTGCTGTGCTCAACTGATCCCAGACACTCGCTTCTCAGGATCTTGGTATTTCAAGTTCTTTGCTGTTGTGTCCTAATGTTCTTTTTTTCCAAGTGGCATGGTGGGTCAACCAACTGGGGAGTGCAGGGCTTACATATGTGGGGAGTATTCTAGATGTTACTCATGATGCCTTTCCTGTTATGCACTGTTGCCTATTTTGTTTGGACTCATGTGTTAGATGTATACAGGTGACTGATTTTTTCCTGTCTCTTCACCTTGCCCACAGCATCATCGGAGGACACCGAGGGAGACACCGACACGAACGTGGAGGAGGGATCGAGCACTGGTGCCACCACTGCTGAGGAGTCGGCGGAATCTAGTGGCACGGAGGGCGAGGGGAGTGAGGCGGAGGACCTGCCCAGTACCAACACTGACTACGAGGCAGACGGGTCCGAGGCTGAGCTCCCAGAGGGGGCGGAGGCTGCTCCCACAGCTGAAAGCAGCAGTACATCTCTCGCCGCCCCCTCCATTCCCATCACCGCCCTCCCACTTGCTTGGGTCCCTTCTGTCCGTGCTAGGCCACACCGTGTCTCCTTCGTGCCAGGCACCGCACCCCCTGCCCCTGTCCCCCTTGCTGCCCTCACTGCCGAGTCTGTGGACATTCAGCGGCAGTTGCAAGTTGGGCAGACATCGATCCTGACTGTCCTCCATGGCCATACCAGACTGCTGACCCAGATGGTGTCGTACATGGAGGGCATGTCATCAGCGATGTCTGACCAACGGATGTTGCTGAGGTCCCTGGACTTGACACTGACGGCAGTAGCGAGTCACCTGCAGCGCTGCGTCCCCCCCACCCCTTCCTCATCCACAAGTCCCACACCCATGCCTGTCCCAGGCACACCAAGACATCCACACACACGCACCCCACCAGACAGTAGCAGCACACCACCACATAAGGGCAAGCGCATACCTCCTGACACGCACACTCAGGGGGAAGCAGGCACACCCACTGGGTCTGGGGCACACAGGCAGGCACGCAGCAGCCACAGTCCTCGTCCACATGACTCACTCCCCAGTCCTCCGATCTCACTCCCCTTAGCTCCCCTGCCCCAGATTTGGAGAAGGAGGCCCACTTTGCTGGGCTGGGCCTCAGCCCCACTAGTTCACCTGGACGCAAACGGTCAAGGCACTCCACGGGTAGGGGAGTTAAGTCCCCCAGCCCGTCCACCACCTCCCCCAGTAGTGCTGCAACCCATCCCTCTGACCCCCCCCCCCCTCCTTGGGACCTGTTGTTTCTCCGGGTGCAGGGGAGACGCTTGAAGAACTGGCAGAAGTGAGCTCGCCTCCACCTTTGGCGCTGCCCCACCCCCTGTGGTGGAGTCGTCCGTCCCTGCACCCACCACACCTACCCTTCCCCCTCCTGTCCCTGCGATGCCTGGTCCTTCCCCACATGATGCCCCCCCCCCAGTCGACGACACAGTCTTGTGATGTGCAGGCAAGCTAGGGGAGACGCATGGCCATGTGTCCCCCGCCAAGGACGGATGATATGGACTGGCCATTGGCCTTTGTGAATAGTCTCGTTTACACATTCTTATTTTCATGCTGAATAAAGCATTTTCTTTTTCGTTTGTAAAGTCTTGCATTTCAGGTATTGATGTTGATGCTGATGCTACAAGAGTTGGGGTTGTGGGCATGTGTTATGTTTCAGGGACATGTTGTACTCTGCTGCTCATGGGGTGGAACCGGGTATCTGCGTGCCATCACAAGGTCTCTGCAAAGATTCTTTGTCGTGTATGCTCTTTGTGTTTGGAGACATTGCCCCAAGGAGTGTTCTTTCCTCTGTGTCACCTGACATCTCCCCTGCAGAGAGTTGCACAATTGTTGTGTTGCCCTGTGTCTACATTTCCTTTGCTGGTGATGGATCCCTTCAACTCTGGCCATGCCTGCTCAGCAATGTGTCCTGCTGCATAGTCTGTGCCATCCTTGGTACTCACTGTACTTGTGTATAGAGTGTTTTGCCATGCCTTCATGGAGACATTGTCCCTTTTCCGCACAATGCATGTGTGTAATCCCAGCCTAGTACACATATGGTACTTGTTCTGCTGGGTATTTGAACACCTGACTCACAATTGTGGCCTTTGTATCTGGATTCCTTCCGTGACAGACAACATCTTGGTGGCTAGCCCAGCACCTGAACATTCCTATCAGTCCTGGGATGTGCATGTCAGTGTGTGTTCTCTTTGGCTCTCTTAGTTTATTAGGCAGTGGCATGACTATACAGTCTTGTGGCATGATCTCAGTGTGTGTATTGTGCTGCATCTGCCAGGGGTGATTATGCATGTGTTATTTGTCCACACACCCACATGTGGTGTGTCATGCAGTGGGGGAAAGACATCCATCCTCCTGGGAGTGGGACACTGCTGTCAGTAATATGTTGGTATGGCACTATCTTCATTGTCCTAAGTTAGGGCTCTGTCCACTGCTGGGAGTACTCTGCACCCACACCCATGTCTCTGTCCACTGCTGGGAGTCCTCTGCACCCACCCCATGTCTCTGTCCACTGCTGGGAGTGATGGGCACCCACCCCTCACATGTCCCTGTCCACTGGTGGTATTCCTCTGCACCCACCCCCATGGCTCTGTCCACTGCTGAGAGTCCTCTGCACCCACCCCTCATATGCCTGGGCACTGCTGGGAGTCCTCTGCACCCACCCCTCATATGTCTGGGCACTGCTGGTATTCCTCTGCACCCACCCACCCACTTGCGCCCTTGCTGTGGTACACTGCTGTCCTGGCCATACACCACCCCCAATTTACAGCTGATGTGCTGCACCAAGTCGTACACCTGCATCCGTGGTGTGTGTACGCCTTGTATCCATCATGTAATGGGGCTGTAGGGGAACGCGTGGTATGGCCCGTACCCACGCTCTGGGGGCGTGGGAATGGTCCGTACACGCGTACCCCTACATCACCACTGCAATGGTGGTACGGACCGTACACACGCTTTGGGGGGCGTGTGTACGGTCCGTACCACCATTGTAGTGGTGATGTAGGGGTACGCGTGTACGGACCGTACCCACGATCTGGGGGCGTGGGTACGGTCCGTACCACCATTGTAGTGGTGATGTAGGGGTACACGTGTACAGACCATACCCACGCTCTGGGGGCGTGGGTACGGTCCGTACACGCGTACCCCTACATCACCACTACAATGGTGGTACGGACCGTACACACGCTCGGGGGGGGTGTGTACGGTCCGTACCACCATTGTAGTGGTGATGTAGGGGTATGCGTGTACGGACCGTACCCACGCTCTGGGGGCGTGGGTACGGTCCGTACCACCATTGTAGTGGTGATGTAGGGGTATGCGTATACGGACCGTACCCACGCTCTGGGGGCGTGGGAACGGTCCGTACCACCATTGTAGTGGTGATGTAGGGGTACGCGTGTACGGACCGTACCCACGCTCTGGGGGCGTGGGTACGGTCCGTACCACCATTGTAGTGGTGATGTAGGGGTACCCGTGTACGGACCGTACCCACGCTCTGGGGGCGTGGGTACAGTCCGTACACGTGTATCCCTACATCACCACTACAATGGTGGTACGGACCGTACCCACGCTCTGAGGGGCATGGGTACGTCCCGTACCACCATTATGGTGGTGACGGGTACGCGTCCACGTCCACTTCTGTTGTGGCGGGACGTGGGATTGGTGGACACGCCCCCCAAAGTGACCAGACCATGGAGGTAATTCATGTGCAGGTTGTATTTGTATTTTGTGGGGTGGGGGTTATGTTTCCTGCCCCTTGCACCCCCCCCCTTTGCCCCTGGGGGTTGTTCTGACCTTCTGCGGCATCTGCGTCGGTTTCTGAACACGAGGTCGTAGGCTATGAGGGCCGGGATGACGTGTAGGTTGGGGTCCATCGGTGTCCGTCGCTCCTTGTTCGCGTCGTCCTCAATTTACCGGCAGTTTTTGGCTCCCGTAAAAAATGCTACGTGCGGAGTGACGTAGGCACGAATCGTACTTGCTGGTCCGTAAAACGCTGCCTGACTCCGTCCGGACATCGCGTATGCGCCGTCCAGAATCAGATTTGTATGTATTTTTTTGCCGGTCGGTGTTTTTTACGACTCGTACGGAAATGGTATTTCTGTGCGAATCGTGCTTGCGAGTTTGTAAGGTGTTTTTCCCGGGTACGAGTCGGACGGAGAAAACGTTCCGTACGACCATTTGTACCCGGGTTTTACCGGATCAGAATCGGCACCAAAGTGTGTTATTAAATAAAACCATGAAAATGAAAAAAATAAAACAATAAATATAAATAAAAAATTATAATAATGAATTTACACAATTTAATAAATTATTACACCGAGCAACCAATCAACATTTAATTAAAATTCAACAAATAATTGAAATAATCTATTTTAATTTGCATAATGAATTAGCAAAAAAATACATTGATTATTAAATTAGAAATATCAATTTACTTTTAAAAAAAACCTCCCACTCTCATCCCCTACTAACCAAACAACCTGCTACTAAATTAACAATTTCTAATTACGCAACAAAAGATGTGTCATATAAAAGCTTTCAACATATAGTAAAACAAACTAAGTACAAATATTATCATAATACTAATAGCGTATAAAACTGAAATAACTAATATTTATCACACTAATTAAATGTTATTTTATACAACTACATCAAATAAAACAATATCATGCACCACTAAATTTAAAACACAATGTTAAATACCTAAACAATGATGGCTTTTCCATTGATAATAAGTCCAACGATATTGATAACATCACAATACTTTGTCCACGATATGTGTGATTCAAGATATTTTTGCTTCATTATTTTGGTCAAGCACAGGTTTCATAGCTGCATTAATACATACATGTTTACTTACTTACTTAAGTCTTCTCCACAGCAAAGGCTTTAAATTCCGTCTATTCCAGCAACATGGAATTCTGGAGTGCCTCTTGAACGTGGAATGTTATCACCCTAGTGACAATACAGTAGACCACTTTGGGGTCAAATTACAGTATTTTGCTTGTGGTGGAGGTATGTTTCAAATGCATTACATTTTCTTTTATTTGCCAGTGTTATGAGAAAATTCGTACTAAATGGCTCATACCATTTGTCCTGGACTTTGAGATTATTCACGTCAGAATGTGTCACAGTTGTGCAATTGCACAAGTATATTGAGAGCATGTTATTGCAGTGGCGGCCGGTTCAGGTAAGCGGGGCATGGTGCAGCAGGGGTGGAAGCCGACAGACAACGGAATAGGTGTTATTTATTTATTTAAATATACCTATTCCATCATCTGTCGACTTACACCCTCCCACCACTCCCTGCCCCCAACCATCCTTACCTGTGCCAGCCGCCGCTATGTTATTATACTGCAAAGTTAATCAAGAAATTTTGATTCAAAAGTGCTAATGAAGTGAGAGAAATCATTGCCCCTTGACAAAATTTAGCTGTGGGGTAACATTCATTTTAAGGATCTGTTTAAATGTACCTAAGGGAGATGTTTTTTTAATGGTGGGACTATTTGTATTTATCTAAGTATTCTACGAATCGTAACATTTGAGGTATTACAATGGTGACGAAATAAGGTGCCAACTTTTTAGCAGTTTATTTTACTTGATGGCACATGTCTTGCCTTGCAAGCAGGTGTAATGGTTATTTTCATGTATATGCCACAAAATTAATAATAAGAAAAACATGTAGATATCCAAATGTTTCATTCCTGTGCTTGCAATAAAGTGTGACATTTCGAAATAAATATAAAATCAGATATATTCTTAGTTGAAAAGTATAGGTGTTTCCTAACAGGCTGGTTTACTTAGAACAGGTATAGAAATCGTGTTTAGCTTTAATGCACATGGCATCACAATGCGATTCTTGTTGTTTCAGCAAAAAGGCACTATTGGCTTTGGATTACTGTAACTGTAAGAGAGCGTTAAAACACATAAGGATAACCAAAAAATAAAAAAGGATAAAGAATGGAAAGAAAAAAAACTTTGAAAAAATAATGTGTCAGCTCACAAGCACTGGCACTGAAATGCCCTTCTTTTAGGTGGATGACGAAAAATACCGTCATTCACAGTATAAGAGAGCCAATGGATAAAGTGGACAGTCCACTGTGTCATGCAGTATGCTGTGATGGACAAACAAAATGTGAATGACAAATAAATAGACCAAATGGATGTAACTGGCAGACTGCAAACAACACTATGTATGTATTTTTGTATATATTTTTATTTCAGTTTTTTTTTGTTTACATGAGGTGAGAGAAACAGCAAAAGCTTCCTATAGGCCAGCCTATATATATTATATTTGGCATGGGTTGCAAATCCGTCAATCTTTGAATGTGAATTTAGGGATTGAGGTCTGTGGTTCCTCATGTGCCCCCAGGCCTGCATTCGCAGACCTTGAGGCAGGATACACAGACATGCTCTTGCCTTGTTAATATTAATGGGGGCACTATACTAAGAATATTAACACAATGCAATATTTGTGTTGAGATGGGTTAGTAAATCTGCTGCAGTGCAAAATTAATCTCGGGTTGCAAACTAGTCGCTGTGCAAAAACAGGAACTGCTTTGACTTTGGAAAATAATAAATCGAGTTTTAGTCCTAGGTAATGGGGACGTATTTAGCGTTAGGTGGATGTGGACCACCTGCCACCAGCCGCAGGTAAGAGCAGGTAGGGCTGATTTGGGGTGGGGGAATTTCGACAGACGACGACAAGGGAAAATGTATTATTTATTTCATTTCCCCTTGTCGTCGTCGGTCGAAATCCTCCCCCCCCCCCCCCCCGCCAACGCGGTCCCATCCGGCCCCACCGCTCTTACCTGCACAGGCTGCGGCTGCCTGCAAAAAAATAAGCAGGTGTCCCGTATGCCCTATTTAGAGTGCATGCCGCAGTATACACTTGTAATAAGGCAGGTGGCATATGTGCCAATTGCTTTAATGCTGCTGTGTGCATATTCATGTGCATCCTAATTAGCTTACCATAATCACCAAAAGCACATGTCCAAGCTCAAACTCCCCCTCTGAAATCATGACAGAGGGCAGAGCTTGAGCCCATTACTGCCACTGTCCTGTCTTTTAAACATGATCATTCTTATCCAAATGATCTCCAAGGCACTCACTCACACTGATTGGAAAGTTGGTTCAACAGCTCGTAAAAGTTTGCGGAATTTGGACCTGCGATGAATCCTTGATGACATTGGGGAAGATTTACAAGCCCCTTGCGCCACTTTTGCGTCTTTTTTCCCATGTTAAAAGTGACGCAAAAGTGGAGCAAGGGGCTTGTAAATCTGCCCGATTATTTCTTAATGTTCCGCAAATAAAGTCTCAGATTAATTAAGGCCACTATGCCAAAACAAGCGCCATTGTTTGAAATACTGGGGACAAGGCAGCCTTGGGACAGTGGAAGACTGGAGCAGACACCGCACATGTTTTCAATTATGTTCAGAAACAGGAACAAGAATGGGGACTGCCAACTGTTTGGAAAGATAATTTTTTTCACGAAAAAGATTAGAGTAAGAAATAAACAGAGCATTATTGATTTAACACAAATGCCATTTGTTGGGCCTATTGTGACATCCTTATTAGTGTCATCGTTGTAGAGTTCATGTGTGCCCTTCTGTTGCAGCATTTGGCACGCGTTCATCTTCCAGAAACATGATACAATAAGCATGCAGCCAGTGCTCATATAAAATGTTATTATGTTATAACCGCACAATTGCTGAAGCAGTAGATGTGCTGAATGATCTGGACCAATTTATGGCCTTCTTAGAGTAATTAACAGTTAGCATCAGTTAAGCGTTCATGGGTGCTGAGATGTGCTGTCAGCGCGTGCAAAGCAAAACAAAAAAGTTCATGCCACATAATTTTCCCATAGCCCACTGTCAGGTAGGATTATGCTGGGCAAATGGACCAGAAACCTGCTCAACACTAATAAATCCAGGGCCACTGATTTATTGTCCATCACTTTTTTGTTTTAAGGATATATGAGAACTGCGAAATAGTATTCACACTGTAGCCCCTTCCTCACGCAATAAACCTACAAATGTATAATTCTTTGATCTTAAATGAGGGACAGTACCTCTCTTGTAAACATTTCTTTCAGACTTAATTTAAAGTGCACAAGAGAAGGCAACCACTTTTCTCTGTGAGATTCTCCTGTTATGGAAACATCTTGCTCCTCATCATAACTTGCACTATTACACTCTTTCTTTCCTCATTTTTAGGCTTTGTATTCAGGTTTTTCCTTGGATTATTGACATATCACAAATAATCATTTAACATGGGGATGCGGTACATTTATGAATCTGAAATATTTGACTACCTTTATTCCGGGGTTTTTAATACAGCTGCGGAGACAGTTCAAACACAGCACTTAGGGCCCGATTACGATGGTGGTTAGACCGCCACGAACAGGCTATCGGTGGTGGTCCCACTGCCATCGGTGACTGAATCACCCCGCCACATTTATTTATTTGAGAAGTTTTATATAGTGCTGGCTAGACCCGGAGGTATCAGAGCTCTTTTCATGAGGATCAGCGAGTTACAGGTTACATAGTTACATCAATTAAATCAAAGAAACATGGAGGGAGGAGGAGGGGGAGGCGGAAGGAAGGAAGCACAACATTGAAACAAGGAAAACAATGTCAGATGACCGGCTGGGTAGGTGACGGCCGAGGGGGTGAAACCAGGGCCAGACTCCTCTATAGCTGCATATGACAGCTCCACCAGGGCATCAGCCAAGGTTGCTCGTGCACAGAGGTGAGTACAAACAGTTTTGGTATACGCCCAGGGGGCATCGTCAAAGGTCCATTGAAAGTTCCATCAAAGTTCCACCGGGCATGGACCATGTTGATCCGGCTCTGTGGTGTGTATAATGTTCAGGGTTTCAGTCTGGGGGGCATCGTCAAAGATCAATTGGCAGCACCCATCCCGGAGTTACTGGGAAGCTAAGACTTACCGTAGGGTTGATATGCATTCAATAGCAATGCTTCCTGCATCGGTTCAGGGAAACCGCCCGAAGAGCGGCTACGGCACCATCTTGACTCCGCCATCGCCTCCGGCCTCGCCACACAAAGCTGGCACAAAGATCAGTGTGGCATAGATGCAGTCCCTGACTCCTGTGTGATCTCAGTTTTCCTCCAGTGGTTCCAGAACCTCCCAGTCGCACCTTTTATCTCTTTTCCCAGAGAATCAGTCGCCCAGGACCTTGTGGGGATGATTGGATTCAGCCCCGAGGCTTTCCCTTCACGAGATGGGATCAGTGGCAGCCATCTTAGGGTCAGGCGCGGTGTGATGCTCATGCCCCTTGTTGGTGGAGACAAGCCAGCTCCCAGGATTGTGTCTTTGGGTGATCCAGAGACTCCCTGGTGGTCCAAGGGGTAGGTCACCAACTGGAATGGGTCGACACTGTCCCTCCCGTAGCTACAGCAACATGGGCGCCATGTTGGAGTCAGGCGCGGCCGGAGACCATTATTCCTCCTGCGATGGAGACGGGCCCTTTGCTTACAGGGGAAGGCCCAGTCCACCCCCGGAGCTCGCTATGGGCTGTCCAGGTATCGCACGGTACCCCCCACTCACCGCCGTTAAATCGCTCCTCGTTTCCCAAAATGGTGGGCGAGGTCCTCTCGGTATCCCTGAGCCCTCCAGTCGGTGTAAGCTGCCAGTATTGGAGCGCCGTCTCTCACTGCCATCCGATGATTGCACCTTGCCACCGACTTTCACACCATCCACGCTTGTGTCTCTCAACTTTCACCTCATCTCATGAGAGGCCACCGAAGTCCAGTGGCGCCATCTTGCCCAGCTCGGCTGCTCTGTAGGTCTCAGCTCGGAATGTTCCTTTCCTCACCCAGGTGCAAGTTCAGTCTGGGCTCCTGTGTTGAATGGAAAATTGAAGATTGGAGGTCGTGGTGACCAAGAACATTTCTTTCGGCACCGGGCGCGGTCTCACAGCTCCCCGGGTGCCATCATGGCATATACAATGGTAAAGACAACAGGCTCGTTTCTCAGCGAGGCAAGGTCTGTGAAGGGCGAAATTAAGCTTCTGTGTATCCGCTAGCATTCCGGTAGAGTAATCGTTCGTTTGGGTGGGATTACAATGCGGTGGGACGCCGCTCAGGAAGCTGGAGAGAGGGTTCACCACGGATGCATCAGCTCCGCGCGGCCATGTTGGGGACAGGCTCCTCCTCTTACATTACGATGGGGGGCGGTGTGTTGGCAGTCAGAAAGACCAACCACCACATATCCGACAGGCTCCTTGAGCCCGCCGGTGTGGCGGAGGGGCTCATAGTCCCTACAATGGTGGTAGGGATTACGATGTCACTTTCCACCCGCCGGTTCATGGCACTTAACCTGCCATGAACAGATAGGTGTAAAGGGACTTTGGGGGATCGTAGTGGGACCCCCTTTCCCCCCTGGCCCTAAGCTGCGGGCACTGGGGTTCACCTATGGTAACCCCCTACATACCCCTGTCCACGTTGTGTAGGGATATGTAAAGTGTCCCATTTTTGCATTGTGGCGGGTGCTGTACCAGCAGCACCCGCCGCAATGCAAAAAATAGGCATTGCGACAGCCATGGTGGCAGTTGCATCGTAATGCCTAGTGCGGGACCGCCGACAGCCTGTCGGGCGGTCCCGTCTACGATGGGGTGGCAGAAGGCTACCATCCTAATCGGGCCCTTAGTGAAGAAATGCTAATTTCCCGTCTTCACACAATGCATAGCTTCACTTTCCCAACCACATTGCCTGCCTTTGAATGTCTATCCCGACATGGAGCAGGGGACATGTGCTTCTCTGCTGTGATTTTGGTTTCCCTAATCCTAAATGGTAGTCGAAAGCACAGTAGCTGACACGCAGCAACTGTATCATCTCTGTTCTCCAGTGTCAGAAGCCTCACCCTACGGCCAGGAATTGAGAAGCCTGCAGCCATTTCAAAAGTAAGTGAACAGATACAAAGCAGTGGACTCATGAGTTTGAGTGCAGGTCCTTTTCCCCCGAATATTTAATTTATAATAAACTTTGCCAGCTTTGTAGTTTAGGAGATGGTGACGTTTTAAATATAAATTGCCAAATGGAAAGTTTTAGGGCTTTGCATCTTCCCACCCTGGTGAAATTTGTAATTTCTTCATTAAACAGTATACTCGTATATCAAAGATAGTCACCACAATCAACTGCCATTAAACAGTATACTCGTATATCAAAGATAGTCACTACACTCAACTGCCATGCATGCCTTGGTGAAGGCATGGATGCTAAAGGGGTATGCGTGGCTAAGGTCGCCACCCCACTCCCTACCGCCCTAAGGCACAAATTCTCCCACCCCTCTGCCGCCCTCCCGCCCGCCCTGAGGTGCAAATACCCCTACCCCCTCCCAACTCCCACGCTGTGCCCTCCCCCTGCCCTAATGCCTAAAACCCTGTCCCTTAACCCTGTCCCTTAACCTGACCCTGGCCGGCCCTGACCCATCCCTAAAAACTGCCCGCCCCCCCCCCATAAGCTGTAAAAGCTACCCCGACTACCCATTCCCCTCCCCAGCTCTGAGGCCTAATACCCTAACCCCAAATAAAAAAAACTACCCCAACACTCCCCTAGCCCTAAAAACTACTCTGACCCCCCCAGCCCTGAAACCTACCCCTGACCCCCCAGCCCTGAAAACTAGCCCTACCCCCCAGCCCTGAAAACTAGCCCCAATCCCCCAACCCTGATAACTACCTCCAACCTCCTAGACCGGAAGATCAGCCCCTAACCTCCCAGCCCAGAAAACTACCCCCGACCGTCCCCCAGCCCAGAAACCTGCTTCTGACTTCCGTACGTCCAAAGCTAGACTGCCCACGACCCAGCCCCAGCCCACAAAACTACTTCTGACCATCCCAGCACACAAACCATTCCCTACCCACCCCCAGCCCACAAAACACTCCTGACCCACCCCCAGCCAACAAAACAACCCTTGACCCCAGAGTACTTGAATGTAGACCCACTCTTGTCTCAGTAGTCCATACCTCGGTTGTTCAACTATTCTCAATGGGAAACAATGAAACTAGCAGTACAAAAACTTCCTGCAGGCCAATAGATCACCCAAGCCACAGAGATTTTGCTGTGATTGAGGAGGTGATCGATACAAAAAATCAATGTAATATGGATTCTTCCCCACCCCACCACATCTAAATGTAATACATCTTCACATACGATAGCGTTAGATTCTTTTTTAGGTAAAAGAAAACATTTCTTTTTTAAATAAAATGTGAGCTCACATAATCAACATACACATAGTACACATGGTAAATTTCATGATCTCTAAAATAATCCTAATACAACTCCCATCCTTCTCATTCCAGTATTTTCTGCAAAGTGATGTACTCACTGTTTTAGGACTATGGCGCCAGATATACGAAGTTTATGAATAACAAATCGTAATTTGCGAGATTTACCAAACCACAAATTAGGAAGAGCTATTTGGTTTTTCCTAAAGTGTTGGTTAAATATTTGCCAATTTGATGTGATTTGCATTTGCTAATAACGAAATAGCGATTTGGTAAATTGTATTTCGAGTTTATATACTGGAATTTGTTTTTGCAACGAATGATCACTACACAATCAGAAACTGGTACACCACATTCTCTGAAAGGACTGGAAAGCACTGAGGTTAAAGAGTGATTTCACAATCCCTCAAAATCTTCCATATTTTTAGGCATGCACCCTTTGAAACCAGCAAATTGTCTCGGTAAGACGCTGAGAAAAATTTAGGAGGTAGAAAAAGAAAAAGAAATTCTCTGGAAAGGAATTGGAAATTCTAACAGAGGAGTGTTGTGCATCACTCTCTGGGGGAGATCCTCCCCTCCAAAGAAAATGGCTCTCCATTCAAAAAAGGATTCACTCTGCTGGGGTCGCCCAGAGAACAATTGTTAAACATCCGAAAAACGCGGTATAATCTACTATCAAGCACCAAGGAGAAGGTGGCAACATGGTTAAGTGAGGCTCGTGCAACAGGAGGAATACCCCCCTCTCAACCACCACCAACCCATTGAACCTAAAAATGTGTCTGGCTTCAGCAGCACACACACATCTACTGCAGCAGAAATTTCTAAAGGTAAGTCTCAAATATTACAGTTCTATTTTCTTAACATTTAATGCCCACAAAACGTTTGGATATGTGTACATTTGTAGCAAGAAATGTTCCAAATGAAAGTGTAAGGTATATTGCAAAACTCTATTGCACATTTTCAGTTTACTTTAACATGGCATCATGGAAAATGTAGTTCAGCATAGTAAACAGAGTCTTACAAAACGTATATTTATGTAAACTGAAGTCTATGACATGCAAATCTTTTATACATGTCATATAAGTTACTTTAACTTCATTCTTGAACAGATATAGCTGCACAAAGAGGTAATGAATCTGGTGGTACGAAGACACAGAAATGGGCATTTATGGAAGCAATTAATCAGAGTTCCAGAATTCTCAACCCCAGCTACAATGTTTACCTCCATGAGCAAGCACTTGTACACAGTATGTTGAGGACACTGTGGAGCCAGGGACACAAACTGAAAAACCATCAGTGAGGCCCAGACAACTTCACAGTAAAAGTAGTGGGCAACATCCCAGTGTTTTGAGGCCACATTCACCCAGAGCTGTTCCAACCTGAAATTATGGAGAGTATCCACAGTTGTTTTAGATTTAGACCCCTCAATTTTGAGGATCCAGCACCTACAATACAAATAAAGAAAAAAAATATAAGCCAGAAATTGATGGGCATCAAATGAAGCATAAAAAATGGCTTGCACCATTTGGATAAAACTATAGAAGAAAGCCAACGGTCCAATGGACGAGAAAGTGGAGAGCATGACAGAGGCCATGAATAATTATGTGGCCATTTAAACCAGGAGTATGTAACCCAAAGGTATAGGCAACATAATTATTTTGTTCATATAGACGGATTGAGTCACCCTATAAATCGCTTTGCGCAGGCGACTTCAACCGTATCTCACCGCAATATCTACTTGTAGACAGAAATGCCCACTATACTGGAGACGTTGCACAGGGCTTTGTGCAAATGCAGTAGAAAACTTACAAACTCAGCAAATTGCACCTGGGAGTCAAGTGGGGACTGGAGAAAGTGAAGAGCTGTTCAGTGTGAGCAGTGCTTATGTGACAGATGTAACGAAAACGAGCCTGCTTTGCAGTCGTAGCTGTGGTATCGTTGAGGGAAGTGCAGGGTCAACAACATATGTAAGTCCCACTGCTGGTTGTGGTAAACACAAACATTAAAACTTAGTCAATATCTGCAATTTGTATTATGTACTAATGTAGGAATTTTAATTTAACATATGTCAAGAAATTTGTAAAACTTAAATAGTGTAAAGATGGGCTCAAGCTCTATGTTTGAAGATACACATGCCTACCTGAAAATAAAAGTACAGGTTAGTTAGTTGCAGTGCAAACATTTGCTTAGTGCGCTTTTTATGCACAGTTTAGCATCACACTTACCTTCAAAATAATGATTGGTAATGCCAGTAAGTCTTGCTCTGCCTTCTGCTGCCTCTGAGCAGTCCAGGGTTTGATGTGCTTGTTGCTGTTGATCTTCATCATCTGACTCTGGCTCAGACATGATTACTGGTAATCCTTAACAGGCTGCTATATTGTGCAACATTGAACATGTTGCTATTATCTTACAGCTTGTCTCAGGTGTTACTGGTGAGCAACACCATAGCAGTCCAAAAGTCCTTGCTATCTCAGACCTTGTTCTTTTGTGGGCAGCATTGTTCCGATGTTCACTTTGTTTTGAAGAGTTAATGTACGGTGTCAAAATCTATTAACCCAAAGCATAAACACTGTCACCTACAATGTACAAACATAGGGACTCATTTATGAGGTTTTGCTGTAGGGCAGCGCTGCATACCTTCCTGCTGCGCTGCCCTATAGTTAATGAAAAGGGCAGGAATGCCACGTATCTATCAGATACGGCGCATTCCTGTCCTTTTCCTCTGCGCCGGCACACAATGGGCTGCAGTGCGCCAACGCAGGCACCTTTGCACCATGGAGCCAGGGGGCCTGCATGCGGGATGAATATTTTTGTGCAGGAAGGGAAACCGTCCTGCACAAAAACAATCACAAGATAATTTTTCCTCTTTCTATGTGTGCTGAAGAATGCACCACACATAGAAAAAGGAAAAACAAGAAGAAATAAAGATATTTCTCCACGTTGGGGAGGCATAAGGTTTTGGCGCAGCCTCAGATTTACGATTTCTCGTAAATCTGGGGCAGTGTCAAAAAGCCATGGATGTTGCTTGGAACACCGCCAGCAATACCCATTGCATGACCCTTTAACGCAGAAAACTGTATTAGGGAATGATATTTATGAGGCAGCATTAAGCCAAAAAAAGTGGTTTAGTACTGCCTCGTAAATATGGAGCAGGCTCCTGCTCCATGGAACGTTACAAAAAGTGACGTTCCGATGGCGCAAGGGGCCTCTTAAATGAGACCCATAGCAAATAACAAATGAACTAGATGCCCATGTGTATCATATACATTAGTAAACGTGATAGAAATTAGCAAGTAAATTGCTGTCTCCAAAATCTCCTCTAAGAAGGCATTTGTGAATCCACTAAGTCTAAACATAAAAGAATCATGGATAATGCCTGGGAATCTTGACTCAATATCAGTGATTAAATTGGAGGAATCACAGTCCACTTGAATGTATTGTGAAAGAGTATTTTTCCTATTTCTAAAAAGATGCTCACTGTCTGATGGTGGGCATATAGGAATAGGAGTTAAGTGTTAGCAACTGCTTACATATGGGAATTGTGCCATCCCTATAACATTTCAAATGTGTTAATGTAAGTCCTGTACTGAGCTAGGAAAATTAATATGAGAATTAATCCTCATTAACATAGCATACCCGAAAGCTATAAAAAAAAACTATAAATATGCACTCTGGGAAACCCCAAGTGCTCCAGCAATCACATCTTGGCAATTCCCAGAGGCTAAGAGGTGGATAACACCTGCACATGAGCTGGGATAGAATTGCACCTGAGAGTCCTTTTGTTTAGTTGTGGCTGAATTTCAGCTATGAGATCTAAAATAACTGCACTACCTAACTGTATTTCTGAAATATGTCCTCCTTTGCCTGCTGGAAAAGTGTATCTCTGACTCTAAAAATCCTTTTGTTGGACCTGGTATTCCCTGAAGGGTTATCACCAAACCTTTTGCTATTTTCCCTCCACCTTTTTCTGAATTCCCTTTTGTTGGTTTAGAACTCTGTGCACTTAACCACTTCTAACCAGTGCTTGTGCTCTCTCCTCTAAAATACGGTTAACTTGGTTTATACCCAATTGGCATATTTTATGTACCTATAAGTCACTTGTAAAGTGAAATACCAAATACCCAGGGCCTGCAAATTAAATGCTACCAGTGGGCCTGCAGCACCTATTGTGCGACCCACTTAGGTAGCACCTTAAAACATGTCCCAGGCCTGCCACTACAACCTGAATGCATTTTTAAACTGTTGTGTCAACTTGGCATTTAAACCTCTGTTCCAAGCATTAAACTCTCCTTTTATTACATGTAGGTCAGCCCCAAAGGTATGCCCTAGGTAGCCCATAGGAAGAGTGACTTGTAATTGAAAGGTTACATGAACCTTTTAGTTTAACATATCCTGGTAGTGAAAACACCTCAATTCGTTTTTCACTTCTGTAAGGCCTACCCACCCATAGGTAACATTGAAGATTCCTTATTACATTTAATAAACTGTCATTTTCAACTGGGTGAAGGTAGCTGAGTCATGTTTGCTATCTTTGGTATTGTAATGAAAACCCCTATTTGATGATAAAGTCAGATATTTCATTACAATTTTGAAAATGCCACTTTTAGAAAGTTGGTATTTTTCTGCCCTTAGCCCTTTTTGTCGGTAGTCTGTCTAGGGTCACGAGTTGGGTTTAACTGACATGTTAGGATCCATTAATCCATTAATTTTTCAGAACGGCTCTGCATACTGATGCAACTTGCAAACGACAGGGGCATACTTTAGCCCGAGCTTCGCTGATTGAATACCTCAATTTCTATTGTATTCATTATCTGAAAATATGGGGAATTGATTTTAATGTGGAGACATATATCTTCCTTGAAAGCTCTTTTTCTTCTATCAAAATCTTTGTGAAGGACTATACATTCTTGCTTGAAGATCTAAAACGTTTATGGAATATTTCTGAGAACTCAACTAATACTTTGCTAAGCCGTGAAAAAGTTTCATGGAAACGAAACACGTGTTGGCTGCCGGTTCATTGCTAAAGTGGAAGGACTAATGTATCAAGCTTTCCATCTATGCAATACAACACTGTCTGTTTTTAAATATATGACTTAAATGTATTTGATTGATGTGCCAAGTACACTGAACAGCAAATAATTTTTGGTGTATATCTTTCTGAATAAAAAACTCTTTTGTACAAATCAAAATTGAACTGGTTTGAGTGCCGAGGTCCATTTTCAGTTTTTGACATTTCCACTAGGTTCCTGTGAACCATAGTGAACTACACCTTAGGTAGTGGGGTGTAAATCATTGACCTTGAGGGGCAGCAAACGTAATGCACATAGAGAGTGATGTGCTACCAACTAGACCACTGCTACCATCTGTAAATATTGTTTAGGTGTAACTGACATGTTAGGCTTTGGGCTTTATTATGAGCTTGAAGGTCCTGTGGACCGCCGTATCGGGGGTCCGAGCGTGTAGAGCTTGGCT
This sequence comes from Triturus cristatus, assembly GCF_964204655.1. Classification (NCBI taxonomy): domain Eukaryota; kingdom Metazoa; phylum Chordata; class Amphibia; order Caudata; family Salamandridae; genus Triturus; species Triturus cristatus. Next base: position 1,404,155,969 of record NC_140590.1, read on the forward strand.
GTCTAACCGACGTATTGCGAGTTGGGCAGATCGCCTTTGTGAAGACCGCTACTGGACCGCCAAGACCACCAGCGAACTGCCGGGTTTGAGATCGAGGAAAGGGCAGCTACACCGCCATCCGTATAACAATTTACCTGTTCCACAAGTGGACCGCAGTGGTTTAACTGCCTGCTTCAAGGTGATGAAGGATTTGGGGTGTGTGCTCACCCATTTCTTGCTCTTGAAGGCAGATTCCAACGTGGATCCCTTTCTCCAGGTCCCCCCGTCACAGCAGGATCTTCATGTCAATGATTATAACCCTGCATGCGGAGCTCTACAGGTGAGTACTTTTCACAACATATGCCCACTGTCAGCACTGCCCACATATGGACTGAACCCCGGTAATGGGTATATGGTATTTTTCCACATATATCATGCATATGTGTGCATCCGCCACATCGGCAGTCGAAATGTACACACGGGCATCAATATATTTAGGAAGCATACTCACCACCTCCACACCGCCGGCCCCGTGGTCAACTCGTAGGGCTGGATGCGGTCCTACAGCAATCGGACTGCCAAACTCGTAATCAGGTCCTTTGTGAATTCCTCCTAGACAGTCACACAATAGAAGTATTAGGTGTTCCTCAATTAGGCCATCTGCTGGCAGGAGAGGGGAGCGGAGCTCAAAACAGCACCACTTGTAACATTATAGTGAGTGCCCTGCCTTCACACAAAGGACCTATCACCTCCACATTGTCACTGTAGCCATTTTAGAGCCAGGGCAGGGGAGTCAGGCAATTCCATGCACTTCAAAGCCACTTTCTAGAAGTTTCTCCCACCTTCCAGAAGGAGGGTACCAGGGTATACAAATAGGGCCTCAGACACCAACTCTTCAGTACACTTCTAGATCTGTGGATAGTCTGCCAGGAAGAAGGACTGCTGGGCTGCTGAAAGGACTGCCACTCTGCTGGAGTGCTGCTGTGAAGGACTGCTGCCCTGATGCCTGCTTCCCTCTTGCTTGATTGAGAAGGACTGGACCTGCATCTATTGAACCCACGATCACCAGAGTGACTCCAAGGGCTAGTTGGCTGGCCTCCTGATTTGAGCCTTAGGGACAGAAGATCCAGCAACCTTGAAACCAGTGCCTGGACTCTGCCATCTGTCTTGCCATCTATCTTGCCAAGTGATGCCACCCTAGTCCTGGACACTTGGAAGAGGGCCTAAGGTGCTCTGCGAGCATCTGTGCTTCCTGCGGAACTAGCGTACCTCCCCTACAGCGCAGTGCAACCTCAAGCAGAACTGACACATCACTGCTGCATGGAACGTAACTGTTGCAAATACCCGCACCGCCTCCGCAGCCTCTTCGAAACTGCAGCTGTGTCACTCATTCTCAGCGCAGGCCATCGCATCCCTTGTCACTGGCAGCCTCAGCGAACACTCCAGGCTGCACATCGCAGCCTCGCAGCTGCCCGGAACTGACTCATCGCCCCACTATGCGCTGCAACCTTGATGTTGGACTTGGCACCGCTAGCTCTCGTCAACGGTTTCTTCGACGACTGCGCAGAACCTTACATCACAGCACCGCTGCACTTTGGGACCGATGCATTGCTTTCGTGCATGATACATCTTTGATGTTGATCCTTGAAACACTCCGCAAACCTGGATTTAAGATATTTTGTTCAGCTGGCCTTTGTGGGTCCCTGTAGCTGGTCCGTGCTTCTTCCCAGTCGACCTCAACTTGTGGCTTTGTCCTGGTCCGGCACAACCAGATATCCACAGTTGGCACTTCTTTTATGAGCTATTTTAACTAAAATCCTTAAAACTGCATATATTCAGTTCTACTGATTGTATTTCTGTCCTTCTGGTCTTGTTTTATTAATTAGAAATAACACTATTTTACTGACTTGGTGTGGGACCCTTTTTGTGTGGCGTTTTCACTGTATGACTGTCTGAAGTGTTGCACATTGCCTCTAAATTAAGACTGGTGGGTAGAAATGACTCCTAGACATGCCATAACTAATGGGGCAAAGGTTTCCTTGGCAAACCCTACCATTTTGGGGCATTTTCAAGATGGTGAAAGAAGTTGGACGCACTAAACTTGGACTCCGAGAGCTGTGTGTTTGTGTGTGTGTGGAGGGAGTACACATTTGTAAGCTGACTGTGCTCTCACATCTAACCTTGAAATCCAGTTTGAGGCATCCACAGTATCCATGATAAAACCAGAGGCTGAAGCACAGTGGGACAAAAGTAGGGGTTTCCAGCAACCAGACAATGGATACAAATTAATTTTTTTGAAATCCTGTTTCCCTTCCTTCCACATGTGCCTCCGGTATCATATGTAAACCCAAAGACAGATGTCTGGAAGGACAAAGCACAGTTCATCAGCAAGCAGACAGTGGATACACAAGAATTGTCTTGCCATCCTGTTATCTGCCTTTCTATTATAGCCCAAACATTTATATTTAAAACTAGCAGACCTCACAAGCAGAATTTGACACTCAAGCGGGATTTGACACCGCTATAATAAAAAAGATGCTATAAGCTCTCAACCTTCATGTTCGGTGAGGCCTCAGGCACGGAGCTGTGAGGGGAGCCCAGACAGGTCTCCCACCCGGGGCCTGAAGGCACCTTGACACGAGGATGGAGCGCGGGAGCCCCGGAGCCCCAGGACCCAGACATGCAGGGAAGGCCTCCCCTGGGCTGGCAGAACCCTCTCCCGGGTGCTCTGACAGGCAGGGGGTCCGAGGAAGAGGCCAAGACAGAGGTGGGCCAGTCCAGACCCATCTGGTCACTGACTAAGAATCGCCAGACCCCAAGAAGGTCTGGAGTACCCTGTCCCTTGTAAATCCGGACGAAGGTTGCTCCCCTTTCTTGTCATCCATGCACACCGAGTGAGAGAGGGGACCTAAGTGCGAAAGCACCCAGCCTCCCGGAGCCCTCGCTAGGATTGGGGGAGCAAAAGATACCCCATCGGGACTACCAGGGCGGCCCGGACATCCGGTAGCGCCATTGGAAGGCACTGTCCATGAACAGATGGGCAGGCCCGAAGGACGGCCATATGATCATGCTGTGCCTTAATGAACAGGGCTTCCACTTGCCCTTGGAGGGGGCCTCCAATACGGGCCTGAAGTCACCTTGACATGCAGGCGAAGTGGGGGGCGGCCTCCCGGGCCCGGTGGACCAGCTAACCTGGGACCTAGGCCTTGGAGCAGGCTGGGAAACTGAGCCCAGGACGGAAGTGTCCGCCCGAGGCCTGGCAGGGCCCCAAGCCCGGTAAGAGCTCCTGGGCCTGGACACAAAGGGAAGGCCTCCCATGGCTCGCGGGACCCTTTCCCAGGTGCTTTGCCATGCGGTGCACCAAAGGACGGAGCCCAGGGTGGGGAGGCACCCACCCCAGGGCTCATTGGGCCACGGTCAGTGCTACTGAACCCAGCCAGGCAGGGGAAGCCTCCCCTGGCCTGGTGGATCTAACTCCCAGGCCTTTGCACGGGGCAGGCCAGAGGACAAGCCCAGGCAAGAAGCACTCACAAGAGGCCTGGTGGGGCCCTACGTGCAGGAAAGGCCTCCCTGGGCTCTTTCCAACTTGGTTGGCCAGAAGACGGAGCCCAGGATGGGGGACTCTCACCAGCTTTTGAACCCAGCCAGGCAGGGGAAGGCTCTCCCAGCCGGATGGAAACCCGTCCCAGGCCCTTGGCAGTGCGTCAGGCAGGAGGATGGAGTCCAGGGTGATAGGGCCCGCCCCGGGGCCTGGCTGGGCCCTTTGGCCCTGTTGTTGCTCCTAGACCATGCCACGCAGGTGAAGGCTCCCTGAGCCTGGAAAAAATGGTAATAACACTTGTTCTACAGTTTTTGTTCTCTTAGATTTTGGACCCTAACTCAGCCAGCACCTAGGGAAACCTATCCAACCGAGGCTATCCAGGGTGGGTTGACTTTTGTAGCTCTCACCACATTTTATTACCCAGAATCCCTTGCAACCCTCAAACATTGACTATAAAAACACTTTTCCTCACATTTCTGTTATGGAAAGTTCTGGAATCTGGAGAGAGCCACAGCATTACACCAGGTCTACTGATACAAATGGCAGGGGAAGCTCTTTCCCTGCTCCCAAGGCTGGGTAAACCAAAATAAAACCACACAAAAAAACTCAAATGGAATCCCACTGCTGTAAACAGCAGAGGAGTTTCCTAGACGTGTGCAGAGGAGGACATAACGGTTACGTCCTTGGCACATGGCCACCGTGGCTGAGGATGTGACCGTTATGTCCTTGGCACAGAGAGGGTTAACAACATTCTTCAGCAAGACAATAATAAAGCCTTTTGGAACAACTTGAAAACTTCAAGAAAGTGACGCATATATAAGTATTTTGAAACTTAATATGTAAGTATAGTACTTCTTAATGTCATGAACATGTGGGCATATTAAGTTTACTCACAGCTATCTATATAGTATCCGGTCACGTTTTAGCCTACCTTATGACCTGAGGATCTTCAACCCAGGACTCAACATTTACATCACATGAAGCATTCTACTTATATATACTATGGTGACTACTTATTATTTTCAGTTCAATCATACATATTGTAAGAACCCATGATCTGAGAATCTATAAACACAGGATCCATCTATACACCATATTGTTTTTTGCTATTTATCTAACCACTATTTTTCCTCTGAAAAAGACACTGCTTGTAACAAAATACGTGCCGGCTGTTGCTTTGAGGACATATTCATTGTATCAATAAATCATTGAACCGGATTGAACCGGATTTTCCACATACCCTACTTTGTGGACTTCGGTATCTTTGCATTATTTCAATAACAAAACTAATTTCTGTATGAAAATTTCCTCCAACGACTTCCTGAGATACATTAAAAAAAGAAATGTCCATTTTACTTCAAAACAACTTCATGCTATAAAGGGACAATCCCTGTGCCATGTACTCTATAACGAGTAATACTGAAGTAAATGTTGCTAAATATATTTTTGTTTACATAATTATCATTTACACGTACATGTGCTACTCTGAGTTTGTTCATCCGGGTAAATATTCGGTGTTATTGAGTTACCCTAAACTTAAACATATAAATTTATATTACCTCTATTGGTCACTCAGGTATCTTGTAAATATTGTCAGTTATCGGTTTACCCTATTTTTTTTCACACTGTAAAGTGTTCTGTCACACTTTGGGTCTGCTCTGCTCTATATGAAAGTGCTAATACACAACAAATAAATGAATAAATACCTTAGTAATACTGCCATGAAGTATACTGACATTAATGTATAAACACGTGCTTTTGATGAACATTTAAACTGTTAATGAAGTGATGATAACTGTAAGAAATTTGGCTACTTGTTAAGGGGCTGAAAACCTATTCAAGCAGCAACCACAATCCTTGTCAGGGTGCACACCTCAAATTAACCTGTGCTTAACACTGTGGTGTCGTTACACAAAAGCTCTCAGGCTTAACTTAGAGGCAATGTGTGTAGTATTCACGTAGCACTTTAGATAATAATAAGGTGAAACACTATACAAGAAAAAAAATCCCCAACAATTTAGAAAAATAAGGTAAAATGTAATAAATTCCCAGAGATATGCAATTTTAAAGATTTTAGTAAAAATAGTGCCAAAAAGCACAAAGCGCCAACTGTGGTTAGCTATTCGTCCCGAACCGGGACAAAGTCCCAAGTTCAGTTCGAACATGATGGAGCGTGGACAGCTGGACTAATGTTACCTAAATCCTGAATGCAGGGTGATGTCGAGTCCTGCCTCAAGGATGCTTCACGCTATGGCAATTCCTAGGAGCTGCAAAGCTGCAATGCGAGATTCGGCTTCATCGGCAAGCATACCGCCGATGAGGGACTCGCGATTCGAAGTCCTGGGTGATATGCGCCACACACCAACATGTTCCTGCGTCGTCATTGAGAAAGCTGTAGACGAGGGGCTTGCGATGCGAAGGCCTGCGTTGAGGAAGTGTCGCACAGAAGTGGTTCCTGGAGGGCTGTGGGCAGTGAAGTGAAGTCTTGTGCATGGAAAAGGTCATGCAGCGGTCCCGATGTGGAGATGGGAGAAGCAATACATTGCGCTAGGTCTCCGATGAAGAGTATTTGTGGGGCATTGCATCACGCATCGGCTCCGATGTGTCATTCTGCTGGTACCACAGTTGGGCTGGCAGGGCACCTTCGGGCTCCCTTTCCAAGGATGCTGGACTGGGTCGACACCACTTGGGAGAGTAGGACTTGGAGCTGGCAGATTCCAGGTGCTGGATTGAAGATGGAGTAAGCCTGTTCTGTCTCCGAGACTTCTGATCATGAGACCATCCAACTAGCCCTTGGAGTCACTGTGGTGGTCCTGGTTTCAAGATGCAAATCAAGCCCTTCTCACTCAGGCAGGAGGGCAACAGGGCAGCACAGAAGGAGAGCAGCATGGTAGTCCTTATTTGCAGCAAAGCAGCACAGCAGTCATTCTTCTGAGTCTCCCACAGGTCCAGATGGGTACTGGAAAGTTAGGGTATGAGGTCCACTATGTGTACCTGGTGTCCACTTTCAAGTAGGAAAAAATTCTAGATGATTCCACCTGGCGATATGGTCTTGGAATTGCCTGACTTTCTGCCCTGGCACCAGATTGTCTGGGGTCACATTAGACTAGTGTGAAACCACTTTGCGACAGACAGGGCCTTTGTGATGTGCAAGTGTGATAGATGGCAGCTCCACCTCCTCTTTAACTCACAGTGTCCCATCCTGGAAACACCCAGCTTCTCTTTGCCTCATTGACTGGGAGCAATACACAAAGACCAACTGCCAACTAAATCTAGTCAGGTGACCCAGGATATAGGAAGCAGATACCAAACGGTTGAGACAAGTAAATGCCAACTTTCTAAAAGTGGCATTTTCAGAACTATGACAAAATATTAAGCTTTCTGATTAAATAGGGCTTCTAATTGCAATTCTTCAGACACCAATTCCTACGAGTCTACCTTCTCTTCTTATTATGTGTAATATGGTAACCCAATGTTACCCTATGTGAGAGGTAGGCCTTGCAGTAGTAAAACATTGTTTTTCCACTACCAGGACATGTAAAACTTAAAGAACATGACCAGCTTTTTAAGATACACTGCTCCCTGCCCTCTGGGCTGTTCAGGGCCTAACCTAGGGGTGATTTCCATGTATTAAGAAGGAAGGTTTTGGGCCTGGTAAATGGTTTATTGTGCCAGGTTAGAATAGCAGTTTAAAATTGCACACACAGGCTGCAATGGCAGACCAGAGACATATTCGCAGGGCTACTTAAGTGGGTGGCACAATAAGTGCTGCAAGCCCACTAGTAACATTTAATTTACAGACCCTGGGTACATGTAGTACTACTTTATTAGGGACTTATAAGTAAATTATATTTGCCAATTAGGTGTAAGCCAATTCTACCATGTTTGAAGGAGAGAGCACAAGCACTTTAGCACTGGTTAGGAGTGGTAAAGTGCACAGAGTCCCATGGCCAACTGAAATGAGATCAGCAAAAAATAGGATGGGCAAAGGCATAAAGTTTGGGGGAAGACCACCCTAAGGCTGTCAGGTCTAACAATAACTCAATAGGAATGCTCAGTACATTCCTATTTAAAGTATAAACAGTATTCTACAAGCCGATATTTTATGAAACCAACCCCAAAGCTATAATTCCTATTTAAGTATAAAACCATTTGTACATACATCAACGGTTTACCAGGTGTGATGTTAATTTGGGACCTGAGCTGGAGACTCGAGCAGAAACACAATGGAGGAATTCATAATTTATTGCTATTTTGAAACAAAAATATAGTGACAAAAATAAAAATTCTGAAGAACAGATAAGATAGATTGATTGTTGATAAATTGATCCATGCTTGCAAATACACTGACGCAGCTGACAGACAGAACAAATGGGTCAGAAAGCAAACACTCATTTATTCATATACAAAAATAACATCTCATTTAAAACAGCAAGAAGAGAGTTAGCATACCCATTATTCTCTTTCTCCAGAAAAAGCCGGTCTTATTTTGCCTGTCATCACAGACGGTAGAGAAATCCTTTCATCCAGTCATTAGCTGTAAACATTCCAGTGCCTTCTGGGACCAGGCCTCTGTTCCCCATCCTGCACTGAAGCCATTTTCTAAAGCTGATGTTTTATACACACATCTCAGATACAATGCGAACTCCCCCCCCAACCCCTGAGGCAACAGGGCATTCGTTTATACTAAATCAGAAGTGTCACCCCTGGCAACCTGCAGCACTGAAACATTTATCCAGCTTCACACTCATGGCACTTAGAATTATTTCTTTCATGCCTGATAGCCAAATTACAATATGGCAGGTTTCCCCGGAGCCACGGGATCATTAGTGCCAGCTCACAACATACTTTCAACTGATGTGGCATTTCATGTACATCTGCCAATCACAAATGGGAAATGCAAATGAGGATGGGCCATTGGTGTTCAATTACTGTAGTGTGAGCCTCTTACAGCTTCCTGCTAATGATTGGCAGTCATTTCACTGAGTGGGAGAAGCGAAAAGAACATCAAGAAGAGTTCCCCGAGGAAGTCACTTGCAAATAAGTTTTACATCCAATTTCCATATTTGTTCTTTGTTTATCGCCCTGACTTTCAGGCTGCAGACCAGCACAATACTTAAGCCAGGCCTGGAGGGCGGGAGCAGGAGCCTGGGCGATGCAAGGTGGTAACCGCAGTCAGGCGCACACAGGGAAAAGGGATACAGATTTAACATTTTATATACATAGCAAACGATACTGCACTTAAACGTATTTGTGGATGCGTGATACAGAAATATAGACTTTTAAATATGGACTCTGCAGTATCAAATATAAACATATTCCCGTGGTATGTAGACGAGGAGTTAAACTAGTGAATCAATATCTTCCTATGCATGCTTCTTACCTTCATGAGTTCGTGATAACAGATATTTTGAAATCGATATATGTGAAGGTCGATATTTCCGGTGTCAATATTTTCAGATACAATAATTCGACCGTGCTACACAGCAAACTAGAGAGGTTACAGTTAAACACTCAGGGGCAGATTTACAAGCCCCTTGCGGTGCCAGTACGTCACTTTTCACTGCCCCATATTTACAAGGACAGGAAAGGCCACCCTGGGTGGCTTTTCCTGACTTGTAAATATGGCCCCTTTACACGCAGCACTATGCGTGAGAGGGGCCTTCCATGGGTGTTGCTGTGGGTGCTCCCACGTAACACCCATGGAACCTGACACATTTCCAGATTTACGAGGATTCGAAAACCTGGAAATGCGTCAGTATGCCACGCCACCCTAGGGGTGGCGTAGCGAGGCGCGAGTAGAAAAGTTTTAATTTCTCCTCGTTTTTTTCCTCTTTAAATGCGTGTTGAATTCTACAGCACGCATTGAAAGAGGAAAATGCCTTTAGTGATTCCCCTTTCTGCACAAAATCAATCTCCCCATTACTCAGGCATCCTTGCACCATGGTGCATCCTTGCACCATGGTGCACCATGGTGCAAGGGTGCCTGCGCCGGCGCATGGCAGCTGTTTGTGCGTCTGTGCAGGGGAGAGCACAAGAATGCGACATATCATTGTAAATATGTTGCATTCCTGTGCTCTGAAGGTGCGGCAGTGTGGTGCAGCCAAAGGCCTTGCGGTGCCACGCTGCAGCACCTTCTTATAAATATGCTCCTCAGGGCCTCATTTATGGGGCCACTTGCGCTGCCGGAACGTCACTTTTTGCGCAGGAAGGCTGCTCCATATTTACGTGGCAGCACAAAGCCATTTATTTTGGCTTAATGCTGCCTCGTTAATATGGCTCCCGTTAACGCAGTTTTCTGCGTTAAAGGGGCGTGCAATGGGTGTTGCTGTGGGCATTCCCAGCAACATCCATGGCTTTTTGACACTGCCCCAGATTTACGAGAAATCGTAAATCTGAGGCAGCGCCAAAAACCTATGCCTCCACAGGGGAGGCATAAGGGAGGCACAACAAGGAGAAGTATCTTTATTTCTCCTTGTTTTTCCTTTTTCTATGTGTGCTGCATTCTGGAAAAAGCCTCTTCTGATTGTTTCTGTGCAGGAAGGTTTCCCTTCCTGCACAGAAATAATCATCTCCACAACTCAGACTCCCTTGGTGCAAAGGTGACTGCGTTGGCGCACAGTAGCCCATTGTGCACCAGGGCAGGGGAAAAGGACAGGAATGCGCCATATCTGATAGATAATGCGCATTCTGCTCTTTTGTTTTACCATAGCGAAGCGCAGCAGGAAGGCCTGCGGCGCTGCCCGATGGTAAAACCTCATAATTGATGCCCTCAGAACCAAATGCGGATAAAGGATAGATTACGGTCCCTGAATAGGTACATGGGATAAGTCATAGTGGACTGAAACAAGATCACTATGAGTTGGAGTTAATATAGGTGTAGACTAAAGATGTGTTTTCACTCATATCTTTAATGAACAAAGATTATTTCAGTTCTGAACTGAAGAGGAAGGGAGTTCCAGAGAGTGGTGCAGCATCAATGAATAGTTGTGTCGATTCTAGACACATTTTGAAATGGGATTTGAAGATGCAATGTGTCTTTAAACCTGAGGTCTCGCTGCACCCAAAATATGGTTGGAAATTTGGCCAGCTAAGGTTGATTTCCCAAACTAGATGGCAGCCAATGTACAATTTTTAGGTTGAGCGGGGGCAGTGCATGTGCTGCTCTGCGAGGCATGCTGTATTCAGGTAGGGACTTGAAGTTCCGCCCACTCTCAGCCCATATTTTTAATTGGCTTGTGTCATTGTCCACTGTTAGCTGTGGCTGTTTATTGGTCAATAGCCTTAGTAGTCCCTCCGTAGTACCGCCTTGTCTCATTTTGTAACCTCCCACGGCGGAACTCCCTGCTATGTGTGCTGTTACTCTGTAGGCTTTAATTACAGCCTCCGAGCACTATTTTCTCAAATAGCTTTGTCCTGCCTGCTGTTGCAGGAAGGGCACTCTCTCTCCTAGCACTTTAAAAAAAAATGTATAACACAAACATATTTGCAATGTAAAAGGTCTTGCATTTGCGAGAGTTTAAGTAATCAGCATTGTAAATGACAATGCCTTTTATTTATCTGTTTTAAAAACAACACATAAATAAAATAAAAATTCAATTACAATGTCAATAGCTCAAACTCTCGTAAATGCGAGATCTATTGCATTGCAAATCCTTGTTGATAGTCGCAAACAAGTCTGGTTTTGGTGAGGAGAATAGCCATGATTCATGCAAAAGTGGTCTGGCATACACCAGCCAAAATGGCGATAGCAATGTCTAAGTGGAATATGATTAGTTGATTACTGGAGAAACAGCCGTTTATTTTATTTATGGGTTTCTATAGCGCTGGAATCGACTCCAACCGGAGTATCTCTGCGCTGTGATACCAAATAGAGTCTAAATAAATATGCAGATGAGGGGCAGGGTCTAGATTTTATCAGTAAACAGCAGAGTTTTCAGTTGCTTCCTGAATTTTAAATGGTCTGTGCAGAGCCTAAGGGCCAGAGGCAGTTTGTTCCACAGTGTGGGCCCTGCAACAGATAACGCTTTCCCTCCATGTCTGGTTTTTTTTGCACGAGGTACTGCCAACAGAAAATTCTCACTAGATCTCAACGATCTGGAGGGAGTGTAGGGGATAAATTTCTGCTCCAGGTATGAAACAGCCGTTTTAACTGGTTAGGTATCAGAACATGGTTGATGTTCTTGTATAATTTTCTTTTATGACACACTAAGTTGGCGCACCCTTTCTGCACATTTTTCTCCTTCCCACTTGTTTTCTCAGTACAAAATTCATCAAGTATTACCTGGTAAAAATGTGAGCAAGGCAAATGTACTATTATGTGAACTTACTGCACAACTCGTCATACTGGAATCAGGTACAACCAGTTTTTGTACCTGACCTTGGCATTCACTCGATAATACATGGGAAGCAAATACATCCAAACTGGTATTTATCATATTAGTAGCAGAAATTCCATTTTATTCCATGGTGTTCCTGTATATGGAGGGGCAGGAAAATAACTCTAACTCACAAAAGGTCAGGAAACGGTTTTCAGTGTTTGGTGTCGCATCAGAGCTACTGGGAGCAGACAGGGTGATCCCTTGCACAGGTGTTTAAATGTGATTTTTATGAAGGTAAAAATTATTAAGTCTAGGAGAAAAAACAGCAAGATGTGTATTGATTACTCTATATTTTAATACACCTGACCAAACAGGTTTCAAATCCCATAATATGCTTAAGGTCTCAACAGCTCTCTACTTCCCCAGTGTGAGAATGTACAGATGAACCCAACCAAAGACAAATCATTCAGATCTATGATGTGAATACTATCTGGTGGAATGTGTTTCAATTCGTTTAGGCCTTATCGTTTTTTTTATTTTTCGACCACTTTGTTTCTGGATTTCTGCTGCAAGTCTTACTAATCGAGTCTCACTCTCTGTAAGGTCAGGTAAAACAGATTTGGGCACCAACTGCCCAGGCGTGGCCTGTGCAAGTAAGAGTGCTGGGACGGGGTGGGGGGGGGTTAGGTGATTTGATATAGGACGACGAGAGTAACTTAAAAGAAATAAAACAAAGGTTTTCTTTTTTTAATTTAAATTTCCCTCGTTATCGTATGTCAAATCCCCCCCCCCCCCACCCTGCCCCCTTGCCTCACCACTCCTACCTGCACGGGCCGTGCCTGCAACTTCCCATGCGGGCCTTTCAAAATAAGATCTGCTTCTGCACAGCTGAGATAAGAGGCAGTAGGCTAGCTGTCTGTGAACATGTGTTCACACACTTGTGCACATCTGGGTGGGCTAAACGAGTGGGACTACTGTATAACTCAGCCTCTTATCTGTGCACCCATAGCTTCGTGTAGATGGGACATTTAATACATAGTTTAATGTCTTTGCAGGCCTTATAATTTGATTGGGTATTCAAAAAGATATCATCCCATTTCTTTTTTTAACTTTAGTATAACTCCGTAGTCCTTCACTGTATGTCTATAGTGCTTACCTATGTTCAAACTTTAGGCGAAAGTTGCACCAAAATATAACTTTGCTTTACTTGGGCCTGGAGAGGAATTTACCATATGCCTCCATTGTTACATAAAAACCCTAAGTACAAATATACAATTATTTTGTTTATGTTTGCACTCCTTCTGTTACTTTGGTTTCGTCATATTTCTCTGAGCCAGACCCTATTAGATTTAGATATTGAACTACCCTCCTAGGGCAAGTTAATTACTCTGCTGGCTAGCAAGTAGATCACAGAATTCCCCACACAATAGGCCCATCTGGGGGACTCACTGACAAGCCTGGACATGCCCTTCCTAGGAAAGCAATAGTGGAGAGGCCAGATTTCTTTCCCCAGTCTCTCCAAGAGACTCCTTTGAAGTTTGGTGGGAATGTACCAGTTTGGCAGTGGCAATAATGGGGTGGGGCTCAGAACTCTTAAGAGAGCTGTGTCTAATGACCAATTGAAGTCACCATTTTAAAACGTTCCAAGATACTGTACGGGAGAGAGGTTGTGGAGTGATAATGTGCCACCTATTGATTTAGCAGAGATACCCACTTTCTGGAACTTTCTGTCCCTACTTAAAACCCCCTGTACAAGGGAGAGACTTTGAGAAGCACTGGATTCTGCTGGACCTCAAGGACGAATGGAACCTCTTGTGGTTGGAACATTGTCTGGTGCGGTGGAACACTCAGGATTTGCACTGACTTGGGCCCTGTAAATCTGGCCGCGGAGAGCTAGTGGTACCTGCCTTCCCACTCCCTCTGTGAGACAATACAGCGGTGGTCCTGCTGGGCGACCGTGAAGAGGGAGTTCTTCTGGATCATCTTTGGACTGGTCCTCTAGGTGGCCAACCCCCAAAAGAGGGATCAACTGACTCCTGCTGGACAAGCAAACACCCTGCAAGTGACCAGGATTCTGTGGGGGATAAGGAGTGAAGGCCCAGAGGATAATTTGCTGCCAGGGATAAGGAGTGCTGCTGAGGAAACTCTGGGCCAAGGGGAACTAGAAACCCAGACAGAGGACATTTGCTGGGTGTGAGGAGCTAAAGAGACGGTGTGCAGGCCCTTAACTCTCGCTCATCAGAGGGAGTGCAGTGAAAAAACAGATCCCAGAGGATCTACAATGTTAATGTCCAGGAGGCTAAAAATGAAAGCTCCTGGTGAGTAGAGCACACCACCAGAAGCAAAAAAAGCCAACTGCATCCAAATTGGTTCCATGCAGTTGGGGAAAAGCATATTTCATTGAGCTCCTTCTATTGGGCCAAGGAAAAGCAGACCACATTGCGCAATCTCTGCCTGCTGCCCAAGTGTAGCAGCACCTAGAACTTGCAGGGTTTCCCTTTGATGAATTCTGCAGAAGTACATACAAATTCCACAAGATTCAGTGGTGGTCCGTCAAAGGGCAGAAAATATGAAGCTCCCACTGCAATTTATTGCCAGTAGTGCAAGCAGGGATGAAAATCAGCGTGAACAGCATCCATGCTCCCACAGGAATCGGTATTAGCCAGGCGCAGAGCTGGCTGGGCAATTTAGGCTTGGGCTCTTGTGAGGATTCTGCAGTGCAAGCTCCCTTGTATCCTGAACTACAAACCCCCTGGGGCTCCTTAGGACTGACAGGGTAACCAGCACCAAAGAAAAGAAGCACCCGAGTGCAATTTGTTGAAACAATTGAAAAGGACTAAAGTGTGCAGCCGCAATGGAAAGTGCGCCTCAAGCCCAAACAACTGAAAGGAGCCTCACCACATAAGGCCGTAGAGCAGGAAAAAAAACAACGTGATGTTCCAGGAGAGGAGGGGCATCACCAGCATATATGAAAAGGCTCTGGGGGATGCCAGGAGAGTGACACCTCACCACAGAAGTGTTACTATCAATTTTGGTTTGCAAAGCTTAGTTGGCCAGGTTATTCAATTTGTGACCTCAGGAGACATTTTTAGTATTCTTCAAGCCAGCTTCTAGTCTTATGGTTCTGTGGTGCATTGACCTTTGATTCCAGGTCCCAAGGCTGTTGCAGCAAGTGTATAGGAAATTCTCATACATTGCATTGTATTGAACACTGAATGGTTTATTGATAATGCAAGTATTGACAATGAATCATTGCACATATTGTGGAATGGTATTGCAAGATGTACCATCTTGAAATGTTTTAATATTTCTTCCACAGAGTTTTGAACTCATACCTCTGCTTTTAACTATTGTGATGATACCATGATGGACCCAGCAAACCTGACTTTTATTAATTGCACCCAGTATATAATGATACGCATATATGAGGATTTTTGTGCTTTTAGGGTTTAGGGCTTGATAGTTTGCAAATCGTTTGATGTGTCTCTAATGCAGGGAGTTCTGGGTAAATTTTGCAAATTATCTGATCTGTGGGGCCTGTCTTTAGAGTGCAGTCCGTGTTGGTTTGGATACCCTACAGAGGGAGTCACCAAAGGCATTTCCGCCAGCCATTCTGTACATATTTCTAAAATAAGATGTATGATAAAGTACTTTTCCTTTTTATAAGATAAACATTGACGGGACAGTGGTTTGTTAAGTGTTGTTTGTTGTGTTTGGGCTAATAGCCTTCTGCACCTCCTCTGAGTAATCCATTCTGACATTCTGTACATATTTCTAAATTAAGAGGTATGATATTTATAAGAAAAGTATTGACTGGACAGTGGCTTGTTAAGTGTTGTTGTGTTTCTGAATGCTAAGTCTATAGGCCACAGCACCTCCTCTGAGTAAGGCTAGGACTGTTCTATCTAACTACACTGAGAGTCAGTTGCTAAAAAGGGGTGCTTGGTTTGCAGTAAAGTGTTCGGCAATATGAGGGCCCCCGGCCACCAGTGGCATAAGATTCCCGTTGTTACAATTAGGGCTCAGTACTCCCATCTGTTCCTGGGTGCTCCAACCTGGATTCCTCACTGCAGCCTTTTCATACTCTGATGCAAGCAGGGGAACAGCTGTACCACATGCTAGACCTTCAATTCTTGGCACTGTGTACTCTGGGAGTCTCTATGTTGGACCCTTTAGATCCCTTATTGACACTGCAACATTGGCTGAAGGAATCCCAGCTTTCCAGGGATGTTCGGTTGCCAGGTTCAAACATTGCCTTCTGCCTGGGACCACATTTGTATATTGATGGCAGTGCGGCGATAGCAGTGCTTGGCTCCATTGCTGCTGGTTCGGATGCCAGGTATGGTGGATAACCCAGAGCAGGATATCGTCAACCTCCAGAGACACTGAGGGGCATATTATCAAGACAGGCGATAAAATTATCGCCGCTTTAGCGGCAGAAAACTGCAGCTAAAACGGCGATAATGGGCTTGTTAATATGCTCTATGGAATTCCAATTGAATCCCATGTTAGATGTGAAGGACTTCTAACCTGAGCTTCAATTGGAATTCCATGGAGCATATTATCAAGCCCATTATCGCCGTTTTAGCTGCAGTTTTCTGCCGCTAAAGCGGCGATAATTTTATCGCCTGTCTTGATAATATGCCCCGTAGTGATACAGAATCCAATGATTCCTGGGCCCTCACAGACTCTCGATTACCAAGCTCAATCAATAATTAAAACACACTGCTTGCTTTTATCATTTATCTTAATTCAACCACATATCCACCCATGACCTTTAAACAAAACACAAACATTACATTCAATCCATTGTTACTAGAACATTGCCAGGGGCAGCTGTCAATCCCTACTCTTACCAAACAATATGTCTAATTTATTATTTTTATTGCAAATTATAGGTAACTAAAGAGTATACCTCAGTGTTGAACTTACTGCTTCATTCAACAATTTTATTTATGTAGCATTTTCTTGACTCACCACACTTAAGAAAGCAACAATCTACCATACTAAAAAATAAATGTTGAGAATTGGGATTATGTTTATATCTCAATTTTATGAAGCCCTGTACATGACTGTTCGCCTGTTTCACAACACTGTGCTGTGTTACAAAATTCTGGGTGGAGTTATTGATGGGGAGCCTAGAGCACTTCTGTTGTAGTTTATGACCTTTGTATGATATTTTTCAATCACAACCTCAATTATGTGTGCAGACCCATTGAAGGTAAGTTTGAAGAGAATGGTTTCCAGGAGTTTCCTGGTTTAAGAACCGGTACTTTATCCTCACCTTAGATCAGAGTACAGTGCATTCTACTATGTAGGGCTGTGAGCTCCTAAATACTGTCCTGCCTTCCAGGCATCTAAATATTCCTTGCAGACATCTTGGGACTGTGCTCCCAAAGACGTTGCGTGCGGTGCAAAGGACATTGACTTTAATGGACAGAGGATTTTGACTTTGATGTATGGAGGCCATTGGCCAGTCGCGGCTGGCATGACTCGCGGGTGGGGGGGAGGTCTCGCGAGAGGGGTAATTGTTTCAAAACATTTTTTTTAACTTACCTTCGCCTCCAGTCTCACATCACGTCTCCTCTCTGCACCTAAAGCCTTACAGGAAGCAGGCAGCCTCCCTC
The DNA here is from genome assembly GCF_964204655.1 of Triturus cristatus. Classification (NCBI taxonomy): domain Eukaryota; kingdom Metazoa; phylum Chordata; class Amphibia; order Caudata; family Salamandridae; genus Triturus; species Triturus cristatus. The sequence continues at coordinate 1,404,173,437 of NC_140590.1, forward strand.
TCCTCCCCTAGGCCACTCACAATGCTGAAAAGCAGTGTTGTGATTGGCTAGGACGCCGACCCCACACGAGTCCATGGGGAGGCCATTTTCTCTATGTAGGCTGCATGCAGCCTACATAGAGAAAAAGCAGAATGTGCATGACTGGTTTGGTCGGCCCTGGGGCCGACCAAACAGTCAGCACCCACAACAGTGGGCAAGCCACTCCTCCCCTGCCTGGAGCAGGAACGCCCATCCTCCCGCCCCGCAACCAGACATACCCTTCTGCTTTCTTGCAGTGCGAGAAGTAGAAACATAAAATGGTATTTAAAATACCATTTTATGTTTCTGCTTCTCGCACTGCGAGAAAGCAGTGGGCCACACTCCTCCGCCCAAGTGGATGGGCCGCCCCTGCCATTGACTTTGATCCTTCGCTCCACCTGAAGACAATGGAGTGATTGTATGACTGTTTCTAGGACGGCGATTGGCCTTCAATACATATAGTATGCCTTCGCCCTCTTCATGAATGCTTTAGACTTCAATATCAATCTCTCACTTGCTCTCTCGTTTGTTCCTCTCACATACACACACATCACACCAGTTTCTGTGCATCAACTCCCGCTCCATACTGGCTCATGGAAACAAATTATGTACATAGTTTAAAAACAGCCAAAGAGATACGTGTACATATATTAAACCCTGAAGCAGCTTTAATTACTTTCAAACACGTTTTATATCACTACCAAAATGTGTAATTGTGTGCAGATTTATCAGGCAATTGTATTCTTAGCAAAATTATAATTTTTCCTTCGAAGAAAGAAAGTTTCCTTAAAATGTTCACTTTGAGTGATTAACTGTTTTGCTCTGAGAACAGTGTTTCAATTAGGTAAAACGCTCTCCAAGCTCTGCGGGGATCTGTTCCGAAAACAGTGCCCCGCAGTGCTGTCCACTTCTAATTGACAAGCTCTACACTCACTTCCTTTCTCCCTTCAGAGCCTGTGTGTGGCTCTCACAGGAAATGAGACGGCTCGCAGTTGCTCTCACCTCAAGTGAGCACAGCAATCAATGCCTGCAGTTTAATGAAATTATACCTAAGCAATAGATGCCATGAGTCTTTCACCGTATTCCGTCCTGGCCTGTCAACCACACACTGCTCACTGTTAGCAATGCATCACGTACTGCTGACCAGCTACAGCAGCAAAAGCAAACACAATAACAGCACTGAACAAGCATTGGCAAAGCCAGTAGCTTCGAACATACCATTTGAGCATTGACTGAACAAATACTAAATAAGCTTTGCAAAGTCAATCGGATCGGTTTGGTTGCCAGACTTTTGGTTTTGTCAATGCTTGCAATGCCATGGTTTTTATAAAATATGGGAGTGGGTAGGTCCCCATCAATAGTGCAAAAAAAATGCAAAAGAGCAACAGTTTCTTTTGGTCTCAAGATGCAAACATTGTCAAATTAGTCCTTGGCACTGAAGGGAACTCCTTTGTGTGTGAATGAGCTCTGTGTGAGAGGACAGAATGCAGTCACTCACAGTGAAGATAGCCAATGGCAGAAGTGGGCTGACCCATTGCCCCAGACTGTAGCCTGAAGTGGACTGAAGAAAAATGAGAATGACACAGAAGAACAATGTATGAAGAGGGCTAAACAAGAGTCCCTCTTGTTAAGTACATTATTTATATAATTTTACTAAATTCAAATGGTCTTACAAAAGCCTGACCTATTTCCCTTTTGGCTTTGTCAAAATGTTTTTTGTTTTATCATGGTTTTTGTATAATTTTGTGGCTGGAAAGCTGCAGGGCCTTGGTAATATACCAAAGAAAAAATAGCCAATGTCTATAATATTTTTCTATCTGAAAAAAACCCAAATGGTTCCACTGCAGTCCCTGGCATAGCAGGGAGCTAGTTTGGGGTTTGAAGTGGTCCTTGTGTAAGAGCAGAATACCTTTACTAACAGTGAAGTTTGACAGTGGCTGAAGCTGACTGATCTGTTGCTCTGTGCTGCATGCCGTATTTGCCAGGGAAAAAATGTGAATAACTCAACAGCAAACCATTGGCGGAAGAGGACAAGCTGAAATCCCCAATAAGTATATTAGATATATGTGATTTTAGTAGAATGAAAAAGTCTTGGCTAACACTTGTGTATGCAATGCATGCATGAGATAAATATTTAAATGTGTGATGAAAGAACCTTCTTTTCAGGTATAAAATAGTCCTACATGAATTCCAATGGAGGTAGAAGGAAACACTCAAACAGCCAACAGAAAGAGATTGAACCTAAAATCCTCACATGGTCTGAACATGTCAAACCTAAAAATGGCTTTGAACAGACAGAAGGAACTAATGGCATTGCACAATTAAAGATAAAGTTGCACCATAACTTGGATCTTTCTAGTTAGAATAGTCCAGGATACAGAAAGGTTGTCTGGGATGTATAGTACTAACTGGTTGCCAGACAATATTCTGCCATTGGAGGCTGATGTTTGCCGAATAGAATTATGGTACAAAGGAAGAAAAAGGCCACACACATTTTAAAACAATAGTTTTAATAGAATAATTTATCAGTTAGTGGATTATAATTGCAACTACAGCTGGCTCAGATAACACCACAGTAATGAAATATACTTGGAGGTGTAGCCTCTGATTGAACAAACCCAGACCTGCTCCCAACAACTGAACATGAAAATGTGAGCTAACTCTAGGGCAGACTTTGGAGGGAATGGCCCACAGGCAGGTTTTCACCAAATCCAACTTGAAACACATGTCCCGTATGACATTAATAATGTCAGCTCAGTAGAAGAAAAGAGAAAGACACAACTGATGATAACATCTGCTATAACACGCGGAACAGGTCACACCACAAGATATACCAACTGAACATCAAGAATACGTGACTTCCATGCAACACAGTTACAATTTAAATTTGATGACTATGGAAAAACATCTATGTGTTCGAAAGTAGCAGTTCTGTGCCCAAAGCTACCTTGGGAATCATGCGAGACTCTGTAGCGGGGCCTGTGTCTCTGGTTGGTAATCCTCCAGGTGAGAGCCACACAAAGCTGGCCTAGAAGGCACTACGGCTTCTTCACCTCTCCGGCAGCAGTATGCTTTGCGATGGAGAAGATTCCTCAACACGGTCCCTCCTCTATCGCACTACCTGATTTGAGGAGCGCTAAAAACATGCTGGTCGGCCACGAAGTTCAAAGCACACGCTGCTGACTCCTGGGAATTGGGGAGCACAAAGCACTTTAGCATGTGGTGGAAGCAAAATTAAGCTGGTAAATGCAGGGAGGGAGCAAGTCACCCAAACCCTGGAGAACACTTGGTGTGGGGCACAGAGTGGGCTAGCAAGTACAGGTCAGCATATAGGGCAGGTAGTCCTGATGGAGGTTACTCCTAGTAGGCAGCAGTCCTCTAGCAAACCAGAGTCAGGAAGCAGCTAGAGAAGGGCAACAAACAGAAAAGCAATCCAGGGAGTCCTTTAGGCCACCCAGCCAGTGGCAGGCAGCAGGGCAACAGCAGAAGAGCAGTCCAGATGAGTCCATTGTGCAGCGCAACAATCCCTCTGACAGAGATTTATTCCCAGTTCCAAAAGTGCTCTCCCAACATGGGGTCAGGGCCCCTGTGCTTATACTCAAAATGTGTTTGATGTAGAAGTGACATCAAAAGAAACCTTAGAAGTGCCCAACACCACTTTCAACTCAGCCCTGGCTCCAAATGTACAGTAGGGGGTAAATCAGACCTTTGTGTGAGGGCAGGACACAGCCTATACTTATGTGAGTGCCCTCCGCCTCCCTCTCTCCCAGCCCAGAAAGACTATCAGTATGCAGATGGATGTAGGTGCCTCTCTTGTCACACCCAGCCCTTTTTGTGTTGTGGCAGTCTGTAAAGTATGCACATAGTGTAGCTGTCAACCAGGCCCAGATGTGGATTGGAGTCAGGCTGCAAAGCACAAAGGGGCTTATGTACAAAGAAATGGTGTGGCTCTCTGGCAAATTTAGCAGTGGTGAATTGCGTCATTTGAAAAATGCATGGATGTGCTCTATTTACAAGAATACAGCACACCCCAGTGCTTTCTCTTACGCTGGGGCTAAAAATGGCTGTCTAGCACCAACATAGACACCCCTGCACCACAGTGCAAGGGTGCCTGTATTGCAGGCATGATTGTTTATGTGCAAGAAGGGATTCCTTCCTGCACATAAACAATCAATAATGGCGATTTGCTACCTCTATGCGTGCTGAGTTCTGCTGCACACGTAGAAGTAGCAAATTGCCATTATTCATTGTTTTTGTACAGACAGGAACACCTTCTTAGACACAAAAACAGTAATTAATGTAGTTTTGCTCTTTCGTTGTGTGCTGCAGAATACAGCTCACATAGAAAAAGCAAAAACAAGGAGAAATAAAAGTATTTCTCCTTGTACGCCAATCTAATGCTGGTTTTTGCATGAAGTTCGTTTTTGCCACTGCCTTAGATTTACACATCCTTGTAAATCTGAGACAGTGTCAAAAAGCAATGGGTGTTGCGGTTAAACACCCACAGCAACACCCATTGCACACCTCTCTCACACAGATACCTGTGTGAAAGGGTGCCATATTTACAAAGCAGTGCAGGGCACTGGACCACAGGAACGTTGAAAAAAGTGACATTACGGTGGTGCAATCCCTTTGTACATATGCCCCATAGAGTTATAAGCACAAAGAAATGCCCACTTTCTAAAAGTGGTGTTTCTAAAATTGTAATAAAAAAAATCTGCCTACTCCAGAAAAAGCAAGGGAATTCCCAATGCTAGCCTATGGGAGAAGTATGCCTCATAGTAATGAGAAACAAAATAGGCTGTTTGTCACAATGAGGACCACTACCAGGACATGCCACACAATAAAGGCCCAAGTCCTCCCTCTTACTTGCATAGCACCCTGCCCATAGGGCTACCTAAGGCCTAACTTAGGGGTGACCTTTATGTAGTAAAAGGGCAGTTCAAAGCTTGGCAAGCAGTTTTAAATGCTAAGTCAAGGTGGCAGTAAACTGTGCACACAGGCCCTGCAGTGGCAGGCCTAAGACTGGTTTGAAAAGCTCCTTCTGTGGGTGGTGCAATCGGCACTGCAGGCCCACTAGTAGCCTTTAATTTACAGGCCTTGGGTACATGGGATAGCCCTGTATAAGGGACTTACAGGTAAATTAAATATGCCAAACAAATGTCAACTATTCATACCATGTTTACAGGAGAGAGCAGATGGACTTTAGCACTGATTTGCAGCGGTAAAGTGACCATAGTCTTAATGCCAACAAAAAGAGGGTCAGAAAAATCGGAGGAAGAAGGCAAAAGGTTTGGGGATAACCCTGTAAAAAGGGCCAGGTTTAAACAGAAAAATATTTCCAAAGTGTGTAGATCAGGATAAAAGGGAGAATCCAAAATTGTAAATGTAATTGATGATGCTGAAACTAGTGTAGAACATTCTGAATCTGATTGTGAAAGTTTGGTGTTGTATTTGGCTTGTGTGTTGATAGAGGGATGTGCATGTGAATGATAATTCAATGTACACAATAAATTGGACTTCTATTCAGAAACCATGTAGCTTGATTGGTGTGGGTGAGAATATGGGGAACATGATGGTCGGTTCTGGATCTCCATTTACCTTGATAGGTGTCAGAGACTGGGAAAAATTCAGAGATGTTAAGCTGGGAGATTCATCTGTAAGACCTGTAGCGTATGGTGGCAAGCCCCTTTAAGAGTTGGGCCAATTTAACACTATGGTGTATTTTAAAGGAAAGCAAACTAGCGCCACTATTTATGTTGCTAAACATTCATTATATTTGTTGGGGTGGTATGAACAATGTAATTTGGAGATAGTCTTGGATACCAACAATCCTGATCAAGTTCTTCTAAAATGAAATGTTTGCAGGTGTTGTCTGTGCAATGTTCTGAATGGGAGTCACAGTATCCTAGAGTCTTTACTGATATCTTGAGAAAAATTAAAGGTTTTAAGCACAATATTCTATTGAAGCCTAATACGACCACAGTGGTTCACAAAGTTAGAAGAGTGCCGCTTATGGTAAGGCAAGAGTTGCACAAGGAACTGGACAATTTCTGCTCTCAATGCATAACTGAACCCAATGAAAGCTCTGAGTAGTTGTCAACGGTGGTGTTGGCCTGCACACCAAATGGATCCCTGAGAAAATGTGTAGACCTGAGGTACTTGAATGGGAGGGTTTGGGTGGACAGTCATCCCTTACCTAATGTAACAGAGATGCTGACACAGCTCAAGGATGCCAAGGTGTTTACTACCCTAGATATGGCACTGGCGTATCATCAGGTAGTTCTTTATTATGATTCACATAATTTAACTTCATTTGTGACTCCAGAGGGTTTGTTTCACTTTAAGCACGTGCATTTTTGGCGTGCATCTGTGTCTGCAGTGTTCCAGCAATTGACGGAAATGTTGTTCACTGGAGTGAGTGGTGTAAAATTCTTCTGTGTTGATATTTTGATTAATACTGAGAACTAGGTGGATTATGACAGGAGATTTGCTCAATTTCTTTCTGTTCTGGAAGAGAGAGGAACCACCTTCAAGGCAGAGTAATGCAAGTTTGATGCCTCAAGTGTGGAGCATTTGGGGAGCATATTGTCTGTCCAGGGCACATAACCTAAATAGAAATTAATCAGAGCTTTAGTTAAAGCACCTGTACCCATTATGAAAGATCAATTGCAGTTCTCTATGGTTTTGTTGTCATTTTTTTCCTGCTTTATTCCCAGGGGTGCCAAACAAACACATCGTTTCTGTGCACTGATAAAGCAGTGTGCGAAATATGTTTGGAGCGAAGAGTGCATGGGAGAGTTCCAGCAAATCAAAAAGAACATCAGCACTGCCTTTCCCCTCAAACCTTTTCACACAAATGACCTCAGTATCATCATGACTACCACCAGCCAGTATGGATTCGGTGCTGTTTTGTTATAGAGGAGAAACAGAAAAGACAAGGTTGATGCATTTTCTAGTCATGGCTTGAAAGGTGCCAAGTCTTCTTTTTCTGTCATTGAATGTGAAGCATTGGCGTGGCGAGTTAATAAGGTGTAAATCATTACCTTCACTATCTGTGGGGCTTAAGGTTTGTGGTTCGAGTTGATCATAAGCCTTAGGTAGATTTCTTTGCCACTATTGGAGCCAGCAAGGCAACACCTAGAATAGCTCATTGGCACAGGTATTTGATTACTGTGTGGGATACATTCCTGGTAAAAGGAATATATTGCCTGACTGTCTAACTCATTTACTCTTACATGATGTAACTGAAAGTGTGATTATGGACGATGAACACATTGTGATTATTGAAAATGGAATTGCCACTAGTGGTGCTATTACAGAAGAAGAATTGGTTGATGCATTTGCTAAGGGTGAACTGTTAAAATAGGTCATGAGCTTTATTGGCAAAGGTTGGCCTACAACTAAGTGGCCAATTCTGAAGTTGATGCTTACAGACATGTCAGGGGAACTTTACATTCTCAATAACTGTTTGAGACATTTGGATGTGCTTATGCTTCCTAAATCTTTGCAGGATAAGGCTGTAGAGTTGGCACATGAAAGGTACATTGGCATGCGAGCTACAAAAAAGGAAGATTGTGAATTTTCTGGTGGCCTGGTCTGGATAGATCAATGGAAAATTCTGTGAGACAATGAGTAAGCTGTGCTATGAGTGATAAGTCTCAATTCACTGTGCCAAGTGAGGTGGAATCTGTACCTGTACCAGATAAGATTTGGTCAAATTTGGCCATTGACATTATAAGGCTTATTTGTGCCTGTGGGGGTCGCCGCAAATAGGGTATCATAGTGAAAGATTGTTATTCGCAGTGGGCCAGAGGTGAGTTTTGTGGATAGTATAACTAATTATCAGGTTATACCATGTTTTGAAACATTATTTTTTAGGGTGGGATTTCCTAAGGAAATGGTGAGCAACAAAGATCCACAGTTTTTGTCAAGGGGGTTTAAGAGTTTTTTGCAGGATTTGGGCATAAAGTACGTCAGAACATCATTGCACCAACTCATAAGTAATGGTTTGGTTGAGAGATGTAACAGGGTTATTAAGGAAAGCACACTTATCTTTGGTTAATAGTCTTCATTGGATGTGTGAACTGAGGAGGTTAATTGCGCCACTCCCAATTCTAACACTAAGCTTTCTCTTCTTGTGCTGTTGAAAGAAAGATCTCCTGGTACCAAGATGAATAGACCTTGGGTGATAAATGAGGGGGTATATTTGAAGCTGATCCATGATGTGACTATGAAACACCAAGGTGCTCTAAAACAGTAAGGGCGATCTGGTCAGAGTCAAGTTGCTACAAGTCAAGGATAGGGTGGATCTCAGTTCCTTGTTCCTAAGAGAGTAGTTCAAGAAATGCAGAAGTGCTGTGAGATTGGGAGATGGAAAATGTTGAAATAAGGAAAAGCTATCTCTGCAGAGACCAAGGGTGTCTAGGGAAGTGTGTGATGCAGATGTAAAGGAAGATATATGTGGAATGATGCAAGGAAGAATTTCAGGGAAAAGTTCTCTGCTAATTAAGTTTCAGTATTATGAGATGTCTCTAAATTTCATTTTAACATGCTTATTAGGGTGAGAGTAATTGCTAGTATATTTGCTTTATGTATTTAGTAATGTGATGTTAGAATTTCATATATACATGTATTTTAGTGTTAGATTAGTGTTTAGTATCTTTAGTTGTTTTATTTAATTTCGTTTAGTGTTAGTTTTTAGTTGTGTGTAAATCATTTTAGTCATTTGAAGGAGAAAGATGATTTGCATTCTATATGACATCACTCTGTTTATGATGTAAGGAATGTACTGTTGTCAACAGAGGGCAGATGCTGGTCGTCTTCTGTAGCCACTGGTGGCATAATTAGGGTCTCATTTACAAGAAAGTGCCACATTGCGGCACTGCAAGCCCTTTGGCTGAGCCACAGTGCATAACTTTCAAAGCACAGGGATGCGTCATATCTACAAGTATATGACGGATCCCTTTGCTCTCCCCTGTGCTGGCGCACAATTAGCTGCCATGCGCTGACGCAGGCACCCGTGCACCATGGTGCAAAGATGCAGGATGATTGTTTATGTGCAGGAAGGTGTCCCTTCCTGCACATAAACAATCTGAAATGGCGTTTTTAGCACACATAGAACTTGTAAAGCATCATTTGTTTTAATGTTTGTTTATGTGCAGGAAGGGACACATTTCTGCACATAAACAATCATAGGTGGTGATTTCCTCGTTCTATGTGTGCTGCAGAAGGAGGAAATAAAATGAGGAGAAATTAATACATTTCTCCTCGTTGCGCCTCACTACGCTTCCCCTGGGGAGGTGTAGCATTCAGAAGCATTTCCAGGTTTGCGATTTCTTATAAATCTGGAAATGTTTCAGGTTACATGGGTGTTTTGCATGGGAACACCCACAGCAACACCCATGGAATGCCACTTTCACGCAAAGTGCTATGTGTGAAGGGGCCGTATTTACAAGGACAGTAATAGTCACGCAGGGTGGCTCTTCCTGTCCTTGTAAATATGGGGCAGAAAAATGCGCTGCCGGTGCATCACAGAAAGTGACGCACTGGCAGAGCAACAGGCTTGTAAATAAGCCCCGCAGATGCTAAATAAATCACCTAATTTTCCTGGTGTAATTGGATATTTACTCCTGGGTCCAAACATTAGCTCAGAATCCTTCGGCCGGCAAAGTCTGGGCGATGTTGTGTGAGGTGGGTAAGGGGGCTGAGCACCAAGCCTGTGTAGTAGTCTTGATTCCACCTCATCCTCTTTCAGCCACAACTAGATTCTTTCTACTTATTTACCTCACTCTTGCTGGTTCTTTTACATTCCAGCTTTCTCCCTTTGGTCGCTGTTTTTAGGTCTTTCTTACCCTCTTTCCTTTGTCCTTTTGGGGTTTTCACTCTCTTGCTCTAGGTCATGGGTACTCACAAACTTTCTCTCAGGGGCCAAATTTACAGTGTGGTTTGTGGCCGAGGGCCGCACCGGTGGGAGCGGGGTCAGAGGGGGAGGGGAGGGGCTAAAGCAAAAATGTTGTGACCATGAGGTTGAACACAGGTCCCTGCAGCAGATGCCTTCTTCCACTGAGCACCAGACCCAGCGTACACAGATCTCTCTCTCTCTCTCTCACTCTCCCTCTCCCCCTCACTCCCCCCTTCATCCCCCTCTCTCCCTCTCTCCCCCTCCCTCCCTCTCCCTCCCTCCCTCTCCCTCCCTCTCCCTCCCTCTCTCTCTCCCCCTGACTCTCACTCCCTGTCTCTCTCCCCCGTCGCCCTCCCTCCGTCTCCCTCCTCTCCTTCTGTCTCCCTCCTCTCTTTCTGTCTCCCTCCACCCTGTCTCCCTCCTCCCCCTCTGTCGCCCTCCCTCTGTCGCCCTCCTCCCTATGTCTCCCTCTATGTCTCCCTCTCTGTCTCCCTCCCTCTGTCTCCCTCCCCCTCTGTCTCCCTCCCTCCCTCCGTCTCACTGTCTCCCTCCCTCCGTCTCCCTGTCTCCCTCCCTCCCTATGTCTCCTCCTTCTCCCTCCCTCCCTCTGTCTCACTCTGTCTCCCTCCCTCCCTTTGTCTCCCTCCATCTCCCTCCCTCCCTCTGTCTCCCTCCATCTCCCTCCCACTGTCTCCCTCTGTCTCCCTCCGTCTCCCTCCCTCCCTGTCTCCCTCTGTCTCCCTCCCTCCCTCAGTCTCCCTCCCTCCCTGTCTCCCTCCGTCTCCCTCCCTCCCTGTCTCCCTCCGTCTCCCTCCCTCCATCTCCATCCGTTTCCCTCCCTCCCTCTCCCCCCCTTCCCTCTCCCTCCGTCTCTCTCCCTCCCTCTCCCTCCCTCTGTATCCCTCTGTCTCTCTCCCTCTGTCTCCATCCCTCTCCCTCCGACTCCCTCCCTCTGTCGCCCTCCCTCCGACTCCCTCCCTCCAACTCCCTCCCTCTGTCACCCTCCCTCTGTCGCCCTCCCTCTATCGCCCTCCCTCTGTCACCCTGCCTCGGTCTCTCTCCCTCTGTTTCTCTCCCTGTCTCTCTCCCTCTGTCTCTCTCCCCCTCCCTCTCTCTGTCACCCACCCTCTCTCTGTCACCCTCCCTCTCTGTCTCTCTCCCTCCGTCTCCCTCTGTCTCCCTCTGTCTCCCACCCTCCGTCTCCCTCTGTCTCCCTCCCTCCGTCTCCCTCTGTCTCCGTCCCTCCCTCTGTCTCCCTCTCTCCCTCTGTCTCCCTCCCTCCTTCTGTCTCCCTCCCTCCCTCTGTCTCCATCCCTCCCTCTGTCTCCCTCCCTCCCTCTCCCTCCCTCCCCCCATCTCCCTCTGTCTCCCTCCCTCCGTCTCCCTCCCTCTCCCTCCCTCCCTCTGGCTCCCTCCCTCCCTCTGTCTCCCTCCCTCCGTCTCCCTCCCTCCCTCCGTCTCACTCCCTCCCTCTGTCTCCATCCCTCCCTCTGTCTCCCTCCCTCTCCCTCCCTCCCTCCGTCTCCCTCAGTCTCCCTCCCTCCCTCTGTCTCCCTCCGTCTCCCTCTCCCTCCCTCCGTCTGTCTCCCTCCCTCTATCTCTCCCTGTCTCTCTCCCTCTGTCTCCCTCCCTCTGTCTCCCTCCCTCTGTCTCCCTGCCTCCGTCTCCCTCTCTGCCTCCCTCTCTGCCTCCCTCTCTGCCTCCCTCTCTGCCTCTCTCGGTCTCCCTTCCTCTCCCTCCATCTCCCTCCCTCTGTCTCCTCCAGACTGCGCCTCTCTGTCACCCTCGGTCAACCTCTGTCTTCCTCCCTCTTCCTCTGTCTCCGTCTCCCTCCCTCCGTCACCCTCTGTCATCTCACCCCGTGTGTGTGTCAGCCCTCAGCCCGGACTGAGACAGCTTCCCAGCGTGCACACAGCCGCACTGAGACAGCTTCCCAGCACTCACACACAGCCCGCACCCGAGTACTTCACAGGTCTTTAAAAGACCATTTACATGTTAATAAAGCTTTGTTGTATTTCACCTCTTAGGCCCCTGCATCTCCACTTTGACAATCACTGGAATCCCCCGGCCCCCACAGAGCAGAGTCTCAGTCGGGCTGCTAACACTTTTTTTTAAAACACATGTAGGATATCTGCAAGGTCTGCGGGCCGCCAAGAAAGGCTTGCCGGACCGCTGGCGGCCCGCGGGCCGTACTATGAGTAACCCTGCTCTAGGTGAAAGTCTGATAAGGAAATACAAGTGACACCCCCTATCAAGAGTGCTGATGGGCTCCACCTGCATATGCTGGGTCACAATAAGCTCTTGAACAAGTACTGCTGTGCTTGCATTCAGTTAAGCACTGACCCCCATGCAGATTGAGTGGCTTTTGAGACAATTGCACTACCTTTCACTGTAGCCAGTAGGTTGGCTGCCTTTGAGGAGGGTTAACTGATCTCTCCACAGGCAGGTGTAGTGTATCACTGCACTTACATGGGAAGGGATTATGAGGGTAGGCTGGGAATCACATTCTATATCCTTCAATGCACTCTCAGGGGCCCACTCATTGTGCAGCAGGTTGTTGGTGATGCAGGGGTTTTTTGTGTTTCACAAGAGTATGATTACATCTTCACCCACAGCAGTATTTACTCTTGCATTACATTCATTGCATGGGCTGACTCATCCATACAAATGAGGGACCACACTCTCCAGATCGGATATGCACAACATTGATGCCCGCAAAACCTGTATCACAGAAAGTGAAACAGAAATATATGTGGCCACTTCTGTGGTTATATTGTCCACTGGGGTTGCAAGTAACAGACAGAACAGTTCATGGTGCTGATCCAGCAGGTTACCAACCTCAGGTACTCAAACACCATATACTTACCTGGGCCCATAAACACACATTCACATAGGCTAGTAAATACCGCTGGGGGTCAATTTTTTATTAATGCCGTTTATGAGATTAGTTACCTGTTAGATTTAACTAATCTTTCACTGATCAAAAAGTTGTTTCCTCTGGTCAATGGCCCTTTTAGTTGGAACTAGTTGAGGTGAAATGACATCAGTGATATTTATATTCCTTACCATTCTGAAATAACCACAGACTCGGGTGAAGTTTTAAATGTTTATCTAGTTAGTTCATATGAGCCAAACAAGAATACAGTACAAACTCGGTTTCTCCAGGGAAGAAAAGTCAATTAATTATTTACTCTGTGACCTATATTAAATTGATATTTCACAATGACGGTAATTCAGAAAGGAGAGAATAGAGAGAGGAGCACAATGACATACTACACAGAATTATAGTTACCTAGGATGTTGTGGAAACCAACCCCTTGGCCAAGGATCGGGGAGAGTCCGCTCGAAAATATCAGGTGACAAAGACTTCAGGACAGGTTTACAGGACAGGTTTCAGGGCAGGATAGATGAACTCTTCTAGATACGACGCCTGATTCGCACCCCTCTCTGACATTATCTTCCTCCTCGATTCATCCGCTATATTCTTCTATTATGTGCCTCCTTGATTCTTTCACGATCTTCTTCTATTAATTGGCTCAAATTCTAAGTCTGGAAATTGATTCTTCTTCAGCATTTATTCAGCTCTCGGACAGCATCCCGGTCTCTCAGCATCTCGGCAACACGAGCTTAACTAACTAACTAAACTACCTCAATTATATCTTTCTAATGGCATGTACCACTCCTTAATGTTTCAGTTTCATAGAAGCCCTAATTCTGATTGGACAGGCAAGGGGGGATAATCATCACACCATGCTATGATTAATAATTTTCTTTAGTTTTTTGTTCAATGTTCCCAGCCCTTAAATCTTATTCCCAAGCTTTATTTCTCACCCGTATTCACATCTTTATTAACAACAATGTATACATTTGATGTTCGCTTTCATTCAGCTTTCAGGATGTCCATCAGGTTCCCCGGCCATGTATCAATGATGGCCTTGGACGAGTTTCAAGCACTGCATGACGGCTTCTCGGCTTGTTATTACTGCGCCTGTGTGGGGGGTCATATGCTTTATAACCATTAGCATCACTCGGAGGCCTAAATACAAACTAGTAGAGAAGTCAAAAGAAAACATGTTAAATTCAAAATGAAATTATTTCACTGTATACCACCTATCTCTACTCTAACCCCATTTTCTTATAATAGCTCTCCCTGTATTAGCATTTAGTACATAGCATGTTTTAGTTTCAGCAAGGCAGATGCTTAGCATGTGAGCTTTCAAGCAGCCATATTAGATGCTTATGCGCAGCTACAGAAAATTCCCTCCAAGCGTAAGACCATCATACTGCGTAGATGCAGTTGACACATGCACAGTACAATTTCCCGCATTAGCAGCCATTTTAAGTCTCACTCGGGTTACTTGTTAGTAAAACACATATGCAAGCCTCATCTTACTAAAAATGTAATGAGGTGCATGTTAATTTACACAATACTTTATTACTACAGTGTTATGAGTTATATCAGAGGATTGCATCCAAGCAAGTCTCTTTTATACGAGTCCTTGCTCCATCAATCCCCTCTCTGATGGCATTTGTGCCATCACAAAATTACCCATCACCAAACCAGATGCCAACTTTAGCATAGCTCAATCCCTTGCCAGTCTTTTCAGTTCCTTCTTCATTTTTATCTTTTAAGTTTTTCATCTTTTTGTATAGCTTGCCTTTCATTTCTTCTAATTGAATTTCTTCATACTTTTTTTTCTTTCCCTTTTCACTTACTTCATATCTCTTTCCTTTTCTGCAACATTTGTGCCATGTCATTATTACTAAGACTATTATTATTACTCCAAGTATAAGTAATATTATTTGACCTATAAGACCTTTGCCTATATTAATAAACCAAGTACCTATTGAAGTAAGACTATTTGTTAGTTTCTTCCTTACACTATCAACTTCCAGTGGTTTCAAATCTTCTTCCAGTTTTGAAATATTTTTTATGTACCTTCCGATTTCAACACTTTTATCAGGAATATATGTGCAACAATGTTGCGCTTTCAGCATTTTACAGACTCCACCCTCTTTTGCCAGTAATATATCAAGAGCAAGTCAATTTTGCAAAACCATTGATCTAATTGCAACCATTTCTGTATTGATCATCAAGAATCCTCCAGCAGTATCAGTCAATAGACGATCAACCTCTGTAGATAACTGACAAATTTTACGTGAATTTAAAATCACTTCCACTGAAGGTATCAATGCACTGAATATGTCACCTACTATTTCTGCAAAACTAGCTCTTTTCTTACGTGTTAGTTCGTTTGTGTTTTCATTGCTTCCAGTGATTCTTTTTACATGATAGACTTTAGGGAATACTATTCCAAAATAGCAACTCCCATATCATCGTGCAGGCAACCTAAAATTAGCTTTATTCCCACACACTTAATAGACTCCAGGAAATACTGGATCTGTTCCCCCTTTTAGTCCCCATCCTCCAATTACCAAAAAGTTATGTTCATATTCACTGGAACCAATAAATACATTGTTATAGTAAGTCTTGAATCTATGGAGGCAGATCTTCCCTCTCTTCTCAAAATCTAGGGACATCGCAGCATGAGTCTTGCCAGCCGTATAAATTCCCTCTTTCTCAGTCCATTGAGGAATCTGAGGTGTCTTTTCAGACGCCTTTCTTTGGAAGTCCTGTCTCCTTACCTCCACTAAATTCAAAAATATGTTTCTTCTTCGTGTAATGAACATGTTAGGTTGTTTTTGTGTGCTTCTGCTATATCTATTGTCTTGATATTTAAGAAATATTCACCCATAAGCTGTGCATCTTTAGTACTAAGAACTAGATGCATACTCTTACGAATAGGAACCTCTGAAAAAATCACATCTACGTTAGAATAATAATACTGTAACTTTCCTGTCCTATAAAATAAGCTTGATAAAATACCACATGAAATACCATATGTAAACGGTAAATGGTGATATGTGACACCTTCTGCTACTGATGCTGGTAATTTCATACATACGTAACAATCACTAACCTCCATAGTGTGTACATATTGAACTAATAACTTTGTGAATACATTTAAAGCAGTGTCATTATTTGTCACAGTGTGATGTAAGTCTACCTCATCTGGTGCTTCTGATTCTATTCTATTTCCTTTTATGTTAGCTACCTTTCCATTAGTGTCTGTGTTATTTTTCTTTTCTGTTGCCATCAAATAAGGGATGGTTATTGTTAATATTAACCAAAATATGAGTATTAAAATTATGCTACATATACATATTCTAAAACATTTCTTTATACAATTTCGTTTTTGTCTTCCAGTAACCCTATCATCAGCCATTTTAGTCGAAGAAGATGTCTCCTCTTTTCTTTGCTTTATTTTATGACTTTTGTTTATTTGATCTTCAAGGAGGTCTCACTTCTCCCCCATCAATCTGTTCAACAATTATTTCTTCTTCACTTTCTTCATTCAAATCTAGGTTTTCAAAATCTTCAAGAATCACATAGGTCCATTCAGGACCTTTCAACTTATTGTTCAAAATTCGCAGTCCTTGACTCATTCGCTGGAGTTTTGCAATCAATTCCCCAGACTGACTAGAGATTTCATTTACTTGTTCAGGTTCTTCACTTATTGTCTTTAATTGATATTTTAATCTTTTAACACCACCTGGCCAATTATCACCTCTTCTGACCTTTTTGGCTTGTACTGCACTTTCACTTTCCTCGTCTCTTTCAAGTATTCTTTTATTTTCATTATGTTGTGGCACAATTTGATTATCTTCATCTTCAGAGTCCCTCTCTAACTTTCCTTGTCCAGGGCTTATTTTTGTGACATCATCTGCCTGAACGTGTTCTTCTTCCTCTATCTGGTCCTGTTCAGGCCTAATTTCGACTTGTTCTTCTTCCTGAACTTGTACTTCTGATCCTAACTGGTCTTACTGCACTTTGTGTTTCTGCAGACTGAATATGTGTTTTTCTAGTCCTGACTGTCCCTCCTCAGATTCGTGAATGTTTTGATTCACCTCTGTCTGAGTATATTTTTCTCTCCTTGCCTGGTCCTGCTCAGGGTCTCCAACAGTTTCATTCGCCCTTTCCTTAGCTTGTTCTTCTACCCCTGTCTGATCCTCACTAGTTTCCTGCCTTTCTAGTTTTGTTTTGCTTCTTGTTTTAATGATCACTTCAGGTATGTCAACCACTGGTATCCAGTCTTCCTGACTTGTGCTTGGTTGCTCCTGATCAGCTACTTCAGGATCTGGTATTCTAGATCCTTCAGCTGCACAGCCTTCAGCGGCCTCAACTGAAGGAGTTAGTTGAGGTCCCTCTTCGTCAGGAGCTGGAACTCTTTTGGTATGACTGGCATGGATCCAGTTAGGTATACCTGCACATTTCACTGCTGTTGTTGTGACCAGTATAACCTGATGTGGCTTATCCCACCTGGGTGCTAGGCACGACTCTCGGGTGTGATTCTTCACCACTACCCAGTCTCCGGGATCCAGATCATGTGCTTGATTCGGCTGCCTGGCAACTGCGTCTTCTCTGACCTGATGAGAGACAGAACTCACTAGGTCAGCCAATCCTTTACAATAGTCTAATACCAGATCATCAGTTATATTCAACCGTTTGTGTCCAGGAATAAATGCTTGTCTCATTGCTCTTCCCATGAGAATTTCATGGGGACTCAATCCTGTGTTTCTGTCAGGAATACTTCTGAGTCCCATCAGAACAAGAGGTAATGCATCTGGCCATTCCAGTGAAGTGGATGCACACACCTTTGCCAGTCTTATTTTGATTGTGCCATTCATTCGTTCCACCACTGGGCGATAAGTACAGTGCAGTTTTTGCTAAATTTGAAATGCTTCACAGATTAATCGAATTATTTCATTATTAAAATGAGATCCTCTATCTGATTCCAAAGTTACTGGAAAACAAACCGTGGAATTAGCTCCCTTAACAGCAGTTTGGCAACTGTTATGCTGTCATTCCTCCTAGTTGGGTATGCCTCCACCCACTGGGAAAACAAACAAACAATAACAAGGACATACTTCAATCCCCTGCAGGGTGGTAATTGTATGAAATCCACCTGCAACCTTACAAATGGTCCTTCTGCTTTTCCAATTCTTCCCCAACTGACCACAGTTTTCCTGCCTGGATTTATTTGTTGACAGGTTAAACATCGCTGGCAAAGGCTCTCTGCGACGCCCTAAACTTCGGATTATACCAATCTTGTCTAAAGAGCCTGATCATGGCATCCCTGCCTACATGTGTGTCTCAATGATACATTCTGGCCATTTGTGAAAGTAAACAATCTGGCATTACTGGCCTACCATCTAGATAAATCCATGCATCATCCTCTGTTCTCCTCTGGCATCCTACTTTTATCCACTCTTCCTTTTCACTCAGTTCCACTTCATCCTACAGTTGTCTTACTTCCTCCCATGTTTCTATTCCTGAGAGTAGTATAAGTTGGCATTTGATTCCAGTTGTTTCAATTTTCCTGTTTGGTGCCATTTTATTCCTGACACAGTACTGGGCAACTTGGTCAGCATATCGATTATCAGCTACCGCATAGTCATCTCCTGACGGATGTATGTCGTTACAACGCACACTTTTACAACGCATGCACTTACAACGCATTTTTTACAACGCAACATCCACTACAACGCATTCCATTACATCGCATGACACTACAACGCATTTTTAAAAACTACCTTTACAACGCATTCCATTACATCGCATACTACCTTTACAACGCATACCATTACAACGCATAATATTACATTGCATTTAAGGTAAGTATTAGATAGTATAGGGGTAAAATTACTATTCTTACTCCAGGGGGTGTAACAGTAGGGTAAGTGTTGGATAGTATGGGGTAAAAATTACTATTCTTACTCCAGGGGGTGCAACAGTAGGGTAAGTGTTGGATAGTATAGGGGTAAAAATTATTATTCTTACTCCAGGGGGTGCAACAGTAGGGTAAGTGTTGGATAGTATGGGGGTAAAAATTACTACTCTAACTCCAGGGGGTGCAACAGTAGGGTAAGTGTTGGATAGTATAGGGGTAAAAATTACTATTCTAACTCCAGGGGGTGCAACAGTAGGGTAAGTGTTGGATAGTATAGGGGTAAAAATTACTATTCTAACTCCAGGGGGTGCAACAGTAGGGTAAGTGTTGGATAGTATGGGGTAAAAATTACTATTCTAACTCCAGGGGGTGCAACAGTAGGGTAAGTGTTGGATAGTATAGGGGTAAAAATTACTATTCTAACTCCAGGGGGTGCAACAGTAGGGTAAGTGTTGGATATTATGGGGGTAAAAATTACTAATCTAACTCCAGGGGGTGCAACAGTAGGGTAAGTGTTGGATAGTGTAGGGGTTTTAATGTAATGGTATGCGTTGTAATGGTATGCGTTGTAAAGGTAGTATGCGATGTAATGGAATGCGTTGTAAAGGTAGTTTTTAAAAATGCGTTGCAGTGTCATGCGATGTAATGGAATGCGTTGTAGTGGATGTTGCGTCGTAAAAATTGCGTTGTAAGTGTAGTGCGTTGTAATAGTTGCGTTGTAAAGGTTGTTCACCTCTCCTGACTAATGAGCAGCACATTTGACCACCACCACTTCTTTTTGGCAATTGTATTGCTTCCAACAGTTCTTTCACAAATTTTCCATTTTTAATTGGGGATCCTGAAGAAGTCATGAAATCCTTCTGTATCCAGAGCTGGCCAAAGTCATGCACAACCCCGTAACCATACTGGCTATCAATGTAAATGGTTACTTTCCAGTTTTTCCCAATTTTACATGCTTTAACTAAAGCTGTCAATTTGGCTACCTGTGCAGACTTGACTCCTGGTAAATAGGATGCTTCAACTATTCCAGCCAATGTGCATATAGCATAAGCAGCACTTAATCCTCATGCACGAGCCATCTACAAATAGCTCATGTTCAGTTTCTTTCAGGAGCTCCTCCTGTATGTCTGGACGGGGCTTGGTGCATAATTCAGTAACGTCCAAACAGTCATGCTCGACTTCATCTCTCACTTCTTCCCCACGTACATCTGGTAATAAGGTAGCTGGGTTAAGTATAGTACACCTGACCACGGTCACGTTTTCTGCTCCTAAAATGATTCTTTCGTACTTAGTCATTCGACTAGGGGTAAGGTACTGCGTTTGAGTTCTTGTTAGAAGAATCTCGACTGAATGTGAAACATACACTTTTACTGGGTGTCCCATTACAATGAACTCACTTTGTTCTAGACTCGTGCATGTAGCAGCTACTGCTTTTAAACAACCAGGTAATGCTGACGCTACAGGGTTCAAGGTAGCAGAAAAATATGCTACTAGACGTCTCATCAAACCATGCCATTGGGTTAACACTGAAAGGGCACAATTTTCTCTTTCACAACAAAAGAGTGCAAATTCTTTTGTATAATCTGGCATACCTAGAGCTGGAGCTTCACACAAACAATTTCATAATTTTACAAAAGCTTCCATGCTTTTATCATTCCAAACTACTGGGTCCTTTGCCAGCTTACGTGTCATTTGTATTAGGGGTTTGGCTAACAAAGAGAAACCTACAATCCTCTGCCTACAATATCCCACTATGCCAAGAAACATCCTTATTTCTCTTTGAGTTAGTGGTAACTGCATTTGCTTTATTATTTTTATTCTTTCAGGGGTCACTTTTCTCACTCCTCTTTCTATTTGGTGTCCTAAAGATTTGACTCGAGTTCGACAAAACTGTAATTTTTCTGGAGATACTTTGTGTCTCCCATCCGCCAAATAATTTAACAAGGCAATTGAATCAGTAACACAATCATCCTGCGACTTTGAAGTTATTAACAAGTCGTCGATGTACTGGACTAGAACTGATTTTCTGGGCATCACTAAAGTTTCTAGACACTTCTTCAAAATTTGATTGAATATTGATGGACTTTCTGTGTATCCTTGAGGAACTTGATTCCAGACTAAGATACGGTCCTCAAATTTAAACAAAAAAAGGTATTGGCTGTCTGGGTGTAAAGGAACAGAAAAGAATGCTTGACATAAATCAATTACACTAAAGAATCCTGCATTCCATGGTATTTGATACAGAATCACTGCTGGATTTGGCACTACGGGACAACATGGCACAACAATTTTATTGATTTTTCATACATTTTTTAACTATTCTGTATTTTCCGCTAGGTTTCTTAATGCCAATAATAGGTGAATTACAAGGACTGCTCCATATTTCTTTTAAAATACCTTTTTTAACCATACGATCAATTTCTGCAGCAACACCTGCTTTAACTTCGGGGTTCATTTTGTATTGCCAGGTATTTGGGTAAACTGCACCTTCCTTTACAGTCACCTTCACTGGGTCTACATTTGTCAATAACCTTACTTCCTTTCCAGTGAAATCCCACACTTCTGGATTCACCGTGGTTCTTAATTCATCTGGTAAATCATCTTTTGTCATCATCTCATATATTTTGTCTACCTCTGTGCCTTGTTTTGCCAGCATTATTTGATAGACACCGTCTTCATCAGGGGTCTGAATAGCAAATTGTGCAATTCACTTTGCACAGTCAGTCTCTTCCTAGAACATTTACTGGACTAGAATCGCAGACTACAAATTTGTGCATCTCTCTGAAATTGCCAAGGCGCACCTCCATGGGTTCTGTGATTGGGGTTCTAATCTGTTTCTTTGTAACGCCTACTAAGTGGATGGCTTCTACCGAGAGGGGTTGGTTTGGGATGTCTGCTGTTATCACAGTAGAATGGGTAGCACCAGTGTCCAATAAAAAGGTAATATCTTTTCCTTCTACCTTCCCATCAATATATGGACCTAACTGATCTACCGGTAAGGATGCGCCAAGTACGCACTCCTCTTCCCCTCCTCTCAGCAAAAGAAACTGTGAAGTTACAAACATTTTCTTACCACTTTCTCCTGCAAATCCGGTGTCCAAACTGTATTTTGTCTGCTCATAAAATTTGGCATAGGGGCAGGTGGCAACTGACTCTGTGGATTTACAACCTGCTGCGGTTGACTCATTATCACCTCATTCTGCGTCTGTTGATTTAAATTTTGACTTGGCCCATTATTATTCTGAATATTTTTACACTCATTCTTCCAATGCCCCAATTTTCCGCACCTGTGACAAGGACATTTCTTCTTTGCTTCCTCTCTACTCATCCGTCCCCATTGTTATCATTCTGACCCTTGTCCTTTCACTTGATCATCATTCTGACTATTTAATTTTTGTTCTTGATGATCTGCCAATTTTACTTGTGCCCACATTACCTTTTCTTCCAACTTTTTACCTCTATTATCAATGTCATCTCCGCAATACTTGGCATATTTTAAAATTTCATCAATAGGTTTTGCCTACCAGCACAACATGTGCTGCTGAATCATCTGCGAGATTTCGGGTCTTAAAGCAGACACAAAACGATATACAAAATGTCTCATGCCCTTGTCTCCGATATTCTCAAATCCGATATACTGCTTGAAAACCTGTAACAGACGCTCATAATAGGCATGTACAGTCTAATTTATTTCTTGTGTTGTTCTATCTATTTTTATCCAATCTGTTTCTTTTGGTGGGATATTCCCTTTCAAGAAAGTGATCACCTGGTGATATTTCTTCATTACCTCCTCTGAAGGGGGTCCTGTTTTCTCATCTCTCGGGTATTCTTCACTAGGCCAATCAACTGTGATATTACATTCTATCCATAAATCAACAGGCACCACTATGTCAAATAGACCATCCAAATCCTTCAACAAAACCTTCGAAACCTTCACAAGCCTTTCAACCTGCCAGTACCATTCAATGGGTTTTTCTCTTACTTTTGGGAAATCATTAGTAAATTATAAAATATCTTGTTGAGTCCAAGGAACATCCACATATCCTCCTCCTGGAACTTCTCTCATTGGGCACAATCTTTCTACTTTTCCAGATTCTTTCAAGAAGAATTCAGATGTTGTTTGATTTGCCTGTGCTTCTTCTTTTTTCCTCATCCACCTAGCTTTCCATTTGTCTAAATCTCCCCATTTTTGTAAAATGATAATTAGTTCCTTAATCTGTAATTTTCTTCCGGACACATTCATATTTTCCAAATCTTTATCAGTAAATTCTGCTCTATATGGCTTCTGTAGTACTTTTGATCTCCCTATTTCAATCCCCATTTCAGAGGCAAGATCTGTCAATTTCTCATGAAATATCTTCGTGTTTCTAGTGATACTTCTACAAATGAACAGTACTTCTTCCTCACTGTAAGCATTTAGTCTATCTAATCCAACATTTCCAGCTATCATTTCTTCCAATTCTACTTTCAGTTTGTAAATATCTAAAATCTTCATTGGTTGTTTTGGTTTATCCATCCCCTGTGCCCATCTCTCTAATTCTTCCGGGGACACTATTGTAGCAGTTTTAGTTCCTGTCGATGTTTCTAAACGTATCTCTTTTGAACAGCTAGGTGTAACTCTTATTGAGGTCTCATTAATTTGTCCTCTTCTCGGTAAATCCATTAGTGAAATTACCGAATAACATTCACTGGCTTGATCATCAATTATTATATTTTCCTTTCTAGGTTCAATGGTAGGAGTTGTCATGACTGGTTGTTTGGGACTGTTCGCTTTATCCCCATACAATGGAACAACAGGACCTATAGTCACTGGGATAGTCAATGCTTCACGGTATGTATGCAATTTGGTTATTTTCTGTATTAATTCTTCTCTATTTTTATTTATCGCTTCTCTTTCCTTTTCCTAAAATACCCTTCCATTCATTGAATCATGTATCACTTGTTGAACCAAAGGTGTTCCTAAAACAGGGGCACTTGGGGTAGCTCTACTTGGTCCTTCCTGATATGGTGGAGGATTTTTCGTTAGGATGTCCTCCATAAACTCATCTTCTGATTCCCCATAACCTGTCCTTGTCAAATGCTTAGTTTTCCCTGTACACTTGCTCCCTGACTGTTCTTCAGCCATTAATACAGGATGCAGTCCTTCCATAATCATTGCTTGTCTCCATTGTTTCATCTGGCTCTCTTGTGAATCATGCATTTGTCTAGAAAAAAATCCCCTATAACTCCTACTACTTCTGGATCTGTCGCGCTCAAATGCCTCAGTTTCCCATTCTTCTAATGCCTCATATTGTGTTAATCTAGGATGGGGCTCTAATTCATTCATCCGCAATCATAATTATGAAGAATTCTCCCATTGAACGTACCATTTTCTGGGAGAGCTAACACTCCATCAGTTTTATTGTATTGTATCCAATTTTCTAACCACACACAGGAATGGTAGCCTCTCTCCATCATCATAAATGAGGCAGGTGTCTTCGGTGGAGGAATAAGAATTCTCTCTCTAGTCTTAATGGGTTTATCTTTTTTGAAATAATTTTTTTCTTTTTCCCGTACATTTTAGGTGATGATCTTTTTATATATTCATCTCTTGCAAATCTGAAATATCTCCTGTCTGAGCGATTCCCTATTAATGTCGGATAGTACTTCCACATACAACCAATTTGATTCTTACTCACATTCCGAGTTTCGATCAATTCCAGCGCAGCTTTTATTCTTTTTGGCCAATCCAACTCAGGCTCACACTATTCGTCTAACCAATACTAGCGCGGCCTTTCTGTGACATCAGTATCACTCCTCACTACTGATCCCTCCTTTACAAATTCGCGTCAGTCACACACCCGCTGTTTCAGCCAATCCAAGCGCGGCTCTCTGTGACATCAGTGCAACTCCGGCAACTGACCCTCCCTTCACACAAAGTAACACAAAAAACGTATTTTCTTACAACTTTTCATAAGATCTTCATTAATAACAACATAAAAACATTCACTACTCTGTCTGTTCCGCTAAAACCAAAGGACAGCTGATTTATTTTGCTACGAGTAAAACCTTCCGCTTACTCTTCACACACTGCGAGTAAAGCCTTCCGCTTACCCTTCACTCAAGCTCCAACGAACCTGTTACTCCTTCGATGTAACCCTTTCTAGGTGATATAAGACCAAAGTTTCACCAGTGAACTCTTTTGCTATCAATTACTCTCACTTTTACACAGAAAATAGTCCCTAATTTAACACTGCCAGCCCTACCTACCTTCTCAGGGTTATTCCAACAGACGAGTAACCTCACTGCAGTGTGGCTTCCATTCGCCACCCGCTATATGCTTCCCGAGAATTTCCAGACAACATAAAATATAACACAAACGGGTTTGTTAAAACATTAATTAATAGTCACTAATCACCATACTAGTCAATAAAAACCATAGCTTTGCTACCAGAAAACTGATCCAGCGGGTTACCAACCTCAGGTACTCAAACACTATATACTCACCTGGGCCCATAAAGACACATTCACATAAGCTAGTAAATACCGCTGGGGGTCAATTTTTTATAAATGCCTTTTCCGAGATTAGTTACCTGTCAGATTTAACTAATCTTTCACTGATCAAAAAGTTCTTTTCTCAGGTCAATGGACTAGTAGATGGTGAAATAACACCAGTGATATTTATATTCCTTACCATTCTGAAATATCTACAGACTCGGGTGAAGTTTTAAATGTTCATCTCGGTAATTCATGTGAGCCAAACAAGAATGCAGTACAAACTCTGTTTCTCCAAGGAAGAAAACTTGCACCAAGTAACCCAGATAAGATGTTACCATTTTAGGTTTTTCCTGAGACAGCGAATGTGCTGTCATTGTGAAATCTCTTGTAAAAACAAAAAAAACCTCATCATTGGTTGATTTCAACATCACTCTCATTTCCTTGCGTTTTATTGGTCAGTGCCTCATGCTTCCATTTTCTCATTGTGTCTTCCTTTTTTCCATGAAGCATGGAATTCAGTAGTTTCCTGTCTGCGGGGATGTCCTTCCACTTCCTGAAGGCTTGCAGAGGTACTGTTTATTATTTTAACCCATCACTCCAGAAGAGCGCATACTCCTCCATGCCTCTTTCACCCCCTCTCCCATCCATGTTGCTTTCTCCTGCCCCTCCCACCCCTTCCCACATGTTTGCTGTTTGTTTCCCATCCTTCCCACTGACTCAAGCAACCTTCTTGCTTGCTAAATTTGTACCACCCCTCCAGCTTCATCATTGCTTTCCCCATCCCTCCCACCCCACGACTTGCCCTGTCCCTCCCACCACCCCTGCTTCATCCTTGCTTGCCCCACCCCGCTCTGCCGCCAGGCGTCTTTCTTCTTTGTGTCTCCCAGCCATCAGAAAAAAAAGTTCTAAGACACATGTTACAACAGTTTTTTGTTGTTACTTTCCTATGTACCACCCACCCCCTGTCGCGTCCCTCTTTCTTCACTCTTGCCTGCCTCCAGGAAAAATGTGCTATGATCTGGCCAGCACTAGCAGCATCATAGCACTTTTTTTTTTTTTTACTTTAAGCCATGTTGCACAGCAGCAGGTGCTACTGTGCAACATGACAAAGCCAAGATCTCACCTATTGGCTGTGCCAATGCTTGTTTAGATTTGTAATGCATTGTAACTTTGCATTAGGTCTATACTGTAAAACACGTCTGTGAAAAGGTTTTGAAATCCTAAACATTCACCTGAGGCTGCCTACCTAAGCATCCTATAGAATTCAGTTTTAAGCCTAAAAAAGTCGTTATGGTAGACAAGCCCTCCCTCATTAATAATGCAAAGAAGGCACTTAAAGAACTAGATAGGTTGATGAACCTCAATAAGTACCAATAAAACTAGCCCTACTGCCATGGCCCCAGTAAGAGAAAGTCATCAAGATAATGTATGATTCCAATGGAGTAAACAAATTATGTTGCTGTCCACTTGAAAATGCGATTTAATACTTCAAAATATATATAATATGAAACAGCAGATGGATGTGCAACTGATGAAATATTACCAACTTCTAAATTGATCACGATACACCTGATAGCTGATTGACCTAATGTTAAATTTGCGAATCGGATGCTATCCCCTAGTGTCTGCACTTTAGTAATTCCGTGATTGAAACAACATTGGAGCATTTAGCTTATAGGAGACAGTCTAAGCTATCATTGAATTTAAGTCCTACTGGAAAAGAGAGATGACATTTACTGTCCTTAGTCGCTCTCTCTTGGGGTCAGGGTCTGTCCGGAGGTTCCATCTAAACTGGACAATATAAACACTTTGTACATTATTTTGAAAGCCATCTACTTTTTAGACATAAGGATAGAACTTTGAAACCATCTCAAAATGTTGAAACCATCTCTTAAAGGACCTATAATTATGTGCTAATTGGTCAGATGGTGTGATAATATGGAAAGATATAAAACCTTCAACTGGTGAATTACTTTGTTGGCTCATTATCCACACTTTTCTTTTATAAAATATTTTGTTATGACTGACCCAAGAATGTGTAGGTATAACTGAACCGGAACATTGTCTTCTTCGCTTAGAGCATGCTGTTTTATTGAACCATCCAACAAATGGATTTCATTTCACTCTGCTTTGAACCCTGAGGACTACCCAGACTTCCATGTGCTAACACTCATTCATAGTTCCTCGAATCATAACTTGACACCTCTATGGACCTGCATCAGCTGTGGTCAGCTGCCTTTCAACTGTCAGAATTTCACACCTTATTTCAACTTATTTTTTTTTGAAACTTTGAATATTGAACATTGTGCAAAAAGTGCATGGGGCGCAATGGATATTTGCACCCGTTTTTTCTCCCCGACGCACTTTGACATTTACACAGTAGAGGCAGACCGGCTGTCTCAAACAGAGGACAGAATTTCACTGATGCTCTCTTCCCAGTGCAGGAACAACCTCACCCCTGCACTGGGATAAGACATTTGCAGTGGTATGACACACTGTACTACTCTGCATCTGGTGCAAAGACTTAAGCGTGCATCATGGCAGAGAGTGGGACAGTGTACCATATCCATAAAGCTTCTCCAATTGTTCCATTAAGGGTTGAGATCTCTCACATAATACTAAGAAGTATATGGGCAACCTGTAATAGATTGTGATATGGACTCAACTTTTTTTTAACAGGCTCATCCTACCTCTCTGCTTTTGATTTGTCTTCTGTGGTGCCTTTATAAACTATGATTATGTTATCATAGTATTCTGCCTTCCAGATCTCTTACTTTCCTTTTACGGACAAAGTCCAAATTTGACAACATGAAGAAGATAATTTACTGGGCAATATAGAGACATTGCTTTCAAATATGATTGATCTAGTAAACATTCCCTCATTGCATGGAAGTTGTCAAATCTCTTTATGTGGAAGCTGTGATAAAAGGATTGAGCTATCAGGAAGCAACTAGTTCAGGACCCTTAATTGTTCTCCCTGTATGACGTAGGATTTAGAAGTGTGATTTTTTTAGCAAATGCAGGGGTACGTTTCGGACTGAAATTTCACTCACTGGCATAGCGTAACATCTAGTGAGGACAGAGCCATTGCATGTCAAATTTTGATACAGATTGCCAAATTACTCAAAGTAATCGTGGCAATCAAAGTGATCAAAACCCAAACCTTGATTATCAAATTTACTGGATGATCCCTTCTTTGGAGAGAAGAACCTTTAAGGGAGGCAATCTCAATAAGAGCTGGAAGGACTGGTATGCATTTTGGAGAATCCTCCTTGGTGATTTTGAGTTGACATTAATGCCCATAGGAATCCCTTTGCACTAAAATTAATTACAACCTTGACATTAGCCACTTCTGCCTGCATTATGCCTCCATTGGTGATAGATGGGAGCCCTATGTTTATTACTGGGTTTTGAGACCCATCACAAGGGGGAAAACTTGTTGATCCAGAATCAATACCAGTAATGGCCATGCCAGTGGGCTTCATGCACTCCTACCCTCAAATGGCCCCCCTACATTGGTGACCTAAATTGCCTATCCCTACAATGAAAATCCCCTAGATTCTGATGCTGAAGACTACACAGTTTGTTCTCTTACTCCCGCAGTCCCACTGTGTCCTTACTGTAAAGCATTACCAGACACAATAGATGATATGTAGATACCTCCACACCCTTCTAACAAAACCCACCCATTTCCTTGGCGTCTGGTTAAATAGAAAATAGGAGCTAGCTAGGAGTGGTTTCTGGATGTGCATCAGCTTCACAATAACCCTGCCATATGCCACGTGATCATTGTTCAAGGGACGTGTCCTCTTGCAAAGGCTTGGCTCAAACATTATCCTGGAAAGCAGGTCTGTTTTGACAGGAAAGCAAACAAGATAGAAAGGAGTTCAGATGTGGTTAAGCACCTCTCACATACCATTATTGATGCCACTTACTTGACATGACAGTTAAGTACTTGAACTACGTTATGGGTAGTGGTACAGGATTAGAAGACTTGTCAAATTGGGCAGCGACAAAAAGTGAGTGCCCACTTTGATCCATTTTGATATCCATCTCACGGCATAAAAGTGAAGGATGCCATTGCATGTATGGACTGCAGAGGGAGTTGCAGAGTATAAGGATGGCACAAATAGGTGCGAGTAAAATACAGAAGTGACAAAAAATGAGTGCAACGGCTGCCACATGTGGACCTTGGTATTTTAAATGAGAAGGTTGGGTAAGATATTGGCTCTCACTTTTCAAGTATTATGACATAAGAAAGAAAGAGAAGTATTGTAGTATTCAAACATGAGGAGTGGAGGACAGGCCACAGAGCATGCCACTGATGCATGCAGACATTGGGAAGGACACTAGACCTTTAAGGGAGGGTGGAGTTGGGGCCAAAATATGTAAATTTAGTCAGCATGCTAAGAAACCAGATAAATAGTCATTGGAAGGTGCATGAACTGGCATGAAGAGGGTCCCTCCTGTACAGGAGCATATTGTTTTTATGTGTTTCAAAATAAATGTAGGTTGCTGTTGCGGGACTTATTCAAATGCATGGAGCAACATATGTTAGTAAACTGTTTCACCCAGAGCCATCTGAACCAGTCATCGATTTCTGTATACTTATGTATAGCATAAACATATTGACACAGCGAATGCATGAGATTGTAAAATTCTCTGTTTTCCCTGTTATCTTTGTATTGCTTTTGTGAGATGAGTAAATAAGAAAGTGTCTTGGCAGTCACTGGGTGAACTCTCTTGGACTTTTACCATTGTCTTTAGGCAGACCACAAAATGTTCCTAGATTGGCGTGTTAAGAAATCGTAGCTGCTTTAATTTGATCAACCATTGTTGCAACTTTTTCATATGTATGTTAATCTTGTGGTCACTTTATGGTTTTCTTGACCTTCTATCAATAATATAACAAGCCATATTGCATTACTATTTTATGATATAGGGTAATGTAATGTAAAGTAACTCAACATGTCATAACATATTAATTAACACTTTTAATACAACTCAAAAACATTTCCATTTACCTTCTGAATCACATTAGCTCACCTAATCTTGCTTACCTTCCAATATTTCTGCACATACTTCTAAAGATTGTTGCATTCCCATCTTCTACTGCTATGCTTTTCACACAGTAATTACTTTACATTTGTTCACAGTAAAATGAAATACCCAATACTTGAACCAGTTAAGCATCCTAGCAACATATAGTGTTGTGATTGTACACATCATCACCAGTCACAAACATTTACTTGTGTTTCTTCCATTGACAACTCTTCCCTGATGTGACTCTGTCTGTAACTGGTACCGTAGTGTCAGCAGCAAGAATCGTATTAAAAGTAAAACTTATAAGAGGTAGGACTATTCTATGGTCAAATCTCAGAATAATACACAATTAGTAGAATGCTAACACACCCGAAAGGATTTGTCAGCAATGGCACCCATGATGCTGGAGAAAGTCAATGTATATCTCTGCACTTATTTGTGCAGCCAGCTGAATTAGTAAGTGAAGGAACTGCTTGTTGTATGCAGGTCTGAACTTTGAACCAAAAGCAGCTCTGGGGAACATGTGGAAATCAGCCCTGCCCCCTTGCACCTTAAGCGCTCATCCCTCATCCCTCTCCTCTCTCTCTTTCCTCTCTTTCTCCTGAAGCCCCCATCTCTGAGCGTGCTGCAATTACCAGGGAAGCTGTAGAATCTGATCGAGGCACTAGCATCTATCTGCTTCCCTAAAAACCTGCCTCCAAAGCCTCCAGACCCCTTGAGAAATGACCAGTGCAAAAGACAGACAGGCAGGGACTTGCATGTTCTACCTATCACTGAAGTCCTAAAACAATAAGGCCATATCATAAAATGTGAGCACAGCAAGTGTTAGTTTGTGGGACAGTCTGTGCCCAGAGTTGGGATGGCTTGTGTCTTAAATAGTTGAAGAACAGGAGCAGCACCACTTGGCGCCCATGGCAGTGGTAAATTGTTGCTTTGTAAAGTAACTTTAGAGACAAGTGACAGCTGGAAATGTAGCAGAATTTGCTGACATATCGAAAGCAAACAACAGATAACACAATAACATACACAAAGCAATATACCAATGCATATAAAACATAACAGAGCACAACACAACAAAATAGTCAAAACAGAATGCATCACAGCAGCCACAGCACAGAACATCACGTTGTTATAAAGCTGTGCGAAACATAGCAACACAAACAAAAAATCAGAACACATCAACACCATAACAAACTGCCTCTCAAACAATAAGCACAAACATGCTTGTCACACATTACCACCTCCAGTAATCTGCTTTCATAATATTGTATTAAAAAGTGTTTGCACCACGAAGCGGTGGGCAGACTATCGCGGCTTGACGCTGGAGCCGACTGTGGAGGGGGCTTCTCCTCTCTTAGTTTGACCGCATGGGCACACAGGACATTAGCTTGTATACATAAATGGGTGGGGGTAGTGGCTGGGGTGCAGGGTCTTGCTTCAATTGTGATTATGGGATGGTATGTGCGACAGGGGGGTGGGGGGGGGTAGTTGGGGGGCATTTTTTATTTGTTTGTTTTTTCGTTGTTCTTGTTATTTTTCTCCTCTTACAAGGAGTTTTTTTTTCTATCAGACGCATTACGTTTCTGAATCTTTGCTATATTTCTTTCCTTAACAAAAAAGTCAAAGTCATTATGTTGATTATTGATTGTGCAGAGGCCTCTGGGGTACAGAGCCCTGTGGTATATTTGTCATTTGATGAATAAAATTTGTTTAAAAAAAAAAAAAGGTGTTTACACCAAACACTGCCCTAAAATTGGCACCAAGTACATGAAATAGAGGCAGTCAAAAATGTTCTGTGGTCTGCTTCTTACTATCCTGTTTTGCTTCATTAAAAAGTTGCATACGATATTTGAGGGTGTACGTAAAAATTCCAACTATTTTTGAATGAGAATTCTATTTTATAACTCCATCATTGTTCACCACTTTTGATCTGGTGTCATTCTCTTACATCAAGCAATCCAACAGATAGGTTGCATGTTTAAGAACTAGATAATTTACTGCCTGCTTTATTAAATATAGTTTTGCATTGCTATTCTGAATGTCTCACAAACTAAAAATAGTAGAAGTCGTATGAAAGTGCCAATGTAGTGCATTCATGATTATTCATTATGCATTCCTATGGAGCTCTATTAGCACAAAACAGCTCTATTTCAACATTCCCACACTTTTTTTCTGTGAACCACCGATGTATCAAAAGTTTTGTTTTTGTGTTTTTTGGAACATTGTTAAAGTATGCTGTTGGACCAACTACATTACTTATTTCAACAAGTTAATATAATAGTTAGTCAGACATGAATAGAAACATTTCATTATCAAAATATACACAAAAATGTATACAGTGGTTACATATTGTAATATTTAAAAATAAAAAATATCACTCCCACTTCCCAGTCCAAGCAACCTCTACCTCTTTCTCTCTTCCTTTCCCCATCTTCACAGGCTAGCGCGCTGTCTCTCAGTAAAACTGATCGTTAAGTGTCTTTCAACTGGCTTGTAGTGGTTCAGTGTGGTTTGGATCATCAGTGTTTATTCTTGATACTGGATGGAGCACACTCTAAGCACAAAAGCACATATGGCTTGTTTGTCTCAACTACAAGTCGAAATTAGGCATTTTTTAGGCTTAATTGGGAACCACACTTGAATCAGCCTCAGAATGGTTCAATTTTTTTTAAAGATTCAAGCATGATTTAAGACAAGCCAATAAAAGCTTGATTATTCTGTGAAAGCATGTCCATAGTGCTCTGGTTGTCCTACTTCCAATAGCTGAATATCAGACTAGGGCCCATCTCTAGTTGACATAACTTACCACACATTTGTGAATATGTTCTTACCTTCCCTCTGACCACCCAGTACAGGGTTATGAGCATGCCAATTCAATTGGTAGTTTCCTAAAGGGTTTTTGAGAAATATTGGCCTACCATCAAGTGTAAAATGAGTACCTCTTCTAATTGGTCTATCTGCAACCATGTCATCAGAATATGTACAAACTAAAAACTGCTATTCCAGTGAACACTTCACCTGGATAACCACTGAAAGTATGAACGTGTAAGGAGGCTTTCAGATGTACACTTTAGAGTGTAAACTATCATCCATCAGGATGAAACTGATGATAAAGGGCATGTGGATTTTAAGCTATTAGAGTCCAACCCCAAGGATAGAAAGAAGGGGTAGGATATCCTCACGGAGAACTGATTCTAATGGATATAGCGCTTAGATAGATGCTAGGGGAGAGAGGTACATGGATAAGGACATAGCCAATAATGGTTGAATGCCGAAATATCGGCTTCAGAAACATCATGTTACAAAATATCATGGCCAAAATATCAAGGACCAAAATATGAATGAAGTAAATTTAAATAAGCTGGTTTAAATTTACTATTCTTAACTCCACATCTACATACCTTGAAGCTATATGCATTATCAAGGTACACATGCATGGAGTAAAGTAAAGTAAACCTTACCCACAATTTTCTGGTAGCAATAATATTCTCGAGTCCACACTAAGGTGGAATACGACCACTAATGCTGCCTGAAATACCAAGTCAGAAAAGAGAATTTATAGGTATTTTTTAACCAGTGTCTCATATATTGAGGGCATATAATCTTTTTTGGTGCAAACAACACATTCTAGGAAAGTGACGTGTACTAGCAGGGGACAGTTCGCAGAATATGTGAGTCACATTATGCAAGTGTCTGTCTCCCTCTGAAAGTGGAATTACCCAAATGCAGAAGGCAGAGAATATCATCATGCTGGAAGTGCAATGGTAGTGGGCAACACAGTTAGAGGACATGTTAAATGCTCTGTGGTTTTACTCCATGCAACGTTGAGGCACTAGGGGGCATATTTACAAAGAAGGGACAGAGTATGGCGTTAGCCTTTTTGGCTTAACGCCTCGCACCACTAATTCTGAAACGCATGGCTGCACCGTATTTACAACAATACGGTGCAGCCCTAGGTTTCCACCTGCACTGGCGCTAAATTTAGATGCCAAGTGCCCACGCAAGCACCCTTGCACCATAGTGCAAGGGTGCCTGCGCTGTGGGGAATGATTGTTTATGTGAAGGAAGGTGTGCCTTCCTGCACATAAACAATCAATAATGAATAATGGTGGTTTGCTACTTCTATGTGTGCTGCAAGTTGCAACTTGTTATTTTTAAAATGATTGTTTATGTGCAGGAAGAGACACCTTCCTGCAAATAAACAATCATGCATGGTATTTTTCTGTAAAAGCAGCAAAAACGAAGAGAAATAAAGCATTGCTCCTCCTTGTGCCCTGTTAAAACAGATTTTCCCTTGTCTTACTTTTAGCACTGACACATATTTACGCACTCTTGTAAATATGGGGAAGCATCAAAATCAATAGATGTTGCAGTGGAATGTCCACCCCAACACCCATTGCCCGCCGCTTTCACGCTAAGTATAGCCTGAAAGGTTGCCTTATTTACAAGACAGAGTTAAGTCACATTCAGTGGGTTAACACTGCCTTGTAAATAAGGCGAAGCTCGTACCCCCACAACAATGTCAAAAAAGGTGACGTTCTGGTGACAATAGGGGCTTGTAAACATGCCCCTAGATCTTCTGATAGCAGCCAGGATACATATAGGAAACTGCCTCCTCTGTGCAGCATTGTAATCAATCTTAGATGCTGCAGCATGCTTTGCCTGTCCATGTGCCAGCAACCCATGCTATATCATGCTTCTCACGATGTTGACACTTTCTGGACGTTTATATAATGGCAGGTGCATAACTGCTCTTTGACAGAGTATGTGTGGTGTTGTCCTGAGACCATTTTATTGCTAATTCTTTAAAATAAATATAGAGTGGCCTCTGGCTCTTAATCTCTCTCATCTCATACTATTCGTAGAAAATGCTTTCATTGCAATGCACAAGGGACTATTTTACATCTTAAACCTACTTTGAGTAAGCACACATTACATTGTCTATCTCATAGGGGAATTGTAAACAGAACGCAATTGTTTTATCTTTTATGTTTTTCACTGTGGCTAGGTTTTTAAAGGTTTTAGCCAGGACTCAAAATACAAGCCAAACCCATTGGCTTTGCCAAGGTAATTTTTTTTTAAGGTACAGAATCTTGCCTTTGGCAAATGCATACCGGCGTCTCTATAACAAAAAAGAGTCTGACAGTAGGCAATAGATAATATGTGCTGCGGTAAACGTGAGTTACATTTAGGATGAATCTAGGAGTTATATCCTTCAACAGAAGGACAGGGACTGTCGATCCAGTAATCGTATGCTAACCAAGACCAAACAGGTAGATACCAATATCGTTCTAAGAACAGTGCATATTCTGTATCATCAAATTTAACACAATCCAACAATTGAGCGTTCAGTCCTCCATGGTGTTGGCAGAGCTTTCTTCAAGAGTCTGATGTCCTATTTTTTTTAATTCTTATTTTTTAAACTCCAAGCTCATCTTACAAAGTATTGAGGACATGAATACCAAATAGGATGGCTCTTTTACGGCCGGTATACATTCCCATAAGAAAGTCTGCAGGCTCAGCACAATGGAAATAAAAAGGACAACATCTCCCACTTGTTATTTGCCTTCACCTTCAGTCATGATCTCCTGTATGCACACCAAGTTCCCCACACCTTTATCCACTTTCTGGGACATCCCCTGCTCTGGCACACCACTCTCCCTGCCCTTGGGCATCAGTCGAGATCTATGTGCCACTCCTGCTGCTAATACCAACCAGATCCTCTGATACATCGGACAATTGCCAACTACCGTTACCATCAGGTGGAGCCATTTAGGCTCTAGGGGGCCGGTTAATGACAAGACTCAGGACATTATCTCACTCAGGACACTATCTCGGTGACCCCCTCCACTGATGTCTTATTCTTAACCAGCACTGTCTTCTCTCCTTTCTCTAAGCTCTGTGCATGAATTGTACCCCTTAGACTACTCCAGCTGACATTTGATTCCTGGTTGATCTGTGCAAAGTCTGTAATGGACTAGGGATTCTCATGGGTTCTAAGTAATAGCTATGATAAAATAAATTATTAAGAGAAAATGACACTTGAATATACAATTAGGTATTATCCGTAAATTCAGAGATGGTGTGCCTGAGAAGAACATATGGTTCCACTTATAAGTGAGCAACACTGGTGAAAGGAAGGAACACAGTAGTACGCCCAATTTAGACCTATTTTATTTGTGCTGTTGTGTGCAGCACTCATGCTGTCAGAGTTCCGGTTAGACCACTAACAAAGTCAAAAAGAGTCAAGATGTTTGGATATGGAAAAAAGGAAAAGTGTGGGAAAAGTGTGAGCAATTTGAGAAGACCAGGATCTGTATGCATATCAGAGACAGCTTGTCTTCTAAACTATTGTGGGTTTCATATGGTCAACTTTGAGATGGACATGTAGCAGTACAGCATTTGAGAGAGAGCACGAAATCTTGATACAACAGGCTCTACACAAAAATGAATGTCCTTGTTTCAGTGGACGATCACAAAAGCTATATTATTAGTCTGGTTGGATATTTAGGGAGAGGCTTCAGAGAGGTGGAACAGATACTGGAAAGTTTATAGTCAGGCTTTATATGACATTCATAGCTTGCTTATTTTGTGACCAATGTAAAATATTCATAATTTGGGGGGGGTGGTCAGACTGAATGCAAATTAAGCAGCTTACATTTTGACAGAGAACTAACAAAGGCTTCTTTCATCATAAGCCATCGGCAGTTGAAAAGACAGGAAGTAGGAATGCTTAGCCAACATCCTACCATCGAATCACTTACAGTGGCGATGTTAATAGTGCATATTGTGTTGCAATAATAGCCACACTCCCAGATAGTTGTATTTGAACAATAATGTTAGGGTAGGGTAGCTTTCGGCAATACAAAATTGTAGCTGGTTCAATGATTGCAGCTTTAAACCTTTATACTGTGCTAATGTTATGAAACACTTTCACCAAGTCTAACCAAGGTGAATTTACTGACGTGCTGCATGTAATGCAAAAAGTGTGATCTGTGGCTCTGACCGTAGGATTGACATATTGTGTGTGCAAGAGTTGAAATCCATTAGAAAATTAGTATTCCACTGTTAGGATTGTCCATCGTAAACTTTGTTAACTGTTCAAAATGTATCCAAGAGAAACTAACCAAAGTGACATATGCTACAGGACTGTAGACTATGTATCCATCTTAATCTCTGCAAATGCACAGATCTGTCAACAAAGGATCCAAAGGGATTCACTAAGTAAATGCTGTGAAGACATGAGCGAACGCTGTGATGACGCGACGCACGTACACGCCTGTGCTGAGACACCTGTGAGAAAGCCACCCATGAGGAAGAATGTGTGGAGACAGGGATGGTGAGGTTGGGAGGCCGGTGCTGCTTAACAGCCTCAGCCCTGATCTGGCTCGCCCGCTGCTGCCTTCATACCCCTTTTTTTCAGGATAGTGGAGACACTGTAACCACACAGGTAGCAGGGCTGCAGTAGCAGGGCTTGAGCCAGGGTCGGGACACCGGCATGCGCAGCCCCACCCCCTGTTTAATATGCAAGCTAGTGAACACACAGTGAACACACTGTTCCACTACTTTACCATTACACTGATCAGAGAGGACTCTATGTGTTTGTAATACCATCAACACAGTGAGTGAGTGAGTTTGTGCTAAACGATGTGGCGAGCGGGTCGGGCACTGAGTGTCATGGAGGCCTGCCCGGTCCCTAGGGCATGCAGACCAGAGGGATGCTGTTATGCCAGTTTTCCCAGTATTATCTGCAGGAGCAACCTCAACCAGTATAGTAGCAGCGGGGTGGGAGGGGGAGCAGTGATAGTCAAGCCGCAGCACTAGATTGAGCCCCCTGGTTGCATGTGTGGCCCGACTAGGATCGGGTATGACTTGCGGTCAGGGGTGTGCTCCCACACCAACTCCTAAACTCACCATTCTACGCTTTATACACGCTGCTACTCCCATTCTGCCTACTTTGCTGCGTTGCTGCCTTGTTAACGCAACACCCTTTTTACATGGGACCAGTTTTAGGGACCGGATGTCATAAAATATCCCCCTGTGAAGGTGGTCGGTACTCAGAGGGAGGGGTACTGTAGGTAAATTAGAACAGTTAAAGCTAGTAATCAGATAAGAAGGAGGATAATCCGACACAGTTACAAAAGACTTCCTGAACCATAAATTGCCAGCGGAGGCAATGAAGAGCGACTTACCGACCACAAATGGAGTAACCCACTAGAACTTGAGGATCATAGCATGCAATAAATCCAAGATGATCCTAAATACTGTATTTAAACAGGCAAATGCAAAGTGCAGAGTCTGGTCAAGGAAGCAGCAGCTTTGGGGACTGTGACTGAGTGCAGATTAACTCGCTGTCTGTGTTTGCTGCCTTGACTGAAATGGGGTGCCCCTAGTGGAGAGTAATGAACAGGGCTGGCAATGATGATTATTTGTATGTTCTATCCGCAGGGGCACCTTCTCCGCAATAGCGGAGGAGCATCGCCCCACAGGCTCAGAGCCAGCAGCTAAAAAATAGAACACTAGTCCATTGTCATTCCATTTTTAAGCAGCTGGCTCAGAAAGCATGTGCAGGAAGTGGCGGGCCAGGGCATGGGAGGGGGAGGAAGAGTGCTATGTGCACTCTCTAAGTGCATATGTATATTTGGCAGGCCATCTCAGGCCAACCAAAACACACATGCGCACTTAGGTTTCTCTAACCCGGCTGTATTGAACAGCCGGGTTAGAGAAACCCCACAGACTCCCTGACCTGAGCGGAGCGTCTTTTCAGCCTGCTCAGGCCAATCCTCAAGCTGGATTGGACAGGGAGTCTGTGACATAGTCCCAGTGTCTGCTGGGACACAGAAGACCCAGCACCGAAGTGAGATGCGTTTGGTGGCCTGCAGCAGGTAGGTTTAACTTTTTTTCACATTTTTATTTTGATTAAAGTCCCTCATCCCCTCTCCCCCATACCCCCTCCCGTGCTCCCCCATGGGACTTCCTCCTCGCCCCATCACTTTTTGTATGTGACAGCCGACACTGTCTCTCCTGGAACATTGTGGACCTGGCCAGCAAAACAGAGGATGAGGATTGGCTGACGTTTATCGAGCAATAAACCATATTCAGCTTCAAGGAAACATGGGCCCTTGAGGGAGTCAGTGTATATGGTTTCTTGATAATTGTATCTAGGCTGCCTGTCCCTAGAGGGGACGGCCCTTTCGGGGCTTACTGTGTTGGTGTCTTGAAAATTGAAATATAGAATAGGGCAATTGGGGTAGCTAAATTGTCACCGAGTGATCAACATGTGAGGAGGTGGCTTGTGGGCCTGGAAGGAGATGTGGTTGACATATTGAATGTATATATCCCACCAGGATGGTTCCCAGCAATTTGAGTGATGTGGGAGGATTTTGTTTCATATGTTGGTAGTGTTAAGGAGGAGGAGGCCAACTAGAAGCTAATAAAGGAGGGGATAAGGGGGACGTACTTGCTATTGATCTGTGGTGATTTTACAAGAAAACCATCTGATACTAATACTGACATCGAGGGTGGGGGGCAGGCGCGGGGGCACATGTGGGCGGGTGTCGTACAAGAGGGGGAGGGGGATCAGAAATTAAAACATTTTAAACAAAAACTTACCTTGAGGCCGGGTCCCACGTCTTCTGTGCTCCTGCTCTCCTGCCTCCGACAGGAACAGGAAGCCGGCAGCCAGGCTCCCTCCCCTAAGCCAATCATAATGCTGCAATGCTGCATTGTGATTGGTCTGAGTGCCGTGACACGGGGCTCAGCCAGGGGCTGGAGGGGTGGGCATGTTCCCCATGCAGGCTTTAATGCAGCCTGCTTGGAGAAAAGGGGAGTGGCATGGCTGTTTTGGGTGTCCCGAGAGGGCCGACCAAACAGCGATTGCGCACTAAAGAGTGGGCAAACCACTCCGCCCCTGTCCTGCTCATAAAATGTAACTCCAATTTATTGCCATTATATATTTCTCACTGCTTAAAAGCAGTGGGGCGATGCTCTTCTGCCATAGCAGAGGAGCCGCCCCTGCCTGAAACAGCTATGATTCATTTTAAACTACTAAAAAGGGGGATGCATTCTCTGCTCTCCTGATAAACCATCAGTTGCATTTCAGTAATGGCCGCACCCTTTCAAGTTCATAGTAATTTTATTAAAAAGAACAACTAATATGAATACAATGTTATAGGTCAACATGTTTCGCGCTTCTACCGCCTATAAGAGGTCGATGGCGCTTCGTCAGGACCAAATTGTTACACGACTGTGGCACACATATGTTGTATCAAGTTTTACTGATAGACATGCCTACTGCTGTTTCTTTTTCGTTTTCCTAGATACTGACCTGGAGCCTATTCTTCATCATTAACCTGTGACCACACTGAGGAACACAGTTTGTGGCCCAGAGCGGTATTGAGGGTATTTTATTATGATTCACCAACTTTCACGTGCACTTAATTTTAACAATTTGGTCCTGACGAAGCGCCATCGACCTCTTATAGGCGGTAGAAGCGCGAAACATGTTGACCTATGACTGACCTATGACCTATGACCCCAGGGCATAGCGTGCATCTAGGGTCATAATTTTCCAGCAGTCCAAAGCCTGCTAAGGGTACATCTAATAAAATTTGCTGCATGATGACCCTTTTTTTACATATTTTTCACACCACCTAGCACGCACTTTATTTACCCTCCACCAACAACCCACTCCCCACACACCCACATGCGCCATCCGGCGGTCCTCAAAAGATCTCCGACAAAGAGACCCTCCGTGGGGCCCGTAGGGAATTGCAGCGCCGGCCCTACGAGGAGCAACCGCCCGATGATGAAGCATGACACCCTTCGGGGTGTGTGAGGGCAATAGAGGACAAAGAGTGGTCTTCCAGTTTCTTGAGTGGGTTTCTAATCTAGGAAATTTTCACACTCTGCTTTTCTTCCTTTTTCTCTTTTTTAGGGCTTGGTGACTTTGTGCACCCGCCCATAGGAACTTTGTCCTCCTGGTGTTGGATATCGAATTTAGGGAGCATGGACACTGGACCTCTTTTAGCTCCTAGATCCCCCCCTCTTTTTGTGATATATATGTGTCCATATTAAGCCCTTATGTCTCCAGGATTTCCAATAGAAGGGTTTCCCACGAATCAGAATAGATTTGTTATGCCATAATGTGGAGTTAAAGAAGGAGTTTGGCTCAGTAGGGGGGTCTTTGGAGTAGGTTCTAAAAGTTTACATGTGTGTTTGAGAACAGGGGCAAAAATAGATTGAGGTCTGCGGGTGAAAGAAAGGATTTCTTTAAACAAGAAAGCAGAAAAAAAGGAGTGTTCAAGATCAACCCATAGAGGACTGTCCAATGGAGAGTCAGATAACCACCCGGAGGCCTGGCGAAGTAAGAAAGATTTCTGGTAAGTAGGAAAGTCAGGATAGTTCACTCCTCCTTCAACTTTTGGTTTTATTAATCTCAGCAGAGACAAACGAGATTATTTATTATTCCATACGAAAGAAGATAGTATGGAGTTGATTTTTGTAAAACAATTTAAGGGAATGGGAATTGGGATATTGGAAATAGTATATAGAATTATAGGGGCAAGCATCATTTTAATAGTGTCCACGCGGCCCCACCAGGAGATGTATAAGGGGGGCCATTTCGTTGTGAGAGTGTAGATTTTATGTATACATTTCTCCATACAAAGAAACAATGTTGTTGGAATAAAAGGGGTAAAAAGTAAAGTGAGGTATTATCAGTCGACTCCTTATTAAATAGAATTTTTGCTTTGATGAGTTGTGAGAGGCAATATTTGGATTTTGTGGAGTGACCTTTATCTCAGCTAGAGGATCATTAGGTATTTTACGTGCGTTTTTGCGCTTTCTGTAAACAAAACCAATGATGAAGTCTCCGGCAGCTGCTTTAAATGCATCCCAGATTATGGAGAAAGGAAGAGTGTCAGTTTGGTTTAATGAAAAATATTCATTAAAAAAGGAGACAAAAGAGGAGTTAAAATTCGGATCTAAGAGATGTGAGTTATTGAATGGCCATCTTCTAGGTAAATTAGATCTTGGGATTATATCCAATTGAATAGAAATGAGAGTATGGTCAGAGATTAAAATAGAACCAATATCCGCATTTCTTAATGACTTGGAGATAATATGCGAGACAAAGAAGTCATCGAAACGAGATTGGGTTTGGTGAGCTGGAGAGAAAAATGTGAATTCCCTTGTGGTGGTATTACAGATTCTCCATGCATCGCCGAATTTA
Organism: Triturus cristatus; assembly: GCF_964204655.1. Taxonomy (NCBI): domain Eukaryota; kingdom Metazoa; phylum Chordata; class Amphibia; order Caudata; family Salamandridae; genus Triturus; species Triturus cristatus. Next base: position 1,404,215,903 of record NC_140590.1, read on the forward strand.
TATTGCTGAATAATCTGGGTAAATAATTTATGTTCTTTATGAGGTTTAAAAGAAACCATTGAACTTTAGTCTATAAAAAGGATCTAACACTTAATTGCAGTCACCAGCAAAAATGAAATTTTCATCAATACAAGAAGAAATTTGTTGGGATAAAGACCACCACAACATGGGATCTCCATTAGTGGGAGCATAAACATTAAACAAAACAACCAGAACATCTCCAATTTGTAATTTAGTATATAACCATCTTCCCTCATTTTTTGTTTAAATATCTTTAATGGTATTTACTGATTTTATCATAACTGGCATCATATTTTCATACAGCATTTCCAGATGTCTGCCGCAGAAATGTGAAACACATGCGACAAGTAGTAAAATATGTTACAACAGTATGAAAGTGATACTATTACACTATTCCTGCGAACAGGTACATACAGTGTGTGGGATACGTATGGAGAGGTCCCAGTGTGCCATTGTTCACATATATTGCTACATCATGGTCTATGAATCGTAAACAAGGTCATACACATCATGATCGGAACATAACCAATCCGGGCCGACAAAACAATACCTGTTATATATGCAATCCTAACACATAAAAATAGCCTGCCGTTCGGATTTGAACAACATTATAAATAGTATAACATATATCGGCAACGTGAGATAAGAGGTCACTTGTGGATACCAATAAGACCTATTTTTAAACATGTAATTAAAACTAAAACGTACAATATAACAAATTGCCATCCATAAGATATAAATTGGGTCGCTGTTTCATATCTGGGCATGAGGATATATTGTCTATACACCATTACCTAGTACCTCGCCTAGGCGGGGGGTTAAAGTGAGACGTGTACCTGCATAGAACTATAAAAACAGCAGTGGGCACCTCCATTCCCATAAGTGTGTAGGGTCCTGATAATCGCTAGTAATGTACCGGGGATCTTATGGATGTGTAATTGTCTATGCTTCAGAATGCAACAATTTTGCGTAATCATGCGGCTAGATACTATTGTGTCTGTTGCAGGTTAGCGTACTGTGCATCCTCATCGTCCACTGCGTCGCTACCTTGAGGGGCATTTAATATAGTGTCCCAGCCCTGCGCTATAGGATATTTGTGAAGACCTGCCGTCTCCTCCCTGTGCAGCGCCGTGCTCCCCGCCTGTGCCCAAATTACAAGTGAGCGTTTCCAGACAGCCACCTCTGGTAGATCCGCATGTTTCCATTTTTTAGTTATTAGCCTTTTCGCAGTGATTAAACCCAGATCCCGGAATCTCGAGGTGACCTTATTGTTTTTTGATCTGGAATAAAGTCCTAGAAGGCAAATCTCCCATGACAGCGGTAATAGTGTGTTCGTGCATGAAGCTAGTGTTGTGACTACTTCCTGCCAATAATGTTGAAGGGATGCGCAGGTCCAGAGCATGTGAAGTAGGTCCGCATCTAGCTGCTGGCAGCGTGGGCATGTAGAGGTGGCGATATGGAAATATCTGTTTATCTTATCAGGCGAGAGATACCGCCTCTGTATAGGTCGCCTATTGTTGCTAGTCCCGCGGCATGCCAGGTCGCCAGGGCTGTGTCCGATGTATCCAGTCTACCTCTTGGTGTGCCCAGCAGTGGCAGGATCGGGCATATGGAAGGTTCGCACAAGTAAGATATAAGCTCCTCTTATAACATTGAAGCGCCAAACCTAGATGTAGTTGTCGTGGCCTTGGAAGTTTCATAACGGGGTGAAACAGATGACAGATTTGAGAGTGGGTCCAGGGCTAATGTACAGTCGCCGTGTTCTCCAGACACCGACCATCAAGCCATTTTGTTGCCCATTGAAGTTGGGCAGCTAAATAACACAGTTCCATATTAGGGACAGCTAGCCCACCCTGATCAAGGGGAGCGTACATTTTCCACAGAGCCACTCGTGGCCTCCCCTTATTCCATATTAAGTCCCGGAATAACCGTTCTAACTCTCGAAAGAGCTTGAGTGGAATATAGAGTGGGAGGTTTGAAAAATAATACAGCAGTTTAGGTAACACAATCATTTTCAACAGAGCGATGCGGCTCATGACGTTCAGGGGAAGTGTCTTCCAGAATCGCATTTGTGCTCAGAGTGCTGAGATTGCTCTCATCATATTGCCCTCTAATAAGTCATCAGGCATCCGATGTATAAAAATCCCGAGATATCTAAAGGTGGTGGGGTACCATGTGAGGAGTGAGCCGTTCAGAACCACAGCTTCCTCTGCTGTAGTAGTACTGAAGGGATAAATCCCCGATTTGACCCAGTGAACCCGGAGGCCAGATTTCTCCTCAAAGGTTCTGAGTATATCTGCAAGGGACGTCGGGATCGCAGTGACATCCCGAAGATACAATAAGTCGTCTGCTTACAAGGAAATAGCGTGCAACCCATCCCCTAACTGTATGCTCCATGCCGCCCCATCTCCTCGGAGCATCATCGCCAGAGGCTCCATAGCGAGAGAGAACAGCAACGGGGGCAAGGGACAGCCCTGACGCATCCCATGCCTCACTCTAATTGGGTCCGAGATATACCCACCGGTGCGGACTCGAACAGTGAGGCGCTGGTATAATAGGCGAATCATATTTAAAAAGTGGTCTCCCAGTTCAAATTTGCCCAAGACTGCCGCCAGATAAGGTCATTCCAGAGAATCAAAGGCTTTCTCTAGATCAAGAACCAAGCAACCCAATATAGACCAACTATGAGTTGCATATTGCTGTACTCTGAGAAACCTATGAATATTAAGAGAAGTGCACCGGGCTGGAACAAATCGATTTTGGTCGGGATGCACCTGTGTTTTCACTAAGGGAGAAAGACGCTTAGCCAATAGTGATGCAAAGACTTTGTAGTCAGTGTTAAGAAGTGTCAACGGGCGATAGGAGCCCAGGAGGTCAGGGTTTTTATCAGGTTTGAGGAGGGAGACTAGCAGGGCCTCGTTTTGTGTATTTGTAAGGGTAGAGTCATCTATCGCAGTTTCGTACATTTTCAATAGCTGTGGTACTAGAATGTAAGCATATGCTTTGTAAAACTCAGTAGGCAGACCATCGGGTCCTGGTGATTTCCCATTGGACAATGAAAAAATGCTATCGCGGAGTTCCTCTGATTGGAGAGGGGCATTCAGCTCTTCGCTTTGGGTGCGTGTAGGCTTTGGTAAATTATAGGTCTTCCAGGTAAATCTGTATCTCTAGGAGCGTGGCCCGTACGCGTGACTTATATAAGTCCTGATAATGCGCTACAAATGTATCATGAATATCGCGTTACGTATAAGCAACTCCCCCGTTTGCCGCCCTCACTGATACTATTGGTGCAGATGACTCACTCTGGCGGACGAGCAATGTTAGTAGCTTGCCTGCTTTATCACCCATGTGGTGTGTCCACGCCGAATGAGCAGCGTAGTTTAAACTTCAACCGTTCTAGTATACGAGCATGTTCTACTCTGTGTGCATCCAGCTGTCCTTGAGCTGTCAGTGACAGCTTGTTCATTAGTGGCTAATTTCCGTTCTAAAGTAGTAAGCTTCTTCTCCAATTGCGCACGCATGCCTGCCTACATCCGCAAACAGTGCCCCCTGACGACCACCTTAAGGGCATCCCACTCCACCAGCGACGAAGTGGCTGTGCCCGCATTTTCATTGGAATATTGTGCCACTGTGGTGACCAGTAGATCACGGAAAGACGCATCTAGGAGGACATCTGGCTGAAGGCGCCACATAGGGATTGGCGGCGTCTCGGCCTCCCATCGTAACTCCATCACATGTGGATTGTGGTCAGAGTGTGTGCATCCCATATATGAGGAGTCAGGGATACATGGTAGGAGGTCATTTGACACCATGAAGCGATCTAAGCGTACATGGAGTTTATGGGCTCCGGAATAGTAGGAGTACACCCTGTCCAGTGGATCCCTGAACTGCCACACATCGGTGAAGTGCCATTGCTCAGCCCAGTGCACCAAGGCTTTCGCAGCTGCGTGAGAGGCCGTGCCTGGCAAGGGAGGAAAGGAGCGATCTTGGGAGACATCCAGTACACAGTTATAGTCACCACCCAGAATCATGGGTGTGTCATGCCATGCGGATAGTTTTTGCGATATCTGTTCCAGGTAGGCTGCCTGCTCAGTGTTGGGTGCATACAGAGAAGCCAATACTACAGATCTGCCATCTAGTACACCTTAAACTAAAACATATCTGCCCTCCCCGTCTATCATTGTGTCTGTCACTCTAAATGAAGTACCCGGCCTCACCTATATTAGTGCCCCACGTGCATAAGCAGAATAACCTGCCGCATACAATTGCCCCCTCCACCGTCTGTGGAGACGAGTGACCTCTACTTGGGGCAGATGTGTCTCTGGAGGAGTGCTATTTGTATGCGATGGCGTTTTAAATAGGAGTATATGAGGTAACGACGCTCCGGACTATGGATCCCTCTCACATTCCATGTTCCTATCCTGACCGGCGCCATAGCCTATGAATGTCAGAGATACCAGCAATCCCTTCCAGCCTGAGGATGGGGGGGCCGGCAGTGAACATATGAAACCCATGCTGGAGCACATTATCGTGCGAGAAGTGACTTCACAACAATCATACCCTTGCTTAATAATGATGGCATAGTAAACATAAAAACAACTCACAAGGTAAAATACCATGAGAGCAATTCTGCAACAGGCAATCGCCCAAACTGATAATACAATAGCACGGGGAACAACCTTTACAACGCAACTTTTACAACGCACTACCATTACAACGCATTTTTTTCAACGCATAATCCATTACAACGCATGACATTACAACGCATGACACTACAATGCATTTTTAAAAACTACCTTTACAACGCATTCCATTACAACGCATACTACCATTACAACGCATACCATTACAACGCATAATATTACACTATACTATCCAACACTTACCCTACTGATGCACCCCCTGGAGTTAGAATAGTAATTTTTACCCCTACACTATCCAACACTTACCCTACTGTTGCACCCCCTGGAGTTAGAATAGTAATTTTTACCCCTATACTATCCAACACTTACCCTACTGATGCACCCCCTGGAGTTAGAATAGTAATTTTTACCCCTATACTATCCAACACTTACCCTACTGATGCACCCCCTGGAGTTAGAATAGTAATTTTTACCCCTATACTATCCAACACTTACCCTACTGATGCACCCCCTGGAGTTAGAATAGTAATTTTTACCCCTATACTATCCAACACTTACCCTACTGTTGCACCCCCTGGAGTTAGAATAGTAATTTTTACCCCTATACTATCCAACACTTACCCTACTGATGCACCCCCTGGAGTTAGAATAGTAATTTTTACCCCTATACTATCCAACACTTACCCTACTGTTGCACCCCCTGGAGTTAGAATAGTAATTTTTACCCCTATACTATCTAATACTTACCTTAAATGTAATTTAATATTATGCGTTGTAATGGTATGCGTTGTAAAGGTAGTATGCGTTGTAATGGTAATGCGTTGTAAAGGTATTTTTTAAAAATGCGTTGTAGTGTCATGCGTTGTAATGTCATGCGTTGTAATGGATTATGCTTTGTAAAAAATGCGTTGTAAGTGCATGCGTTGTAAAAGTGTGCGTTGTAACGTCATACATCCCAATAGCACACAACTAACGTCTGGGAGGGACTATTGTGCACAGCAATGTGGAGGCTTACTACAGCTAATCACAAAGGATTAAAAAGACCGTCATTAGCAGTTAGACCCAACTCTGGCTAGCCACTGATAAAAGCAGGGCCGGTGTTTGTTTAATATACATAGTATCCCCATATAAGGAGGGGCCAGCAAGGGGAGCAAATCGACAGGTCTGGACCTGCCACAGTACAGCTACACCACCACGGCCATTACATCCAACTAATACAGCGCAAAAGCAGTATACATAGTCTCTTATACTTTCGTGTCCGATAGGGCCTGGTGTCATGCGGCTGATGAGGGAAAGGATACACTCCTAAGCAACATTATCAGAAGTCTGTGGGGTGACATACGGCAGCACACAGGAGCCTTGAGAAACAGGAATATTGTCGACAGCTCATCATCACTAGCCAGTCCTTGTATGTCAGAGTCTGAATTGATATCCTCTGCCGGTGAGCCACTGATATTCGCCACAACTTGCACCGCTTCCAGCTGTCAGGCGGTGGACCAGTTTTCTGCGAGGAAGGTGACTGCGATTTCCATCGTCGACGCCGTCGCAGAAGGGCTTCTGACGTTGACTCCTTCTGCCCCGTTTGTGATGGACCATGAACGTCCAACCATTCTTCCACACTCTCCGGGGTGGTGAAAAAGTGAGTTTTGCCATTTGCAATGACTCTCAGCTTCGCAGGAAACAACAGCGAGTATTTTAGGTCATATTGTCTCAGGCGCCGCTTTACTGCAAGGTAAGAATGCCACTGCTTCTGTACTTGGAAATTATAGTCCAGGAAGATCATGACTTTGTGGTTATCTACTTGGATGTCTTGTAATTTCCAAGTCTCCTGGAGGACGGCATCTCTATCTCTGTAATTTAATAATCGAATTAGCAGTGGCCTCGGATTCGAGCCCGGGGGCGGGGGTTTGGCAGGCACCCTATGAGCTCTCTCGACAATGAAGTGCGGGGACAGGGCCTCTCCTGGCAACAGCGATAGGATCCAGTCTTCTGCATAAAGCACAGCATTTCTTCCCTCCACTCCCTCCGGAAAGCCCATAACACGTATATTATTGCGGCGGGCCCTACCTTCCGCATCCTCTGCTCTGTGTTCCAAGATTTCCACTCTGTTGAGTAGATCTCAAATGTGTTTCTCAGCCGTGGACACTCGTGGCGAGCCCTCTGCAATGTCTCCTTCTGCTGCCACAGTGCGGTCTGTGAGCTTTCGGTGATCGGCATGCAGCAGCGTGAGATCCAGCGCCACCTTGTCTATTTTACCTTTCAAGGAGGGGCGGATTGGATTCATCGTCTCTCCGAGCTTCTCCCCTGCCTCTAACACTGCGGTGCCAATCTTCGTACGGCCCCCCGTGACATGGGGTAACTAGTGATAACGTCTAAGTTGGTCGTAATATCTCATGAATGCTTCTGGAGTGGCTGCCAGGATCTGCACCCACCATCTGCGTCAATCAAGGCCCAACACGAATCAGACTGGGCGGACGTGACATGCCAGCCCTATCCACAGCTATACCACAGTCTCTCAGGCGTAGGGTCAGCCGTACGAGCCCTGCAAGCCTCCAACTCGGTGCCAAAGTCGTAGGAGGCCAGGTGTGCAAAGCGTACCTCACACCAATATGTGTTAGTCTCAGGGCCGCATCACCCCGGTCAGTAGGCCCCAAGGCGAGGAGCACGTGATATGGAGGATTGCACCAGAGCAGATCCCGTAGTTAGTGGATATCGTCGGCAACCTGCTATATGGGCCACTTCAGGTTATGAGCATTGTGTTCCCCACATAGTTGGTAGTACTGTATGACTCTCCAGGAAGCCCAGTTCACTGCATAGGGACCACAAACATCTGCCCCATTGTTCCCCAAAGGTATCATGCCCTGGATGTGTTTTGGGTGGTGCGATCGTAACAGGAAGGTATAGCCCGGGCCTTCGTGCGTGAGAGGTAAGCGATCTACGTCTTCAAATAAACCTCAGCGTCTTGTGTCTCACCTCGCGCACTGTGTTTGCGCCGTCCACTGCCAGATCGGTACCCCGCTGTGGGTTCTGGAGCCTTTGCAGAGGGTAGTAGGCTGAATCGGCAAGCCTGCGCCTGGATGCCTGTCTGGGCCTAGAGGGCGGGGCGGATACCCGGCCTCGCATACCGCTCTGCAGCCAACGTTGCAGCTCCCCGGTCGACCGCTACACTTGCGTCAAGAAGCGACAGCACGCTGAGCAGCGCCGACTCCTCACCGTCTCCCAAGTCCGGTCCCCTCCTCCAACAGCCGGCTGCGCACCCAAATCCTCTGCGTTTGATGGGGCCTAGGGGGTGGAGCCAACCCCCGGCCTCGCGTACTGCGACGCTCCCAGCGTCATGAAGCCTCCATCGGCCAAGTCACAAGTAGCAATGTCTGCTACCAGACTGCACTGTGTACGGCGCTCTGCCACCCCACCAGGGCATCAGGGTCGCCTCCTGGGCAGTATAAGCAAACAGCAGCCTCTGCAGCTCAGCTACATTCGGAGAAATGCAGCCAGAGCACGTCCGGCTCCATTGCTGGCCAAGCCTCGTCCCCCATAACCATCTTCCCTCATCATCAGATTGTTGAGAAAGGAGGTTAATATTAATCGATTTATGACAAAGAGTTATCACACCATTACGTTTGCGATCACCTGCTGAAAAAAAAAACATTCCCAACCCATCCTTTCTTCAATTTTAAAGATTCTGTGGCAGTTAGATGAGATTCTTGTAAAAAAGCAACGTCGGCTCCCAATTTAGATAAATGAATTAAAACACATTGTCTTTTGATGGGAGAATTCAAACCTCTGACATTGCATGATATAGTTTTCAAGTACATAAAACAACAACAAAATAAAAAAAAATATGAAGGTCAAAGCAGTTCATCAGGAAGTGTGAAATAGAATATGCAGCAATCCAACTGAGAGAGCATAAATTACAACAATAAAGGAAATTCAAAAACGCTTAAAGCAAATATGAGTGTGAGGCATTAAACCAGAAAAAATTAAGAAGAAATGGCACAGAAAGAAAAGTGAAATAGAACAGAAAAAGAAGAGGAAATAGAGAAAAAACAGAAAGAAGTAACAAGAAAGGAAGAACAACATACCTACATCAAAAAATATCATGGGATGGTGGGGGGGGGGGGGTGAGACCACATGGAAGGATGGCACACTCAGGCTCAACGAAACGTAGAAAAGGAACGGGCCACATCGTTCATTTCACAAGGTGCAAGGGTAGATGGCAGGAACAAACAAGGACAACCCTGGGGAAAGGGCATAAAAGAATAGTTACTATGAAAAATAAGTTGAAGTTATGAAATGGGTTTACATAACAAATAAACTTGACAAAAGATGAATATGGTAAAGAGTAAACATCAACGAGTTAATAAGCCATAAACTAGAGCTCTGTAACGTTAAAGTTTGAGTGAAGAAATTAAAACCATGAATAAAGAAGAAAAACATCAAACATGATTAGATGACACACCCCAGAAAGTTCCATGGAATCTGTCTTGCAGGAGTTGATAAAGCTCTGTAGTTTGATAGGTTCATCGTATGTCGTAGTCTTGTTCTTGTACGTAACCTTAAAAAGGCATGGATGGAAAAGACCATATTGAGCCCCCATGGCACGGAGATCAGGTCCCATGCTGAGAAATTCTTTACCTTTGATTGCTGTGGCTCTAGCGTAATCTTGAGTGAAAAATAATGTGGAACCTGACCATGAGAAGGGTTGCATTGACTTAACTGCTGAAAGTACCCTAAGTAAATCCGTGTATTCAAGAAAGTACTTAATAACCCCTCTATGTCTTCAAGGAGAGGCTATATCTGTGCATTGATTGCCGAGCCTATGAGCACGTTGAATGTTGAGTAAAGTCCCTTCTGGTAAATGTAGTAGTTTTGGAAGGAAAATTTTGAAAAAAGAGAGAGGGTCTGAGCCCTCTGAGCCCTCCGGCAGATCATAAATACAAAGATTATTTCCTCTATTTCTGTTTTCAAGATCCTCAACTTGGCTTTGGAGTGAGGAGACTTGAGATTGAAGAAAATTAACTTTTTCATCTGTGTGCGCATAAGAAGAGACATTGTGTTTCATAGAAGTGAGGCGATCATTCATCAGAGACCAATTTTCTGTCAAAAACTGCAATTTGGTAGTTGTTTCCTCCTTGAAGGGACGAAGTGCACATATCTCCTCCAGTAACATGTCTAAAGAGACAGGTGAGGAAGACTTCGGAGGAGAGGGAAAGTCTTTTTTTAGACGCTTAGTAGTAGCCTTCAATGTTGCAGGGGCAGTATTGCATGAAGATGGCGAGTTTTTAGAAACAGCAACCAAAGGGTCTTCCATTTTAGAAAATTACGTAAAATTCTTAGAATTTTTAATTAAGGCCTGCAATGAGCAGGTTGTAGGAGGGCCCAATTTTTTTCAGTCTGCCCATGAGAAAGCACAAATACAGATTTTTTTATTTTTCAAATACAAAATTGTAGTAAAGAATATTGTCAGGCTTAAAGAGGGCAACGTCCCCAGAAGCACACACACAAAATAAGGGCAGGGATGAGATATGAGGGCCAGGTATCAGTCGTAGTAAGGCTGGATAGAATTCATCTAGATGATGGGCCTCTTCAACCTCCCCAAGCACATAACCAAAAAGTAATTGGTGTACTCAAAATGGTGGTCATAGACTGCAAAGCTTGAAGTAAGATTACATCATTAAGAAAGACAAAATATTTCTCACATGAGCAACTCCGAAGTTATTTCTCACAAGTTATTTTGTTAGAGAAAAATAGAGCACATTTGACAAAAACAGTAGCTCCAAAAAGCTCTGGGAAATTTATTGTGAGAGAAGTGAAGTCGGATGACAAAATGGTGGCCGCAGCGTGATTGGAAGAAATTAAGGCAGAGGGCCAGCAATTTCAGCCTTCTTAGAGATGAAGAGCGTTGTCTGACTATTGAAATGTTACTCAGTGGAGAGAAAAATACTTTCCAGTAACGAAAGTTAGCATTACTTTCATCCAGTCACTAAAAGAGTTGAAAACGTTGCACCTAAGATGGCGGTCGCAATATGTGCAGGAGAGATGAAAGGTGCGCAATGAGACTGAGTGGCGTGATCGTTGCCGGGAAAGCTCCGAAACTGAGCCCCGGGTGTGAGGGCATCATCCTGTGCGCAAATGCCCGTTTCACAAAGAGGTTGGAGGCTTCAAGATGCGGCCGGTCCGCGCCGCCATCCACCACGGGCATCAAGCCACACCCCCGGCTGCACCCTTTCAGATAGTACTTCCATAACGGGAGAAGCCTGACATTAATTGTCTATATTTTACTCAATACAGAGGGGTGGGAACGTGTGTATGATCGGACCGTAGTTAGAAAGGTGGAAAGTGATCATGACCCTGTAACACTCTGATTAAAACTGTGTCTGTGATGGCGTAGCAGTGTGGTAAATTCATGGGTGAGGAATTACGAGCCAAGGAGTACCCCATCCAATAGCAGAAGGAGAATAAGTTGGAGAACTGAGAAATATCAACATTCTCACTGCTGGAAGATATAATGGTCAAATATGGACCTACAATTTTGTATTTCCCGAGCGCTGATAATAAGGAAATCATAGCAGCTTATTGGGGTATGGTGAAGGATCTGACGGCCCTATTGCTAAGCCCTCTGTAACTAAAACTGTGGCCTCTAAGGGAGGAAGATGAAGTGTAGGGGCTAGTTGGTATCATGAAGAATGCTTTAAAATGAAGGGAGCCATTTCATCTGCCCTAGTATGAAGTAACTCCAATCCCAAGAGTGAATTGTTATTTCGAGAGTGTAGTAGTGTGTATGAACGCCTTCTAAAAACTAAGATATTGCTACACTAATTAGCTGTCTGGGAGGAATTGAGGGGCTCGTCACACTGGAAAAATACTAGAAAGTTCTTGGAACTGGTAACACTGGTAGAGAAGGGGATATGTAAAATTATAGAAACCCATATCAGCCCATTTGCGTGGATTTTGCATTATAGCACTCTATACAGCACAAACTTAAGTTGACCACCTTGTGCAGTGTCACCCTAGGAGAGAGCCATGTATTGGACCCCATGCAATTGAAATTCTAATACACGAGGTTGAGAGAGCATTGAAAGAAATACAGAGACATAAGTCTCCAGGCCCTGACCTAGTGCCCATTGATAACTACTGTGAGGAGCCCCACCTATGCACCAGCATCCTCACTAAAGTTTTTAAAGCAGCACTTACCTGCAATGGCATGCCCCCCTTGCTGTGCTCTGTGATCATTGTGCTGATCTACAAGAAGGGTAATGGGGATAGACCAACCAACTATGGCTCAATCTTCCTTCTGGATGAGGTGGGTAAATCGTTGGGGAAAGTCCTGCTCAATCAACTCCAGAGATGGGTAGATGCCCACAACATCTTAACAGAACTGCAAGCTGGCTTCTCTGACTATATATGATTGCTCATAAATTTACAGTAGTTAGAAAGTCATCACTTTATCTTACATTTATAGATCTGAAAGCAGCTTTCAATCTAGTTGATAGAGAGAAGCTGTGGACATACCTGGTAGATCTAGGAGTAGATTTCAGATTGATAATGGCTATAAAGGCTTTCCTCACTGGTAATACAGCCAGAGTCAGGCACAGCCCTGGTGGGGAATTTACTGAACCCTTGCCGGTTGAGAATGGTGTCTGGCAAGGGTACGTGCTGGTGCCTTTACTTGTTAGTCTTTTTCTAAATGATGTAGCAGAATACCAGATGGACGACCCTTTAGACATCCCCAAGATAGCCGGGAAAAGGGTGCTGTTATTTTTTTGCACAGATGGCGCAGTATTGATGGCGCAACCAGAAAATGCCACTCATTAGCTATTAAAGTGCTATCAGGAATACTGCACAAAGAAGTCTCTAACCATCAATGGCAGCAAAACAAAGAGAATCGCACTAAGGCCGTCTCCCAGTTTTAAGCAGAATCCTAAGATTGGTTTACCCCTAGAAACTGTCAAGCAGTTTGACTATTTTGGAATTAGTCTTTCAGGGTAACTACATTGGAGTATCCATATGCAGAAGGCAGCTCTAGTCCTACGACAACAGGCAGGTGAAGTACTGAAACTCAGACCCAAAGCCGGTGCCAGAAGCATTAGAGTAATTTAGCGAATAAATAAGCAAAGGGCAGTGGCAGGTGCACTCTATGAGGTGGAGCTTTGGGGTTACGTGATTGTGCAATCACTCCAAGTTGCTGAGAACAACTTCTTAAGAGCTCTGCTGAGGTTAGGGACAGGTACCCCCTCAGTGGCACTCTATGTTGAGCTAAACTTTACTCCAATACCAGAAACTGCAGCTCTTAGGCCAACGACCTACGACTGGAGTCCCTATGGGCAGTCCCCTGTAGAGTTAGTCAGGATACTGTAGATCTAATTTAAGAACGGTATCACGTACATATGCAGACAAGGAAGAGCCTTGCGTTGAGTCCGGGTTCTATTGCACGTAATTATTTTAGTAACACCCGTGGCTTCACCTGTATTGAGTATATGAATGTGTTATACACAAAAAACAGGATCAGAGCTGCACCACATGAGAAACAAAATAATAACACTATAATACTTTGTGGTTCAATAACAATATTTTCTGCACGATCCAGTTGTATTTATTGTTGCTTCATTTAATATTCATAAAAACATCAGTCAGCCAACGCGTTTCGTCCATTAAACATAGACTTCTTCAGGGCCGAAAACATATTAACGTCAACATGTGAATCCAGCCTTCTCATCAATGGTTAAAATAGTTTCTTAGCGCACAAGCCAACACAAGGCAGCTGTATATATAAAGGTGTTTGGCTACTAGCCAAGTGAATTGCGAATCAAGATGCTATCCAACAGTCGATGTTCACTTTACAAAAGTATGTATCCCTTGAGAAGCGAAGATTCCACCCTGTCGTATGCACTTCGATTGGTTTCAGCAAGGTTGGGAAAATCGGCAAAGGAACCACGACGTCCAAAGCGGAAAAGCGAGCACCTAACCCGAATCTACAGGCTCGCTGCTAGATCTGAGCACTGTGATGGTAGCTTTGGAGGGATATATAATTAAACCCATTTTATCCTATTCTGCAACAAATATGATTGTGCTCAGCAGCGATAACTTCTCAACCTTTCTAAATCTTATGAATTTAGATGTGTTAAATCGTCACTGGCACTGTGCATTAGGCCGGATAATATGTATGTGGTTAATTCAGTAGCGTCATTTTTAAGGGTTGTGTGGCCTCATCTGAAAGAGCTTTCTAAACCGCTAGGTACTAGTTTAGGTTTATAACCTAAGACACTCTGCACACTTTCTATAACATGTCCTGCTGCTAGCCCTGGTTTAAAGCATGCAAATTTCAGACATTTTACGCGCCGTCAATGTTCCTTTGCACTTGTACCTTCCACATCTGGTAAAGTGGTTGACTGGTTTTATTGGGATGAAATATATTGTCTAAGTGCTTTTATGATAACTAGATGATAGAGTATATGTTTTTTAGCTAATAATTGATTGATTGAATTGTATATCTTTTAATGTTTTTTGCACCTGCACTTTTATATATTTAATACATTTAATGACTGCTATATTGGAATGGAATACTGTATCTAAATGTGATTGTGTCTCCAGCTGATTGCACTGAACATGTTTTTATGAAATCAGCTTTGCATCTCTAGTATTTTTAAATTGCAGTTTTTACTACTGCATGTCTGATAGCCGAAACAATAAACTTTGACTTTGACAAAGCATCCTTGTAAGAAAATAATTGAAGGGTGCCTGGCTTCGTGTAGTGAATCCTGCCAAAGATCTGGATTTCAACTGACAAATGAATGTTAAAAGGACATCAGATAATTGTTATGGTAAACTCGTTCTTTTACCTACTGAAGTTTGGAGATTCTGCCAAGAACATATCTATTGCAGTCTTGCATTCCAAAACTAATGGCGTTGTTCAGCACGTGTCCTCCCTTCTCCATGAACAATCAACAATAATGGTGTGCTGTTCCGATAAGTATTTAACACTTCATTGGTATTGTATCGAGAACAAGTCAGACAAGGGGAGCATCCCTTTTGGGATGCACAAGCCCTCACTCACCTAGATGTTATGCTTCATCATCTGGGCGTTCTTCTTGCTGGGCAGGCACTGCAATGCCCAGAGAACCCCAAGGATGGGGGCTCTTTGCCAGAGATCTTTTGACTAATGCTGCTGGTGATAAGGCGGCTGAGGAATGCCCTGAGCACAGTTTATGGGAGGGATGAGGTGAATTGGGAAAAATAATAATTGGCTATGGGTAGTTAAATGCCTGTAAATATTAATTTTGTAGGAAACTCATGCCAAGGTTAAAAATGGATAGAACCCATAGGGATAACAATGGGTCTAGGTTATCCTATGTTCAACATGTTTCTTCCAGATAATTGTAAACATCAACAAGGTCTCACAGTGGAATGAGATTTAATAAATACTCTAGGGATGTGTCCCAAGAGATCAAAATAAAAAAACATAGTAGCAATGTAATCAAAGCTGCATGATTTAGGGCCCGATTTAGAAGTCGGCAGAGGGGACCACTCTGTCACAAATGTGACAGATATCCGATCCGCTGTAGTACGATCACATTCTATCGTATGGGGATCATATTATGGCGGACGAGTGTTATTTTCTCACGTTTGTGACGGAGTATTTTCTCCACTGCCTTCTAAATCAGGCCCTTAATCTTACAGATGAATTGTTTATGATGCATATAGACACAGTGCTCAGCATTCAAGTGATCACACAGTGAACTGTACTGAGCACAAAATGCATATATAAATAAGGAAGTTTGTAGGTCAAATTGCTCTTCTGCAGCATCAATAAACATTAAAATCCAATCACAAAGATCACTTTCAAGAGTTATAATATTAGCAACTCCGGAACTGATGTTTCAACCCTATCTATACCACTATCAGGGCCTTCATGAAGACCGCAATCATTTAGGGTGCATATATCAGGACAATAAAAAACGTGTAGCTGAGTGGGCATAAAATGTGGTGGCCAGTCATACGTAACCCTTTCCCATAGTTTGCCTAGTTCTTGAAGTAAAGTTACTGGCCTGTAAGTGTCTATACTCAAAGGTGATAAGCTTGCTGTTTTAGCAAATGAAACCGAAGCGATTTTTCATTTGTAGGGCATCATGCCATAAGTGAGGCTAGTACTGATTATTTTGTAACTGTAGTAGAGAGATTCCAAAATTGTTGTAGAACAGGGGCCTTCCAGTATTCCTGATTTCATTTCCATGTGCAGGACTTTAATTTATGCTTTCTGGATGGGCATGCAATGGTTTCAGGAGAAATCCACCCCTTTCTCGTCATGTGGGCAAGGGTAGAAGTCATCAAAGAGAGGTGTCCACAACAGAAGAGTAGATCCATTCTCCATCTAACATCAGCAAATTGTTGCGGGACGTCTGGAAACAAGTGATCGTACTTGATATTTCGACTCACTCCCCAAAATCTTTTCCAATAGATGGACATTACTGTTAATATATTCACCCACATTGTCTTCCAACCGTATGCTTAGATATCTGTGCCAAGATTTCATTTTTGTATTCCTTTGATGATTATATGGTTGACACTGTTTGATATTTTGGACAAAAGTCAAGCTTCTTACTCTGATGTAATGTACGTGGAGAGTTCATTCCTTTTTGTATTCACTATAACTAAAACAAAAACAAGAAAGAATGTAGAATTGGAAGTAGGTGTCAATGTGGCAATTGGTCAGTTATGATTTTTGAGCAAAGGTTTTCTGACCTAGCAGGCCTCAGTGCCTTCTTGTCATATGTTTGGGGAAGGCAGTACCAAGAACTCATCTAAAGCGGAGTAGATTCTGAAGAGGAAGAAGTCCTTTACGTGATTCACATCAGCACATTGGGTCGCTGACACTACATCTGTGTAATAAATATTGATGTGAAAAATATTGAGTAAAAAATATAGACAACAAAAATATCTACTCCTATACTTAAACAGATAAGTAGAAAAATATCAACTAAAAAATATCATTGCTAAAAATATAGATTTATAAAATATCGACTTTTATATAAATATAGAATAGTATATATTAAATATGTTAAATATTAAATTCAATTTTAACAAAATAAAATAAATGTAATATACAATTTTACTAAAATATGTGAAATAAACTTAATAGAAAAAGATAAACACACAAACATAATTATTTATACATATATTTACTTTGAAACAATTAATAAACTAATATTTTAAATTATATAAAAAATACAAATATAAATCAATGATTTAAAATATAAAATAACAAAAATTTATGATAAATTAAAACATTAAACTATCAAAAAATATTTGAACTTCCCACTAAAGTGAGTGTAAAAGTAGGAAAAGTATTGAATAGCGGGGGGATAAAAATGACTATTCCCACTCCAGTGAGAGCAGCAGTAGGGAAAATTTTGGATAGCGGAGGGGCCAAAATTACTATTCCCACTACAGTGAGTGCAACAGTAGGGAAAGTGTTAGAAAGCAGAGGAGTAAAATGTACTATTCCCACTCCAGTAAGTGCAACAGTAGGGAAAGTGTTGGATAGCAGAGGGGTAAATAATTTTATTCCCACTCCGGTGACTGCAACAGTAGGGAAAGTGTTGGATAGCGGAGAGGTAAAAATTACTATTCCCACTCCAGTGAGTGCAACAGTAGGGAAAGTGTTGGATAGCGGAGGGGTAAAAATTACTATTCCAGCTCCAGTGAGTGCAACAGTAGGTTAAGTGTTGGATAGCGGAAGCGTAAAATTTACTATTCCCACAACAGTGAGTGCAACAGTAGGGAAAGTGGTGGATAGCGGAGGCGTAAAATGTACTATTCCCACTCCAGTGAGTGCAACAGTAAGGAAAGTGTTGGCTAGCGGAGGGGTAACATTTACTATTCCCACTCCAGTGAGTGTAACAGTAGGGAAAGTGTTGGATAGCAGAGAGGCAGAAATTACTATTCAAACTTCAACAATTAAAAAATATATATATATTAAAAATTAAGAAAAAATATTAAAAATAAATAGTTAATATTTTATATTAAATATATAAACAGAAAACATATTATAAAATTAATTACATATAACAAATACCTACAAATATTATATAAAATTAAATAAAAAATACAGTAAAAAAAATAAACTAGAAAATATTTACAAACAAAAACATTAGTTAAAACATAAATGTATTCCTTTTATTTCCTACCCTTAACACCACACCAATCACAGCACACTTCGACATTTTAAATTAAATGTACTTACATAATTAACATTATTACCAATCAATTCAAAAAATATTATTTAAAAAAACCTAATGAACATTAATTAACTACACACACTTTAACACTATAATGTCTGCAACACACACCTGGATTAAACTATAAAATAATAAAACACAATTAAAACTTATTTTTAAATAAAAAGTATTAATATTAACAACTAAGTGTAAAGTAATTAAAATCTATTTAATACCCACCATTTACCACTTTAAAAGTAAAAACAACACACACAAAATTAAACAATGACCCAAAATAAATATAAAATATTTAACATTAATTAACAACTATATATTAACTAATTAAACACAAATTACTTCCCATCCATTACCCCTATAAACACAAAAACACACACCTAAAATTAATTACACAATTACATAATTAATTACAAAATAATTATTATTAACAACAAAATATGAATTAATTGAAAATAAATTACTTTACACATTTAACACTATAACATCTCAATCAAACAAATATTAATAAATAAAAAATAATCAATAATTTTATATTATTAAATTACTTCCCACCCTATTCCCTATAAACCCACAATCCGCAAGATCTACAGATGGATCCCGACAAACACGAGGAAAACAGTCACCCAGGCCCTAGTCAGCAGCAGGCTCGACTACGGAAACGCCCTCTACGGCGTTGCCTCATCCAAACTCATCAACAGACTACAAAGAATCCAGAACGCCTCTGCACGCCTGATCCTCTACGTCCCGCGCCGCAACCACATCACCCCTCACTTGAGGAACCTGCACTGGCTCCCAGTCGACAAAAGAATCTCCTTCAAACTCCTGATCCACGGACACAAGGCACTCCACAAAACCGGCCCAGCCTATCTCAACAGTCGACTCTCCTTCTACGTACCCATCAGGGAACTCCGCTCCGCTGACCAAGCCCTAGCCACGGTCCCACGCATCCGGAGAACTACTTCCGGAGGCTGATCCTTCTCCCACCGCGCCGGCAAGACCTGGAACTCCCTCCCCTTCTACCTGTGACAAACCGAAGACCTGCTGACCTTCAGGAGACAACTCAAGACCTGACTCTTCGACCAATAGAGGCAGCTCCCCCCCCCAGCGCCTTGAAACCCTCACGGGTATGTAGTGCGCTTTACAAATTATTGATTGATTGATTGAACGCAAAATTCAAATAAAAAAATAACTACTAAAAATGTAACACATATATTAAAAATACAAACAATTCTACAAAAAACATGCATCACATACATTTAAAACATATACTAGAATACAAATTATTGATTGATTGAACGCAAAATTCAAATAAAAAAAATAACTACTAAAAATGTAACACATATATTAAAAATACAAACAATTCTACAAAAAACATGCATCACATACATTTAAAACATATACTAGAATACATAACGCTAATTAAAAAATCGATATTTTAACAACTATATTTTTGCAAACGATATTAAACACTTCAAAATTTATTACATCGATATTACTTGCCTGAAGCCGATATTCTTGACCACGATATTCTTGCTGTCGAAATTTCTGATCCACAATATTTCTGACTCGATATTTGTGCAACTCTATATTTTAAACTCGCTATTCTGTCTGCAGACCCAGCACATTGTAGAATGAGATGTCCAGTCAGACGGGGAATTCCCTCAGTGTCAGAGTAGCTCCACCACTTATGTACTTGCAGTCACCAAGAGGGGTTTCTCACGGGTTGCAGGTAGCACTGGTTGCAATAGTGGGGTTTTGAGAATTGCGATCTACCTCATTAATATTAATGAGGTAGAGCGATTTGCGAACCCCTAGGAATCGTTATCTGAAACTTTTTGAGCTTCATATATTGTAAAGTGCGATTACCTAATTGCGATTCTTAGGAATTCTCAATTATGTATTCACAATTTACAATGTTGATACATGTAGCCCTAAATTCCCTATTTTCTTCATTGCTATCAACAAATTCCTTTTATGTTTCATGTTATTAAGGTTGAACTTTGTTGGATAATTTTGGCCTGCTGGTAGTGATTCTGTACTTTTGCTATACATTCTTGAGACTTGTGTACCATAGTCTGTCTTTCAATATTTAATAAAACTCTACTTAATTTCATTTACCGACCTTGTCAATCACTTATTAGGAATGTTTAACTGGAATTTGTCGTTCGACAGGCAGTACAATGGTTAAAAACACGTTTGGTATCAAAATAGAAGAAAACTGTGCTGTGATCAAAGGCGCCCCACAATAATAACTTTATTTAATGCATCCATTGACATAAAATAATCAGAAGACTCCATTTGCCCACGGACGCAATGGTCTAGTCCTGAGCTTTTCTTTTAAAAATCATTACATTCAGGTCTGTTCTTGGACTACTATCAATACTAGTGCAGCAGGACTACAACACCCAGAATGTAGTCTGTTGCAAAACAAGCCCTAGGATGGAACCATCTGGTAACCTCACTTTGGCATTTTGTCCCAGTGGGTGTTTTTCAGCATGGAGGAAGGCATTATATAGTTTACAGTGTTATCCATCACATGTTGATGTGCAAGTGACCCAATATTGATCTCAAGCCTTCTCTAGATAATGCTATGTAATCTATAAAATGTTTCTATTCTGGGACAATGTAACAGTTTCAGTATTTTGAATTTGCACCAGCCTTTAGCTGGGTACCTCTTTTGCCTGTTTCTCCAGCCCCCACTCTCCTCTGCCCCCTCCCCCCAAACCACCCTGACCTTCCTTCATATTAACAGGAATGCAAATAGGAAGGAAATGTACATTGTCCGAAAATCAAATTAAATCATTTGTCGGAGTCAAGGCAGTAAATCTTACTAACATATTTAGCAGAACAAAAGCATTAACATGATGTCAAGAATAAAAGATTGCAATGAGAAAAGGAAATGGCTGCTTGGATCCATTACACAAACCATCACCACGTAGAGAATGGGAAATTACATCAAACCTGGGTCAAAGGCATTTACAATCCGATCTGTTCCGACATAAGATGCATTAGATAAGGTGGATCTTTTGCAACTTGTAGAATAAATATAGATATTACGTATAAAATGTTTTTTATCAATGTACTGTTTTAATGCTAATGCATTCCGAGGCTCAAGTTTTAGTAATGTTTTAAGTGGGCACTTGTGCCAAAATAAATGCTGCTTTGTGGGTCAAAGTGAAATAGAAACGACTGTGGTTCCTCCTAGGTGCATGCATAGAATAAATCAGAAGTAGTAATCAGTGGATAGTTAATAATAAAACGATACACTTATAAACAATTACTGGATGTAAATCTTACAGCATATTGCGAAAAACTTGAATAGAACTGAAAAAGTGCAAGTGGGGCAGTGCTCATTGCAACTATAGAAACTCACAAAACAATACTGCAGAATTTCTTTACTTAACAGAAAATGTAGCAAGGTGGAGATATCATGTGGTATGACTGAGATGCCTTACCATGAAATATTAACACAATATGGAAAAGATGACCTCGGTTTTGCACTAGTAATCCTTAGCTCAGTCTGGGAAGAGTAGCAAAGAGCAGTCAGGCTTATTCGGATGAACATGTGGTAAGCATTTCGGAGCACCACATTGACAATTAGTAATTGATACAACTCAAAAGAAATCCGACACTAATTTATAATAATAGAGTTTATTTTTTTTATAAATGTAGTCACCAAAAGAAATCGATACAAGGCATATGACCAGACTTATCAAATTTAAATTGTTCAGAAAATCAGTACTTACAGAACTGTCAAACTTCCTCAACGCGGTCAATGGAGAAAACACTAAGGGGCCTATTAGGATAGGGGGCGGATCGCCACCGCCGGCCCGGTGGGGGCAATCCGTCCACCATCCTTCCATGATTGACCCCCCGCCACATTAGGATGGCTGGGGTTTCCACGGCGAACGGAAAGACCGTCCACCTCTTATCCGCCAGTCGACACGTCGCTCGGGCGGAAAACTGCCACAACATGGTGGCTGTGTCTGTAAGACACCGCCAACCATATCAGGATGCCGGCGGAGAGCAGCCTTTCCAGGCATGCGGTTTTTGCTGTAGGGGGCCCGTAGCAGGCCCCCAGGATGTTGGGGGGGTGGGGGTGCACAAGGGGCGTACCTATGGTACCCCCCTGTATTTGCATGCACAAGGTGGCAGGCACCGCGCGGTGCCTGTCACGTTATGCATGCAAATGCACTACATGCATTTTTTACATTGCGTCGGGTGCTGCTTACAGCACCACCCGCCACAATGTAAACAATGCAGGATGCGCATTGCCAGTGTTTGAATTGCCGTTGTGGTGTCCGCCCGCCATCGTAATAGACCCCTAAGTGACACTCAGTCACTTGCAGGGTGACTTTAACGGAACTCACTTGAAGTTAATTATTTTGGGTCCTCAGCCCAAGTTTCAACATCAGAACAATTTTACTTTGACCAGGCAGTCCGAGTGCAGAGGTGACTTGGCTGTCCTTGGTGCTGAACGGTGAGCTGCGGGAGCTGTCAAAAACTAACCCTGGGCATAGTTCGTGTAGTAGTGCTATGCGTAGCTACGCGAAGTGCACTTCACACTACACGAGATACGCTTAGCACTACGCAAACTGTGTAGTGCGCTGTTCGCGATGATTGCACAGTGCCGGCTGCTTGTCCGCACTGTGCAATTATTGAAAACGGCATCTTGCACAGTGCGAGCTGTCGTTTTCTGCCGTTCGAGTAGATTTTTACTCGAGCGGCAGCTTTCTTAACGCGGACTGGTAGTTTCTCATCGCGAGCGGTCGCGAGCATACGCAACCACTCGCAATGAGAAACCTGACCTCCCCACGTTGAGAATTCGCACTGGGAGGTTTATTTTCCACGCTCGTGATCGGCAACTTGATGTTGCTGATCGCGAACAAGGAAAAAGTCTTGCCGGGATGTCATTTTGTTCGCTCGCGGTCGCCAAAAAATGGCAACTACACTACGCTACACGATTTTGCACTGTGCTACGTGCAATTTGCGTAGTGTGAAGTGGCACAATCTACGAAAACTTCACGAGCGTAGCGTAGTTGCCCAGGCTTATCAAAAACCCACTTGTGACACTCTGTCACTTGCAGGTTGGCTTCAGGGGAGCCCCTTGGAGGTTAAGCTTGGAGGGGTCTCAGGACCCGAAATCACCAGGTAGAACAGTTCTACCTAGCTTGGGAGTCTTGGGTGCAGAGGTGTGCCTGGCTATCCGTGGTGCTGAACATGATCTGCAGGACTGACTTTCCAGGCACACCAACACAGACAGGTTTGGGATCAAGTAAACGACAACTGTGCCACAGAAGTTGAGGGTCGACAGTGCAGGATTAAAGCAAATCTTCTTACAGAAGTCCTGGGAACACTGTAGAGGGCTGAGACCTAGACAGGTTCAGGACTATGTTTCCCCGAAGGCACCTGGCTTGTCACTTTGAGACTGGCCCTCTACAGAGCCCGACGGACAGTCTTTCTTTGGATCATGGAAGTGTGGTTTGTGCCTGCTGACTGCAGGGGACTAGTACTTCTAGTCCCAGTGAGTACTGGTGAAGTCTTTTTGATGCAGTTGGGGTCACCTTACTTTTGGAACCAGTCTCTAGTCTGGTACGAATCCTAGTCCAGGAGGTGCAAGTAGGCTGCCACAAGTGCAGTGCTTCATGCCTTCTCTTTGTGGAGTCCTGCTTTGTGCAGACATGGGTCTCTTCTTTGTCTTTCTTCTTCAAAGCAGATCTGGAGTTCTGGTGTCAGGGTGCCTCTTAAATCCTGGATTTAGGGGGTGTTTAGGGTATGAGGGTCAGAACCAATTGGCTAATGATCCTGCTGCTAATCTGCTCCTGAGGTGATCACATCCTGGGGGTGTATGCCACTAAACTACCCAGAACTCACTTTTTTGTGACTTTTCAAGATGGCACGAGCCATCCCCTGCTGTACAGACCAGCTAGCCCTAGTGGTGTGGCTAACCTTTGGGGGTTGTACGCCTCCTGGATATCTAATTTCCTGCCTACTCGCAAACACAAGTGGCTGGGGGCGGGGAGGGCATTCTCTCCACTGGGAGACATGTCACTTACATATCAAAGGTAGTGTGGCCTTTGGGGCTCACTGCCATAATGTGTCATTCACTAGCCATCCTGGGAGGGTGGAGTATTGACCTCCTTTCTGCCCAGGCCTTTTGTCTCTGTCCTCTGGGAATGACAGCACTTCCCATCAGGAGGGCAGACATCTGTCTTGGCGGCAACTGGCTGGGAAAGCTCACCAAAGCACAAGGAGACTGAGACAACTTGAGCGCAACCGCTAAGGATGCCACCCGGGTACATGCCAGCTCATCCTCGACATGAGGATCGTGTCAGGGGTGAAAAAGCACAATGTGTGATACCAAACACGATGGAATTTGGTGGTTTTATAATGAGCTGACTAACTCGGGGTTCCCAGTAGCCAGCTCATGTTAACCTATGGACCACCATTCATTTAGTGCTCTTTAATGGAAAGATCACTGTAGGGACATGTATGCCTGAACATACAAGTCTACACTGTTAATATTAATATAGTGTGCCCTGCCTCCTGGGCTATAAGAGGCATACCTTAGTAGTGGCTTACTTATATTAAGGCAGTGTAGTGACCCTGTCACACATGGTTTGTGCAGGGTCATTCTAAAGCAGGGAAGCTGCTCGCGCAGACTGCGGTGGCAGACCTGCAGACCTTACTTTTGCTCGGGTCACTCAGGGTGACACAAATAGTGCTGTAGCCTTGGTGAACCCTTTAATTCCCTTGCCCTGGGCATTACTGGTAAAATACACTAGGGACTTTTAAGGGGGGTTAAAGCATTTTACCAATTTGGTGTACCAATTCACATTACCTTTGAGGGAAAGAGCTCTGGCACTGGGGCCTGGTTAGCAGGTCCTAGTCCACTTTCAGATCTATTACCATCAAATCCAGAGCAAAAAGTTGGGGGATGACCATTCAAAGATGGCACTTTCCGACATGTCTGAACTGGGGTGGCAGATTGGGCTAAAGAACGGTGATGGATCAAACCCAGATCTGTTGACTGGGTGTGAGTGTTTGATTGGTTCTGATGCTCCGTCCATCACCACCTCCTTTTGTACCGCTTTGTTCGCCATAAGTTGGCAGGGTATGCTCAGACGTGAGTCCCTTGCTCACTTTGCCACTGGATTCAAGCAAGCCTGGATGAAGATGGCTGAAATGCCAGAAACCCGTCCTAGGAAGCTTGTTTCCGGTCCAGGGAAGGCATGGCTTGGCAGTTCGGGCTGGACTGTTCCCATGAGGCACAGGGTCAGACTGATTTGCATATGGCCATGTCTGAACTGGGGTGACAGAGTGGGCTAAAGAACGGTGATGGATCAAACCCAGATCTGTTGACTGGGTGTGAGTGTTTGATTGGTTCTGATGCTCCGTCCATTACCACCCCCTTTTGTACCGCTTTGTTCGCCATAAGTTGGCAGGGTATGTTCAGACGTGAGTCCCTTGCTCACTTTGCCACTGGATTCAAGCAAGCCTGGCTGAAGACAGCTGAAATGCCAGAAACCAGTCCTAGGAAGCTTGTTTCCAGTCCAGGGAAGGCATGGCTTGGCAGTTCGGGCTGGACTGTTCCCATGAGGCACAGGGTCAGACTGATTTGCATATGGCCATGTCTGAACTGGGGTGACAGAGTGGGCTAAAGAACAGTGATGGATCAAACCCAGATCTGTTGACTGGGTGTGAGTGTTTGATTGGTTCTGATGCTCCGTCCATTACCACCCCCTTTCGTACCGCTTTGTTCGCCATAAGTTGGCAGGGTATGCTCAGACGTGAGTCCCTTGCTCACTTTGCCACTGGATTCAAGCAAGCCTGGCTGAAGACGGCTGAAATGCCAGAAACCGGTCCTAGGAAGCTTGTTTCCGGTCCAGGGAAGGCATGACTTGGCAGTTCGGGCTGGACTGTTCCCATGAGGCACAGGGTCAGACTGATTTGCATATGGCCATGTCTGAACTGGGGTGACAGAGTGGGCTAAAGAACGGTGATGGATCAAACCCAGATCTGTTGACTGGGTGTGAGTGTTTGATTGGTTCTGATGCTCCGTCCATTACCACCCCCTTTTGTACCGCTTTGTTCGCCATAAGTTGGCAGGGTATGCTCAGACGTGAGTCCCTTGCTCACTTTGCCACTGGATTCAAGCAAGCCTGGCTGAAGACGGCTCAAATGCCAGAAACCGGTCCTAGGAGGCTTGTTTCCGGTCCAGGGAAGGCATGGCTTGGCAGTTCGGGCTGGACTGTTCCCATGAGGCACAGGGTCAGACTGATTTGCATATGGCCATGTCTGAACTGGGGTGACAGAGTGGGCTAAAGAACGGTGATGGATCAAACCCAGATCTGTTGACTGGGTGTGAGTGTTTGATTGGTTCTGATGCTCCGCCCATTACCACCCCCTTTTGTACTACTTTCTAAAAGTGGCATTTTTAAACACAGAATGTTAAAACCAACTTCACTAAAAGATGTATTTTATCATTCTGAGTTCAGGCATACTAAATTCGAATTTCTACCATGTTCCCAGAGTCAGTTGGGATTATAAGATGTAATAAGCAAACTGCCCATTCTGGCTTATGGAGAACAGGTAGCCTTGCAATAGTGAAAAACGAAAATGGCTATAATTCACTATTAGAACATGCCACACACACCAGGGCATGTCCTACCTTATCCTTACAATTCACTCTGCCCTTGGGCCTACCATAGGGGTGTCTGATATGAAGAAAAGTTAAGGTTTAGGTACTGGCAAGTGGATGCACTTGCCCAGTCAGCATGACGGTACCAGACTGCACGCAGGCTCTGCAATGGCAGACCTTAGACACACTTTTACAGGCTGCTTCTGTGGGTGGCACAACCAGTGCTGCAAACCCACCAGCAGTATTTGGATTTACAAGCCCTGGGCACTCTTGGTGCACTGTACTAGGGTCTGACTGTTAAACCTAACCAACCAATCATGGAATCACAAATCATACATCAATTTACAATAGGGAGCACTTGCACTGTGGCACTGGACAGCAGTGGCACAGTACCCTGAGCAACTAACACCAGCAAAAACATATTAGGCAACAGTGAAAAATGGAAGGGAGACCCACGCCAATTTTACAGGTCTAACATTAGGCTATTGTGATAGGCACATGGCTTATACATTAATAATGATATGGCTATATGGCATGTGTTTTCCAGTATCTGTGAAGTGCCCATGAATTAGTCCCGCCTAGCATTGGTTTGGCGTGAAGTGGAAAAGAACACATAGTCACTTGAAGGGGGATTGTCCAATTATCTGCCAACCCTATGCCTATTCCAGCCCCACCTTGAATGGAGCTCTCAATTGTTCCATCCACTGGGTTGAGCGAATTAGGGTAGATTCCATTACCATGTTCAGATGCCCTCCCACCAGCACATCAGAGTCAGGAGAGGTCAAGATTTCTGCTACGGATTCTCTCAAAAACCTCTCCTTGTTATTATTAGGGCCATAGATAGAACTCACTGTGAAAGTGTGAGTCATTAGGGAGACCGGCACTGCCAAAATGCTTCTGGGGATTTCAGAATGAGTGTTCAGAACCTTCCCTTTAAATTTGTTTGGCAGCAAATGGCCACTCCCACATCTTTACTGGGGCCTGAGGAGAGACACTGTCAGGAGAAACCAGCGGCATATTAGCTGTCCCCAGTCCTGCCTTATAGAGTGGGTCTCTTGTAACAGGCATACATCATATTTTGATTCCTTCAGCATGCTGACCAAAGATAGATGCTTAGCCTCCAGATGGTAAGGCTCATAATTTCCACCACTAGTGGACTGCCATAGTAACTGGGAAAGTGTAAGTGGGCTAAACTGGTCTATATTGTATGTAATTCACAGATCAATCCATTAATTCGTGACCTCTGTCTCAGTGGTTTATAATTCTTGATCTTTGGAGGACATCATCTGTTAACAAACCTGTTGGGAAATGGAGATGCATGCTAAATTAAAAGACCTGTAAGGGACCTGGTAAGAGACCTGACCTCACCATGCAAACCCACAACTAAATCAGGCTGACACATTCAACTAAACAGAGGGACATCCCTTCAATACCCTGACTTCACTTTTCTACAAATGGTCTACCATTGAAACCTCAAAAGGTTTTGCAAAGTCACCTCAGCAAATTTGAAAATGCTACAGTGCCATGGTAGTTGCAAACTGTGTGTTATAAATCTCGAATAAAAATTAAGTTTGATTTTTTCATCCTTAAATGCTGTCATGCCTTTTGGATTTGTTAATGTTAATGTAATTTGAAAAAAAACACACATCAGGCTTACATTTATAGTAAACATATTTCATCATTGTAGTAGTTCCTTCTTGTATTTGCTCCTTGTGAAGAGTTTTAAGGCCAGCTATAGAAATGTTTTTGTGGTTGGAAGCACTTCAATTTGGTATTTGGGACTGCAAAGTTGTTTTTCCCATGTATGAAAGCGAGGATATGGTCTGACAGCTAGAGCTGCCAACTGTGGAACCAGGTTCAAGCCTTGGCATCGGCTTAACATCCTGTGATTCTGGGAAAATCAAATAATCTCTTTTAGAAATTGGTTTACTGATTGACTTGGGTATGATCCCTGGTCAAGAAGTAACTACAATCTGAGTCATGGCAAGGCAGACGCAAACCCCAAATTAACCTGTGCGCAAGCCCCTGGTAGCTTGGCACAGTACAGTCAGGCATAACTTTGAGGCAATGTGTAAAGTATTTGTGCAACACTTCAAACAGTAAAACAGTGACAACACCACACAAAAAGGAACCTACGCCAGGTTAGTAAAATAGGGCTTAATTTAATAAATTAAACAGGACCAAAACAACAAACATTCAATCAGTAGAACCAGAGGTATGAATGTTTCAAGAATAAACTGAAATATAATGCCTAAAAGAATAAGGCTCCAACTGCAGATATCTGGTCATGGTGGACAGAGTCAAAGTCAAACGTTCAGGCCGACCGCAGCAGAGCGCAGGTCGGATACAGTCCCAGATTAGCCCATCTGAAGGTTTAACTTCTCAAGTTTTGTGTAAAGAGTCCTGTTCGCGTTGCAGAGGGCCACAGGGAGCAAGAAAAGTGCCATGGCCAGTGGTTGGCGTGGAATGAAGAGCAGGCCGGGCGTTGCGGACAGGTGGGCTGGAGCTTCGTTTTGGTGGTCCTCCATGGGGGATCGAAGCTTGCTGTGTGAAGAGACGGGATGATGGCAGCTTGTGCTGAATTTCGCTGTGAGCAGTGTGGTCTGTGTGCGAATGGCCCCGTTCGCAGTAGCAAAGAGCCCATAAGCTTGATTTAAAGAGCCTGTGAGCCCCACTAAGGGTCCATGACCTGAGAGACCACACTTGTGGGTTATGAACTCGCTGCCGCTGGTCCAGGAGCTGGTTTGGGAGCATCTTATTTCCCTGAGGCTCAGATCAGGAGGACAGCACAATAGCCCTTTAAGTCACTCTCAAGTCGTAATTTCAGGATGAAGTTGCAGGTCCAGTTCTTCTTCCCCAGGCAAGAGGGCAACAGGTCAGCAGGGCAGCAGTTCAGTTAGAGCAGCAGTCCAGTAGAGTGGCAGTCCTTGTACCACAGCAGTCCTTCTTCCTGGCAGAGCATCCGTAGGTCCAGAAGTATACTGAACAGCTGGTGCCTGAGGTCTTGTACCCCGGTGCCCTGGTTGTAGAAGGTGGGAGAAGCTTCCAGCCAGAGGCTTGGAATTGCAAGGAGTTCTGTCTTGGAGAAATTCACAAAGTCTAATTGTCAGTTACACCCAATCATGTGACCCAGGACAGGCTATGGGCGCAAATGGACTAACTTCAGAAAAATGCCCAGTTTCTAAAAGTATCAAAAAAAGAAGGGAGAAAGATTGGACGTATAATTAACTAGAATTTCTTTAGAAAGAACCCTTCTTTTAGACAAATAAGCAGGGTTTGGTGTTTTTATTTCACCTTTTTACTTTCACGTAGTTTTTTGACATACAAAAAGACATTGAATTCATGCCATAGGAAAAGAACAGACGTGCATTCAACAATACATCAAGGAATAAACAAAATAATTAACATTTAATGGTTACATGACAAAGAACATTAATGATGACAAATAAACAAAAATGACCAGTCCTTAAGTTGAAAAAAGAAAGAAGGTAACGGTGCAGACCAGTTTACAATTTGGATTACTGCCACCTGCTACACACAGCTAGTCGATAATGAGAATACAACAGGCATGCTGCCTTGTTTGACCACTGTATCAATCAGTGCAATGCTAATTATTTCGTCTAGCTGTGAAGGCCGACGCGTTTCGGAACCCTATTGTCATTGGAGGGTTCTCATCAAGACCAGGACTCGGTCGAACTCTAAAATGTAATGAGAATGTTACACTAGTGTGAGAAAGGATATATGACTTATATACCTTATTTCTGAATGTACCACTGTCGCACATAGACTTACCTTTTGTATAAAAGGGGTGAAAAATGCGCAAGCTGCTGGTGATCGAGTTCGGATTGTATTCGGACTATTCAATGGATTTGTCTAAAAAGAGTGATATGAATTGCTCTGTGTTGGGGTGCACTCGCATGAAACCAGCCACAGGGTGACATTATTTAAAAAAGGTTCATGAAAAAATAGCCGTGACATTGTGCTCTGTGAATAAACGGTGCACGGACTTGCCTTTCACAACTGTTGCCAGCGAAGCCCCAATTCCTACAATGTGCACGGTGTCACAGGGACCAGTTAGATCAGCGCGTGCGCTGTTGCACTGCCTGACAAGGCATGGAGAAATAAGGGTTACCGTTGTACCCATCAGTGTTTATTTATGCCATTTGAAAGTTGCTCTAAATAGAAGAAGAAGCCACTTACTTTGGCGTCTTTAAGATTTGAGTTGCTGTCAATCATATAGTCAGGACGTCTCACTCTCTGCTTTGCCTCGACTCCTATCGGGTCAAAATAATGAACGGATGTAAATCTTTGTGAGCTCAATGTCAGTACTTCGTAGAGCTCGTCCTCGGCTAAAAAACTTGCCTGCATGAATGGTTTGTGGTTCCCTTCCTCCCGGCGCACGATCTTTGGCATTCGATGAATGCGGAAGTCAAACACGGCCTATTCCGAACTTAGTTTATAGATTTCCGTTCACAATGGGGGACACATGATCTACACTAGGAATTCTGGTTGAGGTAGTTCTGTGTGTGTAAAGATTCGCTAAATTGGAGCAATAATGCGAAATGGACTATCGGTGCATAACGCTTTTGGGGGTGATAAAATGTCATTTCACAGTTTAACTAGTCTCAAACAAAGCGAGTTGAACTTTTAATTCATAACGCTTTGGAATGTGGTAATCGTGTCAATTCACAGTCTATTTATTTCAGACATCTCATTCAGCCCACTGATAGCCGTGTTGAAGCGCATGATCAAATATGCCTCTTTTTGTAGTAGTGTCCTTTCAAGGTCACCCCCTCTGGGATTCGGTTTGATAACACTAAGGACTGTCCATCTGAAATCTTTTTCTGAATGTTTGAGCTCCTCGAAATGGGCAACCAAAGGTGCGTGGAGCACATTATTCTTGATTCTAGATCGGTGTTGATTTATTCTAGATCTGATCTCTTGTGTCATTTTGCCTATGTAAATTAAAAGACATGGGCAGCAGGTGGCGTACACTACATTCCTGGTTTTGCAATTCGAGAAGTCATTATGTATCCACTTGTCATTCGCATTGATGAATCCTGTCCCTTCTATGGTAGAACTACAGGCTTGACAATTTCCACATTTGTGGTGACCCAGTACCGGTGGTAAGTTCAAAAGGGAACGCAACGAAGCAGATTTTTTTGGGGGGGTCATCTGATGCCCTAATGATTTGCTGGCCAATGCTTGTGTTCTTTTTAAGTGTGAATAATGGTCCTTGTCAAAGTCTTTAATCAAATGCCAGTTCTGGCATACAATTTTCTTGAATGAGTTTGTGTATGGGCCATATGTAGAGACACATACCAAACGTTTCTTTGGTTTTTTGAGGTGTTTCTCCAATAACACTTCACGTGGTGTATACCATGCCTGTTTAAAAGAGTGTTTGAGTAGTTTGTACGGATACCCCTTCTCCTGTAGTTTCGCTGTCAAATTACTTGAATGAATTTCATAATCCTCGTTTCGAGTGCTGTTCCTTTGGATTCGTAAATACTGGCCATATGGTAGATTTTCTTTAAGGCTTTTTGGATGATGGCTCCTGAAGTTTAAGGCCGTATTCTTATCCGTTGGTTTCGTAAATAATGTTGAAATCAATCCAGATTCTGTAGATCGTATTTCCACATCTAAGAATGTGAGACTCGTGGTGCTGTGGTTCAAGCTGAATTGGATATCTGGGTTTAGTTCATTCAACCACACATGAAATCGTTGAAGTTCTTCCTCTGTGCCAGTCCAAATACACCAGATGTCGTCTATATATCGGTACCACTGGGCCACCCAATGGCCGAAGGGATTGTTGTTGTACACGTGCCGTTCTTCATACCTGGCCATGTAAAGGACCGCCGTTTCCGGCACAAATGGACATCCCATGGCGGTACCTTTCACTTGAATAAAGATACCAGATTCAAACTTAAAGTAATTTCTTTTAAGGGCCAATGAGGCAAGAGATATTATGAATTGGGTGGGAACACAATGTGGACGTTCTCTGCCTTCCAAGTACGATCCCAAAACATCCAATGCGTCATCCTGGGGAATTTGCGTGTACAAGGACACGACATCCAAGGAAACTAGTCTGTGTTGGTCCGGATTGAAATCGAAGCCTTCAACTTTGTTAATAAAGTCGGTTGAATCCCTCAGGTATGATGTAACGACGGGCAGAAATTCTTTCAGGGATACATCTACGTATTTAGAGATGGGTTCCAACACCGAGTCACACCCCAAAACTATGGGGCGACCAGGAGGGGCAGTGGCGTTCTTGTGAACCTTCCGGAGGAAGTAGATCACCAGTGTCCTGGGGTGTTTTTTGAGGCTTCGCTGGCAACAGTTGTGAAAGATCACAGGCAAGTCCGTGCACCGTTTATTCACAGAGCTCAATGTCACGGCTATTTTTTCATGAACCTTTTTTAAATAATGTTACCCTGTGGCTGGTTTCATGCGAGTGCACCCTAACACAGAGCAATTCATATCACTCTTTTCAGACAAATCCATTGAATAGTCCGATACAATCCGAACTCGATCACCAGCAGCTTGCACATTTTTCACCGCTTTTATACAAAAGGTAAGACTATGTGCAACAGTGGTACATTCAGAAATAAGGTATATAAGTTGTATATCCTTTCTCACACTAGTGTAACATTCTCATTACATTTTAGAGTTCGACGAGTCCTGGTCCTGATGAGAACCCTCTAATGTTAATAGGGTTCCGAAACGGGTCGGCCTTCACAGCTAGACGAAATAATTAGCATTGCACTGATTGATACAGTGGTCAAACAAGGCAGCATGCCTGTTGTATTCTCATTATCGACTAGCTGTGTGTAGCAGGTGGCAGTAATTCAAATTGTAAACTGATCTGCACCGTTACATTCTTTCTTTTTTCAACTTAAGGACTGGTCATTTTTGTTCATTTGTCATCATTAATGTTCTTTGTCATGTAACCATTAAATGTTAAGTATTTTGTTTATTCCTTGATGTATTGTGGAATGCACATGTCTGTTCTTTTCCTATGGCATGAATTCAATGTCTTTTTGTATGTCAAAAAACTACGTGAAAGTAAAAAGGTGAAATAAAAACACCAAACCCTGCTTATTTGTCTAAAAGAAGGGTTCTTTATAAAGAAATTCTAGTTAATTATACATCCAATCTTTCTCCCTTCTTTTTGATACTTTATTGGTGGCCTAGCTTGGACTTAAATATAGGCCCAACCCCCCTTGTTTAAAAAAAAAAACACATTCTAAAAGTGGCATTTAATAATTGTGATCAACATCCCGACTTTACCATTAAATGGGGATCTTCACCACAATCCCAAAGACACCAAACATGACATAGCTACCAGTTCCCAATTGGAAATATCAGCTTATTAAATGCAACGAGTCCCTAATGTTACCCTAGGGGTAGGCCCCACAGTAGTAAAAAGTGGAGTTAGCAGTTTTTTGCTACTAGGACACATGGAAAATGTAAAAGTAC